>NC_092595.1:5970500-6632000 GCF_047663525.1 Anas platyrhynchos | reverse complement strand
GTGCAACACCAAAGACAGAACTTTGAGGAAAGATGTGGAGCCTCAGACAAATAACTTGATTTACCAAACAAACTTCTTTGTTTCTGTACCGTCAAACTTGTGTCCCTTCCAGACCACTGCATGTACCAGTTCTAACATCAATTTTGTGAAGCTTGCTTGCCAGCCTCTCAGTACAGCGTTATGCCGTCATGCATCCTGTCCCATACAACACCCTGGGGGACAGGCATTAATCATCTTGATGCACCCTTCAGTGCTGAGTGAGGAACCTGTGCCAAAGCACAAATCCTGTAGCTGTCTCAAGCTTATTTTACTTTGAGCCTTAGCAAATGAAGATCAAGTGATGCATTTTAAAATCAAAGACCAAAGGCTTAGCTAAAGACAGACTAAAAGAATGTGGTCTTTCCTTTGCACTCTTACATGCCTGTAGGGCTCCTGCCACCTACCTGCCTGCTCTGAGGCTTTATTCTGACCCTCTCTAGTTCCCCTACCTATTTTCAGGGATGCTGTTTGTGTACAGATTCTCACCTTGTCATTCCAATTGCCTTTTTCTTCTTACACCCATGTGCTCCGCATTAAAGTGAGCATAAATGGACTCCTCCTATGGCTCATGGGAGCCTCTTTCTCACACCAGGTATCACCTCTTGCTCTACTTTGTGCAGTGCCACCCCATCTCCCTGCCATCCCTGCACAGAGCCTTGGGTGGGAGCTGTCAGGTGGTCGCTGGAAAGCAGAGAGCTCAGAAAGCTGCCTGCTGCATGCCCAGAACTAGATGACAAAATAAAATGATGACAAAAAATGTCAAATGACAAATTGAAAGGTACAACGGGGAAACAGACCCCTACTGACCTCTGATAACAGTGACGCATCCAACTTCACTTTGCACTTCTGAAAGTACCTGATGTTAGTAGACAAGCACTAGCACAAGCTATGGCAGGCCTTATTCTCAACAATTAAGAAATCTTCAAACTGCGTGTCTCTCATGCCAACAAAGAAAAATTAGAAACACGATATTATGCCCGCTCAACACTGCCTATTGAAAACCAAGCCACAGTGGAGTTGTTCCAGAGCTAAGCTGTCCTGACAAAGTATCATGAACAAATAATTAGCCAGCTTTTATTGAGCTGTGGTTTTTAGCATCATTTTCTACTCTCATGTGGTCCTAATCAAGAGATGGGGTGGGGAATGCCAGCGAACACCAGACTCAGGAGACTAGTCAGTATTTGGATGGGTAAAGCACTGCATTTCCCAGCTTCGCGTTCAGTGACTTTCAGTGGCTCAGCTCCATCTGAGGTGCAACTCTATTGACTGCAATGGTTCCCAAGGGTTTACCCAGGGATACATTTTGCTCAAAAGGATTAACTTGGAAGGGGAACTTCCCTCTGAAACAAGTGAAATAAAAGAAACAGTGACACAGAAATCCTATTAGTGGTTCCTGGCATAACTGATTAACAGGCTGAAGACAACCACTTGCTCATAGTATGTTTACTAAAACCTAACAGTTGCTTCTTTCCTAGTACATAGGCACTGATCCTTGTGGTGGAGGAACAGTACTTTAATCACCTTCAGGAGCAAGAGGAGACCCAAGGGCTTTTTAGTCAGCAGATTCCAGATGGATGCGATCAAAATCCACAGGTGGTTCCAGGAGGAGGCGTCTAATGCATGGCAGTGAATAGTAGTTAAAAGTAAGCTATTGAAGCGTGCAATCTGAAACCGATTCAGAGCAAGAACCTGCTAATGGACTGCCCCATCTGTAGGGCCAACTGATGCTGTAATTTTAAGAAGTGAAACAGCTCAGTGTTCATTAACGTATACAGGATTTTTCTGAAGTGGCATTTAGATTACGAAGCATCATCAGTAAAAATTTGCACAGATAACTACAATCTTTTATGAAAAGGGAGGTTCTGCATTTTCAAAATTTCACAGAACAATCCTTTAAAAATAAAACACTAAGCAAGTAATATATAGTAAGCTTTCTTCAAAATGCTGAAAATTAGGCTACAAATACTTAAAAATTACTTTATTCCATTGCATTTATTTTGTCAACAAGTTTAGGAATCAAGAAGGTTTTCTTAAAGATTTTCTGGAATAGAAACCAGAAAAAAAAATGTTTTACAGGACTGAAAGCCTAGCCATGTGCATTTCATTAGAAGTTATGCATGTTATGCTCTTTAAAATACGCATTTTCAAACAGATCTTGGAATGCTTTACATTGTTGATACTATTCAAAAATGAATATAAATGAAAATGTCACTATAAATAAAGGATTTTTGCCAGCCACCATTAATATTTAAAAGCAATGTGTGTGGTTTTATTAACTTGAATAAGGACTCTTTCTTAAAACTTCATTTACATAAATTAAGTATTCCCTTGCTATTGCAGATACTTCTCCTTTTTCTGCTTCAGTTGTCTGATTTAAAAAAAAAAAAAAAAAAAAAAAAAAAAAAGAATAAAAGAGGTGGGGGGCTAGAGGGCAGATAGATTTCATGCAGACGCATTCTAATAGACCTTCCAGATATATAGCATCTTGTTAAAAATTCATGCAGGCCAGAATACTAGAAGGTCAGAAAATGTCTTTGAAATTCTGCCAGAGCTCTTTTTGATAATTCATTCAGGTTTTAAAAGGGAAAATTCCTCATTAAAAAGGACCTAATGCTTATTAATTTATACTCCTAAGGCAGAGGCTGAATATTAAGCGGTGGACTCTGTTAATCCATTTATTAAATATCAAAGACCATATGTTTCCACCCTGTGTTCTTGCTTATTGATTAATTGCCTTAGACCTATACGGGTAAAAGCAGAAAAAAGTTCCTTCAAAGGTAAGTCTCTATACACTTCATTACCATGGTGGAAGCTGTCTCGTGTTTGTGTACTGTGTATCTTGAAGAACTGAGTCTCCTGTGCCTTCAGGTGGAAGCCAAAGCTACCGGACTGGACTAAATGAAAATTCCCTTTGCTGAAATTTATCATTTTTTTGTCAGAGTTTTGGTTTCCTGGTGAACACATAATTGGAGATTAAGTACAGCCCAAGCTTTTCGGTGCCCCAAAAATCAAGCAATAGCTTCTTTGTGCAGTGCTGGATTACAGCAAGGAACCAAGCACTTTTCCCACTCTTAACACAATTTTAAAGCTGCTTATTCAAGTGCACAGTTGCAAGCCCCAGTTCACACCTGGTCCACAATTTGAGCCATTATTCATATGAATCAATTGTTTTTCACAGCTACCAATCAACCTCCATTTCGCACTGAATCCACACATTACCAAAGCAAAAAGCAACAAATAGCAACAGGAATACTGAAGCTTTCAGCACATCTACGTTTCACTAGAGGATTCTGTAAAGATAAGGTTTGGTTCCTGTACATCATCTTCTACTTTATTTCACTCTCAGACACAAGGAAGAAAAAAAAAAAAAAAAAAGTGGCAAAGAGCCAAAAACCAAACCACCAAGAGTAATCATAATTAATACCTTCAGGATCATCATATAATACACTGATGTGCATTACCTTGAAGATAGTCCCACCAGGGAAAACATTAAAGCAGCACGCCTTCGCCAGTGCTTGCTTGGCAAATGATTCTTTCTTTGACTGCAGAGGGGAAAAAGGCCCTCAAGAAGTGGGTATCCTCCCTCTGCGTGTGTTCCTGAGTCAGCAAGCAAGCTTTCTAGCCAGAATTTCTTGGTCAGGAAAGCAATTATTCTTTTTGCCTTTTTAAAACCAGGTGATGTTCATCCTAGTGTTATTTTTCCATTGCCTGGTAGAAGTCTACAAAGACTTCTTATCCTTTCTCTTTTCCTTTTCTTAAGTGCTGCAGTAGTCAACAGACAACTAACGAGATGGCAGATGAGTACTGGCAGAGTTGAAACAACATGTTGTATGGGGAGAAAAACATGTAGCAACAAAGCGAGGAAAATCCACAACAGCAACAAAAAGCCTGTGACAGAGAGAGAACGAGAGCACTTCAAATTGACACAGTTAGAGAGGACTTAAAGGTGCTTTTCTTTTAGTACAAGCGCTGCTGTGTGCGGGCACCACTCCCTCTGCTAATTCCTGCTGCTCCCTCAGTTGTGCCTGTACAACTTTTGTGCGAATGTGAGGTGAATCAGACCAGGGAATTGATCCAGGTTAAAAATAACCCAGGAAAAATAAATAAATAAAAAGAAAAAAAGAAAAACTCAAAGCAGCTACCACCAGTGCCAAAATAAATGTCAGGCATATCACAGCCTCACCAGGGTCCCTCCTGAGCCTGTGGTTTCAGAAGGGTCAGATGGGCATCGTGTTTGACACCTGCAGCCTAGACAGCCAGCAGCACCCATGTCTGTCCTATCACAGGGCCACGATAAACACCAGCCACAGCAGGATTTGAACTCACAGTCTAAAATCCAGGACTTAGAGCAATGCAGGTATGAACTTAGGGTGATAAACTATAAATTGAGATGGACTGAGCCTGGGCACAAGCCTTCTTGTTGCTGCAACACCTCCATTGTTCAGATAGTTGTGGCACATACATGTACCTGCTCTTTCAAGCTGGACTTCTAGCCAGCTCTGTTCCACCACCTCAGACAGTTCTTCCCAAACACAGAATCTTCTAGAACAGAGGCCAGATCACTCATCCCCATCTGTACTATGACATACTCAGTGTACTTAAGGTCAGAGGATGGAAGAAAGCCCACATCAGGAAACACCTAGTAAGCATGCAGAAACTCCCATAGAGAAGGATGTGCCATAGGCAGAATATTCATCAGTCTAACCCTTCCCAAATAAAAATGAAGCTGTTCAAAAAATGCTTCCCAAAAAAACCCTCCCCAAATAAAAATGAAGCACAATCTGTTTCAAAAAAATGCTTTCCTATACACAGGATGGCCTCAATTCTTACCAAGTTAAAGCCTTCATGTGTTAGTAAAGTAGTTCTCCGAATACAGCAAAGCTTTTTCCTGCTTATAACCACCTAATCTTCAGCAAGGTGGTCACAGAGTCACCTGCCCACCACAGCACCCATGAATTGTGGAATTTATTACATGGTTTCTGAGCTCCACAGACAATGCTTTCCTGTTGAACAATCTGCCAGAGAGAAATATCCAAACCAATACTATAACTATAGGTCTATAACTATAGGCCAACTGTTCCTGTCTATGAAAACAATTTATTAGAGGAGCATCATATAGAATCTATTTTGGTGTCTGTCTCCATGGTTTAGATAACAATTCCTGATGATAACAAGCTCAGCCCTAAATGCACACATGCCATGATCATGCTGTGTAAGTTTAAAAATGCTACTTGTCTGCCTGCCTGTTTAGCTGGCAGTTTTACCCACCAGGAGAGCAAATGATTTAAAACCCAGATGCTGAGCAATTTGAGATGCAGGAGCACCCTACAGTGAAGCAATTATTGCCTTGGAGGGTCTTATTATCCTCATTATGCCATGAATTCTACAAAAAGTAAACATGCCTTCATTATTATATATTTCCTAAACTACTGTATTGTAAAGAGAAGTTTTGAAAAAAGTTCCTCATCCCTAAATGTAAATCTTACCATCTTTTCTCCTTGCTTAGAGAAGCAACGGAGTCCTGCTGTTTCCCTGTCATACGGTATTGGATTCCTTACACCCCACCCTCCCAAAAAACCTAGACAAGCAGTTGAGGCCTTGGTTTTATATGCTACTGACCAGAAAGTACAAACACCAGGTTGCTTGCAGGGGTGAACACCCGTGCTGTTCACCCTGACCAGCACTGCTTACTCTTGATAGCCACAACCAAGTGTTGTGGCACGTGGTCAGGTGCACTTTAGCCATGGAGCTATGCAGGAAAGGCACTGGCAATCTTGTTTAAGAAGAATATAGCCTGCTTTTAAAGTCATTTTAAATCAATAATGTTCATGCAAGCTACCTTATGGAATAGATTTCAGAATAAAGAAAAGCATTACTCTTCATCACAGGACAATGCACTTGTACAACATTATTATCTTGCCAATGCAGTACACTTGCCACATTTCCCACTGTTAATTAAAATGCACTGAGACAAGCGGCCTGCTGACTTAACCACACACCAACAGCTGCAGATCTGGGACACATCTTTGGTTTCTCCTGATCACATACAGGTCACCTGAGCATAAGTCAGAAATGCAGCTTTCACGTCTCTAAAGCACAGCAAGAAGGTGGATCAATAAAATGCCACGTGAATTAGGCAGAAACATACAGACTGACTTTAGGAAAATTGCAGTGCCCTACATCATTTCTTGAATGATATTCAAAAGCTTTGCTGAATTGTCTAAGAACTTCCAAGCTTAATGATTAATTGACGGTGTTGTTTAATCTTTACATTGATTACTCTGTGCCCTTCTGTGCAATGCATAAAGGACAGCCATATAATTTAGGACTACTTTGCTTATTTTAGAATACAACAAGTAGCCAGTACAGGAAAACACTGAAATAACAGCCACATACAAGGCAATGCATGTGTGTGTGCCAATTCCACTAAATCAAACATTCTCCTTTACTTTCAGTAACCAGCAGCTTGCTACTCTTAAGATTGAAAACGCACATCATAAAAATAAATAAATAAATGTTTGTGCCTGAAGCTCATGAGCAACAGAGTATGTAATAGTTCCAGCAGGTAACACCTCTATTTTGAAAGATTAAGCTGAGGCATACAAGAGTTGTTGTTTGCTTGCCGAACTACACAACAAATGCAGGGAGAAATCACAGGGAGTCCCAGGCACATAATGGTAGTTACAAAGACTCTTCAGGGCCCCTAACCATTGTGCTGTTAGTTAGCTACTGCCCACGTTTGTCTGGCTCAGCTCTACCTGGAGAAACTCTTCCACTCAACATGGTAGTCATGAACAGTGGAGAAGACCAATTAACTACTAGGATTACTCACCACAAAGGTGGAAAATGTGATTCACAGTTTCTGATGCATAAGCTATTACACAGAGTAGGACAGGTTCAACTGAAGGAGAAAAAGACCACACACAGATATGACAGAGAGTCATTTGGGAGTACTTACGGGAAATGGCAATTCACATTCTCTCATTCAAAACAAACTAATTGATTAGATTTTAATTAAATGAGATTCAACTCTGAGTTCACAAATGCTTCAAATCAGACAAAACTTTTTTTGCATATCACCTATTCTACAAAAGTATTTGCTTATGTGTATCAGAAATGCACACCTTTGCTTATATGTACCCACTATATATTAATTAGCTAATAGTCTCCAGATAAAAGAAGTAGACTGTGTAGGTTTCAAAGTGTTACCTGCAAGTTACAATAAAGGAAGAGCTCCTGTGCCTCATGAAATTCAGGCTGAAAAAAAAAGTAAATCAATTCATCTGTTTAAATTCAGGTACAGCTCTTTCTAATAAAGAACAGCAATAAATTTAAGATCACACAGTATTTTAACAGCTATTATCGAATGTATGAAACTGAATGTAGCTCACGGTCAATTCCAAGTTTCAAATATTTCCAGTATCACATTAGCTGAATCCCAAGACCAGCCAAGTCCCACTTGCTCAGAATCAACAAGCTGCCTAAAAAGAAAGCGCACAGAACAGTTTATAACTTGAGTGAAGCAAATGATCTAATCTCCACATGGGCACATTCATCATCACCAGGGAAGGCACAGAGATGGTAGGAACCCTATCCAGAAGGCTTCACTTTTGCTGAAGAGTTACAGTGTTCTGCTTTATCAAGCTACTTAGCCCTGAACAAATGCCTAATAAGGGACCAAATCAGTCCTGTAATTAGAATTAATGTTTTTAGGTGATGTCAGCAATGCCAATGCAGAGCAAGAATATTATTGTAATTTCATTTGGAAGAATTCAGATCTGAAATTAACGCTGGCTGCTTTGCAGCAATCGCAAGAGTGTAACACCCTTCATTCCAAAATGTACTACCAGAGTTGTGTACTGTTGTGCATTCAGTATTAACTCATGTGTCTGCCATAGGACAACAGTGATAAAGTAAGAACGGTACAAGTAACTTGTTATCTGGATAATTCTAAGACAGGAATATTTAGTTTTCATATACTGGAAAACAGAATGAACAAGACCTTGTAATGGGCCTTGTAACATTTTTCATACTTGTCCCTTCCATGTTCAGCCTGAGTTGCCCAGTGCCAGTCTCTAAGCTTGGGAACAGCCAACAAAATATTTAGAGTTGTTGCTCAGAAAATGAGAAGGCAATAATGTGTTTCCTGAATTTGTTTTTCAACACAAAAAAGAGTCACTCATCATTGTAAAAAGGGTGTCTGAAGCACAGAGTGACTCAGTCAATTCCCCCCCCCCACAGCCTCCTGACATCACAAGTAGCATCACCTGACAGCCAGGACCTCACTTTCTCCTCCACATTACTTTTCAGGCTCAAGTGCCCATCTGCTAGACTTGGGGCTGACACGTGCATCATACAGGCTTAGCATAAGAGGGAACTAAGGGTCAAAGTGTTTAGGGACTTATAAAATTCACACAGTGACAGACCCTAGTATCCCCAAAATGAGATCCACATGAGCTTTATTTGTTTACACTCCCATAATCACTGTATCTCCTACCAGAGGCAGGATCCAGAGGCTAACATGCAGGAGGCAGAAATGAATGATGAAAGTTAAACTGAGGGAGAAAGGGGGGTACACTGTTTAAAACAGACCCGTAGTAAATAAATCATGCGATTTAACAGAAAGAATGGATGTCTGCACCTATCTCCCATCATCTCTGGGAGAAGCCTTAGTCCAGATCTGCCATTTTCTTCCTGCTCTCATTTGTGTTTAATTGCAATACTAGGTTATGTGCAGAATGCTTATGTGAATACCATGTGGTATTCACAAGAGCTAGATGAGACAGCTCCAAAAACACTGGAGGAAAAAATTGCATAGCAGGGAGAAAACATCTGTTTAGGAGAACAGGGAACGAAAAGAAATGCTGAAATGGCTCACATGGGTATGCGTTAGCTACACTTTAGCACTTGTCCATTACTAGTCATTGCAGCAAACACGAGGTAACATGGCGTATTTATTCTCTAACACTGATCTTTAGGACAGTTAAGTGACACTACTCTTTCTGTAGGCTAATACCATCTCTTCTGGACAGTGACTGCGACCAAGCTGTTGTACTATAACTTTTTGAATGATATTAACAGCATTTGGAGTCTGACCTCTTAAATGTACTCAGCACAAAAGAAGTTAAAACACGTTCTGTGCATAAAAAATTCACTGCTGGATCCTGAATGGAAAGAGGTCTAAGAGCTCTTCTGACAGGTCACCAGATGGAGCGGAGACTCTGTGAGCCAGGGCTGTGCTGCATTCTCAACACGGTAACTGAAAGGGACAGCTAAATGATAGATGCCTTGGCTGAGCATCAAGATGAGCTGTTGTTCTCTCAGAAAATCAACAAAAAAACCATCAGGCATTCTCTGTTAGTAGAAGCTACATGATCAAAATGCAGTTTAAGACGTTAATCAGAAAATGGAACAATAAGCTGAAGCACAGCAGTCCCTTTCAGTCTTGCTGCCACTGCAACCTGTAAGGATTTTGCCACTGATTTCAACAAGAGAAAAATCAGGTAATTATAATGTTTGTGGCTTACAGAGCCCTCTACATGGAATAACAAAGCTCCTCAAAGGGAAGCACTTCAGGGACTTCTCTACAGCCTCCTACAAATGAATGTGTTTTAGTTATGGTACAACTTTGATTAAAAACATTAAAATGAAAGAGTCGAAAATAAACATTTCAAGGGCCTTAAATCTTTTTGTACTGGTGTATAAAGCTTTGCAGAAACAGATAAAATACCTATATTAAATTAAAGCATTATTATTATCCTACATATAAACCTGCAGAAAGAGTAGAAAACAGAAAAAGCCTTTAAATATATATTTTTTAATTATTCTACAAACAACCTTTTCCAGAACAGCATTTAAGATAGTTAAAGTTAAGAATAATTCTCATTGATTTGAATGGAAACTAAAAAGATTCCTAAAGTTGTGATCTCAAGCACTCTTTTAAATTTGCAGTTTGTGAATCACAGTTTATTTTATTTTAATCAATGCTACCACTTATTCTGCCAAGACGTATACAGGCACCTAAGTGTCAGTATACATCAGTCATAACAGAGCTGAGGACATTCTAAAACATTCTAAAACTCAGGGTAACACTGATTTTACTTATATGAGGATATTTAGCAAAACTTTGCCCAAAGCACTGGGCAAACAAGTGCTATTGGCAGCACAACAGCATGCCTGTGCTTTCATGTGATGGCTGTGCCCAAAAGCACAAACTCAGACAGTGGTAAAAACCAATGTTTGAGTTCATAAGTATATGAAAATAAGTGAATGTTTTTCTTTTCATTATAAGAAGTCGACACAAACATTTTATCCACCCATAAACCACACAGCACAGGCAGTACTAACGTGAACTTGCTTGATTTTTCTTCTTTTGGCAAATAACAAGAGAGAAGAGAGCAGAGATTAAATGGAGCTGCAAGGAAATTTCTGGTAAAACAAACAAACAAAAACATAAGAAAAAGCAAATGCTGATCTAAAAAACACAGCAATAATTTTGTACTGTGGACTCTGAAACAGAAATGCAGACTCCCTAGCTGCATAGTCTCTATTGTTCATGGTTACATAGACCTAGGTACAACATGAGTATGAATATCCAGAGCTATCACACCTTTTGTCTTCAAGCATCTGTGCAGATTTTCTATTAGTCAGCCCACAAAGAGAAGAGAGAGCATGGAGGGGCATGCAACAGACATGCTGCAGCTTCAGAGTCCCAAAATGCAGATGCCCACACCTGCTTCATGCCAACTCTTTGCCACGGGCTGTGTGAAATCCTAGTTGTCTAGATCCTTACAAAGCACCAGCTGAAGGGCCACACTAGCAGATGGCTGCGGGACAGCTCTTCAGGTGGGTTCAGTATTCGAGAGTGCTGACCAAGGGGTTCTAATGTTGTGGCTATTTTTGACAAGGGTGCAGTCAGAAATATGGTGCATGAGCCTGAATAGGAAACAAACTGTTGTGAAAAAGTAGCATTCTTCTGGGGCATTTATTGTTAGGTATTTCTCATATTTTCTACTCCTTTGTGCCTTTGTGCCTAACAGCAAATAACTTAAAAGTCCTGAGTATTTAAAAATAATAAAAAAAATAAAAATCTGAGTAATAACACCTGTGGGGACAAATCTGGGCAGTAGCATGTATATTTAGAGGAAAAAAATGCAAACTAAAGAGACTACAGTAGGAGGCTGAACTTAGGCCAGAGTTTACAAGGAACTAGAGTGCTGAAAGCAGCAGAGCAATTTCCAGGTTCAATGCCATGTTGTATGTGGATACACCTGAAATCTTTCATTAGCTATAAAATAAGTCCCAGAATAATCTGTGTAAAATGATGGCTGTACTAGAAAGGGCTGGACTGTGGCTAAGTGCTCATAAATCAGACCAAAAAAAATGAACATAAAACTGTAAATTTTAACCTGTCACATTTTGGATTTACAAAAACTCTCAAATCATGGCTGTCCATTTTTACTGGGCTGGTTTAACTTTGTGCTTTTACAGAAAGGAGGAAATGATGCAACGTTTCCCAATAACATTTGTTTAAATTAGCACAGCAACCTCTGTATCTATACATTTATAGATATATACTATACATACTCTACCTATACATCTTTATATGTGTAATTTACTACAAAATTCCTGAATTTTTCATGACTACAAGTAAGAAAGTGAATATTAACAATATCCCCCAAAGTGTTTCAGACCTGATGCAATCATTTCTATGGAGCCATTAAGTTTCATCATTTCCATAAATTCAGTCTCCATGCAATGGGTTCTTTATGAAAGGACATTTAATTACCCGATAGGCTATAATGGTTCCTCTGCATCAATAGTAAAGTCAATAATCTGCATTTTTTTAAACCTCTCTAAATACCCACTGACACAATAGGTTGTTGCAGTCCTTAGTCCTTCAGGCCCATTGGACCTCTAAAATAAAAAGGTTTGAAGCTATTAAATATACATTTAACATGATAGAATGTTACGAGTCTATTGGAGGTCAATGCTGTAAAATTATGCCTCTAAAAATCCTGCTCAGAAAGTAATTTATGGCATAGAATATGTTTATTAAAAGCCCTTAACTACAGATTTATGTGATTTTATGTGAAGACTGCAATTGAGTATGCTTGGGGATCAGTCCTGCAAACACTTTCCATGAAGTTCAAAGCTTATTACCCTACATAATCCCTCCTGGAGTCAACTGAAATACTCCCAAGAGTAAAGTTACTCATACTAAGTATTTGTAGTTTCGTGCCCTTAAACTTCTTTCCACGGTGCTGCTTCAGATTCACTGTGTGATCTAGCAAGTCATTTGATTAGTTGTGCTTATGCAAGAAAGGGAATCATTTCGTGGGCAAACAATAAGACAAACTCTACTTCTGGTATGTACTTAGATGCACAGAGCTGTCAGTGCTAATTGTTAGTATTTCTGCAACTCTTTTTATTAACCAGCTATGTCAGTGGAGACCAGTTAAAGAAGAAAGTGCTCTCAGATCCAATAAGGTTTTGAACTCCTTTTAGGACATACCTCAAAAAAATTTAATAGTTCCTCCTATCCTATGCCCCAAATCCCTTCCTAAATTTCAAACCCAAATCAGCCAGACAAGGCTAATTACAGATCATTTGTTGTACAATGCATATTAACGGAAAGGTACTGCTTTCCTCCTGAAAATATTTGTGAAACGTTATCAAAAAGTTCTTTTCCCTCACTGATTATCTGTGTAATCCTGGAAAGTATTTCCCAAAAGTCACTCCCTCCATGCTGCTGGAGTGGCTGGTTATCACTGTACATCGTAAAGAGCAAGAGCTGTTAATGAACTGCATAATACTGTTTTCATTTCTGTGCTTGGATAAACTGTGGGAGGAATAATATTTACACTAATTTCAGATGTAGCTTTCAGTGTATACTAAGGAAACAATACATTCTCCCCAGCCTAGCATGGGAGAACACTTACCTCACAGTAAGTTACTGCAGAGCTGATTAGCAGCTAAGCTTACAAGCCGGTCAGCAGCCTCCCGGACGGGAAATGGTCCCACTTGATCACGCCTGAAGGACATTACTGTATAAAAATTCGGAAAGGTGACCAGCAACACTCAGCAGTGCTAATCTCCATTCCATTTCTGGTCCAACAAAACTCTTTAAGGGTGAAATACTAGAGGGAAAAATTAAGATGTCCCCACATTAACAGCAGGAAGTTTGCATACGCTTGTACATTTGACTCAATCTCACATTAAATTCTTCAGCGGTCTGGGATTTTGCTTAAGTACCGAGGCCTAGATACACAGCTGTGCCCCTGTGTTAGGAGGGTAAGGAGAAGAAGATTTTGGAGCTCGCCTAGACATTCACCAACATACAGGGTTTCTTTCATTTCTGTACACCAGCCTTCAACCCTAGTACTGTGCTATGAGTACTTGGGGAAAAAAATTAATAAATGTCTCACCAAAAGCAAGACAAAAATGCAATAGAGTAACAGACTTCATATTTAGGAGAACGATTTTTACTACAGGAGAAAAGCAGCAGACAATCTTGTTCGTTCTTGTCTCCTTACTGTAACTTCTGACTTTATACTTTTGTGTGTGTGTGCATACACGTGCTCAACCAGAGGACAACCAAAAATACCACACTCAGCCAGGTGAACATTGAGCCAAGTGTTAGAACACAAGAAAACACTTTTGGTAGCATGGTTTCCTTAGAAACATTTTGAACTTCTCGTAGGAATAGAATTTTCTTTTCCAGATGAATATGACATTTTGCCATTAGTAACTTGCTAATAACAAACAGACTTTGCAAGACTCATGCTGCAGACATTAGAATTAAGCTTTATTTTAACGTAGACAAAATCCTTCAGAGGTAGTACACTGACATAACTCTACTGACTAAGCTGATACACAATAGTGTCTGAACTGTCCTGTGCTGCTCTGTAGGATAAATGGGATAAATGTTATCACCAATAGAAGTGCAGTCATGCAGCCTACCTTGCACACAACAACTATACCTCCCAGCCTTCCACTGAGCCTCTTCTACACTGAATTTCATGGAAGACCCATCTAATCCATGCCCACCAAAAATCTTCACTTTCTATATTCATAGAATGTCTTTCACCTCAAAGCTCTTAGCAAAGCCGTGAGTGGATTCATCATAAAAAGTAACGTATTACCATAAGCTAGGAAAGGATTTTCAAAGAATTGTGCTACCAGCTGATAAAGGATTTGGGAGACTGTAAATCTCACGTTATTTATGTAATACACTGTACACAAGAAGCTGGGTTAACATGGGTATATACCACTATGAAATCTTTGCCTTTAGGTAAATATGACAACTAAAGAGAGAAATTCAGCTATTAAATTGCTCCAGTCACAAGCCAATGTCTGCTAGGCCTAGCAGCACAAAACCCGCAACAAACAACATGGTTAACCTTTTAAGGAGGGAAGAGAAACTAAAAATGTAATCCTGTGATTAGGTTTGTATAGGAGGAGTCTCAGAACTATGCAACTCTTTAGCATTATTAATGCTACAGCTGGACAGAAGGGTCAACTCACGTAACGTAATCATCATCTACAGCATACAAAAGGAAACACCTCTTAACAACTTATTATCCTTGATCCCAATTTGAAGAAATATGTACTGGAAATTAAGGAAGATATTAAAGTACTAACTAAACTAACCTAATCTACTAGTATAATCTACTATAACTAGCATAATCTAGTAAGTACTAACACAGGTCTCCCCCCGCCTTCAAGGCTGGAAGTGAAAGGGGTTACACCTCAGGAAACCAAAAACAGGAGCAGGTAACAGCTTCTTTAATATGATCCTGTTGAAATTCAGAGAAATTCATCTCAGAGAACAGAAACCTCCTTTAGGAAAAAAAGAGATTTATGCCCACACATGTTAGGGGAAACTGAGAGCACCACTGAACAACAGAAGAGGAAAAAACAACTCACAGTGCCACTGGGGCTCTTGAAATTTCTGAACTTTCATGCATTTTTGGCTGCAGAAATTGTTTGTCTGTGAAAATAGGGCACAGCAAATAGCATAGTACAACACCAGTTGCTTGGCGCTGTTTACATGCTCCCTGGGTAGAGCTCTCTCCTTTCATATCCTTCTGCAGGCCTGTACTAATTTCATATATACGCTAAGCTACAAAGAAACTAGGAAAGAAATCCATATTTTGCTGCTGGTTTGTATGTTAGTAGTGTTGGAGCATGGATTTTCTTTTTATGGTATTTACAGCACCTGGATATTTGCTGAAAGCTAAGCCAAGCATAAAACAAATAAGAGTTTTGATTCTCCTTTTTATTTGCATTGATAAAACCAGAAGTGTAATTTCTTTGACTTCAGACAAGTTTTTTCTTATTTACATTAGCATAAAGTGAAACTATGATTCCATAAATCTTGAAACTATGAAAGTGAACTATGAGTCTAATAATCAGAAGAATCTGTATTGACAGCCAGTGTGTGAGAGAACTCAATAGTCCGGGATGACCGTATCTTACAAACCTGAAGATAAGAAATGCAGTGCTTGGGAATGTGTTAAGTTTTGCTTTCTTTCATAGCTAGAATTTTTTTCAAGTGAAACTGTGGATAAACACTGATGGCATGCCAGTGACAGAGCCAGCCGTACTACCTACAACGTGGTGCTCTTCCCTGCTCTGGACACAATTCCTCTCTTCCCTAGGAACAAAGACACTGCAATGTCACAGCCTACTCCAATGTAAATTACAATCCAGCAGTTGGTCACAACAAGGTTTAGTTTCATGAGAAGCAGAACTAGGTTGGAAAACATTTACAACAAAGCAGTGTTGTCAGGAAATGCCACTCACTAAACCCAAAATGTTTTGCCCAAAGTTTCTCTCTCTGAGATTCACACATATTTTTGATTGAATTCCTGACAGACTGTTGGAGAGCCTGCTACTTCTACACTGTGTCACGCCAGGGAATGAGCTAAACACGCTCTCACACATTCACTGCAGTATTGCTGACAGATTCAGGTTATCCATACCACAGTGCCAAACTTCATGTCAGGGATTTGTAAAGAAGGCCCAGGACCTTTAGTGCTTTAGCCTCACAGTTCAGTTCCACAACAGATATTCACACATATGAAATTATATATATATATATATATATATATAAACTTTAACTGCTTAGAGCTTATAAATAAATCTACATTAAAAGCTTATGTTATGGTGCACATATGCTAAGTTATTTTTATAAGAAAACCCTAAAGAAAGACACAGCAGAACTGAGAAAGAAGCTGAGACTTCTCACAAATGGTAGAATAATCTTACATGCAAATAAAACATCTATTTTAAGATGAGCAATAAAGTGGGGAAATCTTTTTTCCAGACAGGAAAATTAAGCTTTTCTGACAAATTTCAGGTATTCCTTAAACAACATTGTGTTTCTGATTCAGATTAAGGACCTAGACCTTAAAACAATGTCAGTTCTGTACATCATCTTTGGGTCTTCTTGGAGCCTGGAAGCTCTCAGACAATCACCAAGTGTTGTCCCAGGTCCACTCAATGGCAGCAGTAGAAGAAACAGTTACAGCATGAGAGTTTGTTTCAATTGAGATGATTCAGAGCCTGAGGCTCAGCTACATCCAGAAACCTCTGAAACCATAACTGTGGTCAGCTCTTTAACATTTGGATTTAACGGCAGAAATCTGGAAGTCCCACCCTGAAAGACTGCCCTGATAAATGTGGAGCATCAAAGCCCAGAGACTGTGATCCCTGAGTATTAGTGGTATACCTGATGGGAGCCTTATGGATGCATCAGATTACAGCAGGTACCCCAAGGATGTCTAAGCCAAATAACTGGATATAATAAAGCTCTTCACTGTGCCCTCTCCACTCCCCAATTATACAATCCATTTGTGCAGCCCTATGGATTATACTCAGCCTGTTCTAAACACTTACCCTTTTTAAGCACCATGGTGCAATTAAGGTAAAGAAAATCAAACCCTATCAAGCTGTCCATGCAGAGAACTCTCAAGTGACTTTCTAGAAATGCACATTGATTTTATTGGAAAGCTTCTGAATAAATCATCCCTAGCATGGAGCTGTAAGGGATGGCTCAGTTGTCCCACCACCTGCTACAGGCCCCCGTCCTCATAGGAGGCGGTAGGGACACCTCAGCACCTGCCCAGCACCCACACAGGCTATTAGCAATAGTACACTTGCAAAGTGTTCCAGGGGTTCAGCCACCCACATTTTACAGCAGGGTTTATAGGTAATTTCAGGTACAAAAAAAAAAAAAAAAAGTTTTAAGACATATAACTATCTTTCTATAATGGTGGCCATTTAATTAACAATAGGTTGCACCACACGTATCACTTTCATCTTAATACAGCTGGAGAATTGGGCACTCTGTCAACTGCTCAACTCCTTGAAAAGTTTAAGGTTTTACAAGTGCCTTTCCCCCCTTTATTGGTTGTACTTTTTGATATACTCTTTTCATCTAACTCCATTTGCTTCTCTATTGGAAACCCTCTGAGACTACAAATAACTGAAGGTATTATCTCTTGTAAGAGCACAGTCACCAGTGGAAAAGAATCTTTTTTTTTTTTTTTTTTTTTTTTAAAGAGACTAGCTGCATTTCTTTATTCTTGTTTTCTTGAAGGTAAATCCTAATATTAGGCTTTTTAAAATTCCATTTCTACTACAGGCTAGGAATATGAACGTTCCTGCTCCACAATGTAAAATGGTCTAACACAAGAGAAAACGCAAGAAAACATCTTTACCGAACCCATTTTTAGAGAATAACTGCTCAGATGAAAACCTCCAGCATTTAAATTATACAGACAGCTGTCAGGGTGCAGCATTCAGATTATATTGTTAACTGCTGTACATCAGTTCTCATTTTATGCACAGCTACATCACTGTGCTCTTACTGCATCAGCATGGTAGCATGGGACCCTCCAGCTTTATAAGATAAATTGTTAAAAACAAATGCTAATTCTGCTTTCTGTCCTCCAGAGCCACAAAGACTTAAATATTTTATTTTGTGCTTAAAAAGGTGGGATAATAGTTTTTTTTCATCCTCTCTCACCAAATACTGAAGGAATCCAACAGTAGTAACAAAACCAGCAAGATTCTTCTTCTCATCGTCATCAATTTCTAGTAGGTGTTGCTGATTTGGCCCAGCACTCAAAGTCCCTGATTTTCCATGTGAGCTGACACACCAGATGGCTGCAGATTCATCCTCTGCTTTAGATCTGCCCTTGCCTGAAGCTATCTCCAGTGCTCATCCTTTGTGTCTACTCCGTAAACAAACAAGCAACCGACTCTGACTGAAGAAAGCAAATTTCCAGTCTGATTCCTGTGAATGCATTGCAAGTCACACATACAGCATTGCTGGACTTCCACGTATACTTATCAATATATGATCACTGCTGCCTACTGTGACATGAAAACATGCAGCTCTAAATACATGGTGCAGATGAAAAGTATTGTATTTTGTAGAAGGTTTCATGCCCACACAGCTCTGTGTGTTCACACCGCCAGAATGTGGTGCCCAGCTCTGCCTTTTGCTTTTCCTCTTTGCCTTGCTTCACCCCCTTGGTTTCTTACACCCAGCCCTTGTTTTGCAATGCATTGCTCCAGCATCCTCGCAACAAAAACCATATAGTTTGAAATTATTTGTAATTGTTAATGTTAGTATTTCACTGGCTGAGAAAATAACCTTTGAGACACCACAACAAGATCTGAAATACTGTTGATCATGTCCTGCTATGATAGTTTCTGCATTTGTAAATATATTTTTCCTAATAAACTCCTGTGAATCGTTCAAGAAGCTCAGTTCCACATCCCATAATTAATTCCAATTTCTCTAAGAAATATTTTCAAATTAAGGGTGACAGTTCTTGAAAGATCAGATTGAAGATTTGCTAGATCAGTAAGACAGTGGATATTCAAAAGTTACTGTAAAACATTAATTATCTAACTTCTACTTCAGCATGGTAGGGACACTAATGGAAAACCCTAAGGTATGTTCTCTCTTGAACCTTACCAAATTATTTGATTTCAGGAGTTGGAATTACCAGTTTATCACCACCTTGATAGCAGTAGATAGTAAAGTGAAATATCTTTGTTATAATAATAAAAGTCATGCCCCTAGGCTGGGAGACCCTGGCCCAACAGGGAACCCTTCCACTCTGAGGATGCGCAGCATGATTCTGCCATGGCAGCAGTGTGCTACCTGCATAACCCCTCGGAGGCTAGGGGACTGTACAAACACATGAGTGCATTCATAAAGGATTGTACAAAGAGTGGCACGGAAAGTCCTAAGGCATGACAACTTGGGAAACCACCTGTTACCCCAACTTGTGCAGCTCTGAAATAAGCAATAGTCAACCTGGTGCATGGATCACACACCAGGTTACAAATCCAAAGGTTTTATCAGACAACAACCTGTGATGAACATTATAAACAACTCAACATTTCTGCTCCCTAGTTGCATCACACATTAGTAGCTCTAATTGATTTGGTATTAGTCTTGCATACTTGACTTTGTTTAACAGGATGTGCTGAGTGAGCAGTGAGCATCGTAAGTACTTGTAAGCTGATATGCAGACACATCTCTGCTGTCTTGTGCTGGCTCTGCATGAGGTAATTCTATATCCCTTTACTATAATGTTTTCTTGGAATAATTTTTGTGTATGTATCAGTTGAATTTATTTATTAACTATTTAATATTTTTTCCAGTGTCCTGAATTTTACTTAGAGAGGTTCATGTGTTCATTTATCCCTAAGAGTGAGGAAGATATAACACGCAACAAGCCTTTCTCTAGTAACAACAGGTTGGTACTAATGTGAGCAAGTAACGGTCAGCTCAGGTGAAGTGTGTAAAACAAGCTATCATGAAACCAGTGCAAAAACCAAGTTAAAGGATGAATTTTGTCTCTGTAGACAGGACAATACTTGAGGCAAGACTGGATATAATAGGCAGAGGTTCCTCCCAAAAGCACCTCTGTTGCAATATTAATGTTTGCAATATAGGTCAAAAGAGGCTACAGTGGAAGTAAGAGTTGGGAGAATCAATACAAAGACTGATTTAACAGGTACAGTTGTACCTCAGTACAAATCTGAGAGGCACTTTGGCTGTGGCTCTAACATTTAGGATGCACCAGTGGTTTGGGCCACCCTTTATAACCATGGGTTTACTAGCTTCCTAAAAATAAAGCTAATGTTTCCCCAGGTTTTGGGACTTCTCACATTGCTGCAGGTATTCTCTTTTATAGGACAACAGAAAAGCTTACCAAGACCCTCTATGTTTCTTACCTTATTTAGATTTAAATAATAATAATAAAAGAAAACAAAAAAGTATGTCATGCCAAAGAAGCACAGGATATTATAAAGCAAATAGAAAAACTATACAGTGGAAGGATGAGCTAAAAAATCCTGAGAAGTCAAAAATGGCTAAGAATAAAGTTTTCAGAGCAAGGAAACGAAAACAATAAAGTCTCCTTCAGGTGTATAAAGTGGAATGAAGCTGACAAGAGAAGACATTAGACCATGGCAGTATATTTGAAGAAACTTAATAAAGAAGGAGGATAATATAGCCCCGGAATTAAATGAGGTCCCTGTAGTGTTTGCAGGAGGAACTGGAGCAAGCAATAAACAGCACACTTAAATTTTTTCAGAAAGTATCATGCCTAAAGGCCATCAGGTTAATGTTCAGATTTTATGAAAAAATGCACATACACCAGAGGGTTAGAGCACACATCAGCCTTCTTCACACTGATTTAAGATTCTGTTGGGAGGGCAAGAGGGCTCCTTCAAACTGAAAACTCATTCAAATGCTGCAAGACAAGATGAGAATGGAAGTAAGTATAAACTATTTCCTCTCCTAATTGAATTTACATTTTCTTCGGCAAGGTGAGCTGGTTGAGTCCAAAAACAAAAAATCCTTTTTTTTTTTTTTAAAGGAAGTTCCACTATTTTGAAGACAACTATCTCTAGCGTAAAACAATTGTCATTTTTCTTAATGATCTAGATATGTATATTCCCCCCCAAACACTGTGTCTGAGCCGCCCAGCCTTCAGGTTACCCCCAAAGAAGCCAGCCTCAGCAACAGGGCCACCACAACAGAGCCCTCCAAGCTGTGACCCCAGAGTTGAGCTGCAGCCCCCAGACACACTGGGTTTTCCTCTCCATGGCTGCATGGATGCTGAGGGGCCAGGAGGAGCTGGACAGGTGAGCTGGAAAGAGGATTTCTTTCTCGGGTAGAGGTCAATTAGAGGCATGGTACTGGGAAATACTTAAAATCAGAGGATTTTCAGGGCTTTATCTGCAAAGTAAATACCACCAGAATATTTCTGTTTGGCTTCAATAGGCAGCCCAATTTCCTCATATCTTATTATTACTAAATTTACTAAGCAAACACCACGTTATGGAATAAATACCTAGATCCAGTGTCCCTGAAATCAGTGGATGCTTTCCATTGACAACTGTGGGCTTTAGATTATAGCCCCTTACAAAGACATTACCTATTTCAAATGACCTCTTATTATGCAGCTGAAAGCAACTGGAGATAAGACATTTTTGGAGCTGATAAGAAGCTTCCAGAGCAGTGGTTCTTAAAATTACAGTTGCAGCTTTAGGGTGGGGCGTGAAGAGGTTTTCTGCTGGGTCACAACACATTCTACAAACTTAAGATCTCATTGTAAAGGAAATTACTTCTAGCTCTTCTGGCAACAAAGATAACCTTCAGAATGTAAATATCTGAAGCAGTTAGGTTTATTGAATATACAATATCATGGAATACCCAGTTCATGATGCTTTCTATAAAGACAGGGAAATTATTATTTTCTGACTCCCTAAATACAAAATAACAAAATTGAAAGTGTTGAATATAGGTACTGTTCAGCCAGTCATGATGTGGTATACTATTTCAAATGGGTTTCTGTTGTTGAAATAGCACCAAAGTTTGTGATACAGCTCAGGGTACAGATATGCTGTGAATGACTACGGGAAGAGAGTGGCTTGAATTTAGAGTTGCCTGAAGATTACAGCTTAAGTTTCAAATACCCTGATTGTTTAAAGAAGAAAAAATTAAGAACTGGGAGACTACAAACTACTACTATTTTAAAAAAAATTGTAATGCAAAGTAGCATTGAAATAGTCATGGAGAAGTTTCCTATGAGACTGAAGGTTCACTGAAGTTAGAAGGGCAAAAAATGAAATAGCTTACTCCTTCACCAAAACCAGGCACATATTCATCCATGAATATCCTGCTATCAGGGGATAAAATTTCACTACCCATAAGAAGATATCCTTTAAGATGACTGGTAATACACTTCGGGGAATGAACTACATAAGTACTTTCCAGCCTATATAGCTAAAAATGAAAAGCTGTAATTTAACTGAGAAGCACTGGTCATATACAACAGACATCAGATGACGCAGTACTTGTTCTCCTCATTAAAAACACAATCTGATGCCCATTAAAGTTAACAGATACTATTCCTCCAGTGTTTTCATGGAGGGAAAGAACTGATTTTGGTTTTTTATTTAAATAAAGAGTTGAATTCCCTGTGTTCAATATGAAATTAATACATAAAACCTAATCTCTCCTGAGGTATAGACTTTCTCCTATCATAGATCAAAGAATTTATTCCTAAAAAGTTCTTTGATGCCTGGATTGTAGGTAACTAATCAATGGTAAAACAGAATGGGCATTAAAAGAGAATAAATTTTAGAGGAAAAGCCATTATATAGGGAAAAAAATACATATGGAGAAACAAGAAGACCAAACCAGTGCCCAAAGCACTGAATAACATGTTCTGATCCCAGTAATTTACATCAGCCAAGCACTTCGTCCAATACTGCTGAACTGGGCTGTTACCATAGAAAAGATAGAGGAATTCAAAAGAAACCTAGTGAGCGCTTTAAAGAAACAAGGGGAGTAAAAAAAAAAAAAAAAAAAAAAAAAGAGCAGTTCTGAGCAAAGGAAAAGGGAATGAACCTGAGATAACAAGTGGCCTTTCCCTGCTCTGTAGATTTTCCACGAATAAACCTATTTAAGGAATAAAATTATTGCAAATCTGTCCCTACAGTTACTGTAGTGATAATGAAAGCCATTAAAATGAATATTTGATAAATGAATAAATGAATAAAAATGAAGGGAATAAATGAATGGTAAATGAATATAAATACTAAATGGTAAAAATTAAATGAATAATTCCCTTAAATGAGTAAATCCACCATGCTTCAGTTTGTTAGTGCTCTGTACAGATTACATCCCTCTTAAATGGCATCTTGAAAGGAATTTACATTGCACCAGAAAGATATACATATATACCAAGGCTTACCAGCATAGCAGAAAGTAAACATCTGCATGTGTGTCATCGCTCAATTTCCTCAACACACACGAAAAATAACAGCTATTTAGAAATCAGACTTTACAGTTAGTAACTGTTGCAGAAGCACCAGTATCTCAATTTTTGCCTGAGCTGTTCATTTCCATTACAGTGACTGCATTTCCTGTACTGTTACTTATGAAACATTGGTATTCTTGGCATTGTACAACATACAAATATTGCTCTGTTCAGACAGCATGCAGTCTAGAAGTCAGAAAGGAAGACAAGAGTTGAAGAGGGTGATAGGAAGGTTATTCCACATATCAGGGCCTCTAAGTGCAAAGAGGAAAAAGGAAGGATTGCCATGGCGATTATTCAATATACAAGGGAAGAAATATTCCAAACAGTAGGCCAGAACTAAATAGACTGTAGATAGGGAGAAAGGATAGATATACAGGTCCAGATGAGCAATTGAAAGACAATGACAGGGTCAAGGGAAAGAAATATTTTTTCAAAGTCAATACAATTAAACTAGAAGAGAGTTCTATAATTCATCTTGCTAATACTGAGAACATAAACCTCTGCAGGGCCCAACCCACAGTCATTCCTTTACCCAGGCCCCCAGTCATTCCAGCTGGAATTGTCAGCCAGAAAATTGAACCCCATCACCTTTCATTCCACTACCATCATCACTTGTGCCCAGCTGCCTCCTTTAAGTATTCCTAGTGCAACCTGCTGCTAGGGCTGAAAGTAGAAGTCTGACCACAGGCCATGCAGGAACTACTGAGAGACGCTTGCTTGATGTTGCTTAAAAGGAAAAAAGCCTGGGAACTTTTAATCATTTTTAGCTGTAGAAAACTAAGCTGTCCTGCTGCACAAGGTGTTCCTCTTCTATTGTCAAGTTCTGCATGCCCTGCAGAAGCCTAGCACCTAGTTATCAAGGAGCATGACAGACACTACAGACAAAGCCCCCAATATACATTAGTATATGCCCCCTGAACCTCCTTCAAAGGTGAGATAAGGAACTTCTACAATTCCACTAACTTTAGCACCAGATGTAGTCTATTTACAGTCCCAAATTCTAACCCAAACTTTGGCTTAAGTAAACCAAACTTAAAATTCTGCTGCCAAGTCATTTAAATCTCAAAATAATCCTGCATACCTGGAAGCTTGAAAAAAAAAGACATGAAGCATCAGTCCCATTCTGAATGGTTGCTGCATTTTTTTACTTCACTTCAATTCTCCTCTCATCTGTTGGAGGAGATGCAGTAAACATACCAGACACCTGGAAAACAGCCAAAGCCATCATGTGCTTGTAATATAGCTGCACCCCGCTTTGGGATTAGCTCTGCACAGCTGCTGTTGTTTGGTCACTAATGTCATTGCTTCTTAAGTAGGTCTCACTGGGGAATCAGATCTGTCTTTTTTAGTAGCTACTAGGTTAAACCTGTAAACTTAAGTCACTGAAAAGACTCATAATGAAGTTCCTGTATTTTAAAGTAGAGTTTCTAATTCTGTAAAGTGTTTTTTTGCTTTGCAGTTTCTTTAAGAGAACTTGAAGTTTGTCACCCAACAGAAATCTTTTACTTGTCAATTTGTAATACCTGCTTATTTGATATCTTGTGTAGTTTCTGTACCCTGGTCCTGAAAGTAACTATTATAATACATATATATATGTAGGTATATATACATCATAACAAAAGAAAATTCAAGCAAAAAAAGTCTTCATAAAAATGACTGACCAATCTTATGATGGATTCATACCCCCTTGGAAGGCCAAGGAAGGAGCCAAGACCTGCATCCCAGTATCTCCTAGCTTTGATGTTTAAAATGAAATTACTAGGTTAAAACAATCAGACATCTATTCAGCTGTAACAACAAACAGATAGGATGCTCACAATCCATTAAGCAGGATATGCTTTGCTCTGTTATTTCTGTATTCTAACTCCAGCTAGTAAATACTTGTTATCCTGATATCTGTTTCTCCTTCTCTCTACTTATCCATCCATCTATCTTCTTTGTAAATTTACAAAATTGAAGTTACATTAGATTTCATACCTGCCAGAATGCCTATTAGTCTTATAGCCTCAGTTTTATTTAATTGGTTAACTTGTTTTTGAAGCAATAGCTGAGAAAGGCATTTTAATAGTTTTAATTATCTAAACCATGCTAGGAAACATTTTTACATTATCTTTGTTATAATTCTATTATTTTCTGATCCCCAGACTTGTTGATAACCCTCAAACACTTCAACTGTTGAAGTTAAAACAAGATTGATTAGAAAAAAAAATACAGAAATACAAAGCACCGTGCCATCTTATTTACTCATTCAATGCCAAAAAGCCATTTTATGCTCCTCATTCTCTTTTATAGCTGTTGACTGAAATGTTGCATCAGTACCAATTATGGGTATTTGCAATGGTGAGTATGGTGGAGAAGCAGGGAATGAGATTTCATGATCACATCAAAGCCATAAATATTGTCAGTCTTACTGTTCTAATGTCCCTTAAGCTTTATTTAATGGTTACTTGATTACTAAAAAATCTTTCAGATTCATTTAATTTTTAAGAATGTGGCCTTGTTAGTTTGTTGCAAGTTGTTGTTTTTTTTTTTTTTTTTTTCCTGTCTTACTTTATTTTTTTAACAGCAAAGTTATATATTATGTGGCATGAATTATAAAGCAGTTGTCATGGAGATATTGCTAATGCAGGAGAATATATGCTCTCTGCTTTGAAAACTGCAGAGCAGATCTGTTTACAAGCACCTTTTCTGAAAGCCTTGCAACTGGTGGCTAGGGTATTACCTGTATAGTTCATTGGACTCTGCCTGGGCATTATGCTGCAGCAATGATACAGCCAGGTAGCTCTCACTTTACACCTGCACAGACATAACTGGAAATTTTGGTAGTATTCAAAGATAGCAATGAGTGAATTGAAATACACCAAACTGCTCTGATGCTTATCAAAGAAATGTAGAAACCACATAGAATTGGAACAGGTAATATTAAAAGCTTGAGACATGGAACTTCTTTTGTTCTTTGATATATCAATATTAATTCATTTAGCTAAAACAGAGTAGACATACAGAAGAGATCTTAATGAACCAGTGCTTGCAATCTGGTGCCTCAAGATTTGCTTACCTCTGTAAGATTTTGGTAAATAGGTTACAGAACAGTTTCCCTCTGTTTGCACAGCTGTGAAATGGGGACATTTATGCCTAATTATCTTTATAAACTGCTTTAGAGCTCTAAAATTGAAAACACCATTTAAATGCTAGAATAAACACCTTTATCTCAAAAGTTTTTCAAAAGCTAGTATTCCCCCATGTTTCCTGATAGTTGTACTTTTCTATGTTTATACAACGATATCAGTCTTAAGTAACGGGTATTCTCGGAGAGTTGTGTTCTGTCCCTAACAGTCAATTTGATAATGTTTTTGTTTGCATGTTACCAAGCAGAACTAGCTGGCATGTAGACTTGTTTCGTAAGACAAATGGTTTTGAAGGAAGTTTTGTGTTATTACAGAATCTCATAACAGCAAAATATCATTATTTTTCTGTCTGTTGTGTCAGTGCCTATAAGAGATACTGGGTTTTTTGACAGAGAAAACATGAAGATACAGCCTTACTGAAAATTGCTAAGTAGGTTTTGCATTAAGCATCAAGTTCACTATTTCATATTTTCATAAATATGCAGAAAATCATGATGTCCTGCAAAATGAAACTTAAGAGACCAGTTCATGAAAAAATTATATGCTCCATTTACTCCGGCCTCCTATGTACTTTATTTTTTATTAACTCACTTATCCTTTATATGCAGGAGACCATCTCTCTAATATGTGGCCCAAAAGGGTGGGCTGCAGAATGGGGAGGGAGTGAGCCTAAACAGACAGGCATTTGCATTTCCAGTGCAGAAAGTACATTCAGAAATTCATCCCACATTAGAAAAGAAATGAACCACACAGTGTTCAGTTGTTGTTTGGAATGTTTTTTAGTCTGATAAATGGACAAAAAAAAAAGGGGGGGGGGGGGGGCACAATCTTTCTAATGGCTGTATGGACCACAACATGTCCCCAAACCACTTCTTTTATTGCAGAATGGACTCTGTACTTCCCAGATATTTTTCCTTCCCTTAGTGCACTTTGTGTATTTTCTCCCCTTTTCCTCTTGGGGAAAACTTCCCTCTTAATTTCTCTAGCATCTAATTATGATCTTATTGCCCTGGTGGGATACAACAACCAGAAAAAACAGAAAAAGAAGTTAAAAAATATCTCCTGATGTGCTCCACAAAGAGACAGGCTATGCATTTCTCACCATGGGAGGAAGGTTTATCTATCTGGTGTTGTTTCACAGATGATAATTGATGTCAGTTACAATTCTCTTCCAGAAAATGTAGTTTGTAATATTAACCTCTTTTTGAGATTATCCGAAGATGTTAATACTCTAGGAAAAGTGAATGCCTCGCCCTTTCTAGACTTAGTTCTTCTATTAGTCCACACTAATTACAGTGGGTAAGACTGCTTTTTCTTTGCCTCATGACTACGATATAGAATTGTTGATTTACCCCACACACACCCCGCTGTCATGTTGTCTTCTGTTGTTCTGTCACTGATTTAAATGGACTAGTAATATATTACTACAACTTCTTGTGCAGAAGTACAGAGAGAGGTCTTACTCATCAGATGAAATATTCTACTCTTTAATGTGTCCTTATGTGTATCTCATTAGATATGTTCCAACTGTGACATAGTTGTACCAGCAAAAACTTTCTTAAAAGTTGTATGCAACTATTTTTCCTTCATTTTGCTCATTATTCATTACTTTTAAAGGGAAAAGCTAAGGAAAGAATTTGAAGATAAAAATACAATTAAACACTAAACAAGATGAGTCTAATCACAGTATTTTCTCTGGCAAAAGCAACAACAACACAGATTAAGTCAGAAATGGACCTGGCAAGGAAGGAAGCACAATATAAATAAATAGAATGCTATTAATTTAATAGTAATGATGATGAAGGAAAAGTCAATCAATACTGTGGGAAACTGGGTATTTTCTTTTATTCCTAACTCTTCATACTACACAATGGTACTTGGAAGTAATTGACGATCTTTTTGTACTATATCACAGCACCCAAAAATAATTCTTAAGCAAACCATGATGTCATATTATCCACATTTAGTTGCAGTCTTGAGAGTATGATTTCATTTCTGTATTGAAGTGAGCCAGGTTTTAAGATCTTGAGCAGGATTGAATGTTAAGATATTTGAGTTTTAATCCTAATCATGGGACAAATATTTTTTCAGTAATCTTAAATGAAGTTAATATCTTTGGTTCAGGCTTGCTGTTTGCTGATTTCAGATGTTAAAGAAGTTCACAAGCCAAAATAAAGAAGCTTTAGCAAGCCTCAGTTTCTCTCTCAAGCCTTCTCCCTTCTCTCCCTGCTCTTCAAGACAGCCAACAGACTATGGCTCAAAATTGTCAGGAAGCTTGGCAGCAACCTCATACACTCTGTAATATTTAGGGAGTCTTGTGTCCACTGAAATGTGGTCACAGAACAGCAATGAGAATTTTTATCAGTAAATAACAAACTTTAGTTTAATGTTTCAGGACAATCTTCACATTATTCATTCTACTAAAACATGTATTACAGTTTCCTTGCACAACTCTAAGAGAAATTTTGTTCTTTAGGTGTGAGAGCAAGAGCTGGATGAACTCAGATGCAGAGAAAGACACAGGATGAACTATGGCCAGATTACTGCAGATCCATGCATTGGACTGGTGTAGACCCTACTGACAGCAGAAGCAAGAATTACACCAATTTTCATAAATTTCATAGAATCATAGAATCATAGAATATCCTGAGTTGGAAGGGACCCTTAAGGATCATCAAGTCCAACTCTTGACACCGCACAGGTCTACCCAAAAGTTCAGACCATGTGACTAAGCGCACAGTCCAATCTCTTCTTAAATTCAGACAGGCTCGGTGCAGTGACCACTTCCCTGGGGAGCCTGTTCCAGTGTGCAACCACTCTCTCTGTGAAGAACTTCCTCCTGATGTCAAGCCTAAACTTCCCCTGCCTCAGCTTAACCCTGTTCCCGCGGGTCCTGTCACTGGTGTTAATGGAGAAAAGGTCTCCTGCCTCTCGACACCCCCTTACGAGGAAGTTGTAGACTGCGATGAGGTCTCCCCTCAGCCTCCTCTTCTCCAGGCTGAACAGGCCCAGTGCCCTCAGCCGTTCCTCGTACGTCTTACATTACTTCCTCGTACGTTCCTTACATTAGTAATATAATGATCTGGAAATAGTGGTTAGGAACTAAAGTAAAGTATTAGACAAAGTTTACCACTGAGGGAGAGTCCTTGTCTAAGTCCTGTAAGGAACAGTTGGTTCCCTTTCTGTCACTTCAAAGAATATGTACAGAACTGAAAAGACATTAAAGTCACTCCTACCATGTGACAGTGAGGAGTGAATCATGGTAGTTGTTCCTATTGTGGAGCGGAAAATGGGAATGTGCGAATCTGTAGAGACATTAAAGTAATCATTAATCCTTTTCTACTTGTCAATCAAAAATGTTGTACTCTAGGGGTAAGAATATGTTTGACTGGAAACAAGCTTTTAGTAAAATAGATTTGGCAGATGCATATTTGCAGATGCTCATGAAAGATGAATCATGACATTTTCTGACAACAAACACACCAAAATGTCTGTTTTGCTACTCCGTTTCCCTTTGGGTATTGCATCAGCTATATATACTGTATATGCATGTGTTTGTGTATAAATCAATCAAGCACTAATGAAGAAAATTATTTGCTGTCTACGCCAGAACACAACACTACCATACGAATAACCTGGTCACAAGAAAAACAGAACAGTTAAAACACTTGAATAGCTTCTTCAGCAATGCCATGAATCATGTTTTATAATATAGCAGAGAAATCCTTTAATTATTTGTGATCAATATATTCTCATAGAAGACTTTAGTATGCCTTTGATGTTGAATGGTGCTACATGTACTGTACAAACTGACCTCCCAGGTGCTATCTTCTAGGGGTCCATTAAGTCTGACCTGTTGCAGATCCAGAGCACCAAATCAATCAATATTACTAAGAACCACATAGTCCCTCAAAATACAGAGGCTACTCATGTAACTAAGTTAAAATAAATTTGTCATCAAAGGCTTCAGTCTGTTGTATTAAGATTTACAATTCCTTTGTTCATTCTTAATTATTTTCCCTAAAACCAAATTTAAGAGTAGCAATTGGTCCTTTAAAATGGATTTAGAAGCAAATAACAGCAATTTATCATAGTAAATTTTTATTCACATTCATTCTGCCTGAGCACAGTAGTTACATTTGACCAAACAATATCTTTCAGACTTTATCCAGCCTTGACATCAAGAAATCCACAAAGGCTATTTCTCTTGACTGCATGTTTCAGTGATCAACTACTTTTACGAGGACATTTTACCTCATTTTTATTTTGAAAGGTTCAGCTTCATTTTCCAGAAGAAACTGCCACCATATTCGCTTTCTCCCCAACTAGGGAGAAAGATTAGAGACAACAGCTGCAATTGGTGGGAAGTACACACCGTCTTGGAATAATAATAATCCCTTGGTTTGGGGATTGAAGGTATTTCACCAGTATAGCTTTAAACAGATTGTATTTGCAGGCTATCAGCCAGTGTTTTTGTATTCATATAGGCAGGGCAATCATTGTTCTTTGCAGATGTAATCAAGCTGCAGTGCAGAATCCTGTTTCTGGCTAAGGATGTTTATTTGTTATTGAGTATAATATATTGAAAGCCATAGCAATGCTGATGGGTCAGCACAGATGCCTTCCATCATGAGTTACTGAGATGCATTTCTTCAAAAAAAACTCATAGATGAAATGTTTTCAGCTAGCTGAGGTTAATAAAGATAGCTCCTTCATCATCTCAAGGAATGGAGCCAATAATGAGTAACAGAAATAATATCATAAATCATTCTTTATAAACTAGGATTGACTACTATTTGCCTTTCATGGTGAATTTGCATACTCTTACTTGTTGAATGACAATAAGAAAGCAAAGAAGAAAGGTCACCAGGGACACTATAAGGTAAAATACTGCTATGTACTACTGCATTTGACAGCTGGGATTGATTTAGAGTACCAAACGATCCTGTCTATAAGTTCAAGGGGTAGGGCTAGTATGGGAGTCTATTCATATAAGGAAACAATCTAAATTCCTAAGATTTTGAACAGTTAGCTGCTCAGAAAGACCTGGGTACTCCTAAAATGAACCAGCATATATATATATGTATGCATATACGTATGTATATATATATGTAAAGACTGCCTTCCTCTTAAAATAATTCTTTTCTTAATATGTAGGGGTAGGTTTTGCTCACAAGATGGCAGTGTTGGTTATTCCACACCACTTCACAGCACCTCCCTCTAGCAAAAGGTCTCAATGTTGCTACCGAAGGAAAACCACCCAGGGCGGAATTCCCTCAAGGGCTGCATCACCACAGCTGCTTATCCACAAAGAAGATCTTCTGACCTATCACACTGCATGTTACCTGCCATAAACCCTCAGGATTAAATATACAACACTCAGCTAAATCTCTGAACATCCAAATATCCAAACAAGTTGGATCCTTGCTTTCCACCTCTTTCATGTCAAAAGAAATGTATATTTTTTTAATTTTTTTAAAAGACGACTTTCGCCCTTTAGTGAGTAGGGATAGTCTCAAAACTGGTTGAATCCCAAGTTTCCAGCTTCCTATAAATTTCCCTTAACAGCTGAAGGTTCTACATGATTAACACAAATTGTTATTAATGGCTATTTGCAATGCAGATGTGTTCAAGCAGTTTTGAAACCCTGTACAAAGTAATATTCAGACCCTGTAGGACTTTTTTTCTGAACCAAGGAGGTTTCATCCGATCTAATACACTCATAAAAATTGAGGCATTTTCTGTTCAACCTCAGTAGTGCTTCTTCACCAACCAGCAGCACTCATAAAATTGAAACAGGCTAAGAGGACATTTATCCAGGCCTTCTTCAGAGGTCAAGAAGCTCATCATTGAATTCTATATCGTGTTTTGGAGAATTTCTTAAAATGTGAAAATATCCAGACTTTATCCAAGCGCAGAACAAGAGATGAGGATTTTTAATGAAGATTGACAACTATGGGAGATTTGTAAATGAGAAAATAAAGCATTGGAAACTGGGGAATTACATGTGTTTTAGTAGTGAGCTTAAGATAACTGCAAAGAAGTAACAGAATGAACAGCCATGCCAGAAGCAGGCAAGGATACAAACCAGAACTGCCAATACAAGTTAATAGGGCTACTGGCTGCAGGTCTTGTTCTGACCAACACTGAGCAGGGAATGGAGAAACACACAATACAGACTGAGGCAAAACTGATAGATCATCTTTATGATAAAAATGAACCACACGAACAATGTTCCTTTCAAAACAAAAACATTAAAAAATTTTTATTTACCTACTGTAAAACTGAAAAATGATTACTTATGCATTCCCACTGATCTGTCTCCAATAATGAAAGTGATTTTTAAGTAAATTAAATTTACAGTGTTAATTCTTGAGTACCCCTTGCAAGATGAAGTTTTTCTTAAATAATTGCTATGCATCCAAGCAGTACAATGATGGTAAGGCTTTCACTTCCGTCCAGACAGCAAGAAAATTCAGTCATGGCTGAGACCACACTTGTAATGTAATCAGTTCTGCTTACACATTGTAGCACTGACGGTACCTAGAGCTTCAGGTCACTCACGTTTGGTGTCAATTTTAACATAACACAACATGATATGTATTTTGGAGGCAAGCTAGATTTTTGAATGGTGGCAGCCAGTTTCTCACTTACTGTGATCATCAGATGGCTGAAGAAAAGGCATTCATGTATTCCTTCCTAGTAGCAATGGGGACCTTAGAAGAAAAAGTATTTCTTTTTCATGGACAGAACTCAAGACTGTGGTTGCTCAGTTTCCACGGCACTTTCTCTTCCATCCCTTGCTTGCCATGTAGTTGTTTCTCAGACGCTTTCTCCCATGAAATGATTTTCAACAGAGCAATGTGCTCAGAATCCATCTGAGCCAACTTCCCTGTCTTGTTTTTTGTCATCTGTTTCCCTTCCACCTTTCCAGTTATCAAGGCTGCCAGAATGTCTGCTATGCCCTTTCGTTGTGAGAGTGCCAATGAATTATAACCTTGATTTTTTTTTCCTTCCTCTTTCCTCTTACAGCATAAGCACAGGTAGCTCTAGCCAAAACCACTGATTTGACTGGTGCCTTAGACTTATTTTATTACTTAAACTTATTTTCCTACTCCAGAAAAATCTCATCTGGCCAAATGAAAATATCAGGCGATAAACAGTCTGGGATCAGGAGGATCCTTTTTTTTTTTTTTTTTTTTTGTCATTATGCATTGCCTGACTTCTTTTTCCTCACCTGATTAATAATGCTGAGCATTACAATGATGCTAATAAATGCCACCATAACAGAATATGGATCTGGTGCTCTACTATGTTGGAAAAGGCTAACCTCTCTTCAATAACCTGCTACCCTCTCATTTTTATTATTGCTCCTTTCCCACTCCCCAATCGATTCTCCATTTCCTTCCCTGCACAATCTGTACTCCTGACATCAGTGAAGAGTCTGAATTTAGACTCTGCAGTGGAGATCTGCAGAGTGCACTGGTGGGGGGAAACTTGCCCTTGGCTGCTGTGTGCATGAGTCACTACAACTGATATTTCAGATGCCCCAGATTATGACCTACTTTACTGTGAATTATTCAGAGGGTGAGTAAGGCATTTCCGAGGCCGACAGAAAATTACAAAAACAGTATTTTCTGTGTTATCAAGGAAGAACTCTTTTCTTAAGCATTAGAACGATTTTGAATTCTTGTATCAATGATGAGAATTCCCTGGGGTCACTGTTCAAAGCCTACTGAAGAAATTAAATCAAATCCTTGGTCTTCTACTGAAACGTGAGGTGCCTGTTTCCCCACATAAGTGATGATCTAACTGATGAAAGGCCAAATAGGCCTCCACAAACTGATTTACTGTTTGGCAAAACTAGAGGATTTGTGGCACTGGAAGTACTGTTCTCAGCCTGTTCTGCAAACCCTTTGAGGAGCAGGCCTTAGAGTCAGACAATAATTTAAGCATTTCTATAGTTGCTTACCTGATGTAGTGTCATAGATCCACTGAAGTCCCTGGTAGCCTTTCCTTGACATTTATGGGCTTTTTGTAACATTTTCTCTGATTCAGTTTTCCACATATAATATGTGAATATGAGTAACAGGTCTTTTCTCTTGGTCTCCAGATCTCTTACATGCAGGTCTTGTGTGTAGAACAATGGTCCCCCAGCTCTGCAGGGGAACTAAGTACTACCACGACACTGTGTCCAGGTCAAACTGGACTTAATTAATGGAAGCTCAAAGGCCTGCACTGTGCGGAGGGCCAGGCTAAATGACTAAAATTGTTCCTCTTAACATTTGTGAATTTAACATGAGTGAGATATGCACTCATGTTAAATACAGGGCCAGCTCTGTTTTTCTACCATTACTGGAACTTCTCTAAACATCCATACATGTGTGGATTTGTACATTTAATTACCCATTTAAATTAAAACTGCCATTTAATAAGCAAGTCTTGAAAGAGTTGTGGCTCAGAACTTGCAGAAGTTTTTTAAAAAATAAGTACTTACACTGAAATCACTATGAAGGCATCAGCTCTTCCAGGGATCTATGGCAAGTTTGTTGTCTCTTCATAGAAGAACCTTAAAAGAGATCTATGAGAGCTTAAAGAAATTTATTCTTATTCCCTTTAACACTGTAATACACCTGTGTTGGCCTCTTTTAAGCCACGTGTTGTAATAAAATAAGAACATCCATACGGGGAAATTCATAAAACATTAGCACTTTGATCTGTAATGCTCTTAGATTAAACAAACAACAAACAAACAAAACAAAACAAAACCACAAAATACTACAACAGTTTCTGCAGTAAAAAAAATTCCCATGTTCAGTTGCCTGTTTATTCTGCAAATGAAAGGCTGAGATAAGAGACTGCAAAAGGAAAACACAAAATAAGAATGTTTACCATGCAAATGAGCTTCATTAATACAGAAGATACTTATCTGGACCACTCAGAAGATTCCATATGGATGCATTTTTCTGTTGTCAGAAATAATATTTTGCTTGCAATCATTATTATACAAAACCATTGGCAGCTCCTGGATTCTATGTCAATGTAAGTGCAAGATGCCAATTAGATATAAAGATTAATAGATTTCACCTATTTAAATTATGCCAAGGTTTAAAACATGGGATATAACAACAATTATATTCAGGCTACCTCACCAACCCAAAATGATGGTTAGACTTCTAAGTATATATGTTTTCAATTTTTAGTGTTAATTAAATTGTCTTAACCAACCTGCATTTTATATCTATTATTTTAAATTTCAACTGATAGAAAGAATACAGTATTTTAATTGGATAATAAAAATTCTAATGAGCTAGAATAATCAATCAAAGGGAGATGACCACTCTGAACAGAAATTAAAAATTTCCTATCATAACTTACTACCAAATACTTCCACATAAAAATTGGACATAGCTTTATCCTAGAAGTGCTGACTAATGCCTTCAGCAACCTCAGAAAGCAACACCGGCAATTCTGCCAAAATATTGTAAGTGTATTTAGGAGCTTGTTTAACTTGGTTATAATTTTTTATGCTGGGCCAATACAAGAAATTTAAGCAACTTCATTATGACTACAGGGCGAGAACATACTGCAGTGGTTACTTAGAGCTTCAATATACATATACAGGAATAATACATTCCAACACAGATTTTTTGTTTTTATTTATCACATCCATGCAGTCTAACTTTTAAAGAAAGGTTCCAAAACAGTACAAACATTAAGTTGTTTTGTTTTTTTTTTTCCTCTCTGGTGAACTTTTCTTCCTACTTGTTACTAATATATTTTTCCTGTATATAGCTACTTTAATACTTACAAATGAGGCAACAAAGAATGTCAATTTGACACTTAATGATCCACACAGAAATCACTGACACTCTGCCAAAGAATTAATTAAAATTACAGTCACGTAATAATGACACCAACAATAAATACTCATATACAGGTAACAAATTAACTCATTAATTCAGCCAGTACACAGTAGTAAAGAACTATATGGAAATAACAAAAATTTTATATCTGCTTTAAATGCTAGCTCTGTTTTTCACACTGATTTTCCTTCCTTGGTTGTTCAAAATTATTACACTTTAATGGGATATTAAATTTATATTTATTGAAGAATCTGAAATAAATTGCTTGGAACCTTCCTAAGAACACTTCAAGAAGATTCACAGATATATTAATGTCCTGCCTTACTCATGAAAACAAAAGTCGCAAAGTTAAAGCACAGGAGGTGTATGTTTTCATGTATACGTGTGTGCACACATACACATATACATGTATGTGATGTATACGTATATATGTGTATTTTTTAATTTCTGATTAGCAATAATTTTCAGCTTTTATATGTCAAATTATGGTCCTGTGCTGCAGTACTGTATACGCAAAACTCCATCACAAGGAAGCAGTAGGTCATCCCAAGAGATGTCCTTTCAGGCTGCTGTGTCTATGTCAGAAATAAACCCCATCAATCCATTCTTGCATTCAGGAAGGCCCTGTGCATCTACTTTCTATCCAGTACCATATATTAATACCTTATTTTATTGCTTTATGGTGGCTTCTCTGACATAATTTCAAGAAACAGAAATGTTGTTCTCTCAACAGAGCCTTGCCCATGTTTTCACTAAGTTCTGCAGGTAACTTGCTGCTCACAGCCCACTGGTGACAATACATGCTGCCAAAATGAGACTATCACTCCCAAGTCCATACAATACCTGGAAAATTTATTAGCTGAACATTTTAATCCTCTAGAGTTTTAATTAAAACAGATCTTGCAAGCATTGAGATACTAGGTGCTTTATATTTACTGATACGATCTTTGGTAGGAGGAACTTAATCAGGGATTCATCTATAATACACTGTAGGATCATTCCTGTATTAGCAAACGCCATGGCATACTCCCAAGTCACCAGTCAAGAATCAACTTGGTACTTATCAATTTGGTAGAACAGGTTCATCACAAGAACTGGAAAGTATACAAACAGCAGCAATGTACCAACATCCCCTGGGTTTTGTTCTGACAAAACGTTTTATAGTATGATCACAAAATATAACAAGGGCTTTCAAAAGAAAATGAAAATTAGGTTCTGTTTAAAATTGCAGTTACTTTGGCTGCCTTGACTGTATCTTTATATAATAAAAATATATCTTAGCCTATATAATAACAATATCATAATCTTTTTAATACCAACATCACCATTTCATTGGCATTAATGAAATGATCATACCTTCAATTCATTAACTTATATATCCTGTGTCCCACAATAGCTTCATTCTTTGCAGAAAGTGCAAAGACTTTGAAGTTAGGGATTACAGAGGAACTAGTATAGTTATCTTTTTGTTTGTTTGTTTGTTTTTAATTTTATTTTCCTGTGCACCTTAGTCAGTAGCTAGCTTATCAGCTACAACATAAAGTATATTCTTTTACCACAATTTTTTACTCACATCTAATAAGCCATTTTACCCTACATACATCCAATACTATATATGTGTACGATAAAACCAGAAATGATGTTTGGGGCCATGATTTTTTGCTGTTTTCCTGAAAAAATAATTCTAAAACTAATGTATTTCCAAGAAAAGAAAAACCAACAAACAAACAAACAAAAAAAAAACAACTATATCAAAGAGGATAAAGAGCAACTTGCAGGCTATTGGTCAAATTTTCTATTTATCGGTAAGGCTAAAACAATTTGTGTAAGTTGTGGAATTTGCTAGTGAGTTCTCTTTAAGTGTTCTCCTGATGGAAGTGATGTAAGGGGAAATTTAACAACAAGAAAGATGTCTTGTTTCCATAGCAGGGGGAGGGAACCAGTGAGCCACGACAGGCTGATAGACTTCAGCATAATTTGCTATTTCAGGTGAAGGGAACCAATGAGCTGGGATAGGACTTAACATAATATTGTGCCATAGTAGCAGAAAGGGACCATTAAAGCCAAGATGGGCCTTGGTATAATTTTTGCTAACCCTGCGAAAATACATTTGGCATTACTGGTGGTGAGACAAGAACTAACCAAACTGCTGATTTAGCATAACTATAAGGCCTGAGAATATCTATAAACTGCAGCGGAACTGCTGAACTAACAAATGGCTGATTTAACACAATAAATAGCACATAGGAAAAATAATGCAGTAACAGCATAGTTAAGACAGCTGCAGAATGAGGAGAAAAGGAACTATTTGAAAGCAATACTGCCTTTGGAATATAGAATTTGAAATTCTATATGGAATATTGAAAAAAAGATATGAAAGTCTGTTTCAGAGTTTCCCAGAGAAACAGCAGGCCAAGGACACAATGACCAGACACCTCTGCACTGGGGAAATCACTCAGCAGAAACAATGAACTACCAGCCTGGAAAACTGAGGAAGAATGGAAGGCCATCAGGCCATGGATTCCTGAGGGGATAAAAGACACCTGAGAAAACCACCAAGGTGGCATTTACCGAAGCAGGTCAGCACTAAAAAACCCCAGCAGATACGAATACACTGCTAGGAAAGCAAACACCATCCCCCGGAGCCCTTAGCATGCCAGCCGGGACACCAGCCCAGACTGAGGAGCCACAGAGGTGCCCCATGGCCACCACAGGCTGGAGGCCCCCGGGTTTGGGAATGCTCATCATAACCGTGACACTGTGCTGCTAGTAGTTTGGTGACTGTATTGGGTAGTTTGTTACAGCTGTCCACTGTCATTATCGTCTACAGTTAAAGACTATTTACCATCCACTGCCACTCTTGTAATTACCTCAGTATCCTAATTGTCTATTGTTATTGATTACTTATGGCTATCCATCTCACAGATACACATTACTAAACCACAGTTGTATTTGGTACTACTATACTTAAATTTATATAAGCTATTAATCAATACAAGATTTAAAGAGCTGTCCTACATACTTCATGTAGTTACACGTTATTCACTTTGTAACACGTTGTCAACTCCCCTCTTTCTCCACTAACAAACCATTATGTGAAATCATTCGGCACTGCATATAGAAACTACCTCAGTCAGACGCACTTCAAAAAAAAAAAAAAAAAAAGATAAATTCCTAATTCCTAGCTAAATAAGTTGTGATCAAAATTAGAGCTAATGTAGAATACACAGAAATACAAAGAAGAGAGTAACACAAAAATTGTGTCCTTGCTGGCCTATCGACAGAGACGATAACGAACCCTGCATGTACGAGTAGCAGATTAGACTTCACGATCTTTTTCAAAGACTGACCTTCTCTTCATCCTGCTCCCTCTGTCCTCGTTTCTTCAGAAAACAATGACTTCCATCATGCAGAAGCAAGGCCGTCACCAATGTAAGGATCCCACACCTCAACACCTGGGCTGGCTGCATGTGGTCAGCGGCCTCTGTGAGGGGAGAGGCCTGGGATGCCCAGGCCTGTCCCCATGGATTCTGCAGCGCCTGTACCTCAGGGCAACCCCGGTCCTGTCAGCCATTTTTGTCGCCATTTTTAACTATCCTAACCTATCCTAATTTCTAATGTGTTAATTTAATTTTCCCTGAGTTGAGTCTGTTTTGAGTGTGTCAGTAGATCTCCTTGTCTTGACCCACGAGATTTTTTTCCCCTCTGAACCTTTGAGGAGAGGAAGTCAGATGGTGGCTGGGTGGGTGTCTCGTCACAGTCCAAAGCCGAATGACCACAACAAAAGTTGCAGAGTTGTATTAAGGCTGTAGTACAGTGCCTTGCCAAGGAAAGGGCACATATGGCTTGCATGAGTCTTAGACATCATTTGGAGTCATATAACCTATGCTATTATAACAACTAACTTTCATTCACTGGTATTCAAAAAAATCCATCAAATCTTATAACTAAAAGAAGGAAACACTATATTTTCACACTCAGTAAATTATACTGTGAAAGTGTGACTAACTTTTCTGGAATAAATCCTCTGAACTATTGGACTACTTTTTCCACATTTGCACATCAATTTTCTCCAGGACAGGAAATTTCAGAACTACATTAAAGATAACTCACAGGCTTTTTATAGTCTGGCACTTGAGATAGTTGCATAACAGTAAGTAAAATTGACATAAAGACACAATGCATGTGTTTAGAGGAGCTGACAGAGAAAATACAAGTTTTCTGCCATGCCTTGGTCTCTTTCGCTAAATCTGTTTACAGCCTCTGTCATGATGAACTAACAGGGAAAAAGAGTACAAGAAACTGAGTTGTGGTTTGTTTGTTTCTTCTTATCATACACTTACTTTGTTTCACTAGCCAAACCATCTTGCCTTGAAGCTGTTCACATATGACCAAATTCTCAGTAAGCAGTATGTTAGTCATTGTAACTGGTAAGCCATAGGCCCAAGCTGTTCTTACAGCCATGATAAGCAAGGCATCAGGTGATGCTTCTAGGAAACCAACAATTTGTTTAGCCTGTTATAAACTTTTTTTTTTTTTCCCCTCACTGAATGTTATTGGTGAGTGTCTATGGATGAGACATGAAGTAGGGCATTCTGTTCAACAGTAGAAGCAGTATCTTATGGCCATGGGAATCAGTCCATTGATTGCCTCCCTCCAGAGCGCTAAGTGAGAACTTGAAGTTCATTAAAACTGTAGCTTTGACTAGGTTGGCTGGAAATTACAATACAGGGCTTATATAATGTATTCCTCTAATGTATATTTTACTTATCATAGATTATGAATGAATAGAAGCATGATTCTACATAAAGGGATGGAAGGTAAATGTCAGCAGATGATAATATTCTCTGTATCAACATAACTTCTCATATTGACTCTGTAGACCCTTCCCTTGAGGCCAGATCTGGCAGGCTGTGATTTATGAAACAGTTTAAGGTGTATATTTGATAACCAGCTATCCTAATTAGTTTAGTCATTATCAGTCTTCTTGATCATTTTGGTTCCATTCCAATCTCTATTGATGTCTATTAGAAGGCTCTGTTATTATCAAGGGAAAGCAGATCATATTTCAACCTCTCTAACTTGCTTTTGGTAGCTGAGATTGGATCATCATAAAGAAGTGGAAAGTTCTCAGCTCTAGAAAAAAACAAGGACACCGATTTTGGCCCTTTTTTTTCTTTTTCTAGGCAGCCTGAAGTGCTCAGAATATGAAAAAGTGGCTCATGCAACAAACTTTCTGGTCATCTGCCAATTTATCACAGCACTCACATTCAAGGATAGTAGTAGGATAGGTTTGAATTCAAGTTGCTAATATATTTCCTCAACCTGACAATTTTATTCCAGTTTCTGTAAATAAAACTAATAAATTATATAAGATATTCTTCATTTAATTTATTATTAGTTAGGCTTCATTGTGCCTCTACTGTATTTTTAAATAATCTCTATCTTTTCATGTCACTTTTTAATTTTTATATTAGTTTTTATTCTCCCACCAGATGCAGATACAAACTATTTGATGTTGCTAAGCTCATACACTGCCATTGTTATTATTATCAGTATTAGTAATGGAATCATTATCATTCTCATCACTAAAAGCTAGCTTATTATCTGATAAGTCAAAATTTCCTCCCAAAGATTTTGAGGTATTTGATTTTCCCTCATTTGTATTCTCAGAAATCATTTCTTCCTCACTTGCTGGAGATGAAAATGCACCTTCGGTAAGTAAGCTGGCATTCTGCTCATTATGCAGCTTTGATTATTAATTTTTCTTTTCTCCTTTGCAGAACAGAAAGTGAAGAATAATTGTGTTTTCAACTGGTTTGTGGCTCCCAAGAGAGTTCCTTTCAAAAACAGCTACTAGGGGCTAAGTTGTGATTACGTGGACTTGAGACAACTATTAATCACATCCATGGAGTAGATAAGACTGATAGTTGAACCACGGCATTGTCTGGTGGACAGGTTCTTGGGGAATAAACTTTGGGAGAAATTTCAGATTATGATACCAGTGACAAGCAGGCCTTTCACAGGTGCAAAAGATGAAATAACAGTTCCCTCCTTTCTCACCTCATTTTCTCACCCATATTGACCTGGCCACAGCCTAGCCTGAACTCTAATTAGCTAATTGAGTTGCAATATCTCAGACAAGGCTTTCAGTGTTTACTTTTACTTTACAAATGGTCGGATATTTCCTATTCTGTTGCCTTAATTCTGCAGACACGTGCTAAAATTTGTCCCACTATAGAGTAGTTCTTCTTGATCATCACTAGTCAACTGCTCTAGCATAGAATATTGACCATCTTCATATCTCTCTGCAAGATGAGGTCACAGCTTTCTTACATTATGTATTATTTAGTCTCCCTTATATTTCTCTGTGACACTATAGAGAGAGTCAAATTTTCTTTTCAGAACTGTTTGATATGGGAACCTTTTTCTGTTCTTTAAGGCACACAACTCTCCTCTTATGAAATGCTACTTCATTATATAAATGGGGTCAGTGACAAAATTCTTCAATGAGAAGGCATTAGGCAGAGCTCTCTCTCACAATTTTATGTATAGAACTCACCATTTTCTCCAGTGTACTGAGCAAATACTAGTTAGTATTCCATTCAGCTACCCCTTCAGAGGAGAAATCCAGATTGGTGCCATGCTTGAAAGCTTTACATTTTGCTTCTTCTAGGAAACAAACAAATATTTTAAATATCTGGAATATTTTTACAGATATTATAGTCCATTTCTCAATTAGGAAAAAGTGTGGCTTTAAAATGTCACACAAGTATTTTGCCTACAACAGAAATGTCAGTATTATAAAGTAAACCTGTTAAAAGCAAATATAATGTATGGAAAGAAAATTAATCAGTTTCAATGCCACTGGAACCATAGCCTGAGCAGAAAGATTGCAACCAAGTCAGGAAAATTTTTAAAGATACAGGACAAATATGTTTCATTATCACTACATTGACAGCACAGACCCTGAAAATGGCATTGGATTTTGTTTAATGGGAAGGTATATTTTCTTTACGTTTTGCTATAAGTTGCAGCCTGGTCAAGGTTTGCAATATTACATTAAGCATGCACAAACGGTGGCAGCATAACTGCAAATTTATGCCTGCTTTAGAAAGAAAAATGCAAGACAGACTGCATTTAGAATTTTATATATCTTGGTTAATTTCCAATGGAGCTGCAATAGATTACTGTTTTTCATGAAACAAATCATACTTCATATATACATACAACTTATGTATCTTTCAGTGCTGATCAACCTGCAGATTACACTATACTTGCATGAAAACAGTGAGAAACAGAAAAAGAAATGAAAACAGATAGGAAGTTATTTTCTTTAGTTCCTTCTCTCATCTTAGTTTTCTGGCTGTTCCTCTTCATTTGTGTCAAAGGGTAGGGAACCAGAATGATAACAAGAAAAACAAAACAAAACAACAACAAAAAAAACAACAACTAACAAACAGATAACAACTTGCATTTACTTAATATCAAGCCTGAAAAATGCTGCATGAAATATGTACTTATTTGCCATGGGAAGCAACTACTATTATAAAATCAGCATTAATGTCCAGATTTAACTGTCAATATTTGGAAAATTCAATTTAATCTGAGGTTTTCCCAAAAGAGCTTCAGGAAAGGCACTGGTTGTATACAGGGCAGCACCTAGAGAAGCTGAATGCTGATGGATTCCCCAGGGTCTCACAGGCAGCTGCTGCTGCCCAGTGTTGGTTGTTTTGCCTTGGAGCTGACAGTCTAGCAGAGAATGAAGTTTGTTGTAGACCACAAGCCAGTTCTTCACTGCAACTTGGTAATGCCTAACTGATGCTTACTTAGCTGATATTTTATTTCCCAGTGACATTTATTGCACATTTCGATTCTTGTGAAATCAGCAAATATTTAATGTGACAAACCAGTTTCAAGATGAAATTAAGCACAGAAAAAGCAGTGATGTGATTTACCATTACATACAAAAAAAGATTGGGGAAATTAACTAAACAACTAATTTTCCCTTTTGTTTTATCTCAGCTAGACCAAAATGTATTGCCAATGTTTCTGCTTAGGTTGTGATTATAGAATGCAAAAGGTTCTTACCTGCATGCTCTCACAGCTTGGATTAAAGCATGCAAAAATGCCTTATTTGTTAATGACTGTTTTCCTTAAGATTGATTGAAGAGTTGTTTAAAATACTGAATTTAAAGACCCTTGAGACTGATATCTTTCCAGGAAAAAAATAATATTTTTTCAGAAATCTGTTCAGTAAAGAAACAATGTTAGAAAATGTCAACTATTCCTCTTCTCTTGACAGTGGCAATTTGCGACTAACAGAAGACATTCACAAGGATTTTAGTTGTGGGTTGTTCTTTTTGCTGGTGCAACATGAGAGTTTTTTGAGTTAGATATCTGATTCAGATATTGTATGGAACAGCACTTAAAAAAACAGATGGAGGTTTTGTTACTGTTATTGAACATACCACGGGGAAGACTAACGCAAACACAAGATAAAAATTCTGAAGTAGTCACAGAAGACTTTGCTCTGTTTTATTACATATAACTGTATCATGGACATGGGTCTATTAACTTTTTGGAGAAATGATGAAAAATACTATACCTTACTGAAGTGAGATCATAAGTTATGTAAGATAGGCTTGTTTGACTATTTACAGCGAGGAAGATGGTCTCACATAGACTTGTGGGATAACTGCATGTCAAAACATGTAGTCAACTAGCAAAACTGTAAAAAAAAACAAACATATGTTATGCAAAGATAGTAAACAAATCGTAAGAGTTAATAATTTTGCGCTCAAAATAGGTACTGTAATACAGCCATGATGAGCATAGCACAGAAACATAAACACAGCAAAAATGTATTATTCTCCCTCTGAAAGAACCATAGCAGCTCAAATTGCGAGTATTCACACATTTAGGCTCATGATTTTTCTTTTGGGCACCAGAGTTTTCTTTATTGCTTTCCTTAGGCTCCCTCCTCACAGAACTGTGACACTGAACTCTACATTCCCAGGTGGTGGCATTTAAATGGGTACTTCTCCCAGTCTGACAGCCTCTTCACACGGGTATCTGGGTTTGGCACTCATGCCATGCTGCTCCTGCTGGGGCTCTGCCTTTGATGGCAGAATGCAAAAGACACCTTCCTGGTGATTTTAAAAGTATCAGTAGGTTGCACAGTCCATCCTGGTTTTATATTGAATAGAACAGTGAACTAGAAATCTTGGAGGGCTTTGTTCTGAGTTCTTGTGAATGGCTCTGGGCATTGCACTTCAGACTTAATTTCTCTAAATGTATAATGGAACAATAACACTTACTGCATGTGATAGAGCACTTACCTAACCCAACAGCCATAATAGCTCTTTGTAGCCTTCCAGCTGCTCCAGATATTGTGCCCCTGTGCGATTCCTTCTGCTTTGACATAATGCTCCATAAGTTTCAGACTTTCAAGTATCACCTATAGATTCAACTACATTTAGTTTTTAAATAGCTTTTCTGTCCTTCATTTACAGTGGAAAAAAAAAAAAAAGAAAAGAAAAAAGTTTGCTATCATGTAACATTGAACACGTGTTAGAATTACCAGGAGATAAATGGACTTTGATTTTCAAATGTGTATTAATGGGTCAATATTCTCCTTTCTTGCCATATACATATCTCATAAATTATAACGTCATTACACTTGCAGAATGAATTTGACCTTATCTACTGAGCACCATGTTTTAGTATTAATAGTTTTTGTTCTTAACAGCAATTGGGAAATACAGACAGACATGGTGAATGATATATTCCTATCTATACAGCATGACTCTAATGGCTCTACTCATTCAAAAATGCAGTATGTAAAAGGGCGATAGTAACAATTTATTTCTTTATTATTATTTCTTTTAACACTGAATACACGTACTTAGTGCTGGAATTTTATAAATTTAATATTGACATGCAAAACTGCTTTCCTCTATGCTTTTAAAATGGTAGAAAATGCTTGAATTGGAATAATTATGCATCTCTGGATGAAGGTGATGAGTGCAGCAATTTGCTTATTTTCACTTTTTTTTTTTTTTTTAATATATATATATAAAGTAAATACATAGCTAAGTCCAAATAAGAAAATGCATCAAGTTAAAGGGTGGTGTATGGGTAGTTTTTCAAGATGTGCAATGTCTTCAACTCTAAACAAACAGGATTCGGGTCTAAAATTCTATTATTGTGAAATACCGCAAATAAACTTGGCAAGAGGGTGACTTTATACAATATTTATACTGGGAAGAAAGGGAACAATGGAATGGATAAGAAGGAACTGGTCCAGAATGCAGAAACACCTATGCTAAAGCAATACAGCACCAGGATATCCCTGGGCACTGACAAAAAGAATACCACAAGGAAAGGAATGGGAATACTTTATGCTGGAGAAATTCATCATGAGATAATCATGAAATGTAACTGGACAATACTACAGAAATGCTTTATTGGACAAAATCAGTGGAACTTTATCAGGAAAAAAAAAAAAGATTCAAACTATTTAACAATATAATACTTCATCTGTATGGATGAGAAATAGAAAAACAATAATGGAAAGTGTCATTAGGATCATGTCAAGCCATGACGTCCTTGAAACCAGGTAGTAATCACTAAGTAACCATGCTAACTCTCGGAGCCACTGGCTTTCTCTGCCTTTAGGATTGTTATGCATATAGGTAATGAGACTATCATGATTTGCAGGGGAAAAAAAAATCCAGTATTTTTAACAATTTGGTTCTGGGTCATTTTCCAAATTCTCTCTGAGATAAGTTGGCCCCAGTCCACTCTTTGCTCAGCCCTGAGGAGCTGGGTGAGGTTCCCATCTGTGTTTTCCTCTTGAACAACTCACATGGATACACTGGAATTTTGCACAGTTCATCCACATGACATTTGGTCAATGCTGCCTAACATGGGAGAGTTTTCTAGGGTGAATTACTACATTCCAGACATCAGTCTTTTACAACCATGAAGAGGCTATCACAGTAGCTATATCAGAAGAAGTTACATTTTTTCTAACTAGAACAAACATGTTTTAATACAAATGCGTTTATATGGTCAGAGAAACATGATGGTTATTTTGCTAGGTTTGGATATGTCATGAGTGTTGGGTGTGGTTATGTCTGCTTTCTATGTGGCTATTTATTCAAAACCTGCTGCTGCAAGTCCACAAATTAAATGGGTTTAATAAGAGTGGACTCCTTGTTCTGAGTTCATGCTTTACTTGTTAAACTCTTTTTTTTTTTTGTGTGTGTGGATGGTGTTGAGTGTAGACTAGGTACCTAGTTGGAATGTTGCCCAAATAATTATTAAAATAATTATCTAAAGAATAAGCAAATGTGAATTTATATTAAAAAAAATAATAATAATAAAATAAAATAGCTGGTGCTCCTTATGCGAACTGTGATAGAAGAAAATACCATTATGTGCCTTGAGCTGATATATTTCTGTTTTATGCTACTGCCTAAAGCACAATCACAGAGCAAAGAAATGAGAAATTTTAAAGGCTACTGAACACTGGAGATGTGAAATCAGCACCAGGTTATTTAGCACAGGTTCTTAGAATGATATGTAGGGGAGATGCACTGCTCAAGGACTCTCCAGCACACACTTATAATTGTAATGTTTGATGGGCCACTATGTAATACAACTGCCTGAAATATAAAAAGCCAAAAGAAAATAAAGGCCCCCTGAACTCCCCTAAAGCAACCTCCCATAATTTCTCTTGCAACTCGTTTCTTTTCTAATGTATCATTATGTTTTACTTGTATCTGTTTCCAGGTTCACTGATATAAAATGCTGATCACAGACATTTTCACAATTACACTTTTCCATCTCTATTTATTAAAAATGAATAGAACTTCAAAAGGCTTAACGTATTATTAAACACCCTCCATTTTTATCAGTTTCAGTGAATGATAATGGCATTTGGTCACTCTCAGACCTGCAAACTGAGTTGAGATTTCTACCAAATGGAATCAAGTTCAACCTTGACATTTTGCTTCAGTTTGCTTCATTTTAAAATAAATGCGTAGACACTTGAATTTCACTGTGCCCTCTGGACACTTAAGCACACACACAATTCTAAATTACTTCAAGGCATCTGCCTTACTTTATCTTAATCATGGCATTGTTTCCTCTTAATATAATTGTTCCACAACAAATGTTATCAGTGCTGCACTAAAACTTCACGGGGAAAGTTTGGCCCTCTTCTATGAGCAAAGGCTTAGCAAATATCTCAGGACAGAGTGCTAAGACCATCGACACATTGAAGGGAAATGAGATGGTCTTGTATTTGATATGATTTAGAAAAGAGTGACCTGTTCTCAAGATGCTGCTATCAAGGAGACTCTAGCAGACAAAAGGTCCATTGAAGTGAAATTCTAATAGTAACACAGGGAGAAACATCAGCTGTAAATCAAGGATGGTGTTTAGTTCAGCTTGTTAAAAGGCTCAGACTAGCCTGAAATTCCAAGTCATCTTGACAGATTTATAATGATATGAATGGATACAGAGCCTGACCTGCCATCTTTGGCAGAGTCAAATTTGCCATCCAATAAAATATTCAGGCAGGTAATTTTCAACTTCAAATGTCCATCTCCCCTCTTTCAGTCAAATTCTTCCCTGATGCTATGAAATCCAGAGTGATTCCACTGACTTGTACAGGCTTTTCCCATTTACTCTGTAGTCAGTGGAGTGACTGTAGATTTAAATCAGTGTAATTGGAAGTAAAAGTTGGCTTTTTAAGTCTACTTCTATTTTTAAAGTCTTCTCTGTCAAGTTTCATGAGGTCAGATGTGAAGATGAATTTGTTGTTTAAGCTTTTTTCTCCTGCAGGCAAAAAGCTTAATCATTTTTTTTCTACTGACCTTGTCTTGTCTAAAGATGAGTCAATGAATCAAGTTATGAATGATATATCATGAATAAATGATTTATGCCTGGTCAGATCAAATATGATATATTACTTAGGTCCTTGAGTATTATTGCATATAAAGATTTATCCAAAGTGTCATACAATTGGTCAGGGAGAGAATTCCTGAGCCTTCATATGTCCTCTTGGAAAAAAAAAAAAAAAAAAAAAAAGAAAAAGAAAAAAAAAAAGTAAGTAACTGTTCTCTGATGAGAGAAATTTGTCTTGGCAAAAATCTCTCTCTCTGACAAAGGCTTAGGAAGGATGGTCAAGCAGGTATAGCTCTCTGCTGGAATGCAGGAGGTTCCAGATATGCCTGCCTTCCTGATACTTTGCAAACTCCCTTCACATCTGTCCCACCCAATAGGTGTTGTGACACCGATCACCTTAGAGGCTGCTGTGATTAAACAACATAGCAATTTCTTTTCATGCATTTAAAAGAGTAATTTTTTTCCTTATTTATTTGCTGGTCCAACAGCTTTTTGTCTTAGCGCCTTTACCATATGGATTATTCATTATTTGAAGCAGATTAATATATTCTGAAAATGATGTTTTCTCAGAAATATTAATAGATAAAAGAAAAGTTGGTAAGTATAATTATTCTGACAATAAATTGTTCCCCTCACCCTAAAAAGCCAACACAACCAGCAGGAGCTGATGGACACTTCTTCATTGCACATGGATGGTGAGGGTCTCATGGAAATAAGTTTTTGCAGTTTACAAAGTTGCACAGTGTAGAGTCAGTGCCTTGGATGGCCAGCAAAGTAACTGAGGCAGAATCCTGCCAATCTAAAAATGCACAGTAGGAGGTGCATTACTTCTTTGCTTTGTTAGATGGAAAGAAAAAAAAAAGCCACGATGGTGCAACCAGCCACTATAAATTTTTCTCCCTAAATCTAATGATAAAACATCACTGGTGTTTGCCATGGAACATCAAGCTAAATTCCTCATATATTAATAAAAATGTTACACGCCACAAATTTATGTATTGGATTTTTGTACTGTAAAAAGAATTATTTAAAAAGCTGCATTTTTATTTAAACTGCTGCTTTCCCTGCTATTTTATAATAGTGAGTGATAATGAAGTTGTCATTTTACATATAGGATAATAAATTGTCTTGCTATGAATACAAGGCTATTACTCACTCATAGGGCCCTGATTATGTTAAGCTAGGAGAGCATGACAAGCACTTTATGAATGGCAGAGTCCTGAAAGTGAACTCAGTCAGTGTTCATTATAGGGTCATTCTGCTAGAATCTGAAATGCGATCTTCATGCGTGGGGGTATGATCTAATTTTTCTTGCTCACTGTGTAAGTAACATCTGCATATCAAGGTCCCCCATCACGGTTCTGCACCTTCATTTTAGATAACACAGTGATCTTTCACTTCAGGAAATGCAGTGACACATGACATATGTGGAAACTTACTCAGCTAATTTGGCCATCTTTCATATGTAGTCCCACGCTGACAAACACCTGCCTGTCACACAGGCTAGACAAATCCATCTTAACGAATTCCAACACTGAGCCCTATTATTATTCAGAGGAAAAACACAAAAATAAACTTAGAAATGTCAACCTTTTTGTAGTAGTTGCAGACAGCAGTCTCTTTTTCTCCTTGTTTTACTGGATGCTGCATTCCAACTTGGAATTCAACAATTCCTTTTTGATTGCTATTAGACATTTCACTGTCTGACTAGTTATATGGCAGTACACCTTCTCTCATCTTACAGCTTACACATACCTGTATTACCTGGTTTTAGACTGCAATGTTTAACTTTAAGATTTTCCTTCTGTCTTCTGTAACAACCTCCACAGGTTTATTCTATTAATGCAAAGACATTTCTCAGACATTGTCTTTTATTGACACAAAATTTCCCCATTTTGCCTCACTTTAAATATGCATTCTTTAACTCTCATTCAAAAATGTATGACCAACAATCACGTGAACACTAATACCATTTTATGATTTACATTTTATACTTCTATATTTTCAGCTCTTAAGGTACATCTCTAACCACTATTTTCCCTTCTTCTCATAGAAGGGATAGTGACAGAGTTCTGGTAGGGCACCGTACTCATCATCACCTTCTGTAATCATGGCTAAGGGGTATAGAACAATGCTGTCTGAAACTGATTTGTATTGTACAGTTTAAAAGCAGCTTATTCTTAAGAGATGACAGATAACTTTTTTTTTTTTTTTAAAGGAAGAAGTCAAATTTTAAGTACAATAGCCACTATAAACTGTCATTGATGTTAAAAGGAGGTGAATACTGACATGGTATTAATTCTGATGTGCATTCTTTTGTGCAGGAAAAGCAACCCTTAACCCTATGGGGTAATTCATATTTGGCATGGCAATGACCTCTGCTGAAATATATCAAAGATGAATTCAAGGCATTGGCTAGACGCCTTATTAGATTTCTCTTGAAATGAGATTGTCAAACAATGTCAGAAAGTGCTTCTCCTATTTGTAGCTCAGCCTCAAACAAGTAGATGAGATCTTCACTTGGTGTACACTGACAGCTTCAAAGGAGTGATCTTGGTTGAGATCACTTGAGATACTGCCCAGAGCCTCTTCAGCTGAGAGGAGAAGACTACAAGAGACTGAAGTTTGTTAGAAATAATGTTGATGGACTGTTCAAGGTCACTTTACTGCAAGAAATCTTTGCTTTGATGCCTTTGTATACTTGCATAAACATGGACTTTAAGACTTTTTAAACTCAGACATTTAGATCTTGCTTATTTTACCAAGTCCTTGGACTATCCACTCCCATTCTTGTCTGATGCAGTTGTTACCAAGTGTCTCAAAATTGACTCCGCTCCCAGAGCCACTCAGAGTCCCTTTCGTATTCTCTGCTGAGCTGCCAGGCAGAGAAGGACCTGGGAGTGATGGTGGACAGTCAGCTGAATATGAGCCAGCAGTGTGCTCAGGTGGCCAAGAAGGCCAACGGCATCCTGGCTTGTATCAGAAACACTGTGACCAGCAGGGCTAGGGAGGTGATCGTCCCCCTGTACTCAGCTCTGGTGAGGCCGCACCTCGAGTACTGTGTTCAGTTTTGGGCCCCTCGCTACAAGAAGGACATCGAGGTGCTTGAGCGGGTCCAAAGAAGGGCGACGAAGCTGGTGAGGGGCCTGGAGAGCAAGTCCTATGAGGAGCGGCTGAAGGAGCTGGGCTTGTTCAGCCTAGAGAAGAGGAGGCTCAGGGGTGACCTTATTGCTCTGTATAAGTACATTAAAGGAGGCTGTAGAGAGGTGGGGGTTGGCCTGTTCTCCCATGTGCCTGGTGACAGGACGAGGGGGAATGGGCTAAAGTTACGCCAGGGGAGTTTTAGGTTAGATGTTAGGAAGAATTTCTTTACTGAAAGGGTTGTGAGGCACTGGAACGGGCTGCCCAGGGAGGTGGTGGAGTCACCATCCCTGGAAGTCTTCAAAAGACGTTTAGATGTAGAGCTTAGGGATATGGTTTAGTGGGGACTGTTAGTGTTAGGTTAGAGGTTGGACTCGATGATCTTGAGGTCTCTTCCAACCTAGAAATTCTGTGAAATTCTGTGATGGAATATAGAATCTAGCTCCCAAGAGCCTGTGCTTCTCTTTCAAAGACAGGATTTGCTACTGTTTCTAGTGTTAGTCTAGGAAGTAGTCTTACCAATCTCATACCTTGCCCTTCCCAAACTAAACCAATCGGTGTGAGGCTGGTCTGCTCTTCCTTGTCTAGTGCAAATTCTGAACAGATTCAGAGCTGGTTAAACTGTCATCAGAGTTGTTTGGGCAAGCATCACATCTCCACTCTGTGTTTTTGGCTGCAATGAAATCTTACCAGGCCCTGGTTTTTCCAGAGCCCACTTTTGTCACTCTTAGGACTTGCAACCCACCGGTGGCCCCATCAGGCAGTTATGGATCCACTGGCCAGAATTTGTTTCTGCTCCCATCCTGCTCACAAGCATAGTACAAAAACACTTCATTGTGATAATGTCAAATCATTCTTCAATTCAGTTGCATGGTTACAGTATCTACACTTCATATAAAATCCAAATGCCTTCATAATTACATGTAGACTTCATTCCTACATGGATCTTTATGCTACTATTTGATAAGGAACACAGGAGCAAAAGATGCTATTAAAATCTGAAAAGAAAAGAGTGATTTTTTTTTCATATTCCCATTCTCTCAGACAAATCTGTTCAATACCAAGCCTGACTACTTGAAACTGTTATAGTATGTCAAATGTTTATATATATATATATATATACACACACACACACACATATATATAAAACTTTATTGTTCAGAAAAAACTCTGTGAAAGAAAATAATGGTCCAATCTCATTGGCAGAGCCACAGAAGATTTTCATACCTAGGCAAAGAGCGTTTGGCTTCAATGACGTTTTTCAGTGATATGGAGTTGTACAGATCTATCAGCAGGAATTCAAAATCAGATACTTGCATAAAATTGTTGATATACAGCTGGCTTTTATTTTCATGGCACATGTTTACATGGCTTAAAGAAAACATATTCTGAATGAATATGTTTCACAAATTAGTCCTTAACATTCCATGAGATATTCTAGTCAAGAGCTGCAGTTTGTATGGAGCTAACGTACCAAACTAATGTTCTAGCCATTATTAAAACATTATGAATGTATCACTTTTATTTTTACTTTTAATCTGGTGAACATGAAAGCAGTTTCAGGAAAAAAAAAAAAAAGGCAAACAAACAAACAAACAAAAATACACAAAATGGAAATAAAATTTGGAAATACACATTTGTTTACAATGAAAATATTTCATTACACCTCTCAAGTGCTTCATGAGTAGAGAAAAACCTTCAAGTTATTTATATATAATAAACAAAACATGGAATTCATATTTTCATGAGATAACTACTTAATCATAAACTGAGTGGTCTCTTTCTTCAGATAGAATTCAGGCTGTTCAATAGATTTTTTTTTTTTTTTTTGTAGGAGTTTCAGATCGTATACTTCAAGATTGATCCCAAATATGTACCTCTGAAAATCTTGATTCCCAAAAAATATACAAAGTCACCTACCTGAAAGGCCAATTATCTGAATGTCTGGGCTATCTATCTACGAGCATCTAAAAAGAGGATGATTCAAATTTTACCTGTAAGTAAATTATTGGATCCCAGTTTCTGAGGTTCTGGCTAGCTGTATTTTTCTTACTTTTCTCCTTCTTCCCAATTTTTATTATTCTTTAATGCACTGGGATCTATGTTACTGAATCAGCAGCTTGAGAGGCATATGTTAGAGCTTACTGGCAGAAACAACTAATAAAAGAAAGTAAAAACAATAAAAAAAAGCAAATGAATATAATTTCAAATCATTCAGTGCAATGTACATCATACATATCTTCATATTCCAGTTTGATTTCTAGCAAAAATAAAACAATGGAAAAAAAATGTCTAATTCACAACCACTTTCACAAATTGTCTATTATTGAATTCCAGTCCACAGTGCCCTCTGTATAAACACTGTCATAGACCGCAAATATCGTATTCATAGCACAGATAAGTGTACTTCTTAATCAAAGTACATAGAATCTCCTTACATTAATAGTCAATGTTACCTTTTCATTACAGTATGTTATAGAAGTACAGTTCATACAACGTAAACTAATTTTGCAAATATGCTGTTGTATTCAGACTCAACATTCTATAATGCATTATAAAAATCAACCGTTCATTGCACATTTCCACACAACATGATATTTATTGGTTTCCCGGAATCACTGCATCAAGTTTATATTACTGCATGGTTGAAAAAACTAGTTACTTAATATTCAGAATTGACTAGCTATCAGTTGTGGTACCTTGATTTTACTACACGAAAACTTCGATGTAGACGGAACGAAGGAGTCATCATGCAGGCGTCTCACACTCTGTGTCAAAGCTTCACAAAGATAACACAACTTGACAGTTGCTCCCTTGCATACAAAAGGCAGAAATACTTGCATATTCCATCTGATTAGTTAAAATCTGTAAGGTGTTATGTGACATAAAAATAATAGTTCATACTGAGACTAACATGATCACTGATAACAGCATTTGAGCCTTAATCCTCAAAGGTACAGCGATGCTGACACACAACACATTACCATGCAGCTAGGTATGAACGCAATGCTAAAATCTGGCCTTAGGCAGAAGAACATTATTTTCCAGACCTGTACTAAAATCCCAAGAGTATCTGTTCCAAATATCTTCACTCATGCTTTTTTTTTTGGCAAATGGTTGAAACACTTGACTGTGAAGCGTTCCCTGAATTCATTATACTTTCTCTGGATATAGAATTATATTCATTTTCCATTTGTCTCAGAATACCAAATCATAATGTGTGTGATAAGAGTATGTTGCATACCAACTTGCATAAACGGCAAATGGAAAACAAAGAGAATTTGTATTTATCTTATCTGCTCTAAGTATGAAATATTAAGCATCTCCTTATTTCTCCTCTAGTGGATTCATAGACTACAAGATGTTTCAGCTGTCGAGAACAGAAAATGAGACTACATGAAAAAAACAACAGTGTTCTAGTATACTTCTTCAGAACCTTCAGTACAAAGACTGAAAACACCCAAAGTCTGGGAAGTACTTGCAAAATATTATATTTAACATTTTAAGGACATGGTTTCAGTAGCAAACCAATGCCTCAGTCAGACTTATCTGTCCCACCTGGGTGTCATTCAGACCAGTATCAGGCCTGCACTACTAACCAGCTGACTGGGGCTACAAGGGACACTAATTGAAAACTGTGGAAGCACACTGACAGCTCAGAGGACACCCTGACATTCCACCTGTAGAAAGATTTGTTGCAGGTGCTAAGAGAACTCAGTGTTACATTGCTGTATTACCAGTTTGCTGCAACTGGAACAGTTTCGAATAGGGGAAAATTAGTAGGTCTTTGCAATACTATCATAAAAACATATTTGTCCTCTTAAGTGCCTGAAAGCATCATATTGCATACCTATACCACTGCATGGCAACGGCAAGCACCCAAGCATATTATATCATATATATTAACAGCTCAGTAAGTGACCTTCTTTCAAAGACTATGCTTTGAAACACAACCTCTAATTCTACCAAAAAATCCAAGAATGATCAGACAGGAAGACCTTACATTGTCTTAACACATGGTAAGCTTTCCATAAACATTAAAGATAGCAGGAATTTAAAAGAAAACTAAAGACCAAGACTTCATTTTCAAAGGCTTGTTAGAAAACAAAACAGAGAAAAGTAGTTTAAACAAAACCATAATCTCTTTAACCCAATGGATTAGGCAGACGAGTAAGCATATACTGCATTTATGTAGCAAATGTTGTTCCTCACCTACACTCTGCATTTCTTAAATTAAGCCCTTGTATCAGTTCCAATTTGTGAAGCTCATAAGAGAATGTGTGCATTAATCCATGCCAACATTTATAGCAACTCTTCAGTTAATACTAAATTATAATACATCACTTGTACATGCACATACTGCCTGTGTATACTTAGCATTGACCAAGAGATTCCTGTCCATTTTTTGAAAAAAATTGTACTCTTGGTTGTAATAATATATATTAGGAGATTAAAGAGAATAGACTAAACATAAATAAACAATATTCTGATATAACATCTTTTGGGAAATTCCACAAACAGTAGCCAAATTCTGCTGACCTTACTCATGTAGTATAGCACCCTGATAAGCAGTCATGGTAAAATCAAAAGAAACAGACTGACTCAGTATGATTGAGGGGACCTAAATCTACACTTGTACGTATTCTCCAGTTATGTTGAGTGTGTAAGAGCAATACTACATACAACCAGGAGCAATGGGATAAAAATTAGGGAAAATAATGTTGGGTCTGATTGCACCATAGTTTTACAAAATGTACAGTCCAATTCAGATACTCTTAAATCATATGCTACCTATCTGCTTCCTAAATGAGCCTTCATTATTCTTAGGCACTTCCTTAGTTCAAGTGTTCACATTCAAGTACATTTTTGTGCATATGGCTTGAGTCCTTGCCATCTTTAATCACTGTGATACAGTGGCCAAGTTTTGCTTCTGTTCTAACCATTTATTCTTTTACATATACATATACCTTTTGTATGTAGTCATTACGTAGCCTTTTTTTTTTTTATACTGTAAATATAACCTTCAATAGACAGTAACCAATTGTTTATCCTATATTTCTGAGACCTTTGCTTGCTATATTGGAGTCCCTATCCCAAGTTTTGTAGACTCAGCTCCAACAGAATCATAGAATCATTAAGGTTGGAAAAGACCTTCAAGATCATCTGGTCCAACCGTCGCCCTACTTCCAATGTCACCCTGTAAACCATGGCCCTAGAAGATACCTTGCTATGTTTTGAACATTTTCAGTGCTGTATATGACTAACTGTTCTCAAAATTCAGGTCCCAGACGTCTTACAATGAGATTTGTTTCCTATCACTCACATTTATCAGACTTAATAAAATGCAGAAGAGAGCTAAAGAGAATGAATGTCTTCCACGCTAGGCTATGGATAGTGTCTACAATGTGTTGTGTCAAAGGTACCCATTTCTGGGTAACACAAATAACAGTTCACCACAGAAAACTTTTGAGGAACATCTTAACTGTTCTCTTGAAAATGCATATGCATATAACTATGCTTATAGTATTTATTAGTTTTAAAGCCAGAAATACAATTACTATAGCATATAGCTGCCCATAAGCTGATTTTTCCTTCCTGCATTTTCTAGCTCATCTTTTGTTCTCAGTGAGTCTTGTAATGTATACCAAAAACTTGTGGTTGGGAACCAGGCACTGTAACAACCTTAAAAGATAAAGGCATTAGTCTCTACAACTTAAAAATAAACCTCTTGGTGAGCAGTACAAGTTTCTATATACAAACTTTCCAGCATATTCACTCTGGAATTCTGGAGACCTTGGCCAAGAGTTTTCACTGAAAGAAATGATGGTTATCCTTTGAATGTATGTAGTTAAAACTATTAATAATTTAACGGTTAAAAATATAGGGAGCAATCTGGAGAAACTATATCTATGGAAGAAGAATTTATTTATTTATTTTAAAACTATGGGTGTGACCAAGCACTGGAAGCCACTGTCCAGAGATGCTGTGGAATCTCCATCCTTGAAGATATTTAAAAGTCATCTGGATGTATCCCCTTCCAGGAATACAGCCCAAGGTGATACTGCTTGAGCAAGGACTAGATGGCCTCCAGAGGTACCTTCTGTGATACCTGAGAAATTTTGCCTTTCCCTACCTACTGCTTCAGGAACTTAGGTCATCAGTGATGCCTTCTTTCACACATCTAGACTGAAATACTTTTTAAAAGGTAAGTGAAGCAGTGCAAAATAAATGCTAATTTTCTCATGTAGTTATTATTTACATCAGTGTTTGTGCAGATGTATCATCTCACTGCAAGTAAATTAATATTTCTGCAGTGTTTTGAAGATACAAGACATTTGCATATTTGTGTGTTTGCATATTTGCACATATACTGTATATCAAAAGAGCCTTGGTTTTCTTGGATGATAAAAACAATTCACTGCCTTTTTTAAGGTTAGTACTCAAAATCCAGCTCCCATGTACTTATTATTCATCTGAGTTGATTATACTTTAGCTTCTTTATGTACTCTCTAAAATACGCACTAATAAAATCTTATTAGCTTTTTATTATCAACCATCTCAACATACAAATATTGCAAGCTGCAAGGATTTTCTGGTCACTGAGAGTATGACTCTAGATTACTTAGTAATCAATACATTTGTTATACTGTCTCTGGCAGTTGATGCTTCTGTAAAGGTAACAGATTTTTACTATCAGTCAGGCAATTTGCAAACATACTGGAGCCTTTAAGGGCGCTCTATTCATTTCAAAACAATACAGGAATGAATTCAGTCTGGGTAAGCTACTATGATTTACTAATGCCTTCCCCTTAGCTGTTGTTCCACAGCTAGAAAATTCTGTTAGAAATAATCCAAGTATTTAGGATCTTAACTTGATATAAATTCTTTGAAGTCAATGGGTAGGATTTAAAAATCAATGGAAGGATGTGGCTCAAAAATGCCTTTTCCAAACCTATAATGGTGCAAGTATTATCACTGGGCACTCACTTATATACATAGGATTTGAACATTTGAAATAAAAACCTAGAGATGTACAAGTGTGAGATGGCATTGAAATCAATGCATTTTTGTCCCTAAAGAGCTCATTTGATTTATCTCTACAAGAATATATGATTGTCTCTAGAATTTACAGGTAGCGATATAGTAGCAATACCTTTTGTGGTGGAGTACTTTGAAGTCTGCTGTTTTTAAAGGTGATATAGAAGGACATTAGTGAGAAAACAAGATAAATGTTTTAGTGAGGAATTACATGGTTGAGAAATCATACATGAGAGATACTCTTCCCAACTGATTTCCCTGATTTTGCATGAGTATGCTTTGGGCTACATTAGGGGAAGGTTTGCTGGACAGGAAATAGTTACTAAATTCACCTGGCAGAATTAAAGGAAGTGTTCATCTCAGGTTTTGGTCTCTTAATGGCACCTAAGCCTACATCATTGAAAACCATAAATGTTGACTCCACTGTGAGTCAGCATGCTAAAGAAAACGTTACTAAACTTACTGTTAGGAGAGTAATCCCTATTAGAAAAGACAATTCACATGTAGTGCGCGTACTACATTCCTAAATACTATCACAAAAGAAACATAAAACTCAAATGTGGATATTCCAACTATTTAAGTATTACTATAATAAAAATTATGGAAACAAGGGGATAGACAAGCATTGGATTATCATAAAAAAATGTTACTCTTCAGAAGTCAAACTCTCTTTGCAGTATACAGACTTGGTACCAGGATTAGAAAGGGAATAATCATATGCTCTTTCTTAACAGATGCCAGGTAAGATGAGGAGATAATTATGTCTGTCTCAGTTGTTACTGAACATATTCTCACTTCAGTTGCGGCTGTACAATTGCATAGCCCCACCTCTGTCAGAACAGGGATGCTTTTGTGCATGTTATGATAAAAACTTGCAAAGAAATGTAGCAACAACATAGCTGTTTATACCCTGTCCTAGGCCACTGCTAATAGAGGCCCATTTGCCAATGTCTTTGGGAAAACAGAAACACAGATCCAAAAACTAATTTCTCGCTATGTGAACATATACATTACAAATTCTAAATTCAAAAGCTATTCCATAAGCTTTCACCCTTTCACCAAACTACGCACTTTGAAATTGAAATTTTCCTGAAGGCATTTCTTTACATTCATAGATACCTGAAATGTTTCTGCAATGTTTCCATGGCAAATTTGGTAACAATACATTTATTGTTTCCATCAAATAAATTACATTTTAATTCTAAGAATCTATATAAAATTATTTTTTAAGCTCTAATCCCAGAATCATCTGGGATTGTAAAACTCTAAACCCAATTGGGTTTAACAATTTTAAGTATTCATATTATTAAGACACAATTCTCAAGTGTGTATATGATCCCCTTAGAGGTTTAGGACACTGAACCTCCTGATCCTTTCATTCAGAGATTACTTCAAGTCAATGCTGTAACGGTGTGATTACAGCCTCTGGACAGGGCTTCCACCAATGCAAACTAGCCCTGCAGTATGCTTCATCGATTTGTCTTCAGAGGTGAACTGCTGGTTCTGTGGTAGGTAGTGAACAAATTGGGCACTACAGCTGGAATGATCCACCCTGGAATAGTGAGTGGTGTCGCCACGTGGTGGAATCTCAGAAATGTTTCCAGAACTTCGAGCTCTTATTTTTACATACTTCTCCCTGAAAATTTAGGGAGACTTTGAAGTGGCTTCTTTCAGTAACATATAAGCTTACAAGGCCTGTAGCTTAATTAGACTAGGCAGTTCTTTTACTTAACATAAAAATTCAGTTTTTTGCACTTTTAACTACTGATGCAAACATTTCAAATCATGTGTAATCATCACAGAAATCCTCTCTCCAATAATTAGTAGAGAAAACAATTTTGTTTCAGACAGAAATATGATAATCAGCATTTATCTGTATTCTCAGAATTGAGGTATTTATTGTTCCACAGGAATAAAGATGTTAGATTGCACTGATAAGGGTGTTTTGAGCATTTCCAGATTAACTTCAGCATTGCATACCCCAGAAAATGCCATATCCTTCAACTAATTCTGAAAGGAGTAAGGAAAATGAGTTTGCTGAGGAAGTTAAGGAACACAAGAGTATATTTAAGTCACATTTTTCTGACAGAGTAGGCATGGAAAGCTCACCTGGATATACATCCAGGGTGTCTCAGAACCAGGTCTTCAGTGTATTGCAGGATGTGCTTGGTACTTCGCAAGATTGAGCTCTTAGTCATAAAAATATATTTTACATATAAAAATACAGCAGATGTCCTTCCAAAAATCATTAAGTGTTAGTCCCTCCCATTGTTTTATACATTCAGAAACAGATATTTGAGATATACTGTGAACAGTGCAAAAGACTGTTTTGTATTTATAAAAACACACATTGCAGTACATTTTAGCGCCAACTGAAAGAAAAGTTGAGAAAGGTTTCATCCTCAGAGAAATTCTGGTCCGAGTCGAACTTTTGTTTAGTGAGTTGTAAACAAACGTCTTAGAATGCAGAGAATTCTCTCATTTCTTTCCAGCTAAGGTAGTCTCAAACACATCAAGTCCTGCTTTGAAGTAAACCTGAGCTGAACTGATGCTGTTCAGCACCTCTGACAAGGCTGCTTGAATGGTCTCATTTGACTGATGTAGTTTGTAGTGCTCCAGTGCCTCTAGCAGTACTGAAAACTGGTTTGTCCTTTCATCTAGTCTGTAAAGAATATTTCTAAAAGAGAACAATGGAGAATGGTAAACTTTTTACTCAAAACAATCTTCCAAAATCATCAAGAATCCTTGCAAGTATCAGACACATTTTATAGATGATACATATTATGCACAGTAGAGCTGACCCATGGCAGACTGAAAGACAACTGCATATTTATTGCGGCTTTGTAAACTGGATCTTTCCATTGATCTATGTGTAAATACATTGAAACATTCACAAAAGTCTGTCAAAGAGAATTCAAATTCCTTTTTGGTCTTTGAAAATTTCATCAAAATCATGAGCATAGGCTCATCACACCCATTGTGAAGTTTTTAATGTCTCAGCTGGACTCTGTGTATTCCCCTCTAAAGAAAAGTTTAGTTATTATTGTGGACTGTAGGCATGGACATATTTTGTTTTCCCTGCTATCTGCTCCTGTTATTTATTTCACACTTCAGAGGTGAAATTCTAGCTACTGAAGTCAATGGTAAAACTCTCACTGCCTTCAGCAGCACCTTTATTTCATCAATAATCCTTTGTGGCATCAGAACAAGAGTAACCCATCTTTAATATCATGTACTTGAGGAAGGAAATAAATGGAAGGCACAGCTAAGGCCTTATGAAATAAAATCAGTGTTTTTCTATAATAATAACTGCAACAGTTTTTTAATGGCATGTATCAAAATCCATGAAAAGGCAATGTCTGAATCCTTGGACACGTTATCTGTACATGTATGAGGTGCTGAAAGCTCATTATTCAAAGCTAGCTATTGATTTCATTGAGACCTTTTGAAGCAGGCTGTAAATATTATCTAAAAGCAGGTGTAATCATTATCCTAATTAGAAGAGCATGTAAATATCATAAATCTCCACCCAGGGGCTCCTTTGATTATAAACAGAAGTGAGTGAAACTTGAAGCAGGAATGCTACAAGTGATCTTGCGCAACACCTTATCCTTAAACACAATGCAAGAGTTGAGGGCAGTGGGGAAGTTGTTTCACTGAATGAAACCAGCAAGTGAGCAGAACAACTCAGACAATCCATTAGTAACCTAACTGCATGACAGGACAGGCCCAGTGGCAACTCCAATTAGTAATAAAACTGCCAAGTACCTACAAGACAGATGAGCACAAAAGTGTATCTTATTACTACAACAGTCATCTAATTGCTAGTCTGTCAGGGGGAATGGTGATGAAGAAGCACAATAAATAACATCACAGAACATCTACAATCTTCTGCCATGATTTTCAGTTTGAAAAGGTGTTTTGTGTTTTACAAAGATATAAAGTAATTCATATCACAATTTTTCAGTCTTTAATTTTTTATCTTTCTGTATTGGATATATATCTAAGACTAGCAACAAAACATTAACACCATGCAGTATGAATTGTAAGCTTTTTATCCCCTGATAGTGATGCATCTATCCATTTCAAGTGTTCTACAATGCAATACACAATCCTTCTAAATATAAGGGGGCAACAGTTTGTTTCCAACATTGCAGTAGAAGGAGAGCTTACATAGTTTAGGTAGCAGGTCATCACTGACCTCGATCATTTAGCATGAAACAGATTAGGAACACTTACAGGAACAACACAGCATGGACAGAGGCCTCCATCAAGAGGGCAGTAACAAGGAGATGTGGAAAAAACTTCAGCTAGCACTGAGCAGCCAGAGGAGGACATCTCCCAGCTTCCTCAGTTCTGAGCTGATACTACTTGTCCTTCAGAATGTGATGCAACTTACACTCAAAGTTGACTAAAGTTATATTATGGATTGTTCCTAAACCTTCTTTGTGATATAGTAAATGAAAACTGTGTATGTTGAGAACCAGAAAAAAATCGTGGTTGGTTGGTTTTTAAGGATAGGCTGTGCTGTGGGAAATACTGTAGCTTTCAAAGCAGGGATTGATTTTGCTCCCTCTGAAATCAATCAGGGACTCCTGCTGAGATCAGTACGAGGAGAAGCAGGCTTTTGAAGAACTCTCCTCTACTGTACCCACAGTTCACAGAGAGACAGAAGCCTGTTCACAACCCCTCGAAGCCCTTGAACAGCAGGGGCAATACTAGAGATAATCACATTACTTTTCTACTTTCAGGAGGTATGTGACAGTCCTATCTGGTAGCTGGTGTCTGGGAGAGTTTGAACAAGGGTTCTGCTCCAAATGCCTACAACACTGGCAATATGATCTATATTAGGATTCCTCTGTTTCTTTACTAGTGGTAATGTCAACAAATAAGAATGTAATAGGCCAATAACCCACCAGCAGAACAACACTAATTTAGACTGCTAGGAATCATTCTAAAGAGAGGATGATCTGAAGACAGGAACATTTAGGGACTCCCAAGAAAATAAGTGATGTGAATAGAAACTGATCTTTTCCTATCCCATCTTCCAAAGTGCTGTAAATACGGCACATAGGGAAAAAAAAAAAAAAAAAACAAAAAACTACCTAGAGAAGAGTAAAGAGTGTAGGATGATAGAAGAGTTTAATTCTACTGCTGTGATTCCAATGGCAATGGCAGGTGGTCTACTGTAAAAGAAATATTCCCTGCCCACCCCACCTGACTACAGTACAAATCGGTGTCTAATGAGAAAAACTGAACAGTTTGATGTATGAAAGAGATGAGCAGTTAGCTATCATAATTTAACAGAATGTCTTAACTTTTGCAATAGTAATACGATTTAGGCATAGCTGATTGCATTGTATGACAGAACCTATTTTTTATTTTTATGTATGCAAATACTTTAAAATAATAATAACATTATACAGTACCTGTTTTTTTTCAGATTTTCTGCTAGGGATTCTTACTAGGATCTTTTATTTTCAAATTACTTATCTTTGCTTGGCATGCCATAACACCCTTTTTGTTGCTTAAAATGATTTCTCTATGCATGTTCATGAGAATCAATTTATACAATTTTACTTATCTCAGTGCAAGCTTCATCAAATAATAAATAAATAAATAAATAAAAACACAAAGCTAGTCCAGTTTATTACTTCCATGCCTTTACAAGTCAAAAAAGTGTTTTCATTAAAAACTACACATGGACCAAAAAATAAAAAACAGCCATTGCTTTGGCACAAGATATTGCCATGTGACCATGATGTGTATAATGATCCTAAGACTCTTTAATTTATACTGTGAAATTCAATGACTTAAAAAATTCCTTAATACTTAAGACTTATACAATTCCTTAATACAAATTGGTTTGTACACCTCTAAAACAATGATTCCAGCTTCTGGCCTAACTGCTTAAGTATCTACCTTTGTCTTTAACTATTTTGATCCTACAAATATAATGCATGCAGTCAACTTGACCCATACAAAATGAGAAAACAGAGATGTGTAGTATAGTACTGATCCCACTAATGAAATTGCAACACAAATCACTCATCTTAATGGTCTTGTTTCAATGACACGTCACAGTGACCTGGAAAGTATAACACTGAACTAGAAAACCTAGCAAATAACTTCAGGCACTACTGCTGAAAGAGTCTCCACACAAAAGAATGAGCCTCAATAAACTAAAGCAAAGGAACTTATGAAACATAAGGCAAAGAAACTTATGAAATAGATTCTAATAGGACCTCATTTATAACTTTTACGAGCCCTTTGCCTGCCGAGGAACATAAACATTAATTATTTATCAAAATAATGACAATTGCAGTTAAACATTACAGTTATAGTATCAGAAATAGGGATGTGATGCCACCCTCACTAAACCAAAATGCATTTGAAAAATTCTTGAATGAAAAAACTAAATAATAGTTTAACTAAAACTAAATAATAGTAAATTAAATAATACAGTGACTAACACAACTCAAAATATTTTGAAGATTACATTAGAACAACAGACCAGTACAGATAAAACTAGTTTCTACATTATTCTTGCCATGAAAAAGGATGTTTTAGCTTACAAGAAAAGTTTACACGTAGGTGATGTACAAGATATAAGCAGAATTATTCAGGTACTTACACATATCCTACTATCTAAGAGATACAGTATGAAATTTTGGAAAGAAAAGTAATTATTAAATCATTAGGACATAGCAGCCTGCATATGGTCCCATAAGAAATGAGTTCATGTTGTCTCAATGGAATCACATTAAAATCATTTACAGATAAATGCTATGGGCACCCTCTGTCTATTCCATTTATAACACCATATGCTGTGACTACAGCTGCTTCAGCATCCTCACACATTGAATTTTATAAATCCCTGAACTATTTTTCTCATATTCTCCAGGAAAAAAAAAAGTACCAAAACAGAGATTTTCAGCATTTCCTTTTCTCATGGTAACATTCAGTTTTGAATGGACTTTTCTAAGCTCTAGGAGTTTGTTTTCACTCAAGCTTGTAAAACACAAATTATTATTAACCAGATAAATAAATAAATGCATTCTAATACTATTTGGAATACTGTGGACCTCCAGTTCCACAGAGTGTTTATTTATAGCAGGACATAAAATATTACAAACTCTCCTTCTCTGGAAACTGCATGAGCCAATTTATCTTGTTTACACTAGTTTGTACCTCACAAAATTTTATGGTGAAGTTATAAGAAAACTTCCCTTCTTTCTCTAGGTTCCTGATCCTTTGGATCTCCAACAGTGTTTCTCCTTTCTCCTCTTTTTATTTTTAAACTTTATTGACATGCACATATACTTGGTTACCTATTTTATTTCATGGCATTGTTATGCCGGAAGTGGATTATTATAAGATTATAGCTGCTAGTCACATAAGACTCTCTTTTATCAGGACAAAATGTATGCAGCAGTGAACTGTTATTACATGTCATTATGGATGATCCAGAGGAAAAGCTTTTTTCTGCACTGCTCATTTCTTGCTGGGTCAAACAGTGAAAGTCGCTAGCTCTGGGACCACATGAACAACAGCATGCACATGGCCAGGGAAGACAGGATATGGCAGCCAACCTTTTAGGGCAACTTAGCTGTAAATGCCAGTCTATTCCTTCACTGACCTCAGCCCCCACAAATTCAGCCTGTCATATTTAAGGATCCCTTATTTGTAACGCATTGTTCCTAACTTTTGCTTCCTACACAGCCTTTTAAGGGCCATCAGTTGCCTTTGCTTAGTGCTCTTATTTATAGGACTGAAAAATGTGTTACCAGTATGTACTACAGAAAGTGACATATTGAAATCATGTAATCACAAAGCTGAATATCTGCCAGATGGATATGTATCAGCAGTTGATAAACTACAGATAATCCAGGCATCAAACCTAACTCAAGACTAAACAAAGGGAAGGCATTTCAAAGGCATAGCTGTGTAACGGTAGCAAACTAGATACACTGCATCCCTGCCAGACAAAACTTTACCTTGCATAAGAGACCAGAGTTGAGACACCTTTAGTTGAGTTGGTTATGGACAAGGGGGTTCTGGTCAGTCAGTGTTTAATAAAAACCTGTTGGGACATGGGATGACAAGGAGATAATTATTCGAGATCTGAATCCATTTCCAAGAGGCCAATTTAGAATAGGCCGTGTTAAAAAAATAAATCCTGATTTTGGCAGATCTTTGAAGTGTCTTGAGGCTTCATTTGGCTTGATTGCTTGCCAAATAAGCAAAGGAAAAAAAGAAGCCAAACTGCAATAATAGCTGGTTGCAAGACACATTATCTTTTATTTCTCTACAGTTATCTTTGATTACAGTACTTTTTTAAAGGTAATAAATACATTGTCATAAAACATTAATCTCTTATAGGTAAAGCTTAACCCAACCCAGCTTAAGTTTCAGCCTGGTGCACCCTGCTAAACCCCCACCCTAACTGTAACCTTACCTATAAACTACAGACCTTCCCACCTTTACAGACTCATCTGGTAGATCCAATTTGCATGTATTAGCATTCAGAATTCTAGAGAAAAAGATCTATTAAAAAATCAAGCTGTGTAAAGGTTGCTTTAGGAATTTTTATGACCAAACCTCAACATTCACAGAAAACATTCACTTTCACTTGTGTTCTGATGCATATAAGAAAATGATTTTTTGTTGTTGTTTTTGATAGTTGAGTAATTACTGTCAACAGAAACGGCTGACATAAAATAGAGCTAACAGTGCTAGTCTTGATTTTCTGATAATAGGACAGTTCTCTGTGATGGCTTAGAAAAGATTTCGAATGGGAGACCGTATCTATGACAACCTGTAGCTAAACTTTTCCACTTTTATCATATAAACAGTAATTACTTAATTTCTTCTTTTTTTTTTTAACTATTTTTTTTTTTTTTGTGGCTCATGATAGCATAACAGCTTCTAGTATTTTCCAGTAGCTGATACAAAATAAGTATGAGGAAGTGGAAGCTGGATGCACGTTGCTAATCTGAAGAGGACTGAGTGTTCTGGAACAGACGCAGATGAGAATAATGGAGCTAAGAAGTCTGACTAGTTTAAGTAAAATGGCATCTTCAGCAATACACCTGCTTGCAAGGGCTGAACATCAACCATGCCTTTCCCTCACAGTTCCACTGTTGAAAATCTACTCAGTTTAGGAAACTTATTTCTTTCCTACTTCAGAGTAGATAAGATGAATAAGTAAGAAGAACCAATTCTACAAATTTAACAGTACAGAACGACTTCACAGAACAGAAGTGAAAAGAAAGAGAAACATTAGGATGCAATTTGTCTTTAGAAGTTCCGAGTGATTATTTATCACGGTTAAAGAGCAGTCCTCTAATTAATTAGGCATGATCTTCTCTAGGGTTTTACAGAAACTAATTAAGCAAGTTTATCTAGAAATTCCTGAAAAAGTCACAAAACTTGACACACTACTAGATTATTTTCCACAGAGCTTTCAAACTCTATATGCAACTGATGAGAGAACATATACTCCATCTACACATAAAATATTCCCTGAAAATCCTTCAATATTTTTTCTCTAAATTTTCAGAACAAGGACTTGCAAGGACCCGAGTGATGTATGCATTGAACCATAATAACTGTACTTTTAAATCGTTATTTGCTGGCAAGAACTACTAGGAAAAATACTTTGGTAATTTCAAATAATGTAGCTGCTGGTAACAAATGTAAGCACGTTGTTCTTTGATTTAAGCTGTACTTGTTTTTCAAATGAAAGAAACATATGCTGGATAATTTGGAGGAAACTATTTTTCTGTTAAGGATGTCTCATCTGAAATAGTCAAATTCAAAGCAGATGTGCTACTATTTTAAAGGACTTGAGGGAAGTGAATTAATAAAATTATTCCCAAATGGCTCACAGCTGATGCTCTAAAGGCTTCATAGTGATTTTTATTTAGAAGTTGTGTAAAACATCTGATTCTTAAGAAGGAATACCATTTACAAACAAAGCATCAAAAAGCAGCGTCCAGTGTTTGATTTATTAAACTGGTTTGACCTCAATTTCTAGCTCTCATCCCAATTAACTTTATCATCTTAAGTAGCTCTATACCACGTGGCATGTGAAACTGTTATCAAAACCAGAAGGGTCATTATCATAAGAGTTAATTATGGATTAAAAATTAATTATATCATAATATGTATGTAAAATAAATGTCTGAGGTTTTATTTTATTACATTCTACAGCATACATACACACAATATTTGCACTTTTAAATCACAAAGGTAAGTTTCCTATTAATGATCTCACCTAAGCCCTAATGATATAAGCCCTGTGGCCTGGGTAATACATTCTGGGAGGGAGGATGACATATTAACTATTTCCCCTATTAATTCTGCTTATTTTTGTACTAGATTTGAGAAATGTTCCTGGCTAATATTTAACACTATGTGGTTCTTATCTGTCATGGCCATAAATGTGAGACCATATAGTTCTTGGATCTGAAAAATGTTATTGACCGTACTGTTTATAAGAACAATGAAATAATGTATGAAATATTAAGTTTCTGTCAAATGTAATAAACTCTAAATCTAATTCTTTATATAACTTTAAGATATCATAGCCTATTTACTCTGTAACCCAATATTCTTGGTCTATTTAACAATATAAGCACAGATCTGAGCACGATCTGCCAACAATGGAAATTGAATGGAAACTGTAATGTAATCAAAAGAGTTGCTAGGATTTGGTGTGATAGCTCTGTCCTGAGCTCGCTGAATAGCCTTCTGTGAGAGGATTTTTACAGGTAGCCGAACAACCACTGTGAAATGGGCTAAAAATCTAGTAAGGCCACAGATATTAGCAAATGTCATTATATTAAAAAAACAACAACAAAAAGACTTTTTGCAAGGTCAAGACCATGCACATTTGTGGGAAGTATGAGGAGCTGTACGTCCTGGATAAAGTCTCATCTTCAGGGCCTCTAATGCGTATTAAATAATAGTATACATACTAATATTCACTGTATCAAAAACATAACAGGTCTGATGCATACTGCAGTTCTAGAAATGTAAAAATTGATCAAATTAAAAGAATGGAAGAAAATTCACAAGCACGTACGGGAAAAATAAACGAAGGTATGTACACACAGGTTTGCCATTCATACCAGGGAAATGAGAAAGCTGGTTTCCAGCCATGACATAATCCTTAATTATAGCAGTTTTCTGCTTTTGCATGTGTCATGAAAAGATTTTCATGCTCGCTTTAATTACATCTCTGCAGATGTCTAATTCAATATTACTTAATGCAGCAAACGGTCTTAAAATAGTAAAAATATATGAAACTACAAATACAGTCATTACATCATGGTCAATATACATAATTACGATTCTAATGGAGAAACCAGTTGAATTGTCGCTCAGATCAGGTGTTTTGAGTATGAGTTAAACTCATTCCCTGACGCATAATATGGTTGTCATCGTTTTTTTAAAAACGTGATCAAGACACATGACTTTTATTTAGAGAAGCACAGAAACAGAGCACCTCATCCTTTCAGTTAATGTCTGCTACCGCAAACTAGAAGAAAATCATCTTCCATATTTGCATTAACCTAAGATTTACCAAGGACTGTACAGGATCTGAGGTGTTCTGACAGTACATAGCTGCCACTACTCACCTCTCTCTTGAAATTTCTTTTTGCCTTCCAACGTTCTTAACATAAAACTGTTCCAGGAATATTGCCTGTGACTTTTTTTTTCCCCCTATTAGTAGATCCAAAAATGAACTACACAGAAGCTTAGAGATGCTGTGTGTCATTTTTTCTATCTTGAATATTTGAGCTCATCATCTCTAACTTATCCTGACAAAAACGGTAATTAGACTGCACTAGTACTGAGAGTTTGAAGGAAGAAGGCAGAAGAAAGAAAGAATTTTTAGGCATGAAATACATTTTGACAAATGCCTGTCGGAGAGAAGGGAGCTGAACAAGGACTGCAGTGGTCAGAAAATGTAAACGTGAGTGGGAGGAAATGAAAGGAAAAGTAGAATAAGTAGAAAGCAAGTGATGGAAAAAAAACAGTACAAAAAGATGAAGAAAAGCAAGCTATGGTACAAGTTTCTGTAAGACTGGAAGTGAGGCTTAGGAACTTATATTTCATAAGTCAAGAAATGGACAGAAAAAGGGCAGAAGTTGTTAATAACATGGCAGATATACATGTATAATAAGGAATACAGGATGTAAAGCCACAACAAAGAAGACATGGACAATAAGAAGGATTTAAAGGGAAGGACAAAAATAAGTACATTGTACAAAATAAGATGCAGCAGGACTGAGTTTGGAGATGTATAGAAAAGGAGACAAAGTTTTCCTGGAGGGTTGAGCATGAGAAGAAAAGAGACTCATCAGTACTGACAGAACCATGAAACACCACTGAAAAATTAGAAAGTGAAACAAGTAATACCACTTATCACAACTCCATTTATAAGATGCGGAACAATTATAGAAGAAAAAGAGATGTAAATTTTCAAACATAGAATATATTAGGGTGAAAAGTCAGATGTAAAATCCCTGCTGTGCAGTAAAAAGAAAATTAATTTATTCTGACTGATTGGCAAAATTTGAGATACACTATTAAAACCAGTACACAAATCTATCCTTCTCTCCCAACATCATTCCAGTATTGTATTTAAATCTTTTTCATGACAGATAATATAACAATACAGAATGTGATCAACTACTGCCAGCGCAACATGAATTGTTGCAGCATTTCCAATCCTGAGGATTATCTGCACCATATCAAATCACCCTCTGTTCCACATAATACAATGCAGGAAAAAAAAATAAAAATCCTTGGTTCAGGTCAGTCAAAAATGTCTCAATCTGTCTCAACCATTACAGCAAAGTATACAAGAATATTTTCTATTTGAGGCCACAAATGGAGAGTTCAAAGTTAAAAAGCAAATCTGCAGAGTCTGCACAATAAGAGAGAATCACTGCCTGCTGTAGAAACACTAGACTAGTATTTTTTTCAAATGACATTGCACTACATGTTTACACATGTCACTGTTTAAGATTAGCAGGATATTTGCATCTTTAATGATTGTCCTATGTAAATCCAATGAGCAGCTTGTTTACACACAGAGATTTAATAAGGACTTAAATTTTCCTACTTAAATGTATCTCTAGAAATTTAAGTCTGAGGGTATGTGAATTTTGACACCTGAGAATCTGCTGCAGTTTATCAGCAAAACAGAAATAAATCCAGTAGACTCTGTACATATGTAAGGAATCTATATAACAGAATTCAATCCAAAAGGAAAACAGTTGTTCTAGTGAACAACAAACACTTGTTTGGCATGAGACACTTGAGTGGCATGAGATTAGCAGCGATGCAAATTACCTTTTTGCGTGGTGCTAAAAGCATGTTTGTATTCTTCTTTCATCTCATTATGGCAAATTCAGGATACACAATCTATCATCACTTCCATTGAGTATTTGTTCATTGCATTGTAATGCACTGATTTGTTGTAACTTTTTAGCCCAATGGAGCATTAATGCCACAGCTGGGTATTTATGATAAAAAGAATCAAACGGAATAAGTTAAACTTGCACAAATGAGCAAGACAAACTGCTGGAGGTCTTTCTTGAAAACACAGATTGTTTTGTCCTTACTTTTCACCTAATTAATGCTTGTTTCACTCAATTATTTTCTCTACTAGACATAGCACAATGAGATTTGCAAAAATTCCATAAAAAAATGTTGACAGATGCATACAGCCATAATGGACAGTATAAACTTGGCAGACAAAGGTAGATGAAACTTGAAACAGGAAATTGTCCCATGTCTTTGCTTCAATCTCTGTTAAATTATGGCTGAAGCACCCTTGTTGCTGAAGCACCAGACTACAGAGATAGAGCATCCCCAGCAGGAAACTACACATAGTGATGTGTTAGTAACCATAATAATTTTACTGCTCATTATAGAAGAATATTGTATCAATTATGCTCAATAATTGCCCTATGGCAATGACTGGAATAAGGAATCTATGTATATACAGTATACAAACAGTACATGTACACAACGAGAGACTACAGCTATGGCAATGAGAGTACAAAATACAAACTGAAGAAAAGATATATTAGCTTCCCTTTAGTTAGTAGACAGGCACAAGTAGCTTGCAACCCACCTCCTGCAATAAAGCAAAAAGTCCACTTTTCTTTTTAATTCAACTTCTAGAAGAGAAAACATAGTATAGATCCAGAGAGCTGTGAATTAGGACAAACACAAGCCTAAAAATGATGCCTAAACTTCAGCAAATTTGTCAAGTACTTTGATTGAGGTTGAGAATATGAGTCCAAATGGGTATACAGGAAGCAATCATTTTTTCATGAAGAATACGTGCTTTACTGTGCACACAAATTCTTCCTTCAGAAGGCTGTAAATTACAGTATTTATGGAATCTTAATGATCTAAACACAGTTGGAGCCTGAAGGTCAAGGCTGCAAACTGCATCCTAAATTTCTGTTTACAGATGAAGCATAGTATTTATTGCTGCACTGCTTGTGCTGCTATAGTTAAAGGGCTGCCAGCATTTCCATTATAAACCCCTATTTCAGGGGTTTATAACTTGCCCATCAATCTTCCCACTGGGATGAAACACAGCATATGAGGTCCTGGCTGTGAGACTGATATTTTGTTTTGTTTTCTTTACCAAATTACAAAAAGAAAAGTGTGAAGTTATATAAGCAAAAAATTACATCAGATTTTTTCAAATATTTCTAGTGTTCCTGTCATACTATTCAATAATAGCTTCAGAACACAAAATACATTTGTATAACTGCATCAATTAATGGAAGGACTTTCAATAATGAAATGGTGAAAAATAACCCAAATAAAGACATACTGCTAGATGAATTTTTCAAAAGAAAATGTATCAACGATTTTGAATGTCAGGAAAGGAATTCAGAAATCTACCACTGTCCTTCTCGAACTTATTGAGGCGCACCTGGGGGACAAAGCAGTCATTGGTCCCAGCCAGCATGGGTTTGTGAAGGGTAGGTCCTGCCTAACTAACCTGATTTCCTTTTATGATAAGATCACCCGTATGGTGGACCAAGGGAAACCAGCTGATGTGATTTTTTTGGACTTCAGCAAGGCTTTTGACACGGTTTCCCATAGGATCCTACTGGACAAAATGTCCACCATACAGCTAAATAAAAACATCATACGATGGGTGAGCAATTGGCTAACGGGCAGGGCCCAAAGGGTTATGGTGAATGGCGCTGCGTCAGGCTGGCGGGCGGTCACTAGTGGGGTCCCTCAAGGCTCCATTTTAGGGCCGGTACTTTTCAATATTTTTATAAACGATCTGGATGTAGGAATAGAAGGCATTTTGAGCAAGTTTGCCGATGACACCAAACTTGGAGGAGTTGTGGACTCGAATGAGGGTGGAAAGGCCTTGCAGAGGGATCTGGATAGGTTGGAGAGCTGGGCGATCGCCAACCGCATGAAGTTCAATAAGAGCAAGTGCCGGGTCCTGCACCTGGGACGGGGAAACCCTGGCTGCACGTACAGACTGGGCGATGAGACGCTGGAGAGCAGCCTAGAAGAGAGGGATCTGGGGGTCGTGGTAGACAACAAGTTGAATATGAGCCGGCAGTGTGCCCTGGCAGCCAGGAGGGCCAACCGTGTCCTGGGGTGCATCAAGCACGGCATCGCTAGTAGGTCGAGGGAGGTGATTGTCCCGCTCTACTCTGCGCTGGTGCGGCCTCACCTTGAGTACTGTGTGCAGTTCTGGGCACCACAGTATAAAAAGGACATGAAACTGTTGGAGAGTGTCCAGAGGAGGGCTACGAAGATGGTGAAAGGCCTGGAGGGGAAGACGTACGAGGAACGGCTGAGGGCACTGGGCCTGTTCAGCCTGGAGAAGAGGAGGCTGAGGGGAGACCTCATCGCAGTCTACAACTTCCTCGTAAGGGGGTGTCGAGAGGCAGGAGACCTTTTCTCCATTAACACCAGTGACAGGACCCGCGGGAACGGGGTTAAGCTGAGACAGGGGAAGTTTAGGCTTGACATCAGGAGGGGGTTCTTCACAGAGAGAGTGGTTGCACGCTGGAACAGGCTCCCCAGGGAAGTGGTCACTGCACCGAGCCTGACTGAATTTAAGAAGAGATTGGACTGTGCGCTTAGTCACATGGTCTGAACTTGGGTAGACCTGTGCGGTGTTAAGAGTTGGATTTGATGATCCTTAAGGGTCCCTTCCAACTCAGGATATTCTATGATTCTATGATTCCTTGATTCTGTCTGCATTAAAGGTGGGCCTACAACTGCATGCCTTGAACAGTACAAAGAATGCATTATTTTTAAATAAGTTTCTAAACGATCATCATCTAAATGATACACAAGGTGTACCTTACAGCCATATACTACAGATGATATTAGGTAGAATACTGCAGAGTAAAAAATTAAAAAATACTTCCCTCAAACTGTCAAGTAACCTTATCATCCACTATTAAATCTTGTATTAAATTTAATGAAATCAGTAGGGGAAAATTACAAAACTTTCACCTTCACATTATCTACTTTGCCAGTGTAAATACTGCGCTCTGTCCTGAAGTGCTGCTGTGAGGAGGAAGGTGAAAAACTCAGTTTAGCTTCTACCTGTATATCTAGCAATTACATCTTGCTGAATAACAAACATAATACTGCAAACACTGCAAGAATTTAAACATTAGAAGTCCTCATTAAAACAAACAAACAAACAAAAAAATCATTGAAATACTATATTCTCATAGAATTTATTTTTATAAATAAAAAACAAATGCATACACTGGGCCAGATTCAACAATGTATTGTGATGCAACACAGACACTTTAGATTATATTCATAGGATCCTTCAAGGATCCTTTGCAACACCATACCAGTTCAAACAAGAAAGATAGCAGCGTTGAACCTGGAATATTAGACTTTCCTTAATTACACTTCAGTGTATCTCTTTATATTATAAATCCAGTCATAGCAGGAATGAAGCAAATTAGTCCCTCCCCAAATATCATCATCATATTTTCTGTATTATAGCTCTGGGGTTTTTATTCACTGACACTGTAGGGTTCATCACAACTACCCTTTTATTTTTCTTTTCCTCTTGGTATTGTTAAAAGGTGACTGCATTTGTTTTATGCTGTTCCTAACACTTGGAAGAATCTCTTCCTCCTGATGCTGTAGCTTTCTGCTTTTCTTCCAAAGCCTACCTTTACCATCTGTCTACTTTATGCCCACTGGAAACAATCACTTGCAGTAACTTGAACAAGACCTTTGACAATTTTTTTTTCCATCACCTGCAACATATTATTGTTTTATTACTGTAGCTGGCTCTGGCTATAAGTACATTTATATTCCCACATAACACAGATCCTTCGTGCACTTCTTTGTTCTGGCCTCTGTCCGTCTCCTGTGTATGTATGCTAGCTCACTTCTGAGCTCACTTTCATGAACATACCAAACAATTTCCTCTAAAGTAAAATCTGGGTACAGCTTTAGGGACAGTTCTACCTGGGGACCCCTCCTAATAGTCAGTATGGATGAGCCATTGGTTTCCTTCAGCTGCATAGGCCTTCATAACTGTCCCAGTAGGCCTGGTGAACTTAGACAATATATATGACCTCATTTTATAGCCCAGGGCATGCAAAGCATATCTTTGTATAAAACACTACATTGATGGACTGAGATAAAGTGCTCCAGACACTTTGTGCAGAAGGACACTTTATTACTTCTCCTGAGCAGCCAGAAAGCCTGGCATTACACAGGGCAGACTTGTCCAGTTCTTTCTTAGAAAACTTTTTTAAAGCTACAAACTACCAACAGTTTATTCATTTATTTATATATTTAGGTAGAGGAATCTATGGCTAGAGAAACAGACCTGCAGACCAGAATCTATGGTTAGAGAAACAGACCTGCAGACTTCCTTCTTAAAAGGTGAAAGACAGAATGATTATATTTTAAAATCAACCCGGGCAATGCTACAGAATAAATACTGCAGAATAATTCTTATAGGAGACAAGATGTCATAAATGGTGGCTGACTCATGCCTTATTACCATCTTTAACTGACTGAGAAGCAGCCAAGAACAACGCTATGTAATTAAATACTGTAATGCTACATAGGGTCTTGTATAATTCTGAATCTTCAATGAACGGAAAAAATGTTAAATAAAATATAGGTGGAGCTTGTCAAGCACTATAAGACTTCAAAATATTTTCCTCTTTTGAAGCTTACTGTATCATCTAACACAAGTATCTGTCATGTTGCCTGAGTTGCCACCACACAGTACTGTTAGCTGTGATGTCATGACAGAAACACCGCAGTGCTGTATTCTAATGACCACTTGTATTGTAATAAACTTACGTTTTCTGCAGAGAAGAAGAGGAATAAAAAAATAGCTTTAATCTTGGATACGCAACAGTTTTGAACACCAAGCAGTGTGCAATTACAGTTTTAGCTCAACTGGAAAGCATGTTAAACACCATACCTGTAAAGTCCTGGAGGAGCTTGCTGAACCAGGAAGCTTTTCTCTAAGCTTTGCAGCACATCATTGAGCATCCTGACTCTGATAGGAGCTCTCTCCTTGGGGTCATTAGCTGGACGCATCTCATCTGATTGGAACAATTCTGCAGTGTCCCTCAGTTGTGATGCCACCGCAAGCAGCTGAGAAGCGTCTACTTTGTCACCTATAAGCACTAAGAGAAAGACACTTGCCTGTAATTCAAATAGCATTATTTATAAATCTTGCTCACAAATTAAAAATAACAGTGGAATTAGAGCCTGAAATTCTTTTCCTTCGTAAAAATCATGTAATAGATCAGGGAAAGCCACAGATCATTGTGTATATGTTGTGATCTATTTTTCAAAGAGGATCAATTTGGACTGTGACATTTTAAGATCTCATAAGCTGTGAGGAATGATTTTGGGTACAGCTTGGAACCTACCATTGAAAAAACAGTCATGAAGAAACACAGTGTTTAACTATTAGTAACTGTAAAATTTCTCTCTAAGATAGTGTTTGGTCAATTCCATGGGATGCTACTGCTCTCAAGTTTGAAAGAGAAGGGTGTGCGCTTAGATGCTATATAGAAAATTGTAATCTAGAGAGCTTAATTGAATTTTGTTCAACATTTTAAAATTCTAAGGGTTAACAACACTTCTAGAAGGGATATGAAATTGCTTCTTTTAATCACTTAAATCATATGCCAATGAGCCAACTAACACTTTAACTGACATACAAAATTATATTCTAAATCAGCCAGTATTTTCAAAACTTTTAAAATTCGGAGTGTTAACTGTTACTTTTTAATCTGTTACAGACACTAAAAGAATAAAAAACCACAGCACTTTGGAGCACATGACAATTTTGTATTTCCTGGTTCACGACCCAGAAAGAAAAAGCAATACATGTATTGGAGACTTGTGAACATGCAATACATTCCCACCTGCAGTGCAGGTGAAGAGCATGCCTTCCTTTCCCAGTGTGTGCGTAGACTGCATTAAGATGGACCAAATTTATACAAGGTCATGGAGAGAAAGCAGTGTCTGAACCTGATATAAAGTCAAAGCAGTATCAACCAGCAAAAACATGTCTAGAATGCAGAAATGATCTTTAAGGCCAGGATTCACTTTGCCTATTAAGGACAAGAAATTCACCTCTTTTTAAATGACGATTTAAGATATCTTTTAAATGATGATTTAATCAAAACAAACCATTTAACTTTAGAAGCTGGCTGACCTTTAGTTGAATGTACAAATCTCAGTGCATTTACTATCTTAGTGACTGCGTTGATTAATACAGAAAAGAGGTTCAAGATAGAAGTCAAATGAATGCTGAAGTTCCTTGCCTAATAGATATATGGAGATATCAGAAATACTACAGGGAGAAACTCAACCAATTTCTTGAACTGTGGATGGGTGGAAGCTGAAAGGTGAGTATTTAAAAAGAATGGAAAAACAAATAGATACAACTAAGACATTCAGGGAAGTGCCTGAATATTATATATTCTCCCTCTCATACGGAAAATGAGAATTGTTATTGGATATATTTCAGCAAAGATAAAGTTGTTCATAGATTCATATGCATTCCTGTCATTCAGCTGACTAATGCGTTCCAATCTAGCACAACAGGAGATGTTCCAAAATACATTGTCATGGAGAGACAGATGCTGCTTTGAGAGAAACTGACAGACTTCCTGAGCTATCAGGATGAATTTCAACAATGAATGGAAGTTCCCTGTGTGAACAGGAGTGAGAGAAGACGATTTATGTCAGTCTTGGTTTGGGACAAAGTTGCTTTGTTAATGGCTCTTGATCAGTTCACCCTTGCCTAATTAGAATGGATAACAGGCACTGTAGTATCTTGATGCACAGGCTTGATATCTTCCTGACTGAGTATGGAGTAATTTAAAGTTTGAGTGAGTTAGGTTGATACCTCAGAAGAGCATTCTCCAAGCATATAACCTTGGTACAGTTTGGATATTTGCAAAATATCAGTATCATCAATTTTCAAATCTCAGGTACAGATCCTATGTAGCTGAAGACTTTACAATTTCTGGGCATATAATCCAGGCATTGTGCATACCTTATCCTGGGACATGTCAGTATGGGAAGGTTTAAAATCACCATTAGATGGAACGCTTTTGTTTCGACTTCATACTCCAAGCAACATGCAATATTTATAATTGTTATTTTGCATATGACATAAATGATTGTAAATGTCAGCTATGATGTCTTTTCAACAGAAAATGTGAGATAAAGGCAAAATACATCAATTGTATATTTGGAAATTAAGCCACCCACCACCACTCTTTTATACTAACAAAATAAAAAAGAAAACAGTAAATGCTCTCACTACTTCACCATAGCATGCTTTTTGCCCCTAAGCCAACTACATTTCCTTTACATTTATGATTTAAAAGCACAGTTTACATCACACTCTAAACCAGAATTCATTATAAAACAAACACACAGAACCTTTTTTAATACTTCAGTACAAAAGCTATAAGTGTCTCTGGCTAGTGTTACCATAGAGAACTACTGACACTGCTTTAAGGGCAGCAGCAGTTTTTATCACAGCACACTGAACTTCATTGCCAACAGAAACTGCAATGTATGCTTTACTCAACTTGAGAAGCTTGTAGTGGATGGGGAAATGATTCCCAAAGAAAAGGGTACATTAACTAATAATGTCTTAAATATCTTGTGATGCTTCTACAGAGAGAAGAAAAAAAAAAAAAAAAAAAAAAAAAAAGTGTAATTTCCCTCAAGAGAAAACAATGCTATGTTATTATATTTTGTACTCTTTGTCCTTTTCTCTCCACTATGAATCATGATGAATCATCTGAGCTGGTTGTTTAGTTGTTAAATAAATAAAATTACAAGTACAAGAAAGTGACTCAAGAGTATGTATGCTCCCAATCAGTGAATTATACTGTTGAATTTCATTACACTTGCTAAATATAACTGGATTTTACTCAGGAACAGGTTACACCAAATACACACACACACACATTGAATACAGTAGCCTTTCCTTGTGAAAACAACTGTTCTCAGTTAAAGTACTGCTACTGATTTAACATCTCAAATTGTGTTTGTGCTCTCTGGTATCAATGTACCTGCCTAGGAATACTTACAGAAAAATGGGCCCAGACAAATCAGCAGGTTAAGGCATGACACCCACTCTCCATGCGCATGTGTTTGCATGTAAGAGAGGAGGGAAATTGCTTTAGGTTTTGATTAACTTGCACACTCAGGACTGGGTATGGTGTGGAGTCATATTCAGTGGCAAGATTTTTCATATTGTGCAAAACTGGATGATCAGATCTGGCAGTGAAAAAACTGAAGGTGAAAGCTTTGTAAAAACTAAAAGGGGGCAGAGACATAAATCCAAGTACATCCCCAGTGCAAAGAATATGTTGCCATCAGCTTCCATTTTGCTACCATGACTGCTACTAGCCAAACAAACTAATCTGCTGTTGCTACTACAAGTCTCTTTTCAAAGATGTCGTGACATATAACTATATATATCAATACAGAGGTAATTATCTATGACCTAGTACAGAACTACTGAAGCAAATATAGCGTACTGCTACAGAATAGATACACATCCTTTCCCTTCAGCATCAAATGCTCTGTGCACAGAAAATGCATTTTTGCTTTTTTTTTTTTTTTTTAATAAGCCTGATGGTAAGGTTTACCACTACTAATATATAATATCCGTGAAAGGATACTGAAGACAAGATGTCAGTGTTTCATGGCAAAGAAGGTATTTCTGTCATATATATAGATAACTAACTGTGCATTTTTCACATTCGTAGGAGTCAAGAATAATGGGTGGGAACAATAGAGGGAAACTGTCTGAACATTACAGAGAGATGGAGCAAGCAACTCTGAAAAGCATCCTAAGTGATCAGGGAAATATGGTCAAGCGGGTAAAACGCTCCCAAGCTGAAGATTAGCAGATAGCTGCAGGCAATGAGCATGCAGCCATCAAGTAAATGACAGAGATATGTTTCTGTATTGATTTTTCTCAGGACAGAGAGTTCAGAATGATGTTTTGAAATGTATGGGTTGAGCCAGGGCTGTGGAAAGTCATGCAGACTTTCCTGGAAATGGCTTATCATAAAATAGATTATTTTTAAACTTCTACTAGCACTGCCTACTATTATCACCACAAGTACTTCAGCTGCTGTAACTTCTGTAAAAGATCCATTCTGTGGAAAAGAAAGGGGCTAACAGATTGGAAGCAACAGACAACTGACACTGTGTCAGCTAAAGAGCTTTAAATCACAACCTCTGCCTTCCTATATAGGTCAAAACTGAAATTCTCACCCCCAGTCAACTTTGTCTTGATAGGCCTCTCTCCCCCAGTGATGGCTTAGAGCTTACCTAATTTGCTTACTCAGGCTGCCTGAAGCCGTGGATGCCCCATCCCTGAAAGTGTTCAAGGTCAAGCTGGATGGGGCTCTGAGCAAACTGATCTAGTTGCTGGCATCCTTGCCCATGGCAGGAGGATTGGGACTAGATGATCTTTAAGGTCCTTTCCAACCCAAGCCATTCTGTGATTCTATCAATACACCAAAATATGATGAAACTGTAAGGGACAAGGGACAAAAATGGGAGGATGAAAACACATGATACTGAAGCAGAACACTTACGTAGACAAGTGACACTGAATAGTGAATGATCATAGACTTCCTTTTCCTCCCTAGTCCTTGGAACTAGAGCTAAAACAGACTCTTTTCATAATTGGTAAGAAGGTTTATTGTTCTTCTGCAAAGTTCTGAGGACATCTTAGTAACATGCAATGGAGTAAGTTTCTTACAACACACCAGTTACTAACTGTAGAAAAGAAAGGAAAACAAAACAGAAAAGGACAGTCCCGAGAAGCAAAGGGAACATACAGCTGTGCCCTTTAGCTGTGTTACCTTAAACAGCTCAAGACAAGCTCTTCTATCAATTCTATACAAAAAGATTGCAGAATGCTTTTTCTTTTATCAAGCCCTTAAAGGCCACAAGACAACAGAAAGAGCTAGAAGTGAGAAGGTGACATAGCAATATTAGTAACAGCTCCACAATCTTGATGGAGCACTTTCTTATCAAAGCATTCATCCTACACCCAGCAAACAGTGCCAAACCCAGAGTCAATTGTATCTGCATCATATGCAAGTTATCAGTCAGTTTTGTTTACTTTCTAACTAGAAACTGTCTTGTCCCTCTTCCTAACCTCAACGCACAATATAAAACGCATCAAGATCATTCAGCTTCAAATACAGACAATAAGCATTGGTAAATCATCGTGATTTTTCATGGTTGTGAAAGGACAAAGGTCAGCATGATCCACCAAGGTAAGCTAAGGCAGTAATCAAACAAGGAAGATGATGGGTGAAAATAAAGACAAATGGCAATGGGATTAGAAGCCCTCTCTTGCTTGTACCAAATACAGTCTTGAAGGAAAATAAAATCAAGGAGTACAGTCACAGCAGTTGTTATCTTTAACTCTAATTATGAGATTTTAATAGTAATTATTGCTTAACTGACATAATAACATCAGATTAAATATAAACAGTTTATGGTTTTATTTACCAACAACACCTTTTTTATTTAACATTATATAATGACACAGTTTAACTAGTAAAATCACTGGCTATCATTCAAGTGGAAATTAAAAATCTGTTGATGATTCAAGGGAGTAGATGATTCCCTTTTTTCTCTGTATTAATAGAGAACAATATTCCTCTAACAAGAATTACCTTTAAGACTGTTCTGAACTTCTAGTGCGATGTCAAGGGCGTTAAATGGCAAAACTGGTTCATTGGCAATTTGTAAAGTCACTTGTCCTGTTAGCTGAAAAATATAAAAGAAAACACAACAACATCAAATAGTTTCTAACAGATTAAATAACCAGCACTTCTCATAGAATAAACACAGGTTCATTACACTGGATTTTCAGGGAAAAATTAGTAATATCCCATAAGCACATAGTTTTGAAAAGGAAATTGACCTAGACCCATTGTCTTTCCATTACAACACAAAAAGATGTTAAGAGATTACAATTTATGACTACACATAAGAATTCTGTGCAGTACTTTTTCTTTGGACCTAGGACACTACACTACAGTAGTCTCTGAAGGGCTGTAGTTGTGCTTCATTTTCAAATAAAACATATCAATTTTCTAAGAATAGGAATGAGGTTTATTGTTTTAGGTCTCTGCTTTTAGTCATCAGGTTTTAAGAGCATACACATTTTAAAAAAAAGAAATCACAGACATTGACAGAGCTTCAGATCAAGCCCTTGGCTAGGAATCACATGGCTAAATTCAAGCTGACCTTAAACCTTAGAATCTTTTGAAGAGATACGTAACAACTTGATACACAGAGATATACAACTTCCAACTTGGACAAAATACTAAATTTTCTTAGTAACTTACTGATTGAAATACCCAAATGAGTGAACTCTCAGTCCAACCCAGACTAGACATTAGGACATGTCATGAAACCCAACGAAACCCAACAGCATGAATGCTTCTTTTCAACAGTTTCAGAGATGAGGCCAAGTACTGACTAGGCTGACTATTTTATGATTTTTTTTTTTTTAATTTTTATTTTTTCCCCATTTACACAAGATACACTCTCCAGCTCAAGGCTGAGACATGATACAGGAGCTATGTATGAAAATGTGTCTTTTTGATGGACTATACACCTAGCCTGTGATTAATCAGATTATTTTGGTCTCTAGGCTGCCAAGTCCATCACTGCTTGTGGGAGCTATAAGAGCAAACTGACAAAAACATGCAAGAAACTTCCATTCATCTACTTTGTATCTTGATATTGCAAAAAGGATAAAAATCACTGTAGGACTGCACTCTAAAATGGAATGATGGCTGCAGGTGATGGTGATCACGTTGATAAAAATGTGGACTGAACAAAATCATATTGTACAATACTTCCCTAGGTGCTGGGGATGTTAAAATAATATCTGTCCTTCAGAAGCAATATGATAGCTGCTGTGCTGAAAGTAGCATTTTAATTCTACAATAAGAAGTAGTGGGAAAAGACAACTATTCTAAATAATAATAAAAACAATATTACAGCAAGTGAAAAAGAAACCCTCCTCCCAGGAAAGTAAATGAAAACAGGATATTAGCAGGAAGACAACTTTCCTGGAGAAAATTTAATAGAACTCCAACAACATTTCTAAGAATGCTTTTAAGAAATAGTGTTTCTGACCTGACCACAGACTGAGTTGAGTCTCTGTACTGAGACTGAAGGAACATGCTGTATATTACACTGCAACCCACATCTGTGCAGAGACATAGTCTGGAACTACTGAGATTTACTTCTAGAAAATATTGCCAAAAACACAAAGAAAAAGTTCACCGTATATAGAGTGAGAAAAAAGTAGGTAGTAATGGTGATATGTCAGGATGTTTTCAGGAAAACTAAAGAACTAAGCCTGAACTTGGAGAAAGATGAAAAATACTATGTTTGGACATCTGTGTTAAAGTATTACACAGAAAACTCTTACATGACTTTTCTCCAAACATCCTAACTGCAAGGGACATTAATGTTTGAAGGCCATTACGTTTTCTGTCAGCGCTTATACACTGCATGGAAAAACAATAAGAAACACTGGTCTTAGGAATAAAAGAATGGTACTGCAGAAATACAAAAAATAAAACGTTAGGGCAGACAGAAATATGTACAAAACTGTATCTAAAACAGGTTCATGTAATCCAACCATAAACAACTTTAAAAATTTGTTCTTAAATGTCCATACACCATGCAAAATTCTTCCTTGTCCTGCACTGAACTCCCCCAATATGCAACTGCCCAAAATATTAATAACCTGTAAGTTGCTACAGAAAAGCAACTGCAGAAATGAAATAACATCCTATTAAGCAGAAGGCATTCTATATGGAGACCAAACCCATTGAATCCTCAATATTACTACATTTAAAGTCTTCCATGATACACCATTTCTGCAAAAACCTTCACTAAACCGTAATGAAAGATACATATTTATATGAAAGATACGCATTTTAGTGACATGAATGGTTATACCATGCTATTGATTCTTTTTAATCTGTTACTGCAATGCATAAGAACACAAGAGTATGGAGGAAAAACGTTTCTTTCTGAGGCACCAAAGTGATATTAAAGAGAATGCTACGGTAAGCATTTTTCTTTTTCATCTGAATTCTTTCCTTTTGTATCTCTTCCAAGCAATTTTATTTTGTTTTGTGACTACTCACATTGTTTCTTCTTACTTATCCAAATAAAGTTATACCACCAAAATGTTACGACTGACCCAAGCATTTTGGAAATTTTATAGTAGCTCTGCATGTAATAATACCGACATTTGTGTGTCAGTGAACAGGTAACAGCAGAGCTTATTAAATCATGTACTCTTTAGGCTAATCTGTAAGAAATCAATCACAAGAAGGAAAGCTCAGAGCATTGATTTGAACAAAGTAATAATTCTGCAGAAGCATATATCAAACCCACATAATGCAGCAAGACAGAAAAGGCCACTGATTTCTTATTTACAGTATTATATTCATATATACCATTCCCTCAAGTACAACACTGAATATACACAGAAAATAAAGACAAACTTCTTCCCCCCTTTCCCCAATGAAAAATGGTTCAGACTGACTATTGAATTATTAAATTTAAGAATAACTTAGCAAAGAGTAAATGCAACTATTTTCTCATAAACTGAAACAGTAAAGCAACATAATTGATTCTATTCCCATACTGAACCGATTATAACACTAATGACAACTTTTCAAGTAACATTTGTACATAATGATGCACACACAATGCACACAGTAATTGATGTAACATATGCACAATTATCCAGTCTAAAGAAAAAAAGTAGTTCAAATGCTAATTGATTCTGAAATTCTTTTATTTTACAATTTAAAATGAAAAAAAAAAAAACACATTTCTACCACACTTGACTTAGGGAAAGGTATTCTTTGGTAAAGTAAAAGACATTTAATGAACTTCCAATTACTTTAAAGATAAATACTAAAATAAAACATAATGATAATGGTAGAGTTATACAGTACACTGCAAAATAAATCTGAACATGCAACAGAGGTTTATAACTATTAACTGTGTGAGGTATCATTTTTTCAAGATCTTTTACCTTACAGCATAAACATATTTCTAGGAAGGAAATAATGACGGTCCCTGCTTCTACCTGTCTGACACCACACATATTTCAGAAGCCAAAAAAAGCTCTACCAAAAATGCTGGTGTTAAAGACAATTTAGTATCCCATGACACTTCTTAAATTCAGCCATTGGCTCTTTTGTCCTCCAAGGTGTTGTAACCTACTCACTTTGAAACTATGTCTTCTTGAAAACCAACGCAAGTTATGAACCATAGTTTGCTATGAAAGTCATCTCACAAGGACTTTACGTGGATCTGTATCACTCTCCAAAAGACTGTATGACCATAAAATACACATGTAATATGTTTATCTATGTAAATTAGAAATATTCTCTATCTTGTTAGTTCTCTCACAGTGTAAATAAGAAAATTAAAATGGAGGGCTTTCATCACAGGAAATGCCTTTTTTTGTGTGTATGCCTGTGTGTATGAATGTCACACCTGTTTTACCAGTGAGTTAAACTGAGTCTTCATGGTAACTTCAAATATAAAAACTGCCTACCTAACAGATCAAAGCACTTTGACTGGAATACAAAATTATTAATAATAATAATAAAAACAAACAAACAACACAGAATACAAAAACGTGATTATTTATTTTTTTCCTCCACACATTCAGTTCTGCTTTTGGGGCATGCTGTCAAGACTTGCAGGGATACATCTTAAATGTTATCCGCTTTTGATGGACAATGCAGGGATGGCAACTTATCTTCCATTCTACCATATGTGCAGAAACTTGCATGATAATAAACACTTTTAGTGGATACAATGATATGAAAATATTATGCATGATAGGGAACAGTCTGCTAGAATATAGTGTACAGGCACTTTCTTTAGCACAGAAGTTCACATGCCACTTTTTTATTTTTTTCTGGTCTAGTGGGATTTGGAACTGTGCACAGTATCTAGCCCATGAGCTATGTAAAGCTCAGTGGGTGTAAGTGCTAAGCTTCTAGGACATTTTTGGTAACATTGTGAGTGCTAAACTCAAAAGAGACATCTCAGATCTCATGTGCCAAGTTACAAACAGCATAAGTGGATGGGCTTTAATGTGCCTTCCAACCTGAACCAGTCTGTAATTCTGTGATTCTACACTTTTTTTTCTTCCCTTTACATTATCACTTCCAAATTTTTGTTATATATAATTTTATTCTATGCATATTAAAAACACTTCACATTACTGATACCTGTGCACTTTTAGAGAAAACCAGCATACACATGACAGCTGAACTACCAAAAACATGACAATCATTAGCAAGCCAACAATTAATAAGGTGGCACAGGCTACCTGTGCAGATTCCTGACTAGACTCAACAGACCCGCTGCATGTAGTACTTGAATAGTTCCTGTAAATAAGGAATAAATCCCAGCATACATTAAGTTCCTCTCTCAGAATCCCAACATCAGCAATCTCAAATGTTAAAACAATCAGCCTTCCCCAGCCTCTCCATCATGCATAATTAAATAAATATTTTTGATAATACAGATTTCCCAAATTTGCTTATTTGCTTCCTGCTTTTTTTTAAAGACTTTCTTCAAGCTATCATTTTCTTTTCTTTTTTTTTTTTTTTTTAATCCAGCATGAGAAACCAAGTCTACTTAAATGAAATCCATGATTCCCAAGCTATACCATAATTTCATCCTAGTATTACTGGACAAATGGCAGTAATTGTGAGGCTCAAGATAAATTAATAGGCATTTTTAACACAGACCTCAATGCACTTTCGATTTTTTTTCTGCATAGTCAGTCTTCACAGTTTTTTTCCTTATCTTTATCACCCCAAAAAATTTACTTGAGTTTCTTGAGGTCATAAAGGAGAATCCTGTGGCAGAAGGGTGAGAATATGACCAGTTCTTTGACTATTTTTCTGAACTGCTAAAGGAATATTCTCTCGACAAAGAAACAGAAATCTGGCCATATGCGTGCACAACCATGTTTGCTTTGAACTAAAATTGTCAACTTCTGAAAATTCAGAACTTCTCAAAAGTTAAATAATACAATATTTGTTTGTTGTTGTTCTTACTGAAATTCACCTCAGCACTGGGACGTGTATTTACACTACCAATCTGGTGAAATTTTGGGTTATATGATATTTGGTTCAAAATACTGCATTTTAGGTCAGTAGAGGGCTCTCTGAGAAAAGAGTACGATGAGTCTGTGGCTACAATAGGTGAATTAGAGCATAGTAATTCATAACAGATAGCTGTTTCCAACCAAGGGAAACATAAATCACATTTGAGGTCTTGTAAATATTATGTATTATTTCAACACCCCCTCCATCATTTCATAGTTTATTTATTCTCAATACAGGAAATACTGACCAGGAGGTAAAAGTCTTAATGAACAAAGCATGGATCTCTTTGCAGGTATCCTGTGTGTAGCAAACTACACATGTTACTTGATTAAGGTAGCTCAAAGCATCAGCCCAAAGTTCGGTACTAAAATATACTGGAATTATGGTAGCTTGGGCAGCTTTCTGCAGAGCACAGATCTTGACTTACAGTCATATGCTACCTTTGCTGCATGACTCTTGATGCAATTCTGAAGAACATACATGTACAGATTAAGATCAAAAGGATTTTCTTATTTAAATGATTAATTTTCTTAATACCTAATTTGTTGGCTGACATTAATGTACATTGCTTAGAGGACTGAAAGTAAATTACCTATAGATTTCATTCACAGCTGGTAGGGACCATTTAGCCCAGTGCCTTAAATTAATTGCACTTCAGAGAAACTCATACTCCTGTTTTGTTTTCTGTGTATATGCAGAAATTCCTACATCTCAAATATTTATGTAAATTACATGGAAGTATAAATTATGTGCATATTAAACTATTTATTTGAATCATAATCAAAATATTTATTTTAAATGGTATGGATTTCTAATGAGCAGCACTACCCCATGCCCCTGTTATAACTCTGTGTGGCAATATGGAGTTAAGAGTTAGTAAAACTGTTTCTTTTCACCCACTTCTACCTTCTAACCTGATCACCAACGAAAAGGATGTGTGTGAGGACATCAAGGGGTCACCGCTTCTCTCCCCATGTGTGGCAGGGAGCAGTCCTCCTCCCTTCAGCAGCAGAGGTGCCTCAAGTCCTGCACCAATGCGCTCTGGAGCTCATCATGGGATGTGCCAGATGCCAGGAGCACAAACAGGTCCCAGACGGGACCAGACAGACTCACGCAGGGCAGGTGCACTGCTGACTACTAAAAAATATGCTCCAGATTCTAATTTCAGCTGTGGTCACAGGGGAAACACACTTCTGAGGTGTCTGTCGGTAGCTATGGTCAGAGACTGGGAACAGGGATGAAGTCCGGCCCGTTACGGCAGTTCTCATGCTCTTGTTACTGCAGCGGCAGAGAGCAGGGATCGGTAACTCAACTTCCAAGATAACGGCTTAACTTAGGCTTGGCACCGCATGAATGAACCCAGTTTGTTTGGAAGTGAGGCAGAGCCATTTCATGCCTGTGCTGAAGACACAGTGATAATGCTCACACAGGGAACCATGAAGCTGATGTGAAAGCACAGTTCCCTGTGTGGGAAGGGTAGCAGTGCAGAATTGTAGCTAGACAGGAAGAGTTACTGAAGTGATTTGTTCTTATTTTTTCCTACATATAAACACAAATTGCACATCTTTGAAGTATGCAGGTAAGGAGCAATAATCTTGAGATGAGTTTATAATCATGTATTTCATATTTATGTCTGTCAAATTCTAGTGGTATCTAGGTGCAAAGAAAGTGTCAGATGAATCAAATTCTAGAAGGGACACTAAATTTAAGCCTCTTGTTAAAAAAAAAAAAAAAAAAAAAAAAAAAAGCTTAAAGTCACTCAGACTTTTCTTTAGTGTGGGTAGTTACGAGCATGCCAAAGGATATAACAGATGCCCTTCTGCATGAAGAGCTTCACGAGCACTGGGTGAAGTGCTCACATCACAAGGATATAAATCTTTACACCATTACAAACCTTCATACTATATTTCTTAAAGAGAATTTTAAAAGTTTGTTCCAGCATTAATTCTTTTTTATCTCCAACTTTAAAGGCAGGTTGCTCTGGTTACCAGCTGCAGGCTTTGAATGAGACAAATACAGAAAACTTTGTTTTAGAGCTGAATAATCTGCATATAGCATTCCCATAAACAAGGATGGCATCACTGCACACAAAGTGACCTTTTAAATGCTTGCATTCTCTGACCCACTTCAGGTATAGCACGAGAAGTGGGAAACTGCATCCTTTTTAAAGATCCTTTTGAAAGAAACAATGTTAACTGCCTGAAGCTGGTTACAGGCAGTCCTGAGGAAATGGATTTAGCTATTGTGGTAGAAAGAGAAATATGTAATAAAATATGAAATGAAATTTATTTGCACACATCAGAGGCAAAGATCTCTAATGACAATAACCATATACAGAAATTGTACCTTGGATAGATCTCTACTACCTTAAATCAAGACTACGTAGCTTATTGTTTTCTTTATTTTCACATGCAATACAGGCATTCCAAGAACAGAACACACAACTAGCTAACTGCAAACTGCAGGATAAGAAATTTTGAGTATTTTCAAATCATGAAGGAAACTTTAAAGTAAAGAAAGCAAATGCCACCTCAGAATAGAAGACAAGATGTATCAGTGTAGATTCCTATGCACTGGTACATAGCTATAGAAAACATCATGTTCTTCTTTGCTATTAAAGGCCTCCACTGTGTTTGCTACCAGTTAGTGAATATCAGTACCTTTCCCAGACTAATGCACGTGTTTAAGACTCCAGTGAAGATGCTAGCTCAACCTGCCCTCCATACTCATTAGATTACAGGATAATCAAAGCTCAAGATGATAGGAATCAGCAAGATAATTAATAGTTTTGTTAATGGCTGCCAGACAGTTGGCCAGTCCTACTGGTCTATGAGCTTTGCAACTCAGACAATAGTGACTAGCAGATAAAGCAAGCAACAGTGCAAGGTTGCATTAAATCACCCAGATTCACAAGCACTCTAAAATAATACAAATTTTAGCACAGCAAACATCATGTTTTCTTACAGTCTTAATTAATGAAAGTACCTTCTCATATGATTCAAGATACATGCATGAACCAAGAATCTTCCTGAATTAGGACCAATCACACTATCATACATTCAGGGACATGCAAATACTCCCATTTGGTCTGTAACACCAGTTCTTAATGCTGAATCTGCAGGACTCAGCCAGATACTTGTGGACTTGTCAAAAAAAAAAAACAGATAATAGTCATCAGAGAAGTGCAATAATGAAGAAATCGACAATGTGAAGCTTCAACTATAGCTTTCAGTTTAGGCCTTGATATCATCTTTTTAATCACTCCCCATTTACAGAAATGGTTTTGATTTAATTGAACTCCTTAAAAAAAAGTCTCTAATCACACTTCATCAGCATGCAATTATTATTCAAAGGAAACCATATGTACTATTAGGCCCTCTTAATTAAAATAATGCATATAATCTGCTTCAGTATCTAACAGTCATTCTCCTTGATGTTCCTAATTCCTCCTTTTTCTTCCATTACTGTGACAATACACTTTTATTCTATTTTCTCTCATCCATCCCAATTTCACTTATACACTTTTCAATGTTAATGTATCATGATATCAGAACACTGGAATGCTTTTATATTCCACCATCCAAAACTCATTGCAGAGCATGACCTTCAAAATGTATCAGACCTGACTCAGTCTGGATATTTATGAGAAGAGGATGAGGGAATGCTGTAACAGGAACCTTAAACTATACCATCTTTGATTTGCAATCATTATGTCTTCTCTGTGGACATGAGGAATGTACACCAGGCAGCAGTCAGGCCTTAGCAAAAGACAAATGGGATTTGGGGAGAACCAGGGACAAAGGATGGAAGAAATTGACTCTAGGAATTGAAGAACCTGAAAAAAAGCTTCAATGAGGCAATGGTTTCTTGAAGACCAGATGTGAAATCTTGGGACAATCAGTTCAGCACAGACACAACAGAATAAGCATTATGAAAAGAGTCATGAGAACATTACATATTAAAGCCTCCATCCTCTCTAACTCAGTGAAGCCAAGATATTAACTGGTTATATAGAGAAAATATTGTTCTTTCCTCTCTTGCAACCTCTTGATGCACAGGTACCTCAATTTTTTCCATTTAGGTCACCCTAATCAGTGAGGACTGGAGCACTGGCAGTTCATTAAAGAAGATAGACGAGCCCGGAGGGTGAGACACTAGTGAACCACAGTGTTGATCCAAGGGAAGCTGAAAATCCATACTTCCCTAGTATATAGCTCACAGAAAAGACTCATAAACATTAACAGACACATTCCACTTCAGGGGAGAATTGGATGGATAATATACTGAGACTATCCCCAGATGCCAGGATATGAAACACACAGGTTACTGCAGTACCCACAGAGGCTCAATTTGTCTGTGAGGTGGTTATTTCAATAAGGATTAAATTCTACTGTTGGATGTACTCACGTGGTAGTTACTAAGCTAGCAAGGTATTTAAACTTCTTGTTGGTATCATAATTGAAAGATGTAATTTCTCTGAATTTTTCACACCACTTTTCAAATTGGAATATTTAATCTTCAATGTATACCATGTAAGATACGTAGAATAAGAAGTATTAAATTGAATTACATTAATAATTTGAAATTTAAATCTCAGGAAGGGATCTCATACCTCCTCCTGTAATTAAATGATATAACTTAAAATATAAAGGTGGTGAAAGATTTTTTATTTTAAAAAGAAATCATTAATTAAAGATGAATATGTTTGGGACTGAGCAAGATTCCCTCAGGCTTGAGGAAAATGCCAAGTCTGACAAACTCTTTCAGCCGTAGGGAATCTCAGGTCAGTTTGCTGAACCAAGTGAAGTATTTTATAATTATCTGGCATGCTCCTGAGGATACCAATTTACCTGAAAAAGAATCTCTCTTACCCTTCAAACTTGTCCCTGAACAACAATGAATAATGACCTAACAAATAATGTTTCTCATCACGGAATATTTATATAACCGGGGAAAGAAAACTCAGAAAAATGTACCATGCTACAGAACAGCCCTCAGAATTCATAAGAAACCTTAATGATAAAACTCTAAAGCTATCTGAAGTTAGAATTGAGACTTATAACCATGGTTGGGGCCATTATAACACACCTGTTACTACAATAGTCAAATTATGCTAGCCATTTAATTCCACTGCACCCTATCTTTATGTAGGCTCTGTATTAAAATGATAAAGACAGCATGATACAGTAGCAACAACAAAGATTAAACAGAGAAGCACATTTTAAAAGCATAAAATCTGAAAACACTGCATGAAATGTTACTACGTGCTCAAATAACAGCAGTTACTGTAAAAAAAGAAAATAAAAAATCATCGTTTACCTCCAGTACTACACCATTGTTGCTTCAGAAACTTCCTGTTTTAAACATCTTATCACTTACAATCATCATTAGTGTCTATGCAACATAAATACATTTTATGTCACAGAAAATAATTAAAAAAAACAAACACTACTCTAAAAGGCTCATTGACTATCTTAAGCTTATCTGATAGAATCAAAGAAATGGGCTATGGCATAAGAAAAGATACAGCTTACTTGAGACTATATGACAAGCCTTGTTGTAAGAGCACCTCAAAGGTCAGGACACACCTTGGTGGTAAGCACCATGTTTTTGTCAGTTTTTGGTCTTGCTGTTGATTCTGTAACTTTTGTTTTGGCTTAGCTGAATGCCTGTTTGTCTCCAGTTTTAAATGAACTTTCTGGAACAAATCTGTTCATCAGAAGAGATCTCAATTTGGGCAAATAGACAAGAAGGCAAATGTTGCCTGAGAATCCCAAATGTAAGGACATCAGAGATGGCACTCTGATGATGGTACTGAAGAAGATGAAAAGGACATTGCTGAAGAAACTGGAGAGGAGAAGAAATCGGGGTTGAAACAAAAGAAAAAAGATTTAGAAAGAAAAACATGTTGGAATTTGCTGCAAAATATAACCAAGAATTTTAAGAATATCTGAAAGAGAGGAGAAAGATTAAAAAGATAGCTGAGATCATTTCAGCAGCAACACTATAGTTGATTTGCAGGAAGAAAGAAGACTTGTGAGGAAAACGTATCAAGACAAAAGAAGGTTACAATGGTGACAAGTGGTTTGACCACAACACCAAGGAGAAAGGAATGTATTTTTAGAAATACTATAAAATGAAATTGGAGCAGAGGAAAATACTTTAGCATACTGTAATCAGTGTGTAGTCAACCTAATTCCTTCATACTATATAAAATTTCAGATAAATTGTTCCCCAAACTGAAAAAGTATGGCAGAATGGGGAATTGATGTATACAGTGAACAAATTAGTGGGAGTGCTGACAGCACCCAAAGTGATATATGCATGCATGTGTGTGTATAAGTGCACTTGCATACAAAGATCAAAGAGAAAAACTCATCTCAAAATTCTTCTATGTTAAAATTGAAAACAGATACAGTTACACATACATTCAGATTTTCAGACCTAAAAAAAGACTTGGTAGACTCTAATAATTTGTCTTTTTTTTTTTCCTGTAGTAGAAAGGCAATGTATATAGGCATTTGATGTATTTTGAATAGCTTTAAATTTGCTGTAAATAACCTTCAAAAGTGTTTTGACAACAGACTGACATTTATAGAACATTTTGCACTATATGTACATGGTACGTCAGAAACACAAAGCACATTTTCATCCAAGTCTCATCCAATAAAGATATGGGACATTTCTGTGGTGAGGGACTGGTCAGAATGCAGACTTCATAGTGGATTTTAACGTATTGTTTTCATTTATGGACCTAATGAAAAAGACAGATTTTAGAATTCACTCACTAGCCAAAAGCAAGTAAAAAAGTTTTTTAACACCTTTTAAACTCTATTTTAGATTATAAATACTGACCTCTTAAAATATTTGAAAAAAGAAGAAATGACACTCTAAATCTTGTTATGTAGACGGTAGCCCTGTTCATGGCCTTTAGGAGTTCTAATGACAATCCTCAGTGATCGCAGTCCAACATCAGTGGGAGGTTGCCCCAGGAGATGACATAGGATCTCCATGTTTGTGCATTCCCAAAAGTTTTAAACTTGCATACTAAGAACAGCCGACAAGTCCTCAAGCATTTCACCCAAAAAATATATGTCTCTGAGGTAGAGCTTTAATTATCTATCTTCACTAGATCTCACAGCTTTTTCTGCTTATTCTGCTCCAGTAACAACTGCCATTTGCAAAGCAGGGAGCAAGAAGGGAGAGGAGTACTGTATGAGCAAAGGCTTTTATTTGTGCAGAATATTACATTAAAAAGAGCCCAGTAGCTATTAGTGATTATCAATCTTCAATTACAATAATAGCCATATTAAACAAAAAAAAAAGAATAGGCTATGCTGCAAGTCACGGAAAAAAAAAAAAAAAAAAGTAATTTTTAATTGTCAGTCCTGTTAGTCTAAAAGAGCCTTAGCTCTATTCATCCAGTTATCATTCTGTAGTTTATAATTAAAGCACTAATGTATATCAGAATTCTTTGATCTCAAAATAAAGAATTCTTTTACCAAAGAAATTAAGAACACGTTAGCTGTAGGAAATTCAAGTTTCCAAGTAAGAATTCAAAGAAACAAAAGTTAAGTAATGTAATTAAGCAAAAACTATTTTTGTTGAATAATAGAAAGAAAAAACTTTGCGAGTAGTCACATGGAAATGTGCAATAGTCTATAAAGTAAAGTGGCAAAAGCTCTTTCTCCTGAACAGTAAAATACAATCCAGAAAGAAGGGAAGGAAGTGTACTGTACTACACTGGCACGTAATAGACTAAATGAACAGAAAGTTCTTTATCTAGAGCTAGCAAGGAGAGGTAATTTATATGTCCTGAAATCTGACTTCAATTAGCATGGATACCATAATGATTCATAGTATCTCATCCACAATATTTTATTTCCACTTGGACTTCAGATTTAAGGGAAGAGATAGCCAGCAGTGTGTTATGTCATGAACTACATCTATATTAACGCAAATAAAGAGAACTACGTGTACTTATCTACACCATGTACGAGCACTATCCTAAACACTCAAGGTCAGGAGAACTCTTAACATTCAGTCTCTTCTCTTGCAACTTATTGAAAAAAGACAGTGTGACCAAAACCTCACTTTAAAACATAAAAAAAAAAATAAAAAAATCCAGAATTAATTCTGTCTTATAGTCTGCTAAGAAGAATCTACCTGGGGTTTGACCACCAGAATTCCTCCCTTAAGTCCTCTGCAGGGTTGCTCTCAGTGAGTTCTCCCAGTCTCTACTCGTGTCTGGGATGCTTCAACCCAGAGCAAGCTAGAAAAACAATTTTCTTCTGTCAGTATTAAATTTTGGTGACTTTCTTTCTGAATAGCTTAAATTGCTTCAACTGTTTGATTAAAACGCAACAGTTGGCAGAAAGACTTACCTCAATATGAAGGATGTGGTTCCTGTCGTTTCTATGAAAATTTAGGGAATTGTTCAAGCTGAGAATAGAAACTTAAAAAAAAAAAAGTACCCACTCCAGCTCTTATGACCTTCTGAATTTCACTGATTTCCTTGCGTTCTCTTGAAAATGAGGAGTGTTAGCCTGTAAATCAAATGACTACATTTCTTCATGTTTACTTTCCATTTTTTTCATGACTGCTTCCATTTTTTTCCTATGCCTTATATGAATTTTTCCTGTGTGATTACAACTTATGGACATGCCCTTCATCAAATCCTAAGGTAGTTTGCATGTTTAATTTCTTTTCTAATCAGTCATGCTAACAACAGACAGCTTTTTAAAAAATCAGTTCTTGTTCTAAGTTCCAAATAAGTAAAATGGTGAGTTTCAGTTACAGATGTTTTAAGGCAATAGTGGTATCAAATTGATATCACAGGTCTACACATGGTATCTAGACAATACTCCCTGGCTGAGATATACTGTTTGTGCTATTTATGTAACCTTCGCAACCTTCCATTCTGGAATGGGAATTCAGCGCACTCCATAAGCACAGTCCTCCTGATCAGTCCTGTTTTCATGGAAGGCTGCACAACTCTGTGATGCAGAAATATCAAAGCTAATTTAAGTACTTGTAGTTGATACAGCCACATTCTGAGTGTTCTCCTCAGGCTAATATAATCTGTTTTTCATGAGAAAGACACAGCTATATTGCTGATGGGACAGGTTTTGTGCCTTTACCCACTGTATTCTGCCTTTTGGGCTTACCCCAGATCTAAGCTTTCTTTGTTTTCTTGCTTCCCTTGTCTCTTATTATTAAGACTCAAAAGCTTCCAGATCTTCTTTATTAAGCACAAGTTACCAGTACCTGTTCTGTAACAGATGAACCCCATTTTACCATAAGGCGCTTTATTACTTGTGATGCTGCTTTCCTAGTCCGTGTACAGTCAAACATGTAAGTAACACTGAATAACTGACCAATTACTTAATCTTATTTTTCTACATTGCCGTAGTCAAGATGAAAGGAGAACATGAAGGGCACGAAAAGTGAAACTGTCCAAATTCCCACATCATCTTATATGAAAGTACTTACATAGTCTTGTGACTGACAGTGCTGTTTCAGACTCACATGTTAACATAATTTTAAGATAAAAGATGGAGAGGGAATTCTGTGGCATGTAAGTAGTTGTGGGGACATTTAGGATGTTCTAAATCAATAAGCTAAGATGTGATTTAGTGGCCTATACTAATTTCTTCTATGAAGTAGAATGAATCCTTAGCTTACTGCTTTAGTCACAAGATCTGCACTCTGATGGAGGAAACGCTGAGTTCTGGAGTGCACCTCAGGTGACCCAACAGCCTCTAAAACAACCGTAGACATACATGAAAAGGACTATAAGACACATCCTAAATAAAAATAAATGCAAAAGTAAACTTATATCTTATGCAGTTGGCAGAGAAATTAAATTAAAACAATCTCTCATAATAGAGAAATCCAGGAGGAGGGGTCCCTTATGTGTATGCCCCTTTAAAATAGCTGTTTAAAATTAAAGGTGAGAATACAGACTGAATTGCTTTTTTGTACGTAAGTGTCTGGAACATAACTTGCAAATAACTTACATAATAATGGAGAAGATCACATGATTACGCAAGGTATTATATATTTCAATCCCCTGCTTAAAAGTCATTTACACACCTATAACAGATTACATTAGACAATATGAAAGTTGGAAAAAAAAATGGGAATAAGAATATGGAAACTGCGTGTTAGCAGATTCTTGGTTACAAGTGCTTATAAAGCATTCCTAAGAGCACCCAAAGAGCCCTACTTAAGTACTTTCAATGAAAAGATTTTGCAATGCCCTGAAAGATTTAGTCAGTATGAGATGCTGTAGGTAGGTGAATTAGGGAGTCAGAAAATACCACCAGATTGCAATATCTCAGGTTCCGTGTTGACAAATTTCCCAGACATGAATTGAATCTGGAGACTCATCTTAGTCTCACATAATGAGTAAATGGATTTAAGTCTAATTCATACATAATAGTGACTTGCTTTTCCAGTTTGAATAGGCTGGGTATCCAAGAAATGATCGCTGGCAAGTATTAGAGAGTAGGATTTTAGAGCTGTGATAGTCTTACGTCGTGACTGTGAGAGTTACTTCATTCAATTATGTCCCTGTCTTCTAAAAAGTACTAGAGTTCTAAGAAGTTTCACTAAAATCCTCTTTTTCTTCCCCCCTCCTCCCCCCCAAGTACAATAGAAAGCATAATGATATAAATAGCATTAAATGAGATACTAGAAAGTCAGGACAAGTAAAGGGTGTATTTTAAGGAAATGACTTTTTGTTGTTCTTCTGCCTACAATATTCTCAAAAGAGCAGCTCGATTTCTATGATCCACATCAGTGAAGCAATTCAAGTCAAAATCTACAAAACTTGAAGGTTTTTAATGAAACATATTTCAGTACTGTAAGGCACAGCTCTTCTAAGCAGTATAGTAAGCACATGTATATTCTTGCACTGATTGGAAACAATTTTTTCATTTCATATGTGCTTATAATTATCTCAGATTTGCATGTCAGATTTAGTAACTAGTAACTGAGACACAGAAAGCACAAACACCAAACAGAAGCAGAATTCTATTGTTTTCACCACGGTGAAACGGTGAAAATTGCAGCAAATGGAGGAAGACACTCTGGGCCTTTAAAGAAATGTTTCTTGACAGGCTTCTGAAACAACAGCAAAAAAACCTAGAGACTACTCACCAGCATGGATACTGGATTTATCAAACAGTACTTAACAGGTAGAAAAACTATCCCCAAACAGCAATGGCTACTGAACAAAGTATCTCCACACAATCATGACAACTGAATTCTCAATTTAGCGGAAGAACATGGTGATTTTTTTTGTGTTGTTGTTATAATTTCTACCTCTTTTGGTCCTCTCAAAGGGTAGAATAAAGAAAAAGTACATAGCCTGAAGTGTAATCAGAAAAATGCTATTAAACTGAATGCACTGAGCAAAACCATGCTTCCATATTTGGGTTTCTCACTTCTTTGCTTTGGTTTCTAATCCATTTTCGAAGCACCTCCATGACTGCCAGAATCACCAAGAGTGAAGACAGAACTTATTCATGGTCAAAATCTACCACAATCTTCACAAAAGCGTAATAATAAGCAAAAATAATCAAAGCTACCAGATAGGTGCTCACAATGTTTCTGTGTACATAGCGCATCTGGGACAGCTGATATCTTCAAATAGCTAGCACTATCAAAACTGGTGAACTGGTGACTAGTTAAAAAAAAAAAAAAAAAAGCATGTAGAATGCCTGTCAATATATAGAAACCCATCACATAACTTTCCGCTTTAGAAGTGTACTAAAACAGCTTACATACCACATATAGACTCACTTAAGTCCTACCTCTGGCCATTTGGGGATATTAGACCTGTGTTCAAGAATAGAATCCAGCACACAATAGAGCTCCGTCGTCAACATAAAACACAACAAAATGAGTATGTTCAAGTCCTGAGGAGAAGGGTTTTTTTTGTCTTTAGCTTCACTTTCCCCTAGAGATATGGCAGAGAGAAATAGCATCTCTTCACTACTAGTGAATATATTCTGAAACAACTTTATGTACACTAGTGCTTTCTAAGGGCTTGCTATTTTAAAAACTGCGCATGTATTTTTAAGTATAGATCTCTTCTGCTTTTAAAATTTGTGGGAAAAAAATAAATTATTGTGCATATAAATGGAAATTGAAAAGTAGGTTGTAAACACTAAAACTTCATCTGTTTCCGGACAAGCTGAATGCTTAAGATATTCAGTGGGACCCAGATGTATAGTGCTTTATTTTGGAACAAAAGCTCAGCTCTTTAAAATGTGTCCACATACATACAGTCTTCTGTTACATAACTACAACACAACTGTCCAAAGCTTGTCAGCATTTGGGTGTTTCTGCCAATGTTAGAACTTGTTTTCTCTGGCAAGTAAGAAAATAATTTCTCCTGTCAGTATACAACTGCTGAGTAAGTTAAAAGTCAAGCCTCTCCAGCTCACAGGACAAGTCTCTCCCAATGGTGTACTTAAAAAGCTGAAGCGTATCAGCTGAGTCCATTTTAAAGAATCCTCAGACCTCCTGCAATGAGGTGTGGGAAACCAGTGACAGTAAAGCCCAGCAGGAGGTATGAAGAGGAGAAAAATTACATCTTCCAGGTATGTGCAAGTTTTGCTTTTACAAAAATATTCTGGATCTGTCTTTTCTGACAACTAGTCAGTGAGAGACTGATGATATAATTCTAACAGCATGATGAAATAAAAGTATTTGCTGTAGATTCAGGAACTAAGCTGTACCTAAATATCTCAAGATTTTTGTTTACTAAATTTTTGTTTACTGAATACATCATTTTTGTTTACTTGTTTCATTAAAAAAAACAACAAACAACAGATTTCTGTAGATTATCCTTGCCCTTCTCCAGAAAACAGATTAATTCAAAACTATGCCAGATAAAACAAACTAGATTTTAAATGTAAGTAGTGAATTCTTTCATTGATAGTTCATCTTATTTGCCAACTTCCAAATTGTCATTTGGAAAAAAAATAAGTTGAAATGGACTATAACCAAATACTTTATAGATTCTGTCATATGTGATGCAGCAGTATCTGCAAAAACGTGGCCCATACTGCAAAACTGGATGCCATGACATTAACACATTATTTACCATTCTGTAACTTTTTCACAGCTTTGTTGAGAAGGTGTTGTAACAAGTAATTCATGTAGTGCACATCACAAACGTTATCAGAGTGCACTCTGCAGAGATGTATGCATTTTTATGGGGCCTGGTACTAATGTTCATAAAGAGGTGGGAAGTTAATTCAGACATATATACTATAATGATCTTGTTTTCTTTCCTGCTGTGACTGTTTCATGAGTTACTTTGTTTACCTGTAATTCAGTACAGAAGAATGCAGCAGCATCTCTTCAAAACTCTAGACATAAACAGGAGTGACCTAATTTTCAACAGAAAGTGGGTGAAACAAGAGCCTTTCAAAGAAATATATGGATATTCTTAATGATATATCTAACAGTCGTGAATTGCATTGCCAGGTAAATAGAGTAAGGCATAATGGGAATTTTTTAGATTATTTATTTTTATTTTTTTTAAGAAACATTTAAACATAAAAAAGCAGATATTTTGAAGTTTTCCAGTGAAGGACATTTTAAAGATTGGAAGTAAATTCTTCTGTTTTTCATTTGCTTGTTTCTAATTGATGACTTCTAAGAACATCTATTTAATATCTAGTTTCCTTAAATTATTTTCTCACATTTCGTTATTTTTATGTGGGTTTGACTGATAGATCAGTGCTCTTCGGAACAGCAAGTAAGAACGTACTCATTTAGGCTAATGGTCTATTTCAAATGCAATGATGTAAATGAAGCATTTAGAACATATAGTTTCTAAGACAAGCTGGTTCAGAAAAATCACTTGAACAAATCTCTAACACACTTTATCTAAAGATAAAAATAAATTCTTAGGAAACAAGTAGAAAAAATTCCATGTAACAAATCAGCATCTCCCAATGCGCTGTGAGATTTTAGTGTGGATAGAGATTTTCTACTGCAAGAAAAAGTGAATGCGAAAGAAAGAATTATCATACGCAACTTCGTATGGGAAGAGGAATAAAGTGAGGAGATAGACAAGTTTTTATATTAACTAATATTAATATATTTTAATATATTAATATATATATTAATATATTAAATAATAATTAATATATTAATATATAATATAATATAATATATATTATATATAATATAATATATAATATATAATATAATTAATATATTAAATAATATATAATATATATTAATTAATATATTAATATCCTCAATATTCAGCATTCTATTCTCCACATTTTGAAAAATATCTATCAATTTGCAACATGCTTTTTTTTTTTTTATATGATAAAATGTCACTATGACTTTGATACTTCAGCATAAAAAGAAACATTTCATTCTCTTTGCCTCATTAGGATCTCATGTGAAGTTCCTGTCAGCTACAAGTTTGTTTAGTTTATCTCAAGAAAAAAGAAGGGAAAAAAAGCTTAAAATTTGCCTTACCTTTGCCTTAATCCTTGTCCAAAGGATTGCCGTGGCTAGAACATTAAGTTCAGAAGAATTTATATCTGTTAAACCAGAATCTTCCTGTGCCCTGATTTCCTCATCACTTTAAGACTTGATGATATTTATGTAAAGGCCCAACCTCGACCTGCAATTAGTCTGAAATCAAACTGCGCTATGCAAAGATATTCAGTCAATGATTCCAAGATGTATTTCTTTTCCTGTGCTATTTTCTTAGCTGAGAAATAATTTCTTTTGGATCACCATTTCACAAAAAATAAATAGTATTCAACTTTGAATTGGCCAGGGAGAACATGGCCTGACATTGAATGCATCAATGCAAACTTAACAAGTTTGCTGATGATACTAAACTGGGAGTGGCTGTTTACTCTCTGGAGGGATGTGGCCTTGCAGAAGGATCTAGATATCTTGGAGAATTGGAGAGTTATCAGTCTCTCTCAGTGAGAGCCAGCAGCGTGTCCTGTCAGGCAGGAGGGCAAGCTGCATTGGGGTGCATTAAACAGCACCATAGCCAGCCAAAAGAGGAGATTCCCCTTCTGTGTTTAGTACCGATGTGGTGGCACCTTGAATGCCGCGTGCAGTTCTGGTCTCCACAATATAAAAACATTGTGAAGATACTTGAAAGCATCCAGAGGAGGGTAACAAAGCTGGTAAAAGGGCATATCCCATGAGGACAGGCTGAGGACACTTGGATTGTCCAGTCTGGAGAATAGGAGGCTGGGAGGCGACCTCACTGCTCGCTGCAACATCCTGAGGACGGGAAACAGAGACGGAGGTGCCGGTCTCTGCTCCCTGGTCACCGAGGACAAGACACGTGGGAATGACACAAAGCTGTGTCAAGGAAAGTTCAGACTGAAAAAATACCTTTACTGTGAGGGTGGTCAAACACTGGAACAGGCTACCTAGAGAAGTGGTTGATGCCTCATGCCTGTCTGTGTTCAAGAGGCATATGGATATTGTCTTCAATATCCAAATGCTTTAACTTCTGGTTAGCTCTGAAGTCTGGCTGTGGAACTAGATAGATGATCCTTGTAGCTACCTTCCAACTGAACTATTCTGTTTTTTAATATGCTCATATAATTTTACAATCTCTTATTCATTATCATCTTTGTCTTTTTTATTACAGTAGAGCTGCTAGGAATGGCAACTGTTAATATTTGAGACTGTAGATTTTCTTTTTAATGTCAAAATAAAATTAATATTGACCATTTGAGATCAGTGCTGCTCTAGGATCACAGATCTTTCTTCAAGAAGGCAGCTCACTTGAGAGAACTAAAGAGGAATGTGGCCTTTTCAAGGAACTTTTAAGCACCGTGTACTGCAGTTCCAGGGAACACGGTGACACCTTGTGCAATGTGGCTCGTCATGTACTCAACTAACTGCACTTCATTTTCTGCCATTTAAAGTAAAAGCTAGGAATTCAGTATTATAGGAAGTCTATTTCTCATGAAGAATCATAGAGGTTAAACAAAGAGCTTTGCTCTTTTGTTTTGTAAATGCTGGTTAATGTTGATGTCTGAATCAAACACATACTTAGATTCAATTATTAAACACATAAGTGTGTACTGCTGGTGTACACAGATTATAAATCATGTGACTTCATAAAGGTGGTTTAAAACTCATCTGCACTGTGTTTACGGACTCATAAACAGTCTGAGGGAAAAAGCGTAGCAGAAGGTAAACATAAACAGTCTTTCTGGAGAAAATCCTCTTCTTGGCTACACAAAATAGAAAAAGTAAAAACTTTAAATGGTTATATAGAGTAATCTCTTCTTTTTATCTATCAAATAAAAACTGGCTGTAGAAAATGATTATCTGGCAGTGCAATTCCTGACAAAACGATACACCTTTGAGCTTATACGGTTTACGTTTTAAAAAAAAAAAAAAAAAAAAGATATACATTTATTTATTTATAAAATTTCCCCAGTTAAACTTTGATTGTTAAACCATAGCTTGCGGCAAGCAAAATAGTTTGCAAAAAATTAATAGCACAACAAACTACTAGAGTCTGAGTAATAGCAAACACCTCTACAATTCAAGCTTGACCAGATTTGTGGTTTGATTTAATTCTGAAGCAGAGCTTTTTTAAACAGGGTTCATAGGAACTAATTTTTCTTTAGGTACAGAGCAACACATAAAGCATTATGAAACAAGTTTATTAATGGTAAATAAACAAAATGGCTACCTAATAAAACTGGGAGATGCAAATCTGCTTTGCTTTTCATTAATTTACCACAAATACTGCCAGAATTTTAAAATGGGGAAGTATTTTTAGGAATCTCACTAAAATCTATAATTCCTTATGAGTCAAATAATATACAACCCTTACATTTTCAGTAAATATTGTCCAAATGGATTTACTGATCCTAAGCATATTTACAAACCCTAAAACAATTCTGTAAAAAACATAATATATATGCAAATCTTGCCAATAAATCCTAAAAAAAACCACCTTTATGATTTAGACATTTTTTCATTGCAGTATACAGTACATGCAATATATTTATTTATAAATTGTAATTTTGGTACTCAGCCATTAGCATCAAAATTAAAATACAGCTCTTATGCATTAACTCTTAATTAGGTTTTATAAATTCCAATAATAATTTGCACAGTAAGCTCCTGAAGTCCAGATTTAATAATGAGTTTCATAAAAGGCTATGTAATTTGTTTCTCTTGTCTTCATTCAAAGTTCAGAATAAATCACTCTCCAGCCACAATGTGCCCTAGGTATGTTGAAAAGTAGCAATTTGTTATTTTTTGGCAAGCTTAGCCACAATGCTTCCACAAATCTACTGAAAAAAATCAACAACAAACCTGGAAATGACCTTTTTTTTTTTTTTTTTTTTTTTTTTTAGATTTATGACAGGTATTGAAAGCAGATATAAGAATCAACTTGCAATATTGTACACAACCTATCTTCCTTGGGTCACTTTCAACATCCTTTCAGTTTAACATTCAAAGTCTATTTCAACAGAAGTGTAATTTTTGATAGTTGTTTCTGCATTACTCTCTGCATGCACTTCTTGTCATCTGTATGTGGGCACTAAAACTTGTATTGGCAAATCAGTTCTGAGAACTGAAAACCAAACAAATCCCCAGAACAAAATCACCAACAAAACCAAATGATTACTTTTCAGTCTGATTGAACTGCTCAGTTTGTAGCAGCATTCAGATTGGCTTAGGGGAACTGTGAACCTATAAAATCAGCAGCACAAAACCAATGGATACGTCTGATGATCTTAGATTTTACATTAGTTTCAAGTCTTTTGAAAGATCCATATAGGTGAATATAGGTGACAGGAAGGGTAGTAAATGAGAAGTGATGTATCTAAGCCAGGAGGGGGCAAACATTTCTTTTAATTCAAAAAATAAAATAAATTCCTTAGTCTCTTCTAAAAATGTGGATAAAATCAAGATGAAAACTTAAATTGTAGTAGTGTTCTTCCACATTAAGGCGAACAAATTACCTTAAAAACAAGACGTGTAACTAATAGTTTATTAAGGTTACATCTTTCTCTAAATACTTACATAAATTACAGTTTAATTTTATATATATAATTTTGTATATTACATACAGACTTTCTATTCAAAAATTCATTTGCCAATCAGAAGTCATAGCACACTGAGCCATAAGTGCTGCAGACACAAGGGAATGTTCTCCATATTGCAAGTAAAAAAAAAAAAAAAAAAAGGAGAAAAAAAGTTCCTATCTTTTTTTACTGATTAAATCTTTTTTTTTTTTTTTAATGATATCTAGAACTTTTATAGCAGAGCAATTATTCCACCGAGCCTAATGAAGTTTTTCAGTTGCATAAATAGAGAGGTCTTAGTCTTTTGTCTTCAAAGTAGTCCGCTGTTTCTTCTTAAGTACTGCGGCTAAATTCCCTTCTCAAGCACAGCAATGTCAATATGATATACTACTAGATGGTTACTGATGGGATGCAGAATATGGATTATAATTTAATTTTCAAATAGGTCTTATATTCACAAAGCAGAACAAAACTACAGATTTGTTTTGAAATATAATGATTCATATTTGCAGCTGCTGCCTCTCATTTTGCACCTGAAAATCTGAGAGTGCATCTGTACTTACAGGCTCAAATGCTTTGTGAGCAGCTCAAAATCTGACCAATATATTATTTTATATGCACACTTTGTGTAGACCATTGGCTCATATATTAGTTGAAATCAGAGTGAACTCCATCGAAGTACACTGGAGTAGAACTATAATGGAAATTAGATCTGGGCTCATCTGTTTACATCATATTCATTTATCTGACAGATAGCACTAGTCAGGGAAATCTAAATGATTAACACGGTCTGGCACCTGGACATATGCACCAATGTTATTTAAAATTAGATTCCTCGGAAGGATATACCAGGGAAACAACCTACAGAGAAAAAAAATAAAATTATACAATCTTCACTTTTGTGTTCTAAAACCATTTTTTTTTGAGGAAAAAAAAAAAAAAGGCAATAAAATCCTTAGAATCACAAAGTATTACAACAATATTCTAAATTGAACTGAAGTCTGATTTTTGTTTGTTGCCTTGGATATTACAGGAGAGTGTGATAAAAAGCCTGCCAGTTTTTATAGCATAGAACTGTAATTATGTTGGGCTAAAAAATTTAGCTTTTCTGTTTTTGAGTATATATATACATATATTTACATATATCTGTATTACAGTTAAAATACCTTATAAAAACATATAGAAAATATCAATAAGTAGACTATTTTTCTATAAAATGACTTGGATTTTGAAGTGTCCATGCAGTATACATAGCTCAATTAAGCCAGTAAAAGGAAGATTTTGCGAACTCAGTGCTTTATAAAAAGCACTTAAAAACTTGTTCTGGAATTTCTTTAATTACTCCTTCAGCAGTAATTTTAACAAGCAAGAGGTAATGAATCAATGAATTTCTATTATTAAAACTAAAATATTTAATCATTTCTGAACATTACCGAATGAGGCGTCATAAATATTAAACAATATTTGGAAAATTTTCTGAGGAAATAAAAAGTATATTTGGAGACAGAAATCCATTTGCTGACATCAAGTCAGCATTAGATCAAGTTCAACAAACTTTATTTTAAAGTTCTTTATTTCTGTATAACTATTTCTATCAACAGATGTCACCACTGTCTATGGAAGCCTATAAACTTTGGTTCTAGGGTAGATATTCTAAAAAGAAAAAATATATTCGTGTTCACAGTAAAGACTGCAGAAATATTTCATGAAAAGGAGAACAGATATGTTTAACTTTTGTCTTCTAGAATATGGAATAAACTTATTGATTGAAAAGTGCATATTTTATATCACTTTGCTTTTATGGTTAGATTGCCACAAATCCTACCCAGCCCCTGGCCCAACGAACTCCTGGCAGATGGGGTGATCGATCCTGTTAGCTGCCTACCTCTCATACCCATGGGCTTGAGTCCACTCTTCTGGAATCAGAATAGGAACGGAAGGGATCATACTTGAACTCTAAGTGCCAGAGGCAAAATTTACCAGTAGAAGGCCAAGCTTATTTACCTATGTCCTTTCCTGTTGTGGGAATATTCTTATCTACAATATGACTGACAACCAGAAAGTCCCATCCAGTCATTAGTGACCTTTCTTCAGTAGGAATGCACTCAAGAAAGTGGGTTTTGCTTTTCTGAACTAAGTGCTTAGACAACACTCTTTCAATGCAATTATCACTACTTGTGAACAGAGAACTAATAGCTTTTACAGCTCAAATGGACTAAGATCTGGCTTCAGGCTCACAGAGGTGAAACAGGGGGACTGACAGAACTCCCTGCTCATTGTCACTGACTCCTCTCAAAAGTGCTGAACGCATCATAAAAGAAAAATCTGTGGTGTTATTCGGTGATCTATTCCCTTCTACCTACTGAAATAAGAAGATATGAAATAACCTAAATGGTTAGTTAGTATTTTCCTCTGGTTTTGATATAGGATCTTTCAGTCCATAATTCTCTGAAGGACATTTGTACTTATTTTATAATTGTGGCTTACAGCTAGTCACCTGTATTTAGTCTGATGTTAATTGGCCTAATCTTAGCTTCATGAATGCTAGTGTGTCAGCAAACTGGCAGTACTTTTTATTGTTATTGACCACGTTCCTAATAAAAACAGATCAATAAACAAGATGTTCTTCTTGGGATTTTGTAATACCTTTAGCTTATGTTCTTTGTTGACTCAGCATATTTTTTGTAAGTATTTACTAGCTTTGTCTCACAACTTGCACAAAGGTTCCACCAGAACTTTTTGTTTGCAAAACCAAATAATTCATTCACAGTATATAAGCAGCTAATTTGCATCTCTTTTTAAAAAGCACTTAAACAGATATTTAAGTTTTCTGACTTTACCTCGTATCCACTCCTATGCAAATTGGATGATGTTAAATTTAAAAAAGAGTTATTACTACATTACTGTTAGAAGAAACAATGTTTTAAGAGGCACACTCTGGGGAAAAGATTGTCTCATTTGAGTTTTTTGTCAAATGCGGTCATAGTTTCCCTCAGAAGACAGAGTTCTATACAGGTTCATAATATAAACTGCAGTTAATTAAAATCTATTTATATGCTGCATGACACATAAGCGCTGATTTATTTTTTTTTTGGCAAGGAAAATAAACAAGATAACAGTTTGTTAATAAAACAGAAAAGTTGTATCTTCCTTGCATAGCCACCAAATTCAGTATACATGTATGTATGCCTACAATAAAGATTGAATCCTTGGCAGTTAAAGTATTAACTAGTAGCAAATGCTACAGTAGTACTATTACTGAAGAATGGTTTAATAAAATTATACTCTGATGAATTCAGTAACTGTGTGAAAATAGGACAGTGGGAATCATAGGAGAAAATTTAAATAACCTGAGGCATGTTCCTACCTATTAGAGTAGCAAGCTTCACATTTTGAGTTGCTAGATTTCAGTTGTTGAATATAAATACGTGTTGACATTCCGTACAAAATGCATGCTCATGTCCAATTATTTGATATGTCTCATAACGAGTTTAAGTTTTTGAAGTAAAAGCAATTGATGGAAAATAAATTGTCCCATCACACAGCACAAAGCCACTACAGGACAAAATGGAAAACAATCATTAGACATGCAATAAATATGAAGTGGCTTCTCAGTACGTTTATGATTATCAACCACCTTAAAAAAAAAAAAAAAGAAAAAAGAAAAAAGACGCCTGTCATAAATGTCTATGCTGAGCATCTGTCACCAATGGAGCACTCAGTAACCACCTAGAGATGCAATTGGATTACATTAGCAAAAAAAGGCATTGTAAATGAAGGCATTGCCGTAGGCAGTGTAACTTCTTCCAAGTCAGCAAAGTCCCACTAACACAGGCATTCCCAAGGCTTATGTATACGGTACCGAACTGCCCAATTGGTCATTGCCAGTACTTGAAATTACAGCAAATAAACACAGATGCTAAATACCAACTTCAGAAATACAGCCCCCAGCACTGAACTATGCCCCAGCCTTTGTCTATAGTCCTAGACAGATCACTTGATTCTGTGGATTTCTGATGAATTCAGGTGAGGAGATGAAGTAATTGCTCGGTTGCTTTAAGTACCATGGTTGGTGGTATCTCTTTTAATGTTATATAAAATGGGGATTAAAAAATGCTTCCTCTCACTCCTACCTTATCTTCTTTTATTTATCCAGATTACTGTAGATTGGAGTAAAATATCTTCCACAAATTTTACTAAGAAAACCAATCTTGGGTTTCCATTATAAGATTTTATGATATATTATGTATGTTGATATGCTATATGTTTACCCTGTGTTGTGACTGAACCAAATGAAGGCGACGTGTATTTGCTTACTTCACTTAAATTGCAACACTACCTTGAAAAATAATGCTATGGTTTTTTCCTTTTCTACTGTCAGCCTGCAGATGAATCTTAGAAGCAATTGAGTAAATTTAGGTCTAAAAGAAGAGTCCAGGAACAATATGTTTCTAAACAGCAATCTGGTTAAGAAACATTCTGATAGAAGCCAATGCTAACTTTGTTTAAAGAACATACAGCATTGCTGTGATATGAAAATGGGATGAAAATAACTTTTAATAAATGTCTTTAAGGAATTTAGAATTAATTCCCAATTCCTAACAGTCAGAGCACTGGACAGGTAGGACTGTACGCAGACAATCCATGGGAATAGTATCTGCATAAAGCATGCTACTAACAATAGCTGTGCTTTCTTGTTCATTCAGTTTCTCTTGTTTAATGGAGCCACAGTTGCCTGGTTATTTTGGTATTTTCCTAGTTGTCAGAGTTCTGTAAGCTGAAAGCATATTAAACTCCAGCCACTCCAAAGAAGCCCAGAAAGAGTCATGACATTTTTCCTTAACTTCACAAATAAATGGTACAGGAGGACACTGAACTATTTCTGACCTGTAATGCTTTCTCCATTTTGAAGGAGATATTAGAGGAAAAGATGTGGAAAATTCTGGGAGGTGCCATTGCTTTTTAATACCTGACCGAACCAAGTGAAGTTGTGTTGGCCAGTGAAGTTGGTTCATCAAATCTTTAGCAGGGGCTCTGAGTTTTCAACTCATTTTTATTACTTAGTTTTTATCCATCCACGTTCAAGTATAAAGTACAAGAGTCCTTGAGGCTATTTGCTTTTAGCACAAAAGAACTACTGAAAAATTCCGAATGTATCTACACTAGCTAGGCTCTAGCTCATAGAGAATATGCTGTTTGGCCAAACACAGTCTGACTGTCTGTCAGAACACGTCATGTCTTTAGCAGCAAAGCCACCTCTTTCACATTTAATGTTGAGAAAATCCAAACTTTTTTTTTCTTTGTATACTGTTACTTCCCTGTTCCCAACAAGTCATACAGCATCCCCAAAGTTACAGCTGTAGTTTATATCACCAGATTTTTTTTCTCTCTCTCTTTTTTTTTCCTGCTCACAATAGCTACAGAATAAAATACATACTGTCAGAAGAGAGTTTTCAGCAGGTTTATATTTACCCTCTGCTTGAACTGGATTATATGTTCTTTCATGCAAGAAGGCTAAAGGTAAAATGAAAACTCTCACTTGTGTGCTTAAGAGAATATGTGCTAAATCAAACCATTTCTGTGAAATATCACTGTGCTTCTTTGCAGAAAAATTCAGACAAGTTTGGTTTTGTGTGAATGCACTAAGACTGTCACCACAGACAACGGTTCTACTTTGCACATCTCAAACACCATTAAGATGCTCAGGACCAGAATACAAGAGGCTGATTGAAAAAGCAAAGCAAGTAATGTAAATTATGGGGAGACTATCTGGCAATTGGAGAATTATGCTGCACCTATGTTATCAAATTTTGCTAACAAAATTTGCCTCTTATTATTGTATCACCTTATGGCAGATGGGATCTGCTGCAATACTACAAATTACTGTCAGCTGTGAGAGGACTAATGGAAAAATCAAGATATTAACTAAGTCATCTTGCAATTTCACAGGTAAAAAAAAAAAAACACAAAAACAACACAAAACAAAACACTGATGTTTTTACGTGTAGCAGAGCATCCAAATGTTACTGCAGACTATTCTGATGTCTTCAAAGAAAGGTCAAATTCTACATGTAAAAAATTGCTATCAACAGCAGATTTTCTTAAATATGGATATTAATCTGGTTCTCCAGCTTGGTTCTCACTTCATACACCCCAAACAGTGCCTCTTGCATATTAACTTCATTCGCCATCTCTGTCACCTACCCTGGTCAGCATTCCTCTTTGCTGGCTGGAGGCTTTTGCCGTTGGTTTGCAAGTATGAAATCATAATGTAATTTGTATATGAAAAGACAAGATAGTTCTGTTGGTCTGTGCAATGTCTTCAGAGGTATGATGATAAAGAGAACGATAACTGACGTGAAAGTCTGGTACACCCAAATGAAACAGGAATTTTAAAAACGACATCAAAAGAAACAGATCACTGAAGAAAGTTAACTGAAGAACTTACCCGTGGAGATTGACACTTCAAAGTGTCACATTTTCACGAGGTAACTCATAGCGTACAACAAAAAATTCCAGTTAGCACACCACATGATACAGGAGCAGGCTGCCATATATATGCCTATGCTTTCCAAGGATAAAGGGTTTACTGGTCTGGGTTTGGACATACGATGTACTTGCATGCATCAGACTTTTGCTTTGTGAATATTTCAGATTCATTCTGCATGCGCCATGGCAGCACTTTGATATATGTGTTGTAACTCTGATTAGAGTAATACACTGTCTCTGCTGTCTAGAAATCATGAACCATTCTGCCAAATCCTCTAGTTCTACACCATGGAAATTTTTATATGAGAAAGAAAGACACATCAATGGAAATCCAGATGCAGAACTGCCTTGAAACAGACGCCACAAGGATGCATAAGCACAATCCCACACAGCTTTTTCAAAGAGCAGCCAGATACTAAAAAGGGTGTGTTGTAGTGGGAACAAGACCTGAATGTGAAGGTACTTTGCTGAAGTAGCTATGCCAGTAATAATGTGTTGGGAGAAATGTTTCCGGTAAAACTCTGCAACATGCTGTACGTGGTTTGTGAAAGTGTTTCCACTTGATGGTACAGAGATTGCAATCCCTGCCAAAAATACAACAGGTGCTTCAGTGAAATGTAAAGAAACTTGAAGTGGGTTGACTACAACGAGATTTTGTTTGGCTTTTAAACTCTGGCAAGATACAGCTTTATTACTGTACATCACAGTATTATTCCACTGATTCAACATACGCACTATTAGACTTCAGAATAGTAAGATTTTTGACTCCTTCATGTTAATTTAGATACGATGTGTTATCTTCTGTTTAATAAATTTAATATTTCAATAATTAATTGGAATATTATATATAGGTTATAAATATATATATACACATATAGTTACTTTTAACTTTTTCAATACAGAAGCATGCAAAAAAAGAGCTCATTCACAAGCACCATGCATGAAGATAAAGTGGAATCGCTTACCCAAATATTTATCAAAGCTAGCATGCATCAAGTCGCAGAATTTGACTTTAGACAGATGATACAGAAAAGAACTACCAAAGATATGGATATCACTGCATTTGCCATAGGAATGGGTATCCCCTACACCTGTATTAGAGAATTAATAGCCATACACAATGGGTAAATGGGAATATATATCCCTCTCATGCTTCAAAAGAAAAGGACAGTACAGTTCTGTTAGAGAATTCCTCATATCAAAATTTCTGTGCTGGACCTTATCTGTGGTTAAAATGTGGGTTTCATTGACTAAACAACCTGCAGTCCAGTGTTTTTTATTCTATTTGCTTCAAGAAAAGAATCTGCCTGTCATATACTTGGAAGTGTTTATTTAAAGCAAACAAACAAACAAAAACCAACCTACATTGTGTTACAGAGAAAAATAAAAAGGTATTTCCTTTACTACTGCTGTTTTATGTAACTTTTAGAAGCTAATTGCATTATGATAGTTGGTTCAACTTCATGCAGCTCCATAATCAAAGTGTGGAATAATCAGGATCGCTAATAATTTTCTCAAGAGTCATCTGTCAGCACCCATAACTCATTATAAAACCAATTATGTCACTTCTGGCATACCTTTCAACACTTTGGTGCCTGCCAAAGTAAAAATCAATAAAAGGTTATTACTATTCCAAGGCTGTTATTAGGTAAGTGGCTCCAGTGGCACTCCCTGTTGGGGGACTGCCATTAAAGCTTTTAGAACTGTGTAATCCTGGAGTCTTATTAGGCTACTTTAGTGAGCATAATTCAAAACACAAAAGTATTTTCAAACTTATTGTTAATACCTCCAGTTGACTAGTTACCTTGAAACACTGATGTAGGCTGCTGAGTAACACTGACAGAACTTATTGAACAATAGCACATACTTTTATGAGTTTTATGTGTTTAATAACAATAGAGTTTCACCTGAATTCTTCTGGTCTGATAGAAAAATTCATTCTCTGCCACACAGGCAAAGATTTCTCCATTTTAATACTTGATATATGTATTATAAAACACACTTCAGATTACAAGGTCTGTAAATTCCACTTAAAATATCACTAAATTTTGAAATGCAATATGACTGGGCACTGTAGCAATCTGCCCTAAATCCACCTTTAAAGTGCCAAAATCAAACATAAATTGATGACAAGTGTTCTGGCAAATTAGATCTTTTAAGCAATCATATTATAGATCTATCTCTTTCATAGATGAACACCTCTCATTCATTTTACTTACTACATTCATCAATCTCCTTTTCCAAGTGTTAATGAAGTTGAAGTGCCCACATTATCTATCAGTAAGGAAGAGTAAACAATGAATTAAATTTAGAAAACTTCCTGTTCTATCTACTCAGAAAACTACTGAAGTAGATCAATTAAGCTAAGCTAAAGATGACAAAAATCGCTAGCTGAGGATCTCACCCAATTGCTGCACATATTATTTATCTATATAAAAACATCCCGGGTTACAGTCTGAAAAGCATAATGGAAATAAATGTATCCTACTGCAATCTTCAAGTTCTAACAAAGACAATTGTAATGCTCAGTGAACCTACTTAAAATTATTTGTAATAATTTCTAATAACTTAAACAGTTTCAAAATGCTTCAAGTCATACTATCTAGTAAGCATTTTTCTGTGTTAGTCAAAATCCTAAAGCAAATACTTAAATACAGATTATTCAAATTACACATGGCCCAGTAAGTCACAAAATCAATTATACAGTAATTAATCGAATACATACTGCCCTCAGTCTTTGGAAAAAAAATAAAAAAACTGGTGAATCTTTTCAGTCACTTTGGCATTAAGGACTGGTTAAACATAAGTTCTATTAAAAAGCTTCAAAGACGACTTTTCTCTTGTGATTGTTCCTTAACTGGTCAAGCTTCAAAAACCATGTGTAGGAAGATGTACTTCCTTCCTTTTTTTTTTCTTTTAGAAAACAAACAAAATAACTATATTAAAAAAAAATATAATCCAAACAAACTGAAAAAAATTAGAACAGTAGCTGTTTTGCCAAAGCTGCTGATGTGCCTATATGCTAAATCTGCACATTGCTGATCCTGGAGAATTAATTTTTGTTGTTGCCAAAAGAAGCGTTTCAATAGCAGCTGCTCTTCCAAAAGAGATAAATCCAAATAAACAAATAAATCAGTTAGTGAGGTCTACATAGTTCTAGTTTATAAGAAGCCTGAGTGCATGTGTATTAACCCATGAATGAGGACTCATTTGCAATCACGTATCTTTGTAGAACCAGGGCTTGATGAGAGGACACAGTGAACAAAGAGCACTTTAAAGCATGGAGTAATTTTGCTTGTATGAATAAATAACATGGAGGGAGAACTAAACTGGAGCAATGACAGAGAAGTCAGAACACATTAACTGTGGGAACATCCCCCTGTGTGGGCCAATCTCAAGACTCATAGGATGGCAACCCCTTCTTCCCAGGTGGAGCATGCTGTGATAGTTCATAAAACTGTCCATGCAGGTGAAGGTGCCCTCAGAGCCCTCTTCCCTGTCAAAAATGACAGCAACAAACTTGATACTTCCTGCCACCTAGTGAGGCTCAATGCTCTGCATTCATGCCAATAACAAGTTTAATGTGAACCATTAGAAATACAACAGAATACATAAAATGAAGCATATGCACATAAAAGCTCTTTTGATCATGCTGGTTGACCAAATATTACAGTAGAGAATATTCAAAAGGTGAATCTCAATGAAAAATCCTCCAATACTTCTTAGTACAAAACAAGTATTAACAGGAAGAAAAATAGGTCACCTTCCAAAATTGTCTATATTATTCACAAATTTAAATTTGTGAAAGACAGTAAATGGAAATGAGATCTCTCCATTTCTTTACCTTTGCAATGGTCTCATGCAGTTTGAACGAGGGATCCAGCTCTTCAGTTTTTGTTGCATGTACAGGAAAAAGAGCTTCGGAGAGAAAGCTAGAATTCTGTGAGAAAGAAAGAAACACCCTTTTAGGATTCTACATCAATTTATTCATTCAAATACTTATTGGGTTTTGTTCAGAGACTCAAAACTCTTCCAATTGTTCTTAAGTTTTGTGGATTATTAGCTTTTATTGTACTGATCTAATTAACTGATTCCAAGTCCTTGAAAGAGACAACCCCGCCCAAGTTTTATGACTATTTCTGGAATAGCAGTAGTCTTTGTAATTATGTTTCCCAACCCAGCAAAGAATTTTTCTACAGGGAGGAAAAAAAATTGTGCCAGCATTACAACATTCAATAAATGAGTTATAATTCATTCTTCAGAATAAATGTAAACACAATAATCAAAGAACATACTTTCATCTTCTGCAAACATGTTAATTCAGTATAAAGTAATACCATATGCATAAGATGGGGTTTTGGTCAGTTCCCTCTTATACCCTCTAGGTTTACCACTCTTTTATAATATTTGTACAAAACGTTTGTGTCTCATACAGCAGGAAAGCAAGCAAGCAGGTTGCATATTTGCTGTCACAAGAAAACAATAAACTGATACCCTGGTGTGGACTGAAAAAAAGCAAAAAGAAACGAAAATAAAACCCCAGGTCTCAAATGTACACAGATGCCTGAAACTGGGAATTATTTTGAGCCTGTGTTTGTGAACCCAGTATAATAATCCAGAAACAAAACTAAAATGAAAAATCTTTCTCTACATCTCTATAGCCCCAGAGGCATGCACCCTAAAATTATCCTTTCTTTTGTTAACTGCCTGTAGTTTTGCCCTCTAGGTATGGTCAGAGCCGGCCCTCCTGGAACAGCTAGGAATCTAGTGCCCATTTTATACCCCACCGGGTATAAAAATAAATGCAGAGGTCCAGCTTGATGGACTCCGGTGCTCTGCCCACTTGGTAAGCATACTTTGAATACATGTACTGCTCACCAACAGCAATGAGTTGAAGACAAGACCACAGAAACTACAGCCAAAGTTATTTCAGAGATCAGCAGAAGGATATGAAAGTGCACGAGTATCATACCATTCTAAAAATTATTAGTTATAAGCAGTTCTTTTAAAAATATACTCTTCAAAATGAATTCTGACACAGATAATCAGAGACAAATCCTCTGCAACCCTGCTTCACTTACCTATGTCCTGAAAGAGTAAAAAAAAAAACAAAAAACTTCTCAAGCCCTGTGCCAGGCTCTGGTTATCTCTAGGCAACCAAGTTCAACATCATAATATTTTGTATCTCCTTTTAGAAGGCCTAAATTTTTAATGAATCTTATTCTGCATTTTGATTTGCCAAGCACCTGAATATAATACTACTGTATTTAGCTAGAATATCCTGGACTGTTAGGCAATATTGACAGTGTTTTGGAATCACATCCTTCTCAATTACCAGCTTCCTGCATCTACTAGACTAACATTTCTTCTCTTCTTGGTATACAGCAATCTTCAATAGGTTTTATCTTTATACTCAAACTCTTCTCCCCCTCCCCCAGTTTGTCTATACAGGGAGTGTTAAACCTTGTAATGATGCTCAACTCATTCTTTAACAGCCAAAGAGTTACTTACATTCAGATGTTTCATGCTGAGCAGCAACTGAATAAAGTTCTGGTAAAGAAGTATTAAAACTGATCTGAGCTTAACAGAATTGATTTGTAAGGTTTGCACTCCACTACCTTTTCACTTGCTAAAAACACTCTGTAGGACTTATTGTTTTAAACATTGGGAAGTAAGCAAATGAGAGAGACAAACAATTTAGATGCTTTGTTCTGGCTTGTACAACCTCTCTTTATGTGACTGAGCTTTGCTCTTTCTCATGCTGGGTTCCAAGCCATACAAAGGCTGAAGAAAAATTGTACTTGAGAAAAAGTAAATAAATAATGATAACAAAAAATGCTGTTAGCTCCAATTCAAACGTTAAAAGGAAGTAGAGAAAAAGCCTACCCCACTCTTTAAGCAATATAAAGTCTCTCTCTCATGCACCCTTGGAGGATAAAGTGGTGGTATCCGATCCGTGCCAGCTGCATCAGAACTGTGTTTGTATCACCCAGGACGTCACATCACATGGAACCAAGAGCCAGTTTTGGGCACTACAGTGGCACGGCACTGTTAGTTGTCTGTGCAAACTAGCATGGGACACAAATGCACTATGATCATATCAGCGGTGTGATATGCCAATATGCTCTACTCAAAACAACTCCATTTAGGCTTAGTTCCCTACAGATGCTCAGTCCACCTCCTAAACTAGTACATTACAGCTAACTTCGGCCTCTCTGAATAGTGTGACATGTCTCATAGAAAGCTCAGTGAAAGGTAGGCCTCGAGAAAGATAGCTACACTGCTGGTAATTTTGCTTGTTAATTTTTTCTACAGATTAATGCCTGCATGATGAATATTATATCAGTATTTCCATGCATTTCCAGAGAATTATTTCTGGTTGTAAGCTTCCACCACTTTCTTAATAAATAAATAAATACAAGGTATAATTAGCCCTCACTCATACAAATTCTTGTGTTCAGTCACGCATCTGTGTTGTATAACTTGTCACAGAAACATCAGAATAATAAATGAAGTCATTCTTCCCTTCAGAAAACTTTTTTTTTTTTTTTTTTTTTTTTTAAGATTTCAGGGAGAAGATGCACAAAATCATTTATTATAAAGATAAAATACATACTTCAAGATTAACTCATTACATCTATTAATCTTTGTTTTAAGTTTGTGCACTAGTTTACAGAGCCATGTCGTTTGACTGGGGGGAGGTTGAGGAAGATTGTCATTCTGCTACAGTGGTGCTAATGCTGTTCATCATCATTCGCATAATTGCAATCAATAATGTAGAAACAGTTACATTATTTATATTCTTTCTTGAGTACCTTACTGAGAGTCAGTGAAGGGAATGATTACTGAATTAGATTTGCTGCACAAGATCAGACCGTAGCTCCATCTAGACAAATGTTATTTCTTTGGAAGCTGAACTCGATGGATCAGATGCACGCATGACAGGGAAGCCCTGCTTAACACGCTTTTACCCACCTTATTCTAGGCACATACCTGAAGAGCACAGGTTAGGATTCTAGTAGTTCTACATTCATAACACATTCAATAGCAGAGATACAAGCATGGGAAGTGTTTCATTCATACATTCATACACATTCTTTTAATTTAGGTGCCTTCTTGAAGCACCTAATTATACAGAATGAACTCAAGCATTTGTATCTATCTTTCTAAGACTGAATCATTTGATGGTCATTACCATGTTGTAAAGCTCTTAGAAATCATGGCTGATATTTTTAGAAATGATGCACTAGGTGAGAATTTTCCCTTTAATTGTGAAGTTTACCCATTTACAAACATGATCAGTTCACTCATCCCCTATATGGGAATATCTTCTGCTTGCCCATTTTCCCAAAGAAAGGAATCCTCAGGATTCCAATGTACCATGAATCAAAGAAAAGCACATGGGTGAAATTCACAGCAGTTCCTGAAGGTTATCAGTAGCTCTGATGGCCGTTCTTGTTTTACTACCACATATACCAAGCTCTTACAGTGAATATTCAGAAGAATTTAAAGCATCATGTCAAGTTTCTCCCTCACTGCTAATGAGAAAGTGACTCTTTTATTATTCATTCAGTTCACAGGCTTGTGTTTTCATCTTTCATATGCTGAAACCTACTGGAAGCCTTGAACAGCATATTTCATTAATTTCATAATTTTTTGTTCATAGAGCAGGTTTAGCTTTTTTCTTTTTCTTCCCCCCCCTACCCTCCCAATTCAAGTGGAAGGAAATATTAGCTTGTAAGTGTTTGCATTACACAGGTGAGTGGTGTGACTGAACCCCAAACAAGCTAGAGCTCTGATGCAGATCAGCCCTGTTATCTTCCTGAATGCAAATACCTCAAAAGGCAAACTTCATTTTTCTTCAAAACCAGGAACAGAATAAGAACAGAATCCGGGACATGTAGTTTCTCTACACAGGGTGTTGTTATTTTTAGATTTTTTTTCCTCAGCCCAGCAATCTTCCAGTGACTTTCCACTGTGTAACAAATTCAGCACAGACCCTGCTTGGATCCCAAGAACAGAACTTATTTTTCCCCATCTGTCTTGTGGTCAGGCTATGAATATGCTCTCATCCCTTCTGTAGTGAGAGGTTTGGAGGTCTTTTTGATTTCTATTACTGTTTCCCTTTCACACTGGCCCAGTTACTCACTCCTTCGTGTGAGGAGTGAGACAACATCTATGCTTGGAAGAACTCTCCTAGATATATTCTTTCTCTGGATGCCACTGAGCAATTAACACTCCTTCCAAAGGCTTCCAACCTAGTCGAGACCACAGCAGCTGGGCAAGGCCAACAGGTAGTCTTTGCTACTGCCTCCTTTTAAGTACTGACTTTTAAAGGAACACAACATAAGCAAGTAACAATGAGTAAACAACTCAAAACACATGTTGGCAACACAAGTGGCAAGTCTCTTTGATCATGCTGGAATCAACTCTGTTTGCTAAGATCTTAAAAAGGAGTCATACACAGTCACTGCTTTAAGCAGGCTTTAGTATTTTTGCACTTCAGTTTTCTATCCAGGAAACAATGATTTTGCTATGGAATGTACATAAAACAGAGCAGATGACTACAATTTTATATATTTATACATATTCATATATAACATTTATTATGTGCAAGATGTTTTTAATGTGCATATACATAGATAATACCTGCAAACAATTAATCCAAGATTACTCTCTGAAATACCTTGCTGGCATCTGTAATATCTTACTCTACCCTTCTGAAGGGAAATGTTTAAAACAGTTGTTTTGTTCTGAAAGAAAAGACGGCTCCATAAAGAACTTCAAAAGAGGCAAAGATACTTTGGTTCTCTTACCTTTTATAGTCTTTCAAGCACTATGCTAACCAGACAAAGCTGCAAGAACTTTCCAAAAAACAGAAGCCCACTCTTTATCCCAGGGAGCACACGGCAGAGATACGACTCTGGATGGTGTTTCAAGAGTATCTCTCAGCATTTAACAGCAAGAGCAACACTTTCCTACAGTGAGAAACTGAATCAGCCTCCTCATTTATTCTTTCAGTGAGCTCATAATAGCCTGTGTTAGTTTTTATTTTTAATAGCCCTTTCCTAAGCAAATTTCTAGTAAATGTACACTAGGAAAAAAAAAAAGACATGATAATCCAAAGAACATTAAAGCCAACTATACTATTTTTTTATGCAGCAGGAATTATAGCTATGGTTGCCGCCCTCACTCTCCCACACTCCATTCCTAAACAAAATTAATCTCCCTTCACTTTAGTCAGGCACCAGTACCATGTTAGATTTAGACAAAGATTCCGTATTATCATCTGAACTCACTTCTGGGGAAGTCAGGCCAGAACCTCACCGCATGGAGATGACGCTGCTCACAGCAAGGAAGGAGTTGACAGCATGAACAGGGGTGAGGCAGACTTCTAACAGCTCCTTCATTTTGCCTTCCATGCAGCAGCAAGCTCATAATCAGCACTCACTTTGTGCACTGTCCACAATTATCTATATATTCTGGAGCTGAAAGGTCTCATGATGATATCAATTTATGGAAAGACTTTCTCAAGGTCAGACCACCGTGAGACACCCTATAATTTAGGCAGCCCAGCTTCCATTCATTCAATTACAAATTTTCTCTTCACTGTTTGTTGTCATTTGTAAATTGTTCCACAGCTATCCAAATGGATTAAGAATGTTTGCTTTTCTGATATTAAGCTACATTTTTATTACACAATCTGCACAACCTGTAGAAAAGACAGTGCCAATAATCCTTGAATTCCCAGTATAATGCTTTAGGATTCACTACAGTCTCTTCAGAAGAGAAATGAAGGGGAATATATAACATATATTAGAAGCTCACTTCCAAAAATCCCCTTTGTCTCATCTTCCTTTTGGAAATATCAGTTAACCTGATCTTTTCAACACTCATTTAACGAAACATTCTGTGAAATTAGAAAGACATTGGTGTTCTACTTCTCAAATAATGGGTCACTTCTGATTAAACTTCGATTGAACATCCAACTTTCAATCTTAAAACAAATTGCCTCCTTTTCTTTTTAATTTGAACCCAATTTCCTGCTGTCCTCAGCTCTCCTGACAGTAATTAATTGATTTATGAATTGATTAAATGGGGATCGAAAATGCAGAAAGAAAAATCTAAAAACCCCCAACCTAGCTCTCTCTTGTTTATTTATGATGGACACTAAAATTCACTCCTGATTTATTAGACTCATTTTCCTAACTTATCTTGTTCTTCCTCAACTAATAAAATGAACAGAATGGTTCACCTTCTAAAGGATCTAAACTTGCCATCCCTTGTGTACCTTCCTATACCGTGCTTTCAATTTATGTACCAAATTTAATCCAATCCATTTTTAGTCATGAATAAAAGCTCACGGCACCTCTGGTGAATTAATGTATAGCAGTAAATACCATAACATATCTTACAGATCTATTTTCTGCCATTGAAAAACAATAATAATAATAATAATAAAGAAACAGACAAAAAAAACACACAACAAAACAACAAATGTTACCACATTGTCTTAGAGGTGGAAATAGTTCTGTTGTAAACACAAGCAGTTTTGTTTACTAGACTATAACTATGTTTATTAGACAATGCTGCATCTACAATAACAGGATACCTGTTTTCTTGACTGTTACTCTGAAAAAAAAATAATATATGATTAGTATCCTTCCCCCTTTACCCAGGTGAATAATTCACAAATCCCTTCAGAATTACTAGTTTTTTAAAGTTATTTTGTGGTTGGTTTTTGTTTACTTGTTTTTGAAAGTAACATGCAGTGGAGGTTTCTTGACTCAGCAATGACCATCTGGAAAGCTGGTCTTTGCACCAACCTTCTTTTTTCTGTTTGACTTCCCCCTTGTCAATATTTGTCAATATTGTCAACACTTGTGCCAGCTTCACCCTTCACCACTTCACAGCTTTTGTACCTCCAATTTTGTATAGCACAAAAGCAACAGACACTTAAGAAGGAATAATAGAGGGAAAGCAGTGAGAACAAAAATCCTTTGGCAGTTCGTACAGTTAGGCCAAGCAGTATAATCATGATAGCCTAATGCTGCCATGAGTCCTAATGTCTGCAAAGCATATACAAAAAAGAGGGATGAAAGCCAAGAGAAAGACATTTATTTTCTTCACGTAGATCAAAGAATAATGTCTGGTAGAGGTATAAAGCCTCTGCTGCATCAGGAGTGAGAATATAATCTCATGCCTGTCCATGTCTATATGTTGGATCTGGTCCACGAGCTATTAACCTATTTCACTCTTTCTGCCTTTTTGTAATACAACAGCATGAAGGGTAGAGTTGTAGCAGCCTGAGGGGAACACACAGACATGCAGTGTCTGGACAACAAAGCAGAAAGGAAGCAGTGCTTACCTTCAAAATCAACCTGAGAAACAAGTTTAGTTGAGATTTTGAATTCACCTGCAGAGCACACACTATAAAGTTATGCCAGTGTCTAAAACTATTACCCAGACATCCAGAGAGGCCTACAGTTGCATGAGGAGTTATCTGCATCTGTATTCATGACCACTGCCAAGAATTTGTCACAGCATGAAGGAGAAAACCACGTCAGAAGAAAAGATAAAGAGAAAGCAGTGAGCAGAACAAAAATACCTTTGAAATCTGCACTGCAGGCTTTCACTAATTCCTTCTTCCATTTTACCCTAAGTCAAGCATTTGGCATATGGCATCTTGGCAGCAAATATACAACTGTATTATTTGTGAAACAGGTGTTTCACCTCAGATAGGCTAAAAGACCTTTTTTTTTTTTTTTTTTTTTCCCCTGATGGGGTAGAAGAGAGATTTCACTGGAATAAGGGTCAAAGAAAGTAATAGAAAAAGGCATCTCAGATTAAAATATGATTTATCATCAGCTAATCAGCTATCTGGAAAACTTTTTTTTTGTTTTTGAGAAGGTGCAGTAGACCGAAGCAGATTTTTAAACAGATGTATTGAAACACTGGATTATGTAGCATAGAACATAAGCCAAGGTGCGTTTCTCTTATGTGTGTGTTAAACTGAATTGGTTAAATCACATCCGTCATTAAGGTATGGCATATAGGATTTCACACTAATAAAAGCCCTGAAGTCTGCAAACACATCACAGAAGAGAGTGCATGTCTCTCCATCTTACCAGGAGACTGAATTTTCCCTTTCTAGCAAATGCTCTTGAAATCTAATTAAATATTCCCTCACAAAATCCACAAAGGATTATGATTTAAAAGCTACTTTTCACTGGTTATTACGTAAATGAAACTAAAGACATAAAATGAGTATACTTTTCAATTACTTTTAAAAAGTAAAGCTTTGCAGTTGCCACAGCCTAATGTGTGTCAAAACTCTCAAAGTGAGAATGACCCTGTCCTTTGAAAATGGGCATGGCAGAGGGAGTTTCTGACAAGACTTTCCTTAAATAATTTTACTGCTTCAGTTGACTAAAGAGGTTTTAATAAAGAAAGAAAAACAAATCTTTTTTTTTTTTTTCTTTTTTATTCTGGTAAAGATGTGCACTGACCTTGTGATGTCATCAGATGCTGGACAAAATAAGCAAGGCCTGTCAAATGAGACTACACAGAAAACAGAAGAAATAGAATTGCAATCACTGCTGCACGATTTGTTTTATTATTCAAATCAACTGTAGCCAGATAAAGCTCGAGCCAGCAGTCATCAGACAGGAAAAGAATATATGCATTTTTCTCTCATCTCCTTTAAGTTAATGTTTTCTTCCTTGCACTTGTAAGTGAATTGAATAATCACTGTAAATTCACAGACCACAGCATGAAGAAAGCAGCTTTTAAGATACTGTGATACTTGCATAGCATTATTCCTCCCTTGAGTATTCCCTGGCTGCTTTGCAAACTGAAGGCACAATAATAAGCAATGTCAGTAGGAGGAAGCAGCCTAAGCCAGAAAGTGAGAACCTCAGAGAAGATCTTCGCAAAGCTTCAGAAGGCTAGAAAGAGGAAGATCAGTTCAGATTCACTACGTGCAAGAGAGAACACCTCTTCTTAGATGTGTGGTGCGAAGGATTGTAGCATTTTACAATCACCTGTGAGCACTCAGGTTACCCAGAAAACAAGTAGTGCCAGTGAGATGCCAGCAGGTCATGCTAACGATGTACTTTTATAATCCATGAATCCTAGTGACAATGTTTCCTAACCACCAGTGTTGTAAAGCACAGTGCTTTCATTTCCTATTCAATGCATCCTATTTCCAGTTTTTATGTTTACTTATTTAAAAAACTATTTATATTGTTATGCTGAATGAAGAAATCTAATCCATTTATCCATTGGACAGATACCGGGTAGATGGAAGGCTCACCATTTTGCAGTAAGAAACAGCACTGACTTTTGCTGAGAATAGTAAATACATGTGTAAATGGGGGAATGATTCATTCTTTGCATTTAGTTGTCTCTCTAAATTTGTTTCAAAGGAGTTCCTTCTTCAAGACTGGCCAACTGTAAAAACTGGGAAAAAGACAACTAATTTTTTTGTATAGTTTCTATATATATATATATATTTTTACTGATATCTCTCTCAATTGTATTATGCTGTCACTTCCAAGCAAGAAAAGTAACTGTAATGCTGCATGCATTCTATTTGTGCAATGGGTTTTTAAACAATGACATGAGATGTATTAGATGTGCATTTAGACTTCCCCATTACAAATGTAATTAAATTTAATTTTAAAAGTCACAACTAAATGAATGTATTTATTTTTTGAGTATCAAAGCTGAGTAGTATTCCTAATACTGAAGACAAGATTCCTACAGGATTTACTTTATATTATAAAGCACAAAAAAAGCATGGGCAAAGAATTTTTTGCATATTTCAGGAATACTAGAAAGATTATTTAAAAAGTATTAGTTTGTATTTTGAGTCACTTTAAAGGCCTACATATCTTGCACTTTTCAAAAAAATCAACTACAAATATGCAGAATTCTCAGATCTCATACAATATTTTACATTGCCTTCACAGTTTCAGTTCAGTTAATGTTCTTAATGAAAGAGCAACTGATTGTCATTTATCTTAAAGTCTAAAGTAAGTCTTTCAGGTAACGATTAGAGGACCCAAAGTTTCAAAAGTGAAACTGTTTTTAATATTTTTCTATCATTGTATTATGGGCAGTGAAAAAAATTCTAAGATGCTTTCCACCGACCATAATGAGATGCAGTCCTAAGGATCACAGATACTCTAGCAATGCATTATCTTCACTGTATTTCATCAAATAAGGACCACGTTTCCTGCTATAGAGGTCCCACCTGGGAAGGTGCTAGTTACATGAGAACTAGTAAGTCTACTTTACTGCACAATACCAGTAGTGGAATTCCTCCCCTTCACAGATTGCTTTGGATCACAAAGGGAATGCAGGACACTGCTTAAAAGGCAGAATTTGCTTTGTCTCCATCCTAAACCAGTTATATGCAAGCAGATGCTGATCTGAAAGGTATACTTCTCCACTGCGCAGTGATGCTTCGTCAGTAAACTTAATGCAAAATATAACCGTTTTGTTACTGAAGCTACACAGCCTTCAAATCAGAGCCTGTGTGCATCTGTCGATAAAAATACAAACTGACTTTAATAACCTCCTCCCCCACTGTAAACCAACAATGATGTCTTCTAAGATAATATTTGTTCTTTAATGGCCATGGTAAGACATAACGAACTTTGCAAACTCTATTTGAGAGGATGTATCAGTGACTCAAATCACAGTTGTTTGATAGTCCAGTGATCTTGACCTCTTTTTTTTTTAATTATTAAAAGAAAAAACTAGAGTGCCACATGACTAATACAACTCTCGTACTTTTTCCAGGTACTCTGACAGAAGACTTTTAGCTTGTCTGTTGAATTTAGCTACTCAGAACAACAATGCTAAAATGTTATCTTGAATGGAACACACCATTTACTTCTCCAGGGAGGACAGATAACTCAGTGCCTTCTGTCCTTAGATAATAGATGTTCTCAGTAGCTAGACACTTGAGTAAACTATTAAATAGAAGCAATAATTGGTGTCTAAGTAAATTTCTCCTGTTTTCCCATATCCCATTGACCCTGTTAAAATCCAGACTACCTTTCTTCCACTGACTTTCAACAGCCCTCAGTCAATTTCAAGTGAACGAAGAGCCAGACAGAATCTGCAAGGACAAGTTTACAGCAACAAATCTGTATTCATGCTGTGCAAATGCTAAGGAAGCTGTACACTTTTGTTTCTGCACAGCCTGTTTATGTAAAGATTTTTTCCCTTCCTGGATGCACTGTGGAATGTCTGGGATATCAAAGCACTAAGATTTGTGAGACCAAATAGACTCTGTTGGAGCACAGCAATGTATCTGACTGATGAGGACATCATTGGTTTCACTAACATTACTGGAATAACAAAAATGCTCTTCCATGACATTAAGTAGCTTAATATTCACATTGTTCAATAAAACAATTCATGCAATCAATTGAACGTCAAATGTATTTTGTCTTGTAAAACACTGAGTCATTAACCTTAACAATTTCAGCTTGCTCTCACTACCAAATTCAACTACATTAGCGTACAAGTGAACAGATGGACTAATGCATTAATGTATGACTGCTGAGTACTAAACTGAATAACCCCTGAATTTACTGAGAAATTAAAAAGCACTGCTATAAGCAAAAGACAGACAGAAAGGAGAATACAGAAAGAAATACAGTATAAATAGCTAAGAGCATAGTTATTATAAAAACATAGCCCATGAGTGAGAAAGGCAAGACACAGAAGCAGCCATGGCTTGGACCTACCTTCATGAGTAGTCCTTAAACACTGACAGTTCGTTGCTTGTTGGCGAACAGAACCAAAACCTCTCTTCCCCTTGAAACTTCTAACTCCTATTGCTGAACCTTGTTGACTATAAAGTTCTACTACGAAGTTCATAAAACTTCCCAGCAGTAAATGTGGCAGCACCAAACTCCACTGACAGTTTAGAAAAAGGAAATCTTGGGTTCCCAAGCAACTTGCAATTCTGAGGCTGATATACATTTGTGCCTTTGCAAAGAATTTCTATTCTCTGGTATTCTGAGCACACCTGTACTTTGTTTCTTTCCTGCAATACATGAGTCTCCCATAACTCCCCATTGGCAGCTACCAGCTGTGTATTTCCTTGGAAGACTTAACATATACCAGGGAGAAAGGAGAGGAGGAAGTAGGGGAGAGGGGAGGGGAGCTATGCACAGCCATATTTTTAGCTGCAAAGGCTCCCAGATATGCAAACTCCCTAGTAGTCGAGATACAGAAAGGGAAACCTGGCTTCCATTCAGAGTAGGAATCTCTCTGGTGGACACCTCTTTGAAATATCAAGGTAAACAATAGGCATTAATCGTTTCCGAAGGACATTCAAGCATAAGCTACAAATCCAGAAGTTCTGCTCTGAGCTGAAATAAATGCAGCAGGCCTTTGTATATGGTCTGCCCTGATCCTTCAAAGAAAATCATGCCATGATTCATGCAAATGAATTTCTTGATAAATATAGTTGGATCTGATAAATTAATTGGCACTGGTTGACGCAGTCCAAGACATTAGAGGGAAGACAGCATAGAATTTACCAGAAGAGCCTGGTCAGTTGTAGATCATCAAAATAGTTAGTCTGAAATCTTGAGATAGGAATATTCTTTCCTGTCTGGAAAGGAACTTGAAGACATACCAGAAGTAAAGGAGAAAATGATCTGGTTATGGAGTAACAGTGAGATTATTGATGGGATACGGAATGCTGAGATAACTGCAGTAAGAACATAGAGATCAGAAACATTAGATCATAAAAATTGATTGATTCTAAGCACTGCTACTGTTTGACCACTGAACCACTACAATGATACAGAAATGTTTCTCAGTAGAGATATCATGGATCAGACAAAACACAGTTACATAGCTATCCAAGGGTGTATGTGTGCTCAGATTTCTTGCTTTATCCAGAGTTTACTAGACAAAACCATGTATTTATACATGTATATGTAGCAAAGATAAATAAATAAATAAATCTTTATATTGCTTTACAAGAACTTTTCTAGAGGGAAGGTAAGAGAACATTCGTCAGAAATAGTGACACATACTGGCAATACATCCAGATGCTTAACATTAGAATACGTGTTGCATTTTAAGGTAAATTGCAGCTTAGACAGTGTAGCTGGAACACAGACCTTGTGTCTGTCACTGGGGTTTGCCTGTCCTTCTCACAAGGCTACAAAATTGTTTACTGGTTATTTTCAGCTTTGTTGACATACACATTCCATTCTGTATCTGATACACAGAGAACTGCTCCTTCAAAGAAATGGTAGCTTTTGATAAATGCCAAAAGCAAGAGAAATAGTGGTAGCTCACTGATAGGCAGAAATGAGCTGTATTTTTCTTGTTTTGTGATTTCTAAGAAACAGAGTGCTGGATGTTATAATGGTAATGGACATAGGTATTCACCCAGAAATAGAGCCAATGTAGAGACAGTGGACATCAACTACTGAATTACCTATGCTGGAATTACTGATAATGCAGTTGCAAATTTTAAAATAAAAACAACTCTGAATGCATTCTACAAGTTCTGTTTAAATTAAACTAAACTCACTGAGGACAATTACTTAGGCACTTTCACTGAATTAAAATTAAGTAATATAAATAACATGTCAAGATCATAACTGGAATTGATTCCACACATCAATGAATCAATAATGACAGAGAACAGAATCACCCAGTTTTCAGGTGATACTTGTGATATGGTCCTAGTGAAGCCTACCCAGATGATGGGATGCAGTCCTGGACCTTCACACACCGCCTGCAACCAGAACTTCCCCGTGCTACCCTGATTTCCATGAATTTGTATGTTCAATTCAGCTGAGAACCACGTAACACAGTATTAAAACTGAGCCCTTGATCACTAACACCCCAGAACTTGCAGACATTCTGTAATGTTCCCATACAGACAAAAACAGGTATAAGCCAGTTTCCCGTTCACTCTTTTAAGATACACACACATACATAAGTGCACAGAAGAGCACTCCATACTGCTTAAACCCTCCCTATACACTAACACATGAAAGAGATAAAAGGAGCATGAGACATGGGAGTTATTTCTCAGTAAACTAGAGTAAGTTCTCTCCATCAAGGACAGCTCCTCTGTTTCTTTTGTGATAACAAAGAAAACTTGCAGAGCTTTTGATTTCTTTTGAAAGAAGTGCCTGATATGTCAACCTAAGCATGTAAATACTGAAACCAAGAAACCGCAGTAAGCTACACTGAAGAGTAATGAAAAGAAAAGAGGGCAGAAGCCAGGGTGGTGAAAGGAAGTGGAAATAGATGGTAAAAATGAGCGAGAAGCAAACATTCATTGACGTGATAAGATTTAGTGGCTTTTGTTTTACACCAGTGTGGGCAAAACTCATTTTTAAAGGCTCTAATGAAAGTTGAAAGTTACCTTCAAAAAGTTATGCATATTTCAACAGAAATAAAAATCATTATGCATTCTCTCTAAAGAGGATACAATCTCAAACTGTCAAAATTCTAAACTCTTCTACATATATTACATACAAACGCCTTCTATAAAAAAACTTCTTTTCATTTTTCTTCTAAATTAGCTTAGTGGTCCATGGTATTACACTCTCCCGGTCTAGCCTTTGAATAATGTGACAGGTAATTTTTATCGTTCATGCCTGTACTTAAGTTTGACTGAAGATACGGAAAACAACTTTTATGGTCTAGGTGTAAAAGTAAATGTTCTGTAAGCCCTGCATACCTGAACTGGGAGAGCTATCATAAAATATTTCATGCTAAATATGTGCCCATCAATAAATAACAACAACAACAACAAAAAACAGCATGAAGGTTTGGGGGTTTTTATGTTTTTGTTTTCTGATTGTTTTTATTTGTGTGTTTGTTTTGCTTTATTTGTGCACTTACTCGTTTTCTCAAAATGATAATGCTACCATTCATGCAACCTGTCACATTATTGCAGAAGGGATTTAAATTCTGTGTTATCAAACAGAAATCATTCAGTAATGGAATGTGCTGAGGAAGATGAATAATATGCAGATAACACAGAAAATCATCTAGCTCTAATTAAAAGAATTGGATGCCTCATGAAAACTGTAGACTACAATGCCACAGAAATGGTATAGTAGCAGTACATTTACATCATGAAAAAGAGCTCAAAATAGCTCCATCAAAACAGGAAAAAAATTCCTTTGTCAGCTTACATTTGCAAGTGATCAGAATGGCTTCAAAATGCTGAACAGCCTGGTGTCGTTTAATTTACAATGTTCAGGAAACAATCAGATCTCTAAAACGTCAGCAAATCCAGATTATATTTTCTCTTGTAGCCAAACATTAGGCAGCCATAGCAAGGTGATTTTTCTCAGTCCCTGTGATTTACTTATGTTCTAGTTCTTCAGCAACTAAGCTATAAACTGCTAAGACAATCAAAATGAATTAACTTGCAACTGCTGGGTTTTTCCTCTCTTTAGCAAAGAATTCCACTTCTACATTTCCAAATATAGACCTTTCAGAAATTTCTTTCTTCTGTCCCCTTTCATGAAGGAAAAAGAGTAAGTGTGGCTATCAGATTAAAATGCTGAATCCATCACAGCAAACTCTATTTTTAAGGTACTCCACCAAGAATAGGGAAAACAATACAGGGTGATACTCACATAAAAAGAACAAAGCAGAACAAAGAAATTGGATAGTGAAGTGAGAAGCAGAAGAAGTTTAAAAGAGAAGGTATGGATAAACAGCTGAAATTCTGATGGTCTCTCTGATTGGTAAAATCATGGCTAGGGACAGCAAAATCCACATTTTTTTCCACGTGATACTGTTGATACTGATATTATATTAATATAATAAATGTAGTGCAAAAATGAAATATGTATGCCAATCAACTTTCTGGAGAAGGCTAGAGACACACTTGACATGCTACTGCAAAAGCTGTGCCATATCTTCTGCAGGTATATTTTAAAGATATAAAATTAATGTTGATCTGTTTTAAATAAATCTGCAGAGAGTTCTTTGAAACAGTGAGCTCACTCAGCAGTTACACCAGTATGCAGGACTACGTATCCTCCCTCCATGTGTCTCCATCCCAAGTATGAGATGGCACAGGAGGATCTTTCTTCTCCTGTCCACATTTGATGATGCCATTAAAGACGTATGATTAGAAAATACTTTATTTTGCCTCAGAGTTTCAGTGATTCTCTGGAATCTGCCTCTCTTCCTTCACAAATAACACATGTAAGAGAAAAGCGGCCTTAAACAACTGATATCATAAGCAGGCGGAAGCAGCCTTTATCAAAATACACCCCAGTGCACATAGCCCTTCTTGGCATATGCTGCCTGAAATCACTATCTCTATAACCAACAGCTGTGTAAACAGCTTATATTTTAAATTATGTATTTTTCACACGAGTGGATGCCTTTGGTGCAGTTAAAATGGCATTGGGCAAAAAGCCCTCAGCTCCCCAAGAAATTTATGTTGCTCTGTCTCAGCAGTAGAGCTAATCTATATTGCTGAATAAAGCTGTATTTTCCACTTTAACTCACTGTTATGACATTTATATTCAAAAAAATTCTTTGAAAAGTTCATGGATGAAATTCCAAAACTGTTTGAAAAGTTGAAACATTTGCACATTTAAACAATATGTTTACCAGTTGAATACCCTGCTCTTCTAGAGTCCTTCCCATGTTTAGGCTTTAAAGCCTTTCATCGAGATGGTAGCATTGCTTATGCAATGTTATGCAAATGTGTGAACAATATTAAGGTAAGGAAAAGCTAAACTGGCAAAAGAACTTAAACTTTTCAAGTAAGAGTGCAGTGGCTTTATCACTTTGATTACGAAAAGTGTATTACAGATTTCAATTAAATGTGCCTCATAGTACATAGTACTGTAGGCCCTATTCTACGGTATCAGAGAAATTGAGTTCTTTTTTAAAATAAATAAATACAATTTGAAAGCAGCTTGTTTTGGTTTTCTAACATGAAATATTTTACAATTGAATTCCAGAGGGACTTTGAGCAACCTGATCTAGTCAGAGGTGTCCCTGCCCATGGTAGAGGGGTTGCAATTAGATGATCCTCAGGAGTCCCTTCCAACCTAAACCATTCTATGATTCTGTTATATGAGACAATGAGCCCATGTGTTGAGGGACAAGTAATAATCAATACAACTGATAACATAAACAACAAGGAATCCATATTAAATTACTCTATGTGTAACTATTTTCAGATTGTTAATTTTTAATTTAATTTTTATTTTAACTACCTCTGATTTGTTGATGTCCTCATAAGAAAACTGCGTGGCAGGTACTCCAAGATGGTTGATGAAATAATCTGAATCTCCCTGTATCTGCACAGAACTCACATTAGATCCTGGACACTTAGTCTTTTCCACACAGTTGAAGCTCTGACTCTGAAAAACAAACACAAATCAAAATTCCACTTATTTGCAACCAGACTCATAACAATTCATACCAATATATGGATGCAGCACCCTTTTACTCAAAGCATTTTAAGAACAGTCTGGAACTTACACTGACGCAAGCAGGTATCAGCTGAGTCATACTTAGTAGTGAGAGTGAGTCTATAAATCTTTCATTCTCTGCTGATATATACTTCAGTGTTTGGTATAGGACATAAACACAGAATGCAGAATATGCTGCAATATGTCTGAGACTTTCAAAGGACAACAAAAAGTCATGTCTAATTGAAATGGTAAGAGGGGGAAGAGAAGACAACTTTGGGAAGCATGTGAAATTTCCCATTCGGGCAGGAGATCAGAGGTGCCTTTTAAAAGTGTGCTCAGAGATCTTTGATAGCTACTGCACTTTTTTTTTTCAGTTAATAGCATGTTCTGAAACAGCAAAAAGATGAATCAGATCATGATATTCAAGACATCCATGTTCTATTACATGCTAGTAATGTAAAGTATTTGCTGCAATTACAGATCAGGGGTTAAGAGCAAAACAATGAAAAGACTGAAAATACATAAATACATATTTCCTAAGTAATTGCTTTAAAAAATTCTAGTCAGTGATATGTTTGTATTTCATTCACAGAACTATTTTAAGATGAAATCTTAGCAACAGAACGTCAATAAATATCGGGTGAAAACTGGAAAATAACCCCAAGACCACGTATGAGAGCAACATACTAATGTAGCTTTCAAATACTTCAGGTAATTAAACATTTAATAAACAGTAGGTACAAAAGCCTTCAAGATCTATTATAGGAAATAAGCTACCTAGGTTTATTTTCAAGAATGTTAGGCTGAAGGACTAGAAATTATTTGCATTTAGCTAACAGTTTATAGAGATCTTTATACCTGCCTGCTAAATTACTACCTACCAGCTTACTATAAGAAAACTGCAAGATTAGTTCCCCTTTAATAGTAAAATATAGCACATTCTGCATATTAAAGTTCCTGGATTTAACATGAAAATATTCTAAGAATTATAAAGAGGCAAACCCTCATAGTTTTACATATCTAAATTAGCATAATTACTTCACAGTTTCACTTCAGTGCTATGACGAATGCATTACAATCCACTATGGGCTGCAGATTCTCATTCAAAGTACTTTAAAACATCTTCAAGAAATAGCTTCCATTTTATAAGTATTTTTCAAAGGCAGCTATACCACTCTCTTGTTTTTATCAAATGTTTCTGCTCCCATCCTTCTTGCACACACTCAGAGTTGTGCAAGGGCCATCCAAAAAGATCAATATTACAGTCAAAGTAGAAACAAGAGATTCCTCTTGTCCACCTCTAGTGAACAGTATCACCTTTGAGGATATCCATGGAGCAACATGATTTACACAGCACAAATCCTGTCTCTCCATGTCATTAAAAGAAAAAAAATAATAATAAACATTTGGGTAGCATTAATCTTAGGTGTCACTTGTAATTCATGGTTTTAAAAACATTGCATTCAAAAGTGTACTGTTTATTTGACATGGGGGGATTTTTTTGAATATTTAAATTAATAGATTATTTAAAAGATTATCAACTTGAAAGTCATCACCTTAATAACTTCTATTCCCATGTTTCACTCAGCTCCCCCTTTAAATTGCTCTTGAGTTTTCAAATGCATTGTAAAGTCATTTAACAATGTCATTGTGGCTGTTCAAAGACATACAAACCTACCCACTATCCAAACAGTCCCAATAAAGTCAGTGACCTTGTATTTGAAATACTGAAGATACAACAGAAACAGAAGCCCAAAGTGCATACTCATTTCAAAAGCTATTTTAAATAACCACATATTATCTTCTACATTATATCCAAGTCAACGATACTGTACAGCACACATACATACATAAATATATGTATATAATTTTACACATATAGTTGAACAAAGGATCCATTCTTAAATGATTGCTTCTTTCAGGAATGATCAGATGTTTAAGTATCAAAGTGTACTATGCAGTGTAGCTTAGAATAAATGCTAATTTCCTCATACTGGTCAAGTTTCATAAATGATGAGTAGTCTGTTCTTTCTTTAATGTTTAAAAGTATACTGAATGATGTGAAATGCAGCTTTTGGGTTAAATAGGAAAAAAAAAAAAAAAGAAGGAAATCAAAATGCTAAATGACCAAATTAAGCCCAGTAAAACAGTTGGGCAAAATAATTCAACATGAGAATAGACAACCAGAGCAGAAAAGACTCAATGCCCTATAAGCAAGTGACATACATGAAAAGGCTCGATTTTCTAACGTACAGGTCAGACAGTTTGCACTGCTTTCAGATATTATTATGTTTGCATAACATAGCATTACATTTACATTAGGTAAATATTTTACCTTTACCATCACTAGATCTTCTCCCCATGCATCCTCAATCAGTTACGACCTACTACAGGAAGATAAGGTCATCCATTTATCATTTATTAAATTGCTAATGCATTTACCCTACTTGAATGCAAGCCATTCCTGTTTTTCAGTTTTTGTTATGCAGATCCACATTTTTCGTAATACTAGCTTTAATAGAAACAAAGATATACATGTATATGTTTTATTGTGGAAGTCATCTCTGAAATGGTATGCTTGGAAGAAAGACTTTTGTTCCAACATTATGGACATACTATACAAATCGGACACCAGCAATATTTCTTTTGTCTTGTAAAGACCTTTGCTCGAATTCAGATTCTGTTAATATGACCAGAATGTCACATGAAGGAACTGGAAAAAAGTACTAGTCCCTCTTTCTTTCATAGCTATCTTGCATATGATATTTTCAGACATTTTAATTATAATTTAACATGCATCTTGGCAGTATTCAATTTCAGATAAAACACAAATACAGCATAAAATCACGTAACAGTTAAAGGAAAAGTTTCCATTCACTTCAATAGCTACTGGTGCAGTCATAAGTGGAGCTTGTCTCTGTGAGAGAAATTAGAAACTTAAGCAGACTGCTTATAGACATGAATCTATATGAGCAATAATGGGATTCACGTGTCTGAGAAGAAATAAAATGTCATTGAAGAGCAGAAGGTTTCACACAATGAATAACATTTCACAATTAATAGAATATTATTATATTGTTTCTCTTTATTTATTGTTTCTAAGAGGGGTAAATGACAGTAGAATCAGTTATTTCTAAATATACACCAACCCTCATTTCTGCTAGACTACAGAAAAAAGAGATACTTTCCTTTTTCAGAAACCCAAGCCTGATTTTTAGCCAGAGTTTTGCCCATGAGAAAACACTTTACTACATTACATTTCAACTATTCAGAAATAATCTGTTACTTTTTTTTCCTCACTACAGCAATGATGAAATCATTTTAATGTATGAAATTTTATATGTGAAATTTTTAAAGCTTTGGTTAAAAACACAGTGAGATACAGTATTTTTTCATTTTTAAATCACCACCCTTCATGGCATATGATTTATATTTTTATAAAAATAATGTCCAAATCAATAGTGCTAGTATCTTAAGAGTTTAACTGCCTTGTTCAACTTTCACTGTTCTGATAATGCTGTACATTGTTCAGCTAGTTCAACAATATTTAACACTACACTAATATGGAAGTATGCTTTACATACAAGATTCTGCTATTTTCAATTTATTTTTATTATTACATAGATTCTAAAATATCAGCAGTCTCCAAGTTTTTGCAATGACTGTAAAGTTCATGCAGTGTGTTTTGCATTCTTCAAACAAATGAAACGTTTCCCAATACAATTAACTTTAAGATAAAGAATAATAATGTCCTATAATTAATAAAACTTTTCCATCAGTGAAATGTTGTTGAACTAAGAGGCAAGCTATTAACTGAGTTCATGCAAGAGCAACAAACAGCCCACAATACAGCATGCCATTTATCCTACAAGTAACAACAAACCAAAGCAAGGAAGAGCCGTCATGGTCTGAAGGACTGTTGGGTTTTGGAGGTGGAGGAGATGGATCCTTCCTCATTTTAAGAAGTGAAAAGATTACAAAATTAAAAAGGGATTTGAAGATTAAAAGAACAAAAACAGTGTGCAGCAAAAGCTGGAAGATCACAATAGAGCGGGGTGTGCCAAGACATTGAAAAAAATCAGTAAAACAAGTCTGTTCTTCCACTCTCCCTTTTGTACAGTATAAGAAAAGAAATCGAGGAGTACAACACAAAAATTAGATACTTTTAGCATGCAGAAGAATGATGGGAGGCACGGGAAGGAGAGGAAATGGGATGGGAATGATTAGGTGGTGGGACTATTTAAATTTTTTTTTTTTAATATTTTAAAAAATATTTAAAAAATGCATCTAGAATAAACTACCAACAACATGCTCTGTAACAACCAACTCCCTGTTGTAAAGCAGGCAAGCCGCAATATCTGGTTAATCTTTGAGTAAAACACACAATAGCACTATTCAGATCACTCACAGTTGCTCAGGCAGGTCGCAAGTGTGTCAGGCAATCCTCACTTAGGTCGGAAGGAAAGCAAGCCATGTGATTAGACAGTAATCGATGAGTGGTACATGTAATGCAATGGTGCGCGTGTTAATTGTAATTGAATAATTTTATTTCTCTGGAGTTCATTTTGTTTTTCAGTATCATGTTACAGGCTCCTATTACAAATCTGAGAAAATGAAGAGTACCATATGGCCCATAAAATACATCTAATCTGTATTAATGTTATAAAATAGACCTGAAACATTTAAAGTAGAATAAAGTGGTACTTCACTACAGACTTTATTCTACCACTGATTAGAGCTAAGCATTCATAAGTGCCTTTTGCTGCAATGTTAAGATGCTGGTATAAGGAAAAGCCCATATTAAAAAAATACTGTGTATTTCCACAGTTCACCTTCCTTCCACCTGGAGACATATAGCAGTCAAGTTCTGGTCACCTACTTTCCTTTAAGTGACTCCAGATGAAGTTAAAACCCTAGCTGCTTTTGAAGATTGATTAAAATGTCAAAGTAGTTTTCAATGGGACAAATAAAGAATAGCTAATTATTCTTATAAGGTGTCAGTGATCCCATCTTCATTCAGCAAGGAAGCTTTTCTGTCATGAATAATTGATCTCTATTTCTTGAGTTGAATGGCTGCCTGTGCTAGTAACTGGTGCAAGGTAAGTGCATTTAAGAAGCAGAAGCGAGTTAGATGAAGTAAAATTACCTTTAAAAATAGCTACAGAATCTATTAAGTTAATCACACACCATGGAAAAATGCAGAAGAAAAATCCACAGATGTACTATGTTAGACCACAGAAGTGCTATTCCCTTTCCCTCTCCCAGATACACTTCACAAAACTGAATTAGTATTGAAACCCATTGATGTAATTTTCCACTCTCTAAACAGTGCTTACTTAAAAACAATGGTTTTAATTGTTCTGCACATGGCTAACCTAAGAAAGAGTTCAAAACTCAAAATTAGAATCAATTATTTTAGTGTCCATTGCATACAAAGTGTATTCTGTGGGGGAAGATAAAAATAAGGGACGTAGTTATGTGTCATCCCCTCATCTGGGATGGCACAGTTGTTACCAAACAGGTACTATGGAACTTATGGAGGAAGCCCACGGGGATAACGAGAAAAGGGATTCTCCTTGTTACAAGGCAACAGATTAGCATCTTACTTACTGTAAACATGTTATGCTCAATCATCATCAACAGACTGGAAAGGCCAGAGACGTTGCATAGCAAAATATTCACAAGTATACATCCCTGCTACACTCTGACAAACGAATCACTGGAGGAGGAAGATTTGACAGCTCATAAAAATATTATTAGCAGTTCACTTGCCCTGACTGTGAAATCTAATGAAATAATCATGGAGTTTCTAGGAATTGTATTAATTCCATGGCAAACATACTGTTTTCTCCCATTTTATTATTTGTTTTGGCTATAAATGTCCTGCTTTGCTCTCTTTCTTTGATTATTGATCCTATATATTCTGCCTTGTCAAATTGTCATAATTCAAGTATGTACATAAGCATAATTCAAAATTATATCCATTCATTTTTTCTCTGCATGAGAAAAAGAAAACCTAAATGTGCTAATGATAATTAATATGCTATATACAGAGAACAGTTGTGATTTAAATAACCTAAAAATTCCATATCACTCGTGTGGTATATAAGCCTATCTGCATACTGCAATCATCTGATTACCTACATCATTTTAGGAACATAATAAAATATTTAAAAAGGGACAATTATCTAGTACAGAGAGCAATATTGTGAAAGCAGTTATTTCAATGCTTATGCATGTCTTTTACATCTCTTTTGCAAATGATGGCGAAGTTCAAAATGCACTTACAATCCAGTTTCACAATGATCTTTGATTTCTTGATGCTATATGAGACACAAATACAACCAGCTTCATCTGATGATATTCACTCTAGTTGCTAGCATATTTAGTCAACATTTATATAACAAAGCCAAGTATGAACACTGAAAAACCAATCATTCTTTAGACCTAGTCTACAAGTGTTCAGAATAAGGTATGATTAAAACACCAAGAAATCTTATAAGATAGTGATTAAAGACTACTGCTTTTAATTGATTTTGTATTTAGAATAAAATAATTAATAAAAAGAAATAAAATATTAGGTCCTTAGTTTCTCAGCAGTTATTTCCTTCCAGCTTAAGAATGTGAGGTTTTAATGAACATATCTAAAATCTGAACACCATTAATTAGCTTGTAACGGCAACATGAAAACTCCTACTGAAACCGTCCTTTAGAACTGCAAAGTCAGTCACAGAAAAGATGCATCTACCTCTAAGAAAATTCCATAATTTGATTCCTCACTACTTTCACAGTAAAATGAGAGATGTTCCTTGTACAAACACACATACACACTGCATTCAGAAGACTGTCTTGTCACCAGGGAAAACAAAACAAAACCAAAAAACATCCCACAAGAACAAACAGTGTTTATTCAAAGATATAGGGGACAAAGAATATCTCTAGAGAATTTACCATCATCTGCTATTCTTCTGATTCCCATCACGGTGCAGATGAGATGATTCTCAAACAGGTCACTACAGCTGCCAGAGGATCACCATTAGCCCATTAGAAATTCCCCGACAACACACTCTGTATTTTCTTACAAAAGCACTGCATCTTCATATTCCAAGAGAACTCTGGTTTTCAGCCTGTGTTGGAAGAGTTTATTAAATCTTCACAAGCGTAAAGTGCCTCTCAGATAAACCACACAGCTTTAAAAGAATTGTTCTTTGAAAAAGCATGCAGGTATCCTGTGTGACAGAAAAGACCTTTTTTGATCCAGGGGAGAGCGAACAAAACTGAAAATAGTGACAACTACAACGCTTATGAAAGCGCAGATCAAATTGGGATCAGCCAAGTCTCAGTTCTGACACTGTATTCACATTTCCATTGAGCCAAGGAAAATTTAGTTTAACTACGCAACACAAAGTATGGTGCTTAAAATTCCAGTTATACCACTCCAGGAAATAAATAAATGATTAGAATAATTTTGGCCTTCTGATGGCAATTTCCAAAAGAAAAAATTGGGGATCTAGAATACCAGCAATTATAAAAGAGAGCATGGAGAAGTATATATGTTTGGCATGAAACAATGAAATACAATATTATATACTGTGCTACTTTAAATAATAATAATTGTAATTTGTAATTTACAGTTACAAAACATCAGACAACCATAAGTCTATTGCTTGTTCAGGACTTTCTCTCTGGTGACCCAAGGGAATGGCTTGAAGCTGCAAGAAAGGAGGGTTGGGCTGGGTGTTAGGAAAAGGTTTTTCACCCAGAGGTGGTCGGGCCCCGGGACAGGCTTCCCAGGGACGTGGTCACAGCACCGAGAATGCCAGGGCTCACGAAGGGTTTGGACAACGCTCTCAGATACATGGGCTGATTTTTTGGGCAGTCCTTTTGGGACCCAGGATTTGGACTCGATTATCCTTGTGGGTCCCTTCCAGCTCAGATATTCTATGATTTCTTTTCTGTTAAGCTGCAATTGCATGTTTTGATATCATTACCTTTTTTTGTTGTTGTTTGTAATATAGCCATCAGTGCAAGGTCATTATAATAAATGGGACCTCACAGGAATGAACAACATTTTAGATGCCAAGTATACATCAAACTGGTAGTAAATACAAAAGCATGGTAATAAAAAATTATATACTCTAAATTCATTTTCCTTCACTGAACTTTTCCTTCATTTAACTTTATCTGCTGACAGTCTCTCTCTGATTCTTGGTGCTTTTTATATGATACTGAATTATATTTATCCTTCCTATACCTGAATTGAATTCATATGCCTTATTAATTCAGATATACTTGTTGCCAACAGCACAGATTGTTAGGAATTTCAATGGCTTTTGTAACGGAGATAAAAATCTAATAGGTATGTTCCCATTTGATAAGAGAATTTCAGAGCAATCAAATATTTAAAGCTAAAATTACATAGGATAAATTATATAAGAGGCAAGACTGCACTCGGAATACCATCAATGGTTCCAAGTATCTCAGTATCTGAAAAAATATAGAGAACTACTAGGTTTACTAAATGTAATTAGGAAATTATAAAGTATAGCTACGATAGCTGTGTCCTTCCAGAGTATCACCTTACTCCAGACATCTATATGCATCAACTAGAAAAGCCCTCCCATATTTCTCTATTGTCACAGACATAACCAAGCTCTCCAGCATGTAAAGTAATTTCAAAGACATTTTCCATAGGCTCAGCCTCAATATTCAGAGTAATATTTCTGTTTATGGTAAAATTCAGAAGACTGCTTAAGATCGTATTACTAAAATTATCAAATTACACAAAAAATAGTACTTTCCAGGACTTAATGCTTAGTTGCAGTCCAGACACCACAGTTGTAACTGTTCCACCTTTCCCCAAACTATCAGCATCCATGTCTCACTCTTCTTTCTAAACTAGGCAGTACTCTCTGCATTTTCTACCAAAAATGTTTGCCAGCACAACTCTCCCCAAAACACTTGTCAAAGAGCAAATTGGTTCGCCAAAGGCATCCGTCTGAGCCTTACCTAATCCAGAAAGACAGATCTGCAGTGAGAGTCAATCTACTACACTTTCACCTATGCTAACACACTGAGTTATGCTAATCAAGATCCACATGCCTATCCCTTCTTTTTCACATTTCTGACTTGATTATCATGCCTTTACTTGTTTTTGTTGTTGTTGTTTTTTTTGTTTGTTTTTAGTTATATTTTAAAGGATAAAATGTTTCATAGACCACCATGCCTCAGCCCATTTATATTTACCTTTAGCTGATCACATAATTATGCAATCATATAAAATTTATGTAATTTAGCTGTCACAGATGAGAACATATTATATTCCACACGTTTCCTTGTCTGCTCAACGTACCTTTTTTACCCCCAATATCATATAACTCTTATTTGGAACCTAAGAATCCTGAGTCATATCCCAATATCTCTAATGACACAAAAAGAGTCAGGACAAAGCCATAACTACACATTACTGAAGTAAGATAGGACACACAAAGAAATAAAAACAGTACTGCAAGTAGAACAGTCAGTTTTTTAACATGGAGGAGAAATCTGAGGTCAAAAAATCTGTTTTCTTCTCTGTAATTGAAGACCAGAGCGAGGTCAATTATAACATACATAAATTAATAAACTCTTTTGGAACAGAACATAGAAAATCACACATAATACCTTGGAGGAACTCTATTGCCACGTTGTTATACTACGGCAAATTTCCCCTAATGGCACAACCCTGGAATAAAGCCAAAGCAGTTTACTGCTGGCCAAGCTCTACCTTGCCCTGAAACCTCTGGTCTGACATTTAAACTTCTTGATAGCAACTATGCATGAACAAATCACTTTCTTTCAAGTGACAAACAAAAAAATATTTTCCATTCTTTGAAACAGAAAGTCACTTCCATTAGTCCATACAGAGCATGAAGGTCAATAAGTTACCATAGTATTCTATACAAAAAAAAAACATCCTCTAGACTTCAGCAGGAATTGAGCAAATGGAATAGTAACACTACTTGCTTTTAAGATATCAAGTATCTGTATCAATTGTATTTTTCAGAACAATCATCATGAAGCAGTTTTACCAAAGTGTGTCAGACAGCACTACAAATATTGTTCTCCAGGCTCCACTGCAAGATAAATTAAATGATCCAAGAGATGTTATATAATTTTATTTTCTACAGCAGTGGTGCAAAAAAATTTGGGACAAATGGACCACTGTAAACTGTCATCGGTTGTGATGCTTCGATGCCTTTCTGACTGGATTCTTCCAGCTCTTATCTGCTTACCCGATGGGTAAGTATCCTTGGTATCACTGCCTCTGTGCTAGGCAGAAAATAGTAATAAAAAACGGCAGAAAAGCAAAAGAGAAAGGCTAGGGCAGGGAAAGCTGTAGTGTGAGTACAGCCAAATAGCTTTTTTATTGTGGTTAAATGTCTAAAAAGTTCCAAGGATATATGACTACTGTTTCATAAGCAAACAAATCCCAGAAATGCTGAAAACTGATAGTGTCTAATGATCAACATAATCTAAGAAAAGCACAGATTAAATTATGTTTCAGGTTTTAATTCTGCAGTTACCTTCAGAAGTTACTTTTCCAGAAATTAAACCAAACTTTCTGAAACAATGAATGCACAGTATAGGAGAGAAATGTTTACATTGTACACATTGCAAAAATAAATTGACATAAAGTAAAATGCAATTTACAGCTTTTCACTCTTATCAGGACAGGAAGACAAAGTAAAGAAAGCCACATATACAGATTTTTGAGAATAGTAAACATTACAGCATCTACATGAAGGTTCAGAAGTACAAATTCTAGTCAGTAATGTGGAAAAAGATTTACTTCACAACCCAATATTTATTAATGGACTAAAGCTATTGAATCACATAAACGTGAGTTTCTTTATTCCTAAATACTAAATCTTTTCTCTGCATTACATCTTACACAATTTGCAACTCTGGCCTCTCCTCTGTTGTAATCGCGTACGCAAATAACTTTACAGATTTGTACAATTTCCCTATGCTCAGAAGTGCTATTCATAGACACAAAATCATGCATGTATATACATGTATACACACACACACACATATATGCACAAACATTTTCAAAATACAAATAATAGACTGGAAGCTTCAGGACATGATTTTCATTTTACTGGTTGTTGGTATGGTTGGTACTTAATAGTAATCAGTCTTACTATGCGAGAACATAGCTGTATTTAATAATATTGTTTCTGAAGTAATTTAAGATTTGCGGGTCTGAAGCCAAACACAATTACATGTATATAGAGGAAAAAAGTCAATCTTCATCTAAAGACACTAAGAGACTAAATAATCCATCATTTCCAAAGTACTCTCTTTCAACGTTAAAATAGTGCTTTATAGTTCACATTCAAATCTATATGGATTTATTTTCCAGTTTCTGATGCTTATGCTATCCTTTATTAATCAATCTACACTTATACATGTCATTGTACTTCTCCTTTGTCATGCAGATTCAGCTTTAGTACACTTTTAGCTCCTGGAACATCTTTAGCCTCCATATTTCAGTTCATATAGCTCATATTCAGGTCATATCATTCATATAGCATACAATTCACTTCTGGTACTCAGGGCTCTGTTGCTTTACAGGATCTGGAGACCCTACAGAAAAATTACTTCAGCTATCTCCTTCTTCAATTCCCCTAAAGAATGCCATCAGCTCTTTAATAACTTCCAATTACAGATGTAAAAAATGCAATGACTGGTTAAAAAAAAAAAAAAAAACAACAAAAAAACACAACAATAAAACTATATTGTTTTCTCTAATTTTTATTATTTCTTATTAGGTAATCTGAAAAATGCTACAAAATTTAGTATAAACTAACCCAAAACTCAGCTTGAGGCTGAATTTTTTTTTTCTATTTATCTTAACCTGAGACTACCATTTTAAGAGACAAGTAGCCAAAACACCAAATTCTTAACACAGTTTGCACTATTATTTAGTGTTAGTATTGTTTAGATCAAGAGATTCTAGGACCTCCTTCCTCTTGTATGCCTACAGCAGAATTACAGGTTAAAAATCAAGAGAATCAGCTCTTAATTTTCAGTATTTACTAGTTCAATGCACAAACAGATTTCTGTCTGGTATTAATCATAGTTCACTACAACATAACTCGTAAGGAGGTTCTATTCACAAAGTACATTTAAAAGCACATTTTGGAGCTAAATCTCTCACACACAAAGAAATACTAACTGGCGCTACTGGTTTGAAGGAGATTTCTACTTGCAAGAGATGCATGAAGTACTAGCTCAGACAATAAGTAGATGTCCCCTACGTAAAAATACACACCATATCAATACCCCCAGAGCAAATGCTATACACTTTTAAGTCTGAAGACTACATAAAAAATTAGCAGTGTACATATAACTTCACTACAGAAAATGACTTTTTTGACTCGGTATTTAAAGCAGACTGAATAGCCAACATATTTGACTATTTGCCCCAATTGCAAAATGTTTATGAATAAACTTATCTATTATTGAAAAATACTTTCCCAAAAATTCTGTGGATATTTAAATTCTATACTCTGTCTAAAGATAGTACATAATCAAAAGCCAGTCTGTCCTAGTTGGCTTTATAGGCCAAAACTGGTCAGACCTTAACATCCAGAACCTATCTGAATCCAGTAATGTTATCAAACACCCGGTTTGCAAAGGCAAAAAAAGTCCCTGAGTCTTCCACTGACTATTGATGTGTCAGTACCTCTGAGAAGCAGTCTGCTTTTACTATGGTTCAGAGATGTGAAATGAATTGTGCAGCAGCAAAAAGCAGGTTAGGAGCAGAGCTGGGAGTTGAAAATAACCTCTTGATTGACTCCGAGTATACTCTGTTCTATCCACAGGGTCACACAAGCTCAGAACTCTGAAGTTCAGAGCTTTTCATATGCCATCAGTGCAGAAGCCCCAGGTTTCGTGGTTTTCATGAATTTCTCAAATACAGGGCTGCTCTGGCAGCTGTCTTCTTTATGAAGACCAATCAGAAAGTATCTCCAACCAAAGTAAATGAAGTTTAACACCATTCTTTACCTGTTTCTCTGAAAATCCCCTTTGCATTTGAAGTGCCATAAAGACCCAGATCTTGTACTCATTTGGAACTATCACATCATTGATACCAAAAGTATGCAAGCTATCATTTTGTTTTAAAATTAAATACTCTGATGGAGGAGACCCAAGACAACCTTAAAATATTAATGCATGATGCAAAAGCAGTGATCCAGAGGGAGCTCTGACTAATTAACAAGCTCTAGTCCCAGGCCTTGAATGATAACACTGATGAAAACTCTGACGAGGATTTCATCAAATTCTAAAAGATCCTGGTTGGGCTTGGGCTCAGTGGGAAACACGGGGGGAAGGAACAACACACATCAAGGGAAAACTCATACAGATCTGAGTTCATACAGTTAGAAATGTTGATACAGGCAAACTTTTTAAAGGCCAAAGGAAATCATCATGCTAATATAACTGATATAGCTGGCTCTGCAATTTACAAGGAGAATATCCTAGGCAGATTTTTTTCGGCAAGGAATTAATGGCTCTGCTGCTGCAAGAAAGCATGGCTGCTGAAACAGCCACAAAGACAAATACGAATTCTTTCAGAATAACATGAGAACATGTGCTGTGATGATTTACTCTACTACAGCAGGTTTTCAGAATTTCTGGAAGAATCTTAGGGCCTGAGTTTGCGCTGTCTGAATAAATTAAAGATGTAGATGCTCCTTGTGTATTTTTGCATTTTCCTTCATACTCCTTCAGCAAAATTAGATTCATTGGAGGGTATTTCACTCAACAGTAATGGGATTTAATTCTTTTACCTAAGCAACTATTCACCAAATACAATACTCACTGAAGTAATATATATATATATATATATTACTTCATATATACTCTATACATTACTTACGTATGTATGTGTGTGTATCTCAAAAAGAAGGCTCTATGTCAGAGAGTATTTGGGGGAAAAAATTCAACTCCATTGGAAATCCAGAATTCTGTACTAACAGGAAAAGCTAATGGCTCTCTCACGTATTATCCCACTTTTACATCAGTATAGCTGCACCAGTCCTCATAAAATTTCTCTTAGTGTGCAGAAAATCAGAATGCGGACCAAAATATTTACACTGAAGCTCAAGGCAGTGTGTGTCCTTTGCAGAGCATAAACACATTGTCCCAATTAAAGGTCATGTATAAGCTCTATTCCTTTCAAATACTGTCACAGATCTCTTTTTAAAAGGTCATAGGTAGGCTTTAAGTCAAGTTATAAGAATATTTTGCCTTAAGCTATAGCATTACTTACTATAAGCACCAGGGCCTAAGGCAAAATCTGCATGGAGTAGGGCTGCGTAGTAGATGTGCTTCTCTGCTAGGGAAGAACAGGATGTTAGAAGGAAGAAATGATCATAGACATGTTTATTTATATACCACTTTCTTTTAAATGTGGGATTAAATACTAGAGCATCAAACTCATGCATCAGCAGGCCTACTTTGGGAACTCCAGAATAAGCAGATGAGTAGAGATGCTCAGGATTCTACCAGAATAGAAGCAAGACCTCAGTTCAAGTTGAGTTTATTAAAATGCTTTGGTTCCAGATCCACTTGCTAGTCAGCTGCTTCAGTTACAGAGATATTTTCCAAATACTCTACTGTGCTGTGAAGAGGCATTAAATCAAAGGATAACAAATCAAGATACTGTTTCTAAGAGCAATACAAGATTACAACATATAAAAGTGAAACACTTTTTTTCTTCTTCTTCTTCTGGCTTATGATTCTCGCTTCCTCTCTACACACATTTTTTTGCCAATTTAACTCACTGTAAGACACTAAGTTGAAGACCAGTGGCAACTAGCAACTGCTCAAGTGGCAACATTTGGCAAAAAAAAAAAAATAAAATAAAAATCAAGTTGATGAACTACTAAAATTCACACTGACTTTGAGGAAGATGTATCAATTCTCTGAAGCAGATATTCAGTGTGTAAAGTGTATAATTTTCTTGCTTAAATCAAAAACTTTAGGGATTTATGTATCCACTTTCCTTTATGTTAATATCAGAATGAATTTGATCATTTGGGAGTTTTCCTGAGGCTACCTTATTCATCTTCTACCCATCACAACTAATCATACCAGCAGCAATAATAATAATAATAATAAAATAGAAAGTGGATTGGATAGTAATTTATAAGAAGTACTATTTCGTCTTCTTGAACCTGACTGAGATACTAATGGCTCTCTTCTTCTCTGACCTTGAGAATAATATGAAGTGGCAAGTAAAAATTTGTAAATGAAAGAAATCCTTACTCATCACAGATCTGTCTAGAATCCACTGCAGTCAACTGGTGTTGACTGACAATAATAGTTATTAGATAAGGACAAAATGTCTTTAGATTATCTAAAAAACTGGATGAGCCACAAAAAATGACCCATTGACTCTTGTGTTTGAAATGCCCATTAAATTGGAGTGCAGCTCAGATAAAAAACAAACAAACAAAAACATCACCATATTACCACCATCAACAATAAAATCCTACTGCACTGAGAAGCACATCTAGCTAAGGTATTAATTTGATACATTCATGATAGTTCATGGAAGTGTGTCAGCTCAGCAAAGGTGAAGTTGCTCAGTCCTCCACTCAAGATGAACACCAGGCCTATTTTTTTTTTTAAAGAGACTCTTAAGAAGGAAAATTGGTTACAGAAGGAAAAGAGTAAATATCTTTAAGCTTGATCTATTTATTTAATGAGAAATTTACTGAGATACAAACCACATGCAGAGAAGGCCTATGATATGCACTAATCACCAAATTGAATTGAAAAATACAATCCAAACATTAATTACACACATTAGGTTACTTATGCCTAGAATTGGTAAAATAAAATTCTCATATATTTTAGAGAAAGAATAAAAACAAGCCAACAAAAACAAAAACTGTTCACCTCTGTATTTAATTTACAGCAATAATCCATTAATTCACAGGGAGAAAACAACTCTACATGATTTTTTCCCCCCAAATTCCCCAGAGCCCTGAAATATCTACAACAATGTAATTGGTTCCAAAGCACCATCACTTCCAAACATTCATAGCCATTTCAGCTACACATACAACTGTTTCATAACCTTACTTAAAGGTATTATATAAATGTGAATTATGATACTTTTGTGGTGTTTGGATTTAATTAAATGTTGTGAGTGACAACTGTAAATAACTACTGCTGTTTGTTTTATATAAAAATCTACTCATTACACAAAGCTTGATAAGCAGACCAAATGTGGCATACACAATGCAAACAATAAAATGTATCATACAGGACAAGCTTTTCTAAAATAATGAATCTAAGATCAAATTACATTTTTTGGTATGAAAGACAGATACCTAAAAATGTGATACTATCATGGAGTTCATACACAATGGCTTCCACATCCAGTCTCTTCCATATAATATTACCTTCTGTTTTGTTCTGAAATTATTACTTGGTAGACTCTAGCTTTACAATTTCAGAGTTAAAATGACTTGTACTTTTTAAAAAAGATTTTCCACTCACCCTAGTGCCCCTTTGAAAGAACAAAACAACTTCCAGTACTGTGTATTAACTTTTAGTATGCCCCCTAGTAGCTTAAATGCCTACTTTTCAACTGAGTTTCAAACTCCTTAATTTGTTAGAAAAGTATGAATTATGAACATGTTACACTTACAGGATTTTAAAAAATACATTTGACATCTGTTTCATTAGAGACGTTTTAAAAGCTATTCAAGTATTACTGAATTTCAGAACAGATATTTGTTAAATAACTATTAGTGGTAGAAAACATGGATAAATTAACATTAACTTTTCAACAAATGTTTGGACATATTTTTGAATTCCAGAGTCTAACTGGATTTATCAAAGCTGGTAGGTAATCCTAAGAATTCTGGTTAGACATAATGTAGAGCATTCCTTCCTTTACCATCACAGACAATGAAACAGCAGGAAGACCAGCTATATTTCTATTCACACAAACCAAGAGTTTTTTTTTTATTATTGTTAATAAATATTTTTTCCCCATTTAAACATGAAAAACAACAATTATCTAGGACAGCTCAAAAGCCTATTAAAAAAAAATCAATAGGAATAACTTAGAACCTGATGTTCAGCTTTTTAAAATAAAACTTTTCAATGAAAAATGTGAGTATTCTCATTTAAAAAAAAAACACGCTGTACATTTTTTCCCTGTTGTATTCAATGAAGCAAAATTATGTATGCATTTAAAGACAGGAGAAGTAACATTATGGGAATTACGTTTCTTTGACTTGTTAAATGAAAATGTGATTAAATGTGTGTTACAGATTAGAACCTTGTGAATGATTCAGACAGAGAGAGACTTTTTGCATATAGTTGACTGGCTTGAAATTAGTTCTGAAATTTTGTGGTAATTCCAATTATGAAATGTCCTGAAAAGCTCCATTCTAGCCCTATTTAGTATTTTTTCCACAGTGAACAGGACACAACCACCAGAAAGTTTTGGCAGTTAAGCAAACAGATCAATAGGGCATGAAAAAACAATAAATGAGGATTCCCTACAATTATTCAAGTTGAAGTTTATGATTATTAAAGCTATGTCACCTGTAGATGGATATGGAATGTTTTTTCCCTCTTCTTCCACAATTTTGAATCACTAATTACCACCGTTTTGCATGCAAGGTTTGGCCATCAAAAACTTCTGAAACATTCCTCAAAGATGCCTACAAAGATGCCTAATCTCTTAACCTTTAATATATGTATTTTTTTCCTTTGGGTGACTGACACTACACCTGTTAGTTTTTAAAATTTGTCTCCCAAGTTTTAGATACTTATTATATAGTTATGCCAACAGAATAGATATAGAAATTCAATTAGTAGCCTTAAAAGGAACAGTGTTTTTTTTTACATATAAGAAATGTAAGTGCACCAACACTTAAAGACGCATTAAACATGTGCTTTAAGTGACAAATTTTCAAAGTTAAGATATAAAGGCCCCTAGGTACTAAAAAAAAAAAAACAACTGCGGTGTGTAACCAAAATATAATAATTGCTCTAATTATAAGGTGATTTCTAAACCATTCAACTTTGTTACTGAAGTTTATTTGGAATACAATTCCACCTAATGTATAACTGAATGACCAAGCACTGATCAAAGCTGGCTTGTTATGAATTCAGAAAGTCATGGTGGGTGAAATGACACATACACAACAACTAGATTTGCTGTGTGTGTCTGACAGACATTTTTAAATTTCTGATATAGAAATTACTTAATTCTGTAGCATTAAATGGCTCAAGGAGCAGTAAATTTTCTTGGTTTCACAAATAATGGCAGATCTGGAGTCTGATCAGCAGTGGTCATATAATCAGTTATAAGTAAATAGAAATAAATATGTTTCATAATAAATTTTTACTTGTGAAATGTTAATTATAGAAAAAAAATCATTAATGGCCTTATTTACACAGAATGAATGCCAGCAAAAAACAAACTTAATTTACCAATGACATACTGCCAACAAATGGTGATTCACTAACTGAGCAAGTGAATTGACAATCATTTTCCATAGAAAATAATAGTAGGCAAAAATATAACTTGGCAGAATTTCCTCTTGTTAATGTGGACACTAATTATCATAGTCATATAAAAAAGATTTGGATTAAATATGTCAAGGTCTCACAATTGTTTGAATTCCTCTTTGCTTAATTAATCCAAATATTTAAATTAGCTTCTTCATGTAATTTGGTGTTTCAACCAGAATCCCAGTGAAAGGCACATAAAATTATTATTTGCAGACTGCTTATGTAGCTCCCTTTTAAAACCCACCACTAAAATAAAGACGTAATCCCTTTGCATAAAGTATATTTAAGAAGTCATTGTTTCTGTTAATTATGCAAGCACTTACTCTACTCTCTAACTGACCACTGGATCTCATAGTACCTGACTTATCAGGTTCCTTACTTCTCTTTTTATCGGTAAGTCTATACCATTCATACAAATGACATTTCATCTAAAATGTCTTCCTAACTTTTCCTACAAATTTTCAGAAATTAAAAGAGAAAGTGTTTTCGAATATGCAGTGATCAGAAAGCTTGTGAAGTGTCCAAAATTAGGTTTTAGAAAATCCACATGCACATAATACAGAGAATTAACACTCTTGTATGCATTTGCGTGTCAGTTTGCTATTTCCCCACAGTTTTCTGGAAGGTATGGTCCTCGTTGCATTCACTGAGTACTCTGCATTTAGTGCAGTTTTCACTCCAGCTTTCTTTCACAGGAAAAGCTACTGTCTTTCATTGTTTTCCCTTTAATTCTAGTACTTGTATTTGTAGGCTTTTGTAGCAAGTATTAATTATCCCTAGAACTACATTCTCCTTTTGTTATACTAAGATGGAGTGCCCATAATTTCATTAAAAATCTTGATCATCAAAACTGTGTTTCAATACTAGTAATACTGTTAAAGAATAGGAGAAACAATGCAAGCTGGCTCTGCAAGTCTGAAAATGGAAGTATGAGTTTTACCACAGAATCCAAAGGTACACTGAGGTATCTTCCACAAATCCAAAAATTACAGAAGATTTCTATCTAACCAAACAATATGGTCTACTTTCCCTTTTCATTTTAAAACAGATTGATATTGTTAATTCTAAATTTGTTTTTCATCTGCATTTCTATTCTAATATACTTATGTACGGAGAATTACTGTTATGATGTATTACTAAATACAAATTAGAATGATATTTGTTTCTTGATGGACTTTTTAAGCATTTCTTTAGAACTTGTATCTTTAACAAGAGTCTCATGTAAATGGATATATTTCCTTCAAGATGATATGACCTCCAAAATGACAAATCTTATAACATTTGCACATCCTATGACAATCAGAATTTTGAGGTAAATCTATAATTGCATTGTTATCTCGGCAAGTGCTGGAAGTAATATCAGTATTCTTTATTTGATCCAACTGTGAGTACCCTTGGGAACAAATGATGATCTTTGCTGGGCTGTTCCATCACTGACATAATATTTGGCATGAATTCAGAATTCTGGCCAGCATTTGGAAGCAATAATTCATATAAATCTTTTCAATGTCACAAACAGTATGACAGTTGCATTAATTACATATAATATTAGCCTACAAACAACAAAAGTATACAGATTACCTTGCATGCATTTTGTCCTTATTAAATGGGGCTTCAGGTTAAACATGCAGAACAGATATATTCTCAACAACACAGCCTTACCCATTAAAGAATCAGAGATAAGATGGAGGGTGTTTACTAGACGAAAAAAAAATGAAGCTCTAGTCATGTTTGACTAAACACTAACCAATTCACTGGTACGAAGTAGGACTCCAAAGAGACATTGTGTCCGCACTTCTGGATAGTACACAAATGCCATTACAAGAATTATAAAATATTCAAACATCACATCCAAATGCACCACAGAATTAAAGTGGAAATGGAAAAGAGATTTCATTTCCTTTCTTTCCAGAATAGAGGGCATGGCTTTAATACACTCACTATCGTCTTTATTAGAAAAAAAGAATCAAATCTTAATAAAGTGATAGACAGATAAATTATAAAGAAATTCTCTCCTGCACAGCTCCAGACAGTTTACAATTTTCAAATCATCATCATGGATTGTATTCTGAATTCAAAGAAACAAAATTAGTATAAAAGAAGTAGGTCAAGGAGCTAATGTAATATATTTATTCCTGTAAAATTGCAAATACCTGTTTTCTGGGAGTCAGGGCTGCAGAAATTATAGGATAGCAAAAGGCTAGCCCCCTGTGAGGAGAGTATCTTTTGCAAACACTGTAGCTAAAATGTGTACTAAGATTGTGACTGACATATCCAGTACACCTGGAGACATACATATATAACAGTATAAACACATTTCCACAAATAAAAATCTTTTTTTTTTTTTGTTTCCTGAAAAGAAACAATTTTTCATTGCACTTTTCACAATACTTACACAGAATAAACCAGATCCTTTCCATGAGGAAATTATCATCTAATCACTGTACAGAAGTGCTTAAAATATTGCTAAGAAGCAATTTGACCAATACCATTTTACTAACTTAGTTGGACAGAAAATGTCAAGCAAGATCAGTCTTAAGCTCTATTTAATTCAAGATGATACTTTAAGCAGTGTTTAGTACCAGATGTTTTCAGAGGCAAGTCAAAGAAACATCAGAATAGCCTAATGAAAATTAGCTTGGTAAATTTATGGAAAAATAACACCCTAAAACTCATACTTGATGAAAGTCAAATTTAAATCCATTTTATGCACTCTATTTTAAACTGTTTTCATCATCCAGTATGTATCTTACACTATTTCCACTTCATCTTAAGTATTAATAAATGCATCAAAAACTCAGAAATGATAATAACATCATTAGTTTTAAGCCTACATGCACTTACATGAGCAGAACTATGGAATATCCTGACTGTAGACACGTTACAAAGGTGCGAGCTGTGAACCTGACATACATACTTTAGACAGTATTTATTATAGTAAGGGTAATACTCTCCCCCGAATGTCACTTTACGTCTGGTAAATACACAGGTTTAAATGCATTTTGAGAAACAGTCTGGACAGTTCAGATTAGGAAAAGAAAAATCTGATTTCTTGTAATCATTATAGAATATGCTACTTCAAAGCTGCAAAAAGGTGTAAAAGCTGAAGGGCATGCAAGTGTGGTGAGACTTGGTATAATGAACAGTTGAAGTAAATTATCCTTTACAACCTCTTAATACACCTTGTAATTTTTTCTACAGAAAGTTTAACATGCTTATTTAGTAAAAACAGTTCATGTGTATTAGCAAAGTTAAAATACTTAAACAGAAAAACCTACATCTGTAATTGTTTAAAATCAACCAATATATAGGGGATTATCCATGTAACCTCATAAACCATACATGACATAAAATATTTCTAACCTCTGCTGTCAGTTGCTGAAGAGAAGGAGATGCAATAGGATGTAAAGTTGAGTTGCCTCTGACTGGATTATGGAGGCTAACATAAGCCACAACATTTCTTTGAAGAACTCTCTTGAGATCCTAGAACAGGAACAGATCGATGGTTATTAATACACACAGTTATAATGAAGATTTGTTTTGTTATTTCCTTTCCTTCTATGGAAAGACTGCACTCTGTGTTTTTGTCCTTTGTGAATCCCTAAGTATTACTTAACTACTGCTTTTTACAATATGCTGTTAAGAACTTCAAAGGATATCTTAAGAGTTATTTCTTTCTATAGCAGAAGTTATAATTCCATTTCACACATCGTCTCAACAAAATGCAAACAGGCCTAGGAGGAATTAAAAATGACTACACTTGTAAGGCCAAAAATGAAAACATTACATACTGTGAAACAACGTGAAGGCCTTTTACATTTATGCCTGACAGAAGACAAACTTCAAAAGAGATCATTATCAAGAGTTAAATGCACTGTAATTTTTAGAGACCAAATTCAGATTTAAATTGCATAACTTTCCAAGTGTTGTCATTTTATTATGTCTTAGACTATGAAAATAGTATGTACAAACTGTTTCAATTATTATCTCTTTTTAAAAAAATCCCCCTTGCCTTCTCAGTAATGAGGTACTTTTTGCATGAAGTGGCTCTTCATATTGAACAGAAGGGGTGTAACGCAATTACATCTGATGTAAAGCCGACTTGAAGTGGAACTAAACAGATTTTGCTTGCAGCCTGGATCTTTTCAATTTGATTTTTTCACCCCTTCTTGTTTTTGAAGAATAATCATGTTGGAAGTATGATGATGTAGGAAGCTTCAAATGAGAGCTAGTTGCTTCTCATGCATGATAAAAAGAAATTAACTCTTCATTTTATCTACTGTTTTAATTCAGCAGCCATGAACCTGTCTGTTAGTTATTGCTTTAATTTATCAACCGAAGTCCACTGCAATTATATATGATCAACAAGGCATTTTCATTCACTGAGCTGACTTGTATTCTGCTGAATGGAAAAGAGCACAAGGAATTGTCTATATTGGACCGTAGCTTTTAAGCACAAATACATGAAAAGTGAAACAGCAGTAGCCACGGGACACTGAAATGTTTATGTAATTAATGTAAACCACGATATGGTTCTCCTCCTTTTATTCAGTGTGCTCGTGACTCAGCTCTCCCAGCACTAAGTCTATCAATTAGAAATTAGTAAGTAACTGCTGAACCTCCAAGCAGCCACCCTCTGAGGCACTCCTGGGCCTAGCGCTGTGGCCTAACGCTGACAGGCAGCTGAGTGCCACATGGCTGCACGCTCAAAGCCCTTCTCGGCACAGCACGGCCAGGAGGGAGATGGAGGGAAAGAAGAACAAATATTTTAGGTTCAAGATAGGAGCAGCTTAATGAAGGAAAAACCCAAGGCCATGAACAAGCAAAATGAGAAAACTGTTATTCTCTACTTCCCATCAGCAAGCGACACGCGGCCACTTTGTGGCAAGCAGGGCCTCACTGCAGGCCGCAGTTGCTCAGGAAGACTGATGCCATCACAGTGGGAGCCCCCCTTCTCCTCCCCTTCCCCAGCTTTCATTGCTGAGCATGATGCCGTATGGCATGGCCTGTCTCCTTGCTTGGTTTAGCTCAGCTGTGCCAGCGATGTCCTCTCCCCACCTCTTGCCCACCTCGTGGCTTGGTGGGGCTGGAGACCCAGCCTGGACACTGTGCCAGCACTGCCACGGGACTGGGGTGCCACCAACACCCTTCCAGTTACCAGTGCAAAGCACAGCACCATGTGGGATGCTGTGGGGAAGTTAACTCCATCCCAGCCAGACCTAGATACGTGGATTATTTTAGAGGTTTTTTTCCCCCCCAAACTCTGGCAATGTCCTCCTTTACAGTCCTCTGCTGAAGCAGTGAGGAGACTCAGCTCACAAAGTGCTGTGTATAACCACTGAGCAACTTCCAGTGCTCTGGGAACAACTTTCCACTCCAATATCACACATGCTCTGTTCCACAAGAACTGCCCCTCTACAGATGTTATGGAGTATGTGAATGTACACAGACAGTTGTCACAGACCAGTTAACTTCTATATGGTAATTTCATACTGCTTCTATGTTTTCAACAAACATAATAATTACTACAATGCTTCCTTCTGAAATTGTTATACCTCTGCCCATTCATATGAACCGATGTTCCCAAATGATGTTCCGCCCCAGGAGCAGAAAACAATGGTCCGGTCAGGTCGCCAGCCTCTCTTGACCTTCAACATCAAAGCCTGTATAAATGCTGTAATGATAGCAGTACTACTGGCCCATTCTTGCCCACTGGAAGTATTCAAACTGCTGTGATGACTACCAATTAGGACATATCTGTCTGAAAAATAAAGAAGAAATAAAAAAAAAAACAACACCAAAAAGAGAAAATCTTACTTCTCCTGGATACTAACATTAAAAAAAAATAATTACAAAGGATGAATTTTATTAGTAGTCTGTAATGTCATTAATACAACACAATGCTGTCAACAGAAGTTTATACAATCACGTGCAAGACAATTGTATAATATAAACATATAAAACTGTGAATAACACTTAAAAATGAACTAATAAATATCTATACTTTCCTAATTTAATCCCTGTGCCCTCTCCTTCACTGTTTGCTTACTAGTCTCCCCAGCTAGGACTTCATATAGATAACCTAATAAAAGTTCCATGCTTTATTAGAGTGTTCTTGAAAAAAAATAAATCAAATAAATAACCAAGAAACACTACCTTAAATACATATTAGTGTCAAAAAAAAAAAAAAAAGAAAAGAAAAGAAAACAAAAGATGTGGTAGTACAACGAGAAACATGGAGAAAATGCATAGAGTATTTGCACTCCCTCACCTGGAAGACTGTGTTCAGTGCTCACCACCCTATCTCAAAAAAGACATTGCAGAAACAGCAGTTGAGAAGCTGGTAACCAGAATGGTTAGATATCTGGGCTTAGACTTCCAGGTAAGGTGACATTGAAAAGACCTGGACTGCAGGTTTAGAGAAGAGACACGACAGAGGAATAAAGATAATGAATGATACAGAAAGGTAAGTCAGACCTAGCAACTTTGATGATACTGGAAGAAAGTATTTTATAAAATGAAAGGCATTAGGTTTCAATCTGAAATAGAGAACATGTATACAGTTATTCAGAGGAAAAAAAGAACAAAACAAATCTCATTCAGAGAAATTAAATGAAATCTTCATCTCTCAAAGCTTCAAACAATATCCAAATACTGACTCTCAAGTGTAAAGAACCATCTTTTATTCTGAAAGGATGATGTGGTATGAAATGACATGAACTCCTAGAGTGACTGACGTGTTTCAAGAAGTCTACATAGAGTTCTGCTGAATGACTTATTCAGCTATTAGATGTGTATGAGATGAATTCATGATGGGAACCTCTTTGAAGGATTGCCTATTGGGTGTGTTCTGATATAGAACTAGACTTTCAAAGGCACGCTTTCCATATTTCAGGACATTGACAGAGAACAGGAGAACAGTTATTAAGTGATGCCAGATCAGCAACAACCTTCGGATGTCACATGGGTTCCAAGGACTATAAAGAGTTTTGGTTTCCTGTTAGTTCTCTATCCAAAAGAATTCATTCTTCACTGATGTCAGTACACTGGACTGTAGCAATACAGGGAGGTGGCAAAATATCCTCACTTTATACTGATTATAAAATTAAATACCTACTCCATGGGGACTTTTTGCAGTGACTGCTGCCTGGAAAGATTTCTTTAACTGAACACTAATACCCTTTGATTATAAAACAATTCTTGATGATACTGAACTTTTACTGGTTTTGTTCAACAAAATACATGGTGATGTTGTTTTATATGGTATTGAAAATGCTTTACTAATAGGGGAGCTGCTATGTATCTGTAATATTTTCAGTCAACTGCTTGAGGGGGAGAGGAGTGTATAGGTATGTAAATGAAAATTTGTTTCTTTAGAGCAAATATGCAAAATATAAATCTAACTGTACAAAATGTAACAAAATGTAATCTAAGATATAATTAGACTTGTTTGTTGCATCATGAGAAGTTCAATCATAGATTGCAGTGATGGTGAAAAGTCACAGGATCTTAAACTTCCTTAATGTTAAGCAAGTGGGAACAGAAATGAATAGAAAGTCCTTAAGGGATTCTGAATTATTAGAGCAAGTGCAGGGTGATCAGATCAGAACAACTCTTGCCCCTTATTAAATCTCTTCAGCTTGTGAATAGTGAGTATGAAGGGAAATGTTAAGAGACCTTATGAAAAATAGTATAGGACATTTTAATGGAAAAAGCTACAAACAGCAACTTACTGTAGGAGACACCAGCTAAATGAAATGGAGTATAACATAACAGCTGGTGCCACCTTTGAAATTCTTCATCTTTGCACATCTCTCTCTTGAATAGACACAATACCCTGAAGCAAGTGACTATGGGAAAAGCATAGGAGAAAGGATGGCCATGGTTACAAGAGGCAGCTGCTGTCCTTTCTCGTAATCATTAACAGAAACAGGTAGAGACAGATACCATGTGGTAAGAAAAAAAAAAAAAAAAAGAGAGAGAGAAAGAAAGGACAAGATGTGGAGAAAAAATATCCATTACTTTTGAAAGTGACAAGATGGGATAGTGTTCAGGGTAGTGACGGGCTGGACAATGGGCATTTATCATTGAAAATAGTGACTTTACACTATCTTCTTGTTATACAGCCCATTTTCAATCATGTTCTAAAAAATCAGTGTTATGGTTTTGAGATTTTTACATGCCGCCAACAATCACATTCTTCTGCACTTAAATCTTTTAATGTCTTGGTCAAATAATATCACCACTACATAGGTGGGTGAGCGTGTGTGCACGTTAGGATGCCTTAAAAAAATATCCAAACTGAAAAACAAAAACCACTCTTGGAGATGCTCTCCAGTCTTTCATTAAGCTACACCGAAGATAAATTTGGCTTGCTCTCTGCAATCCTGGGAACATAAAGGTGAACATTCCAGGTACGTGAAACTACTAAAACCCCATCAAAATGACAGAGAATCAATGCCATGAAAACATCAGATATTCTAACAGTTGACAGGGTGTAGCTATAGCAACAAGGAAGAGTAAAGAAACAAATGAAGGTTTAATTCATCCTGAATGAAATGTTGTCCATGGTGCATTACACGCCTCACTTTTATCTACATTCGCAGCCAATTTCGATGACCTTTATTCAGCAAGATATTATGGGGTAAACTGTTGACATGTGGGTATTCCTATTGACTTCCTTTGGATATATACACATAGAGTTAAGCGTATACCAATTTACCTTTAAAAAGTAGCTCCTTACTAAGAATGCAATAATAACGAGTAGAGAAGATAAATAATTTATTAAACAGATACCAATGCATTCTTTTTCTTATTTGTCTCCGTTCTCTTTCACAATGCAGTAGACAACGTGTCTAAACATGACAGTTACTACCTTTCAAATTCTTTGACAGCTATTTGCAAAACATTAGCGACAGTAGACTGGTAACTTCAAATTATTCTACAAAATTAAATCCTTTATTGAAATTAAATCCACTGTGCTGACTACTTTCTATCTTGCGTAAAAAAATACTAATCTGGTAAAAACGTAGCACTGAGCCCACACAAAACTTAGTCGTTATTTCACTAGAAGAGATAAACTGTAAAGCTACTCTGTCTCATTCATTGCATCACTTAACAGATTAAATGACTAGACTGTAGCTAAATTTGCCTCCTTTCTTATGAAGCTAATAAAAGAGCACTAATCAAGGCAAATGTGACGGCTGTTTGGATGATGATGTGGTTTGTCCAGTACGTATTGTATTGGGGCAACAACACTTTGCAGTATGTTAAGAATCAGCAATAGTGTTCATTAGTGTTGCAGAAACCCTTCAACTTTCAGGCAAGTTCATTCACAGACAGAATAAAGTCAAGATGATCTTGATTCCTATGATGTTCTGATTATGTTACCTATATACAGCACCAAAGGAGAGAGGGGGGTTGTGTTTTATATCACAATTACATTTGGAATCTTACTGTTTAATTCTTAACGCATGCTAAACTAATTATTATTCATAGAATTGTATACAACTAGCTTAAGGCATGATTCTAACACAAAATAAGGCTGCAGAAATTGTGATTAAGAACTTAGTCATAGATTGTACTACACTGTAATCACTTTTGATATTAGATTCTTAACTAAGCCAGGGATCAGGCTGCCCTGCACCCTGGTTTCAGTGAGACAGCTGAGTTACCCAGTGATGTTGTGGATTTGAATCATAGAGTTTCATTTTATTTAACTCAAAGTTCTGTTAACATCATCAATAAAATCAAAGCATTTTCTAAAATTGTATAGACAGCTCACATGTTAAATAAGATCATGTTATACAACATATTTTAAAATTAAAACTATCAACATAGCTATTGGTATAAAATACAAATATGGTCTACAAGTAAACTCTGGTTGTTTCATGAAAATACTTTCATTGTAACAATAATACCTCCTGAGATCATTCTGTGTTTAACCCATATGTTCTGTTTTCTCACAAATCAACTCACAGACTACAAACGCCTTCCTCTATAGTAGCACATTATGTGGCAAGTAGAACTGTGACCCCAGCTATGACTCCCAGTCATTGTGAAACAAATAATCAGTAGAAATGATAAGGGGCTACTTACCAGGAAACACAGTTCCTTTCAAATATCCAATAACATTAGAAATTGTCCTGTATGTTGTGACTGACTGAATATTCAGACTGATTATTTTTTTCTCTGTCAAAAGATAAAATGAAAAAAAACACTAAGCAAATGTTAAACTGTTTATTCAAGCAAGAAATCCACAGGCCACAGATATAAGTCTCTCCAACAACAACAAAAAAGAGAAAAAGAAAAAAGGTAATAAAGAGAGATAAAAGATTAAAACATGACATAATACAGTATTTTCTTAGACACATTTTAGCAGTGGGGATTAAAACTAGAGTCTCAAAAGATGTTTCTGCTCCTTGAGGAAAAAGAACATTCAATTCACCCAATAAATGCTGCCAGGACACAGTAGTAACAAACAACAAGAAAAAAAAAGTAGGATTTACATAATCCTATGATAAGGAAAGTTGTCTTAATCTTCATAGGTTTCTCTAACCTAAGCCCCCACCCAAGTCAGTCTTTCTATAACATCCACAGAATTATACCTGTTTTACATTACAATATTATGGAAATAAACAAATGAGCAAACAAAAAAAATAGCAAGAACATCAAAAACTGTGTGCTAAATTAGAAAGGAAAAGTTACATCTTAGCATTACTAATCACTATACCAGCATAGCCTTTGGTGATGTACTTGTGAATTTATGCCAACAGACAGCTTAGCTGGTATCGGTTGAGGAAATGGTATAAATACAAGGGCAAAAGATTCCAGAAGCTGCCAATATATAAGACTTGCCAAAATAGCTATGCCAGTTAAGACTGTGGCACAGGATTAAGCCAGAGAAAAGTAAATATCTGAGTTAATATAGTTTTAAAAAACATACAGTTCTTTGTTGCGAGTTCCTGCTGTTCCCTCCATCCCCCAGGTGGGACACGCTAGCCACTCTAACTCCTGGAGTTTGTGGCAAGGCAACAAAGCATTTAACTACAGGGAACTGCAGATACCTTTCAAATGCTTTGTTTGCATTATAATAGACTGTATTAACATTCATCTCATCTGAAAGGTCATAACTTCTATCTGAGAAAAGCAAAAACGTCTTAAAGTGCTCTAACTTAAATGCTAGCGGTGGTCTGACAACAGGCACTGAGTCCTCCCAGTCCTCTGGGGGGTCCCTACATCCAGAGCATGTCCCCAGCCCCATGGCAGACCTGTGTTTCAAGGCACTTGAAACACAATTTGGGCTGGCGTTCCTTTGGTGTCCGCATCCTGACTGCCACAGACCAAAATTAAACTATTCCATGGACCACTCTGCTCTCTATCACCTAAGCTGTTGGCCTCCCCAGGACATGCTGCTGCCAGTTTGTTTCTGGGATTTCTCTCCCGAGATATGTAGAATAATCAAGCAGGGAGTTTACTGCAACATGTAAAATAAAAACTATGCATCTCTATGAAACTTTTCTTCAGGGTTCATTTGCTGGTACTTCAGCTGGTAAATTTACTTAAAAATTCTCTTAACATAAAATTCAGTATGTTTTCATTCACTATTCGCTGATATTTGAGAAAAGCAAAACAACAGCTAGGAAATGTTTAAAAAATAAAAGGTTACCAAGAATATTTATTTTATTTTTTACTCAGACAAAACCTTCTTTGTTAAAAGTAGAAACAGCCTCCATGTGACAACTCTGTCTTTGCTAGAATGTAACAGCGAAGAATATGAAAGCCACCCACAGTTCATTAAAAATAAACCATAGCACATTACTTTGCAGTAATTAATCATAGCAACTTAATATTTTGATCTGTCATGGATACGTTTGGGTTCAAGTTCTAATTAACTTTTACAGTAACTTACATCAGAAAGAAAAGTCTATTTACAGCATGTGATGATGAATTGGTTGTTCTATAAATCTACAGATAATATTATAGAATTTTATTAAAATATTTAATTAAAAAATATTAATCCAGAGTGCTTCCAGCACTGTACTGTTACCTGTTTAACTTTTTCAGTTGTTTAAAAAAATCTGAAAATAGCTCATGGCATGTGAGCCATTGTATTTCTTTAGGCCCCATTTGAAAAATAAGATAAACCCTTTTGAAGACAAGTGGCAAAGTTGTCTTTCCTTAATCAACACCAGCTATGCAGTGTTCAACTCACAAAGAAGAAATAGAAAATTATGTCCTGGCAACACACATATTGTGGAATCAGATAGTGAAGTTAATAGTCATGTAATACACTAGTCAGCTTAAAGTGACTTGGGCTTAAAGGCTCAGTACCACCGGATGAAAAGGCTGAAAGCACTCTTTGGAGAATACAGCAGAAGTGAAATTTAATCCCCTTTTGACAGTGCTGACAACAAACATCACTTCCCTAATGCCATATTTTAAAGGTATTGACATTTTTTTTTCTTTTTTTTCTGTATTCTCTGGAAAACCTATGAGGAGACTTTTGCTTAAGATTACTCACTTTGAGTTTATGTAAACCAAAAGCTATGACTGAAGTAGAAGCACAGAAAAGTATTTATATTTTGTCCGTATTTTTGATCTGTTTCTTTAACTTGAAATCTGTACATTATCTCTGGGCAAATGACTATCTTCTCTCCAAATTACCTATTTTAAAAAAGTCATGGTTACTTCTCTCTCATTTGACTCACAGTTTTAGAACTACAGAGGAGCTTAAACTAAGTAGTCTAAGAAATAAGTTATGCTTTTTTTTTCTTTTAAACTATCCCACACTTACACCAACATAGAAGCAAGTGATCTTGAGATTAACTTTCAAACAAATTGGTTAAATTTCTGAATCTTGCTCATGCTAAGCACTTATATCAACCTCTTGTCTGATCGTTCTTGTAGTACTGGATTTTAAAAAAGCTTCATTAGTCACTCAGGTTTGAAAACTGAACTCATTTGACCAAACTTTTGCTATAAACACATAAAAATTTGCCCATATGCACATTTAACTCAAGTGCAGAAGCATTAAATACTAACTGAATTCAGGTATTCCAAAAGCATAATTCTTAGATCATACAAACAGAAGCTGTTTCAGAATACCAAGGAAACAAACTATATAGAATAATTCCAAATCAGTTTTTAACATGTATATAAAACCAGCTGAAATCAGCACAAACCACACCTGAATAAAAATATGTCACTTTGAAATCACAATTGAAGTAACACATTGAAACATCACCAAACTTCCAGAGCCACGTTATTTTAGGGCAGACAAATTCACCTGGGGTAGTCAGGATAAAATTACATTCAACATGTTTCTTTTTCAAGTCATTAAGAACCTTTATGTCAAGCTCTAATAACTCAAGTGCCAACTTTCTGGGCACACACTACCAAGCTTTTCAGGCCTCCCTGAAGGCTAATAATTTGCTTAATAACAAAAGCTACAGTTTTCATAAAGTTACCCGCCCCAAGACCTGAGGCTTTAAGGTAATATCAAGTATCACAGAGCATGATGAAACAGTAAGAACTAACAACACTCAATTCAGAAACACCATAACTGATTTACCTATAATGGATAATCAAATAGATTACAGATTTCTTTTATTTTATTGGTGATACTGTACAGAATAATGTGGACTTGTACATAACATTTAGAATATCCTGTTAAAAAGACCATTTGATGCAAATACATTAAAATGCTTATATACCAGTAGATTTTCCAATCATTTGGAAAAGTGCTTCATTTTCATTAGACAGTTTCTAGAGAACCTGAGTTTGAAATCTTACTTGATTTTGAAAAACGTATTTTAGATAGTCCATAGTATTTCATCACAAGTCATTTTGAGTACCAAATCTTTTCTACTTTGTATTTTAAATTGATTATCAATTAGGTTCAAGTATAGGTCTTTAAATGAAGAAAAGCACTTAATACTTAAAATACTCTAATTGCCCATTTTTTGAAAAAGTTCATGGGAGCACATAATTTTAGACAAGTGGGGATTAATGATGACACACCATAATAAAGAAAAAGCAAATCTAATTACCAACTTCAACTACCACAAAACTAACAACTGACTTCAGTTCCCACTCTACACTTTCTAGGTTCTAAGTATCCCATATATCTCAGATGTCTCTCTCCATACCCTTCCACTCCCTCTGTCACGTTATGTCTCTTGAAAACTGCAAGGCTAAGGGAATAAAGAGGCAATGTGAGAAAACTATATATAAATGTTTAATCATTACTGATGAATCTGCTGCTCAGCTTTTTGAAACATACTGATGAGAGAATGATGATCATTTTATTCTAACAAATTTTTAGCCAACCAATCATTTGAATTGCACATTCATCTCTTTTGACAGATAAATGATGAATTCTACGTCAGAAGTAAATCTTTCTCTTAAGCTTCTTCCAATCAACAGGAAGACTGCAAATTGAGCCTTCACTGTTCTCATATGCCTCTGTTCAGCACATTCTCTTTAGTTATTATTATTAGATAGTTATACAAGATTTCTTATCATGAAAGCAGTCTTTTATCTCTTCTATTAAGGCTGCTACTGAGCACTTCAACAAACTATATGTTCCAGCATATAGAATTATTTCAAAGCACAATATATCATAAATGCATTACAGAATTAAGCAAGGCTTGTTACTATAAAGCCACTTTACTCAATAAATTAAGACTAAAAAATAAAAATAAAAAATTGCACGTGGTTTATTGTGGTTAAGAAGCGTTACACGAAATCAGAAACAAGTTGTGATCACCCAGAATGAGAAGGACATGGGTTAGTTCTTTCTAGACTGCCAGACTGCATAAAAGTAGAATAAGCTGTCCTTTAGGTGATTCTATACTGCAGCATCCAAACAAGCTTTTTTTGAGAAACAGACTCAACAGAGCTTTTTCTCTTTCTAAAATGAGTTTGCCAGCCCATTCGTGCCTTACATTACAAATTTCAGCTGTTGAAAACCCGTACGCTATTAGCAACCTTCACACATCCTACTTGGAATGGTTAAGCTCTTGTTCTTCCAAAAAAGCCCTTTTCCTGCTTATATCATCCTTGTTTACTGGTTGCGGGGAAAATCAGCTCATCTTTAAAATATCTAATCAGCCATACATGGAGAGCAATACTTGTCCTGATAACAGCAGCTTAAGCCATGAAGCACGAGGTCTTGCTGCCTTTCCATTTGATATGTATAACTACAAATGTCAACACAAGTCATAAAATTAACCAACCTATTTTATGTCTTGTTTTATTGTATTCCTTTTCCACAGTGACTTTCCAAAAGCAATAAACAAGTGATACAGCACATATATGATAGTACAATGGTTGCCCTGAAGATTTGCTTTTACCATTATCATCACTGTACTTAGTGCAGGATAAGTGGCTACTTTAATTTGCCTCTTCCCTTCCAAGACCATTGCTTTACATCAATTAAAATAAACAGGCACTATAATAAAAGGCACAAGGCACATTTTTTTCTGCATTTTTTTTAATGGTGAAAGATAGACTATTACAAACAAAAAAACAAGAAAGAATTACTAATTATATATGCATCTCTTCTGGAATGTTATCTGCAAAGTGTTTCTCCCTTCATTGAAACACTGTGCATCATCTTTGCTGGAAGACTCTATTCTCACTTTTTTTTCCCTCACAAAAGCAGTAAGTTTATTCAAGCTATAATCTGTATGACTTTGCTAATAGCATTATCTCGGAAGAGATAAGCTGAATGCATTCTTTCTTTACATCTAGCTCTATTCAAGGTATTTCATTCTTATCATGATGACTGTTTTCCTGATGAAATTTGAACAAAAAGATGCCTGAAGGTCCAGACAACAACACATTGTTTATTCTATGGCAGATACAAATTAAGGAACACAGAAAGACACATCACTGTTTAGAATTATAGTATTACCTTAGAGACAGAAAAAAGATACTGCTCCTGGTGCCTTAATGTTTAAGTAGTCCGACTAGGCCTAACAAACAAAGGAGTGCAGCCCTAGTAACATCTCCCTAGTGAAGATACCTAAAGACAGTGGGATTTCTTTAGTCAATAGCAAGAATTAGAGCTTAATGCCTTACATTAAGAAGGAGACTTTGTACTCCAGATATTGACTTATTTGCTGAAAGCTGGCAAATGAGATCATTTCTGAAAGTTAGACCTAACTAGAGTAAGGTTGCTAAAGATAAAAGAACAAATACTTTTTTTTTCTTTTTTTTTTTTTAATGGCTCTCTTGTAGTAATTCCCAGATATTTATCACCCCTTAACACAACTTCCATCTATCAGTTTTTGGGAGCAGAATTTTTATTTTTTATAATCTCTTCTAGAAAGCAGCTAAGCAAAGCATACTCATAATCAGCTACATCTTTTAGCCATACACTGTTAGAGAAAACAAATTTGGAATACCTGAAGACAATTTCATTTTTAGGAGAAAAAATTATTTAAAAATTATTACCTGTACTTGGCAGTTGAAGGGGGACACACCTATCTTTTTGGATACTGTTCTCAGGTACAGAAATGATTTTTTTGGCAAGTACTGCAGAAATTGGTTGCACTAACAATGTTGTGAGGTTCAGTCGATGTTGTCTGTAGCTTCCATCTTAAATAACAAAAAGAAAACAGCAATTTAGTGAATTACAATTAAAGATTTCTACATAAGGCCTAAACAAAATAAAGTAACCCGAACATCTACAGTACAGCTCAAGAAATCTGGATTTAGATAATCAGCCACTATTTTGTTCTTACCTTACCGAAAAAAATTCCTTCGAGAACACATACAACAAAATTACATATAGACATTAAAATGTGTAGGGAATAGTTCCACCAGAAAGAAACTTGTCAGAGTTCAAGCAGATATTAGATTGTGACTTAACAAAAAAATGAAATCAGTGTTTGGTTAAAGGAATCCACAAAAAATAGAATTACTGATCAGCAATAACTCAAGTCTCAAATACAGTGTTACTGGGAAAAGGCAGGTGTTTAAACTGCCTGAAATCAAATCCAAGTATCTACCTGCATGAAATGATGCAGCTACATATAAGGTTGTTTGTTTTGCTGCAGATTTGGAATATTACAGATGTTTAAATACTACAAAAGTTGTGCTACTTAGCAATACACTGTTAAAGGGGTAGGGTATCACACCAAAAAAAGCTTCTGCGAGAACTCCGAAAAGAAACACGCCACAGAGGACATGTGCTGATGACGTATGACAGCTTGATGAGATGTGCTTCCTTGCATATACCCAGAAGCCTGAAAATCTGAATACACACCCTCTCCTTTAAAGAATACAGTCTGATCTAAACTATTTCATAAAAAGTATTGAAATTAATATTAATAAGCAGTTTAAAGAAAAACATAAGGATTACTTTCTCTTTGCCAGACATGTATTAGCTGTCATAAGAGTATTTAGTTTTTAGGAGATATGAGCTAAGCTATCTGCATCATGATCAGGACTTAAAAGTAAAAGATCCAAGACCAATCTCCCCAGTAAAACACAGTTCATACTGAAAAATTTTGAGATTTCCAGAGCTACTGGTTAAAGCACAATCTTCCAGTCTTTTTTTTAAGTAGTTATGGGCTTGGTCTGGTACCAAGGACAAAACAGTGTAGCTCAACTTCGCAAGGAAACCAACATATTGGAAGAACTTTGTGAGGTTCTCACTTGACCTTTCTCTGCTGGATGCCAGGCTCCTTGGAGAGCATAGTGCTTTCGGGATCAGTGAGCTCAGCAAATGCTTTGAGAATAATTTAAAATTGAGATTTTGCTTGTAATTAAAATTTTGTTTTATAGCAGTAAAATGATTTAAGCAGCAGACTTCCTTACTATGTGCAAATCTAACAATCCAACCATGCCAGGCCTAAAACTGGTATTAATTCAAGGAGGACTCTAGAGAACATGCTGGAATGTAGTTAGAAAAATATGCTAATCAATTCTTAAATTTATTTTGGGCGCACAAAATGGTAATCTTTAGAAAGTTTCTGACACAGAAAGTGAGGACTATACTCCTACTTTTCCAGTGACTCAGGTTGAGGTTTTATTTGGACAAAATGGACAGTATTTCATCACTATCTGCTTATTAAAGTAACTCTCTGCCAGAATCTGATAAAACAAAAAGTTAATAAATAAAACTGTCTAAAAAGTTTACTTATAAAATTCATTACAGTAATTCCTTCTATGACCTGAAACACTGTTTTAATGATCTCTCCAAAAAATTTACAGAACAAAAAAGTAAAGTCTGACTGAACATTGAACCATAATTGTATATACCCACATCTTTGACTTTCTGCTGCATTAATAATAGAGCAGTATTAGTTTTGAAATATCTGAAGTGAATGGCTCATTAATTTTTCACCTTAAGCCTAATGGAAATTTGACAAACAGTTTTATGCTGGGAATAGAAACTTCAAGCAGGACTTCACAGAACACTATGAGAATAAATTATAGCATAAAAGACAGAATAAAGTGCATTTGGTCAAATAAGATGGCTCTGTCATTCAATTGCCTGGAGTGAACAGTTCAATGCATTTCTGTGGAAGAGGTAATCTGCCATTTATGCATTCCCAGCATATCTTCTGCACTGCCCTTTGTCAACATTTGATAGTGTACGAACCACGACCAAAACAGAGACATAAAAACTGACACATCATAAGCATTTGAATCATTTGTACATGGAATGTATAAACCTTCACACTGCTTTGCTGAGGTATTCAACAGCCGATAGGCTTCCACTGAATCTCGTGAAGCTAGTCACAACGATCTCTTTATTCTTCCCTGCAAAATCAGTTTATGTATGGTTTATCTGTGGTTTATCTAACCACATGCCCAAACTGAAGGGACTGTGGAGTGCTTATTCCAGGGAGATGCCACCAGTTGATCAGTGGCTCTAGGTACTAAAACAGCATCACTATTGTCAATCGTAATTCTGCTGTGCAGCAGCTGTTTTGCTGCACCTTCAGTGACAGCTGTTTGCAATGCTGTTCATGAGCAGTACTACTAATAGAGATATGACTCTCTCATCAAAAAAACAAAACAAAAAAAACACACAAAAAAACACAAAAACAGCCCATCACACTTCCAATTAATACTGCTAGAAAAGGCTTGCACTGTCACATCGTTAGTGCAAGCAAAAATGGCTTTTTTTTTTTTCTTTCTCCTGCTATTTTTGCACCTTGGTCTTCCAATGAATAGCTCCAGAAAGTCCCACTTTCTCATAAGGCAAGTCCCAATGACTTTCTGTATATTTTCCAATGGCATTAGTATGAGTATAGTCATACTTACACCAAATTGCAGGTTTGGGTTGAAGGATATTTTTAGAATTCAAATCCAGTCCAACCTCTTACACAAAAATGTTCCCATCTGCTACAGCTTGCAAACTCACTGAGTGCAGTAATAAGATTTTATTTTTTCCTTCTCCTTTCTAAATTCACTCTTAGAACATAGAAGGAAAAATAAACCATTTCTGGCTGTCCCTTCTTGCTGTAAATTGATATAGTGAGAATGATAATCCAGAAAAAATGATGATGTTCTCCTCCAAGCACTTAGGTACAGAAAAATCTGGGAAAACTCAAATCTGCTCAGTGTTTGGATATCAAAAGTCACATATATTATTTTCTGTACATAAGTCAACTTTATAGCTCCTCCTCTATTTCTCTAAAGCAAAGAAAGTAATGTTTTATGGAAACTGGTATTCTGACTTATGTGTACCAAAAATGGCACTGATCACCCTATGACACTTAAAGCAGAAATAAGAATGTTTTTTTGTTTTTTTTGTTTTTTTTTTTATTAATGGGCAGGAGGGTAGCTTAAGATCCGGAGGGTATCTTGGGAGATATAAGCTCAAAGTATCAGCATGGATGAGAAAAGTAACTGGTGAAGGAAAATGTTATCAAGATACAAGCACAACCTTGAGTAGACATCTATGGAGTAGAAGTGGTAACAAGTATTTTCCTGTTATGTCTTTATCCGGTTCTCTGTGAATTATCCACCAGAACTACAATGTGAAAAACGTCAATTTAAAAGTACATTGCTTCACTAGTCATTGGTATTAATATGCAGGAAGAGAAAAACATTTGCCTCTCTTCTGTAAAAAACATTAAATAAAAATCTTTGAAATTCCGTAACCAGGGACTTTAACAGCAGCCACAACTTAGGACTTGCAAAGCGGCTTTACAGGCAATGAAGTATGAGATGATGAACTGTTCTGCCAATTACAACAGCATTGTGGCAGCTTGCATTTCATGATGCATGATTCTGTGATTCGCAAATGGACAAGCAACGCTTAAAACTATGTACAGATTTCAGATATGGATGAGAAAAAAGTTGGCATCTGTGAAAGGTATATGCACATAACACTGAAAATACACAATGTAGGTGCAGTCAGGATCAGCCAGAAAGAAAACAAGTTACTGAGAGTATTCAGAGAGCACCTGAAAAACATTTTAAAATGTTTGTTCACGCTGGTGATGGACAAACAGGTTTGTTTAAAAACACCTGAAAAGCTTTCACACTCTTATCACGTCAAAAGTTAAGGAATTTAAAAGAAAAATATATGACACAACCTGAGATAAACTCCCAACAGTTAACAAGACTTATCAATACTTAGAAAAAGCAAGCAACATACATATGTTGCTTTACTTAAAGCATATTCACTGCATTCTGTTTACATAACATTTAATCAATGGAGTGGATGCTAATCTGGGTATATATTACCCAAGACTGTCTCCTTGAATAGATTTGTGTTGTCCTTAAAAATAAAATTACGAATTTTACAGCTGATATGAGAAGAAAATATACCTTCAGAATCTACTATCATCTTTTCCCCTTCCTCTCAAGGACATGTGCGTAATCAATATAAAAGAAAAAAAGCTACTCCCCTGTCTCTTTAAAAATCACTTTGGCTTAATGCCTACTTAACGTACTTTAAACGTACTGTCAGTCTTGTTTCTCGTTAAGATAAATGTGTTGCTTTTTGATTCCATTTATTTTGCAAAAGCAAAACTGCTTTGACACATTGACGCAAAACCATCTTATTACTCCCCATTCCCTTCTAAAAATATTTAATAAATATGGCAAGAATACAAAAAAAACAAAACAACAAAAAAACATTTTTTTCACAATGCTCTCATCACTTTGAATACCCCTTTCCACTTAGCTTGTTATAGTGGCTAATCATTAAAATGACAAGAAAGTGGCCAACAAAATATAGCAAAATTATATAACATTTCTTTTAAACCCATTGACATGGAAGTAATTTTTTTCCTTTCACACGTCCTGAAGTGGTGTCACCACTAAGTCTTGAAAAGGGAAGAACAATTCTTCCACATATTAAAAGCAGCTAAAGCATATTCTTATATTCTAGTAACAACAGAAAACAGAAGGGGAGAATTACTGCATAATCCTAAGTGTTAGTATCAGACGTATACTTCAGCTTCTCATTATTTTAAAAAATCATTCTCTTAAGGTAAAACTTGCATATCTTCAAGTCCATGTTTGAAATGTACTTATTTGTTCCCAGAAAGTACTTCCCAGGCTATTAACTATACTGTTACAACTATTCTTGAACTAGAATCTGTAAAGAAGCGCGCGCGCGCGCGTGTGTGTGTGTGTGTGTGTGTACGAGAGAACACAAATCAACAGTGGAAGCTTTTAAAACTGAAATGCAAAACATTTTGAATCTAAGTCCCAAACAAGTTATGGAATTTGTTACCAGTTTCATTGAAAAGAGCACACTTTGGTCTGTGACTGAGAGATACTTGGGTACGTCCCTTCTGTCCATATGGAACAGGTTGGGTGCAACCCTGGCTCATGTTTACACCCTCAGCTGTGGCTCTCCTACAGGTGAATCTGGCCTGCTCTTTTGGAACGGACACAGCAGACTTTGGATCCCTCATTCTGCTACTGCAAGGCTGAGATCGCTCCCTTAAGTACTTTTTGAAATCAAGAATTTTGAAAAAATCAAAGTATGTAATGGGTAAGGTACTATGTAAGTGGCATGAAACCCATTACAAACTTCATAGCATAGAATATAGTTTATAGAGACGCTGCTCTTGACCAGCAGTACCTTACATTCACTTCCACAATGCTGTGTACCCGCAAGGTAAGAAGTGTTTCTTTTAAAACAAATGTTATCATACCTTTTAGAACTGCCTTTTCTAACTGTATTGGCATATTCTAGCCAAACCTTACACAGTTTTTGATACTGGTTTCCTTTTCCTGTCTGGCAGCAGTCCATAGTGAGAAAACCTGCAGTGACAGTAATGAAGCAGCTCTGGTCTTCTGAGCGAGCAAGCAGCTTTCCTCTAGTTTACAGCTAGTTAGAGTACGTGGCAAGTAACAAGCCCTCTTGGGCTTTTCAAAAGACTGACAGAAATGCAATGATGAGAATGAGGAGTAACTGGTATCAGTCAGTGTACTTTACATTTGCCCAGAAGAATCCAGCATAAGCAAAGCTTCCTCCAGGGATCCAGGTAGCCACTAAGTGCGTGCACTGACTTGGTAGTGGAACCGTGAAGTCACACTAACAGATAAGACACAAAGCACTTCCTATACGAATCATTTCACCACTTCAAGATGTAAGCAACTTCAGGCTCTCTCAAGAGTTAATGGACTGACCCAATAGCTTGCTCCTTCATGAAATAAACCTTGTTCTTTTACACTGGTGATGGCCACTATAGAAGAAAAAAATACCAAACATGGAAATGAGAGTCTGATGCAGGTTTCCTTCCCTTCAGTGATGATCAGGACTACAAGTAGTGAAATAACTCCCTTGTTAAAGTGATGTTTGCATCAGCTAAAATATACAGCAGGTTACATATACTATCCTTAAAATGACTGCTCTGGCTAAAAACAAGCATGGAGTCTTGTTTACCCACAATAATAAGATTTATTATTATTAAAAATAATAAAAGGCCTGTAACATTCTGCAAGGAATGGAATGGAAATAGGAAATCACTAAGAAAGCACTGAAAGTGACAGGTATAGCATACCAGCTACTTTGTTTATAGCATGCAGCTAACACTGCAATGATTCAGAATCGCCTGTTGTCTGTATATATTTGGTCAACAACATGAAGTAAAACTGTGTATACTACCTGCAGTATGCTATGCTTCTCTTACAATAATATATATCTCTGATTTATTTGTTCATATTTGTTTGAAGCTATGAAAAGTCACATTTTGACTTTGTCGTGATGACATATGGGGTCATCAAGGGGTTCTGAAGTCTCCCCCTTTTCCCACAGCTTTTTAATCATTCTTCTCTTCGCACAGCAGTGCCATTAATTGTGCCAACATGATTGTTTCAGTGGCCATATTGCGAACCAGATCAACAAATTTTGTTGAAGCTCTTTAAAGCTAGATCAGTTCCCTAACCTGTATCACAGCAGTGCTCTCAGCAGATAAATCAGCTGAGAAAGAGGTAAATCGGGACTAGGAGGTGGCAGGAACTCCTCCAAAAGATAAGTCTCCTAAAGCCTTGTACTGTCAAACCATAATTACACAGGATATCCTCATCCTCTAAACCACAGAAATGATGTTTCTTGACAAAGAAACAGTAAAGTTGTACATCAGTTCAAAAGCTATTTACAGCTTTACAAATAACAATTAGACAAAACAAAACAAAAAAAAACCCACCACGTGGTTTCTAACTTTCTCCATTTTTTTCCCTTTAACTTCTAGTTTGACTTGTGAAGGAGCACCATGTCACCTTACATTTAATAAAATAGATCCTGATAATCCAATCCTCACACAGATCCTGATAATCCAATCCTCACACAGAAAAAAAAGCTTTTGTTGTTGTGTTAGGGTCAGGTTTATAAGAGAACTGGTAAATCTATCAAAACCATGTAATAGCTGAGTGATCAGAAATGAGATGTTAATCACAGGTCAGATCCTACCAGACAGATGCTTCCATGCACAGAAATATGTCATCAGATTCAAAAGCAACAAGAACGTCTTTGTCAGAACAAGGACTAGTTTAAATACTGCATCTCAGGGCCCACACTGAATCAGCCTTTTGTGCATATTTTGTTTCGTTCCCACAAGGGTTTTATCAAATCAATGTATCTGTCAATATGTAATAAAATGGGAGTTTACATATGCTTTGCTGACTAATACCTCCGTAGTGATTAGATTTTAGCAGGTATTTTGGAACATTTCTGGAGTGGTGTGTGAGGTATTTACATTTATTCTGTATGGCTATTCTGACTGAAAGTAACCATTCAGGCTGCATTCTGGCATTAAGGTACACAGCTGGGTTTAAGTTTTTTGTCCTCTGTCTCCATACTGTGCTAATGAATGTCAGATCAGGATGGCCTACGTTGCTTTCTCTTCACATCCCACATGGCTCTGTGGCCCCACCCGACCACATTTGTTTTTTATCAGCAAAATAGTTCTGAAGTTCTTCATTCGTAACTCTAGCTACTTAGTTAGCATTTCAGTTGTGAGAAAAATAGTAAGACAAATCCCCTTACTTTCTCCTTTGACTGCCATCTGTTAGGCTTCTCCTCAGAGAAATTAGCGAGTTTCCATCCTGGCACTCTGAACTGCAAATATGCCATCATCTGCAAAACTTATGAAAATAATCCCTGACGGAAAAGATAATAGTCTCATATAAAATTACCAGAAAAGACTGAAACATAAACAGAGGGCACTGTACAGATCTTACACGAAGGCTCTTAGTGGTCCCTAAACAAAGAAAGGAGTCTGGACAATGGCAGAACCACAGAACAGCTGAGGCTGGAAGGGACCTGGGGAGATCACCGAGGCCAAGCAGAGCCAACCCAGGGCAGGCTGCCCAGGACACCGCCCAGTCAGCTTTCAAACAACTCCAAGCACAGGAACTCCAAACCTCTCTGGGCAACCTCTTCCAGCACTTGACCCTCCCCACCAATTAAGAAAAGTTTTCCAAACAAACAAAAACCAAACCTCTATCTGGATATATCTGATTCTAAAGGGCTTGCATCAAATTTAAAGAGAACTATCCTTAAATACAGAGAAGAGGAATCAACAATTTTAAAAAGACAGATTGGAATGGAAGTATTCCAAATTCTGAATTCATTTTAAATTCATTAATCTTTCACTTGCAAGATTAGCTACAATGGATACACATTTGCCCATGTACCAGTAATAAGTTGATTACAGTTACTGAAGGTAAAAATCCTGGCAAGTCAGGCACAAATGACAGTTTTCCAGAATGAAGATATAGATGTTCTCAAGACCTGTCATTAATCCAGTTTCTACTACGGAGTGAAAGGAAGAGCTATGCTCAGAAAATCCCAAAATTCTGAATCTATGGAAATCCTTGTTGCATGTATTGTTTTGTTTCTTGGATTACAGAACAGAGACAAACAAGCTATAATCTATTTACAGTGCTCCTAAGAGATGCAAATGCTGGTATTTAATTTACTTAATAAGTTGCTTAAGTATTTGAAACATTGAATGTGTTCATACTGACTACCATAACTGCTGAATTCAGCTTCGGAAGCCTGTTACACATACCCAAGAGAACTGGATTTTACTGTGTGCACAAGATCACATTATATGTGAGTATTAATCCAAAACTTTGGGTGAAGGAGTCCTTGGCCCTGTGTAATTCCTGAACCGCCTCTTGCAAAAAGCTTTGCATCCTTACTAAGGTAACTTACACAACTGAGCTTGTGGAACACAAGGTAAGCATGCAAAATGATTGAATTTGTTGCAATACCAGAGGTAAGAAGCTAGTTAATATTTAGGCTAAAACCCCTGTAATTCAAAGACAATTGGAGTTAGCAAGATCAAAAGGAAATAAGATCATCACAAAAGAAAAAAAAATAAATAAATATATATATATATATATACACACACAAAATTCGGCTATTCTTGAAAAAAAAAGTTTTGGTAAGATGGGTAGAGTAGCAGCATCATTTCAGAATATAATATTTAATTCTTGTTTTAAATTGTAAGGCAATGATAAATAGAAATTCTTGCACATATTTTTGAAGAATGTCAGTTGGTCTTATTTTTCAAAGTAAGTATTTAATAATTAAAATCAGCAATTACACAAATATAATGAAGATTATTTACTGTCAAAAATAGCTTTTAAAAGTATGTAGAAAATAAGAATATTGTAACCAGCCTGAATTATTACTTAAATCCAATTTACATGGAAAGTATCCCTTTTGATCATCTAAATCATATTTTGAAATTTATATCAAAAGTCAGAGATCATTTGACATTTGCCTTCTCTGAATTACAGCAACTCCTTACTGATGACTATTATATTTCTGCATAAAATATATTTCCTACCCAATTTAAAGAAACCTTCACAAGTATAAAAAATATGTACCCAAATCTTATTTGCCATGCGACTTCCAGCTACAGTTTGTTTTTCCACAGCTGTAAATTACCTGCATTGTACACTTACCCTTTAGAAAAAAATACCTTTGTTTGTTTTTAAACTTTTTTTTTCAGAGTTATCACACAGTCACTGCACTTTTTTTTTTTTTTTTTGTAGTTTTTAACCTCCATTTCACTTAGTAGAAAACTTAGTTATGTATAAACTAATGTATTCATTCGGCAGTAACCTTTTAGTGGAATTTTGTGATCTCAGGTTCTTAAGAAATGAACAGTCTGAAAAAAAATCTTTTCAATTCTTTATTGGATAAGTTAAAATAAAATACTTGAGCTGCTTTGATACAAAAGGGAACTCCTAAGTTGGTGAACCCAAAGGTTACCAATCTTAATTGATTTAAATAAAAGAATGAAACCTCTATTTTCTCTTCCTTGAATTATTTCAAAGCTCTTTTTAATTTAGCTTCCAATGTGTGCTAATAAAATTAGCATAAATATATGTTTTATATATATATATAATATAAATATAATAATAAAAAATGGGGTAAATACTTTTCCTTGACTCTTCATGAGTGCTGTATTTGTGCCTTTAGCCTTGCACAGGATTTCTTCAATGGGAAAAAAAAAACAACAGTATTACCCACATCACTCAACCATTAGTGTAAATCTAATTCAGCACTTATTTCAAAACGTCTGAAAATATAATCCTAATGTCGTCTCTATTCTGATTCTATTACTTTATTGTCACAATTCAGTTTCACGGATTTTTGCCTGAAGTTACAGTTGAATGAAGTCAGTAAGCTATTACTACAACTTTACAGTAGATAATAGATGCCCTTGACTCCCTCATATTCATAGGCAAAGGGACAAACACATATAGAAATACAGTAGAATGCAAGAAACCAGGGAATACAAATAGAAAAACACATCGGTTATTACAACACTATGGGTCAAAGCAGTAATTTGCACAAAAGGAATGTATCACCATTGTTAATACCATGTTATTTCATATGTTGCTCAATACTGGTAGAAATAAACAGATGCTATAATTGAAAATTCTGTTGACACTATTCCATGAAATGACACTTGACATATTACGTGACTACCCCTAAAATACATAACATTGTTCTTTATTGTTACAGGTACTGTATTTCATACACATGCTCAAGCTAGAATTTGCAGTTGTATAATAAACTATTTTGTGCCAATAGGCTTGTAAGAAAGTTGCAATCTGTCCTCAAATATCTGTTTTCTGCTCAGAAAAAATATTTATAGCCACTCAGAGATCAAATATTATTTTTCCATGCACTCACTGCTAACAACATTTCATTCTCAAAAATATTATGCTGTATGAGAGCACTTAAGTCATTGAGTCAGAACTGACTGAACGGTTTAGTTCTCTGTCGCTGTTCATTATAAGGCCAAAATTCAAGTATTTCTTCACATGATTTCAGATTACCAATTCATAATTTCATCTTACTGCCTGTGGTTCAACTGCAGTAAACAAGTCTAATATTTAAGTAATAACAGAACAGAGGGCAAAAATACTCCTTTAGTCTGTAGATAGCTCTGAGTTTTTTACTGAGCCTTTACTTCATATATGACTTTTGCACAAACACCAATATAATAATTACATGGAAAAGATATTAAAAACTGTGAAACAAGCACAATTTGCTAGGTGAAAAAGCACAATTACATTTTTACAACTATATTTTAACTAAAATTAATTTTTATTCAGTTTTGGCTAAATCTGGTGAAGCAATTCTAAGATTTGTTTGCCTCTAAAAATCAACTGAAGACATAGTCCAGAAAAGGCATTTGAAAAACGTTCCATTACTTTCTTGATAGTTGCAGAGATTTACTCACCCATCAGTGTTGAGTAAAGTGTCACAAAGCTAGCTGCTGAGGAGGTGGCAAATGCATTTTAATTAAGTAGATGTGTATATAAAAGACTGTGTTCAAGTTAATTTTAGAGGAAACAGAAATGAAAGAAATAAAGTTCATTAAAAAAACTGCCCCTTTATTTGATTCTGTTGTCATAAATCCAATCTTACTTATGGGTGGTAGTTGAAAAAGTGTCTCTGCCTCTTGAGAACTGTTAAAGGGCTGAGAGGAGACCCAGAAAAATGAAACCTGAAACAATCAATCACCCAAATTCTTTAACATATTAATATGAATTTGCTACAGGCTAATATTTAATTTCCTTACAGAATTATCTTGTACTTATAATCAGACAGAACAGGGCCTGTATCGATGATACTTCAAGTATCTATGAACCTATATAACTTAATCACAACATTAGATTTAGAGTTATGTATGCAAACCTGATTGTTTAAATAATAATTTTCTCATCAGAACTTATTGAACAGGATAAGACACTTAGATTAATAAAAATAAGGCCTTAGATTCATTGGGTTAATTCTATTCCCTTTAAAATCTGTTCAATAATTTTCTCAGGCTGTAAGTGAGCTGATATTTCAAAGTCCGTCTGTTAACCGCTAGCTTAAGTCCAAAGAAATAAAAGCAGCCAGAGACAAATCAATTTAAAATCCAATGAAAACTGGTGTTTTTTTCTCTTGCTAGTTGGAGTATGTTTGCTGCTATGGGTTCCCTGCAACTCTGGCAACTTCATTTTAAAAGGAACTAATTTTTTTCTGTTCCTGTGCTGTTCTTAGCCAGCACAATACAAAGCTCTACAAACACACACATACAGGAGCTCAATTACTACTGTTTTTAACTATCTTTCACCTAACTTGAAGTCCTTCGTATTGTTGTGTGCTCTGTATTTTGCATGTAATTGTATTTTTCAAAGCTGTAACTAAACATGTAATTTCTTGGGAATATACAGATCATGTCCAGGGCTGACTTTATGAAGTCATTCAATGTAGATCAAAAGCTTCTTGAAATCATCTTTACAGTTTCCTACAGGTTTTGGAAAAATGTTTCTTTTAAAGAAGTATTGCTTAGCCATATAGGCAACTTAGAGCAACTCCTTAAAGATATGACTGATGTGTACGAAATCCTTCATGGAAAGGACAAATTCTGTACTGAATCCTCCTTAGCCCATCTCTCAAACAAATATGCACATGGAATCTTTTGTACAAGCTGATGTAAATCCTTTTGTTTTCTCTCAGGATAAACTCATTTTATTATGGCCAGATAACTCAACATTTTCAACAATGGTCAGCTACACCTGAACTTGAGCTGGCAGCCTAGGTTTGGAAAGTTCTTCGGTTAAGAAAAGTAAATAGTCCATTGAATAATCAGGAGACTGAAATAATTCAGATGAATTTCTGAAACTCTGAGTGCCTCTTCAGAGCAACTTTTCTAAATCTAAACCCCTCATTAGCTTTAACACCATTCTGTGAAGTTCTATACCAAGGATACTTTCATCTGTAGTGCTTCCTGTCTATATACAATTTAGAAAGACATTTTTTGAAAGCTATTCCAGAGGTTTGACTGAGCTTGGCAGATGCAGCCATTCTATATGGAACACACCTGCAAGTAACTACTGGAAGGTATTTGTTTCAAATACAAAATACTAAGAGAATTCATTCAGAGACTCTGCACAAGTAACACTTAGGATCAAATGCACTTTGAAAATATATTATCAGCTTGACAGCACAATTATTTGGCTTGAAGTATGCAGGAAGTCAGTCTTGCAATGACAATTGGAGTTGTGCACTCACATTTTACAGAAATATTTCTGTTAAACAGTGTATATGTATCTTGAATAGGCAAGAAGAAATAAAGGACAACTACAGTGCTGATTATTTATGATGATATTAGACTTTTAACTGCTCTGGCAATTTTTTACACATGCAGGTAGTGTTTTGGTTTTTGTTTTTTGTTTCTTTAATAAGCATATCGCACAATATTATGCCAAAGAGTTGGCTCTGAAAAAGTACAGACAGTTCTTCTGGGACAAGTATCTGATGTCAAACAAGATAAAACATTCTGAGAGACATTCTTGTCAAATCATAGGCTGATAAAATGATTAATTACTTCAACTTAATAATTATTGATAATTCAGCCTTAAAATCATAGGTTTAATCAGACACTAATGTCATGTGATTAGAATAAAACATCTGACAGTTACCAACAAAGACCCAAAAGACTGGCAACCTTTTCAGCAATAAGGGAGCTCAGTCTTCAACAAAACTCTGCATTTTAAAATCTAATTAAAATCTAATGCTAAGAATTAACATGCAGCTCATCTGCACTCAGTTATAAAGTAACTTCTGGAAGGTTTATGTAACTATTCTTAGGACACCCAGATAATGCAATCAGTTATACCAGGTAAGCTGGGGTTGGAAGGGACCTTAAGGATCACCTAACTCCAACCCCCCTGCCAGAGGCAAGGATGCCACCCACTAGCCCAGGTTGGCCAAGGCCCCATCCAGCCTGGCCTTCAGCACCTCCAGGGATGGGGCATCCACAGCTTCTCTGGGCAACCTGTTCCTGGGCCTCACTTCAACCCTTCCTTTCCAAGTAATACTGTATAATGTCACATTACAACAACTGTATAATCCGAATGTATATTCACAGTCAAAGGACCAGATAATTTACCATTACAAGCTATCATATTTTTACTGCAGTCAGTTTACACCATCTTATTACTGACAACAAATATTCATTATTAACCTTCTGAGGTCAAGATTCTGAAAAAGTCTGGTGTTCAGACTATAATGTTCTGAGCAGTGTTCATTTTCAAAGAAATTTTAACCTTCAGTGAAATAAGGACTTGAAAATGATTTTTTGTAAATGATGGTAAATTGTTAATCGTATTTCAAAACCCTGAGTTAAATATCTACTTGTTATGCTTATTGTGTACATAATTACTCTAAGGTTGACATTCAGACATGAACTTCATTACACTTTCAAAATTATCATCTCCACAGAACTACAACACAATGATAAGTACTTTTGGTACTTCTAAAGCTCAACATCATCACAGGTTGTTTTCAAATAGCAGGTTAACTGAATATAACTAGATTTGTTAATTATTTTGCAATATTGTGCGTAGTGGCAGAGTGGGATTATCTACATCAAATATATATATATTTTTAAAGGAAAGATTTCAAGCAATCAGGTGTTAAACTACTATACTTAAGTATTGTCTCCTACATTATTTGCTCTCATTATTAATATAAAGTGTGACTTTTTTTGTGTGTGTGTTCTTTCTGTTGTTTCCAACATGATCCTTCTGAAACATACAGGACTTGGATAAAATAGGATTTATTTAGGTACACCACTGCATATTCAATATTTCTTAAGAGAAATAGGAATTATAAAGTTCAAACACTCAGAAGACATGCTGAAGCATCCATTATGTACTTTTAAATTGATGTGCTTAATTATTAATTAATAGAAAACACCAAGATACTGCTGATATCGAAACCATTTTTGTTCCTAACAGCCATAATGTTTCTCAGATACCAAATTATTGCATACTAATACTTATACAGCTATTTTTGTGACCAAGAGCTGTATTTCATTTTTCATAAACAGTTTTTTCATAAACAGTTACTTCAGTGAATGGTTTACAGATAACAAACAGGGACAATGGCTAAATGGAAACAAAGCAAGATCAGGTGTTCACATATACATGTATTCCAATATGACCCAACAATGCCAATATCTAGAGCTGCTCCTTCCTAAAGCAAGGGATTCAAGATTACCTTGCACCAGCATAGCACCACTACCAGTTATCATATAAATATTATTCCAGGTTGCATGCAGCTCATAAGGCAGAGGTGATGCCCTTTGCTTCACTACTTTAATTCATCATTTTGGAATAAAAGCAATTTACTAAAGAACAACTGACAATTTTCTGCATGCAATAAAGAAATCAGAAGTAAAAAACACAAGTTACATGGAGATTAACAAAAAATGTATTGCTCTTGCATTAGGAAATCATTAAATTATATAAAGTATATTTGTATGCAAAATATATGTACTGGTAATGGCACTAGCTCTACAATGGCATTAGCTTTCTCTTCAAAGCAGCACTACTATTCATTAAGTAAATTTAGATTAAAGTAGCAGGTGCAGCAGTAAAAAACTTGTTCTACAGAGAATACTCCTGTTGACAGCAGTACATGATTCCCTTTCAAGTAACTGAAGGACTTAGCCTACAATAAATAACAAGTAATGAACAATAAATAGCAAAATGTCGGTTTGTAATGACAGGCTAAAATGAGCCTGCCTTTGCCTATGTCTTCAAAAATGCTTCCTGGAAAAAAAGCTTTAAATACACAAAAGCAAGCTGTATAAGGAAGAGCACAGTTCAACTAAAATAGTATCTACTCTGACAGAGACTAATGTAGACAGCAGTTCTGCTGTTAACAAGACCAAAGAAGTTTAGCTGGGTCTTGGAGATTACTATCCATACTTGTTGTAACACTGTAGACTCCATGAAGTAGTGACGGATGCACACAGTCTGAAATATTTTATACCACTAGCAGTGAAAATGTGTGTGTGTAAAAAATAAGTCAACTATATACAAAACGTTGGTTGAATATTAGGTTAAAAACAGATGTATTGCAACACTGCAAACAGTGTTTATCAACAACTTAACCAAAGAAGGAAGAATGAGTTCCCTCTGTCTTTCAGTGCAATTAAACTAAGTCTTGCCAGGTAGTATGAAGATAGGAAACAGTACCTGATCCAAAGAGAGGACAGGTTCTGTATAATAGTAAAGAAAAAAATATAAGCAGAGGTAATGACAGCAGAAAAGGATGTGTGGACATGCATTGGCAAATTGAATTAATTCTCAAACACCCAGCTTCAAATCGTTTTCTGAAATGCTGTTACACCAGCTACACAAATGTGACAGGTTTCATCTCTATTCACTTGACCTAGCAGTAGTTTAGAAGTGGAAAAACACTGACCGAACTCTGACCCTAAAGTCAACTGAAAACTCCCACAAACTTTAAACACAAAAGCAGAGCAGAAAGCATAGAAAGATTTCATTCAATGGCCAAAGGTACGTGATTTCAGATACTTAATCAAAAAAGATCTCCCTTGTTATAATACAATTTTTTCCCTGGAAGCAAAAATGTAACCGTTTTAGACTATCAAAGGTATTTTGAATGGGTCAAAAGCCTACAAGATCAAATATGAACTATTTTATCAGTAATATTTTGAATTAGGAATTTCAGTGAGAATCTGCAAATATTTCAGACTTGCTTTAAGAAATTCTTGCAGAACCCTCTTTTTTTTATGCACATTCCTATTTGAAATACAGAAGTGAAAGGAATACAGTTTTTTTTGAAAAAAAATCTCAAACACAACTAAAAAACCTGCTGAAAACCACAACTTTTAAATTTAAACTGTAAAAGCGTTTACATGTCACATACAAAGAGTTTTAAGGAATTAATTTCAAAAGATGTACAACTGAAGTACAGTTGAACTGATTATAAGAACTGTCTTCAGTAACAAATTTATGGGTTAGTCATCTCAGGACTGTTAAAAATATATACTTGAAATAAAACGACGTGCCATACTAGTAAAACATAGCTTTTACTATTTGCTTTTATCTTGGATGATTAACTATGGATAAGATAGTAGATGACTTAGGGACTTTTTTTTACGACATTATGTATCAATTGTTTGACAGAGGAAAACATACAATACAGACTACAAAAGGAATAAAAACATTTTTGTAGGAATTGTTCTGACCATGAGGGAGAGAGCTAGGCCAGAAGAAAACTGTAACATTACAGCAGTTTGTCTTCCTCTTGGAAAGGTGAGTTTTGAAGAGTTTATATAAAGCCTGAAGAGCCTCTGAAGCTCAGTTCAACCACCACAGAATTCTGCTGACAACATTTTGATTGTGCCTCTAAGACTTTTTCTGCTCTCTTGTCAGCCAGTTGTCAAATATCACTATCGATTCCATTTTTGACTGGTACAGATTATACCTGGCTTCAATATGTCCTTTTTGTCCATCTAACTGATTTAACCTCAGGAACATGCTCTGTTCATCTTGTCAATGGACAGAACATTTCAAAAACAATCCATCAATTGTACGTTTAAAAAAAATATGCTAGTTAACATGTTTGCTCAGCCTAATGGCCAGTGAATGCAAAAGATGTCACCTTGTAAATCTACTGATGCAATAGGAGATTGGGCATTTCTGTCATCCACCTAAGCGATCCTCAAGGCTACAGTTACCTCAGTGAGATGACTGAGGAAGAATTTGTTCTGAACACCACCGGGAACTCTAAGAAAATATATTGGGGTTTGCTTAGCCCTAGACCACCCACCATAATTTTACTCTTCAAACAATTCAGGCTGCAGCAGGAATGAAATACTTTCATCCCAGAGGACCTCATAAAGCTTTCTGTGGATGGGATTATTTTTAACAAGGAGTGTTCCCTTGAAGGATTTAACAAAACGTTTCTATCCTGCGGGGTGGAAATTGGAGCAGGTTTTCACCCTTTTGAACTGTCCTTCCCTCTGTTTTACTGGTATACTAAATTAATTAAAAGTTTATTTGGAGAGTGCTTTAGCTTCACTATCAAATTCAGGACACAAGAATCAACACAAGAACACAGTGGAAAAAAAACATACTACAAAGGGGTCTACTAAGAAAACCAAGGCATCACAGATCATCACAAAATCAGGTCAAATAATGGACAGGTAGCAAATGGATTAAAGATTATCACTTTCATTGAGAGCTGCTATCTCCTAGTAATACCTTAACCCCACTCTTCTAACAACAACAAAAAAAAAGTCACAGGAAAGAAATGGTTTTGAGAAATTGACAATTTTATGTCCTTTCCCATACCATTCCTGTTACCCTAATAATTATGTCATGCTGTAACTTTGGAGATGGCAGATGCTAAGGTCTAACTAATATCCACTTTAATATCCACTTTCCTTTTAACTTTTTTTTTTCTTCTAAACATCAAATATTTTAAATCTTTTAAGATATGGGGCAGGGTGGTTTGCTAATATGTTCTAAAATTATTTTTGCACTAAAACACAAAAGGGAAAAATCAATATATCAACTAGTGTATCAATTGTCTTCTTTTTCCAGTTTCATAATCTCTCTAAATCCACGCAACAAATCCATGAGTGCAAAAGAGAAGTAGCATATTTCAATGGACAGAAACCAATGACTCCTTAAATCAGTGTCTGACTGACCTGTTGGGTGGGTAGAAAAAATCCCTCTCTCTGCACATCTGTCAGATGAACTCGTAAAAGAAGAATAGCAAAAATCTCTTTCTTCTATTAACAAATTCTGAACTTTCAATATTTGCTCTTTTAACATGTGACAGCCAATAACAAGGCACTTTTCTATTTTGACAGAAGAATGATATTAACATGTCAATAATTGTTCAAAATTGCATTTATATATATTTATTTACTTCCAACATTTCCGAGATATATAAGCCGGGATTGGTGGCTTATCATCTATTTGCTACTGAGAGTATCAGTCAACCACTTAAAGTGTTTTTTTTTTTTTTTTTTTTAAGGAAATGATAAATCATAAAAGTTTGATTCTTCATTGGTATTTTTTAATATACTTGACTTTCTAAATAATATGCTTATTTTGATTCTTGCTTAACATGCAAACCTGTACCCTGAAGAGTTCTTCAAGCAATCAGAATATTACAATAATCAGCAGTTCTGCTGACTTTCTAAAAATCAGTCTTCCATAATCATTATTTATTCATCTCTATATCACAATGCTTCCTTTTAGACATTGTTGATTAATGACAAACTGAAACACAACATGCAAAACCTCAAAGAATAATGAAATTATATCTGCATAAACAAAAAATAATAAAATATGTTTCCGGTATCATCCAGTAAACAAACGCAAATGCAGTGATGAAGCTTTCAGAAACATTAATGACTAAGATGGCAAGACTTGGTTATTGGATAGATGAAATTCTTTCACTTTCCCATCTATTCCCATTCTAATTTCTCTTGTGCAGAGTTTTTGGAAGGTGAAGTTTGGCAAAGGGAATATAAAAAATCTATAATAGCTTCAATGAATAGCAACTTCTCTGTTGAGAGAAAAATGTTTTCCAATTGCTTTTATTCTATGAAGTTGAAGAAGAAACCAAGACAAAGAAACGTTTTAAAAAGTTTTGTAGAAGTCATAAAAAACATGACCAAAACACAACAGACATTAAAATTCCAGAATGGGCTCTGCAAGAATCAGAGAGCTTTTGACTTAGAAATAAGTATAGATTTGTATGGCTAAAAATTACTTTATTAAGATTTATGTTACGATTTGTAAATCTCTTGCAGTATTTCTACATCTGCTTTAGGATTTGTGTCTGTATTATAAGATTTGCAATTCAACTTTTCATTTTACAAAGCCAATGAAGGATGTAACTAAATCCTATCTTAAAGCACTGATTTCTAAATCAGGGTTTCAGAGTTCAGAATTATTGGTCCATTGTATAAATCAAAGGATAAATCCAAACTCTCAAAACACAAATGCATTTCATCTCACAAGATGAAATTGCCATAAACTCAAAAAATAAAAATGAAGCTGTAACTTCTAGAAAATGTTGACCAGCTTAAGACTGTTCCTCCTGCTTAAGTGTTTTAAACATGCTTCTTTTCCATGCTTTGATATTTTGTACTATTAAAAATAAATAAATTAGAAAGTTTTTGTAATTCCCAATAGTTATGAAACCTACTTAAAATCTATAAGGGTTTTCCTCTTATGCATTCTGTTTGGGGATTATTACGCTTTTTAATTATATAGCAGTCAAGCTGCATTTCTAGGTTTGCAAAGAAAAGCTAAAAATAGTCTTAAGAAATTATCTATATAACCTTGATACAACTCTCTTTAGACCTGAATCACTTAATTTTAACTCAAGAAATACTCCACTCATACTATCTTCTCACAGCCTGCATTTGTCATTCTGGGGAAATTTTAAAACGTTCCAGAAGATAGTCCATGCCAGGTGATGTAGCTGTTTTTTCAATGGATTAGTAGCACATATCACTGCCCAGAGGAATATTTCGCCTCTTGCCAGCACAACTCAAAACCACATTTAATACAGCAATCTTGAGAAGAAGCAGAGGTAACTGACAAGGGAAGAAGATCTTAAGCTTTACCTCACCCTTATTCTGTATTTACTGCTATGAAAAATGCAACAGATTTTACACAATGCAAAAATTACTACTGTCCAAGTTTTAAATGCTAAAGGCTTAACAACACGTGGTTCAGTTCTGTCAAAGTATGTGAAATATTGATGAAAGTCCCTTGCAGTCCTGCATTAAAATAGGGTTGGCAGAAATCACAAAGTGGACAAGTTGAAAGACTGCTGATTCTGGAAATCAGGAAAAGAACCTAAGCACTTTAAAACATGAGCAGGCCAGCTGTTCTAAAATTAGTCTCCTTGTTATGAGCATTATACCAAATAGGAATAGATTGTCACCACGTGTCAGCTTTAGCTGACATCTGCTGTAAGAAAAAATTACCTCCCAAGTAGATAGCACAGGCATTTGTTCATTACATATTTTGTAAAGGGTGGTCCCTATAGCACACCATTATGAATAAATATGCAAATCATTTATATTAATATTCTAAAACATCTACAAGTTCAACGAGGTTTCAAATAACCCAAGAGGCTTCACTCTTTTTTCACTAACTCAATAGACCCACCTGTTAGCTATGTAAAATTAATATGTAGCAAGTATAGGAAGTTGCACACATTTTGTGCACATACTTGTCCTAATTGGAATTGAAACAGTTATGAAAGTTTCAAAGGTTTATTCAAATCATTCTTGTAGCTTCGTTTTGCACATGAAAAACATGTCAGATAACAAAAGCATCTGGCAACGAACTGACTATTCCTCATTCTGGCACTACCCATCAGACAGCAAATACTCTCTGGCACCCCGGCATACTCCAAAAGCTCTGAAGAAAGAAGTTCTATAAGCTGTGACTGTCTCTTTCACTGACATGTCCCCGATGAGCTCCTTGTGTAACACATTTGTCACAGACTTCCTCCCACATTTATGAATTTTTCTTGTACAGCACAGCTGGTATCTGGCCATCTCTATCCCCGAACATTTCTTTCAGTGCTGCTCCTTGCCCAAAATGAAGCTCCATGCTTTCACAGAACAATCATCAGAGAATTTTAAATTGTTTTAGTAGGGGAGAGAATGGTTTTGCATCAAAACAGATGCAGTCTCTTACATAAAAGTCTTACAACATTCTAATAGCAAGAGTATATGAAGTAGAGGGGAAGCTCCTATTATCCATGGGACATCACCAGATGCAATGCCCCATCTGACTGCTCCAAATGCAATTTGTAAAGCCGCCATAGAAAGTATCATTCTACCATCATCTACCACTATTCTTCTACATCCAGCTGCAGAGACAAGGAAGATATTTAGCTTGTGATATTTAGAAACATAGCTGAGGGAGAAAACCACCTAAGAGAGCACTAGGTACAGTAGATGTAAATTCACCCATCAGGGTAAGCCCTGATGGGCTGGGACCACCAAGTGATGGAGGAGTCACATCATTGTGAGGCAATGGGAAGAAGTCCATGAGGACCTGAACAAAGCAAGTATTAGCCTTACGTTAATCCCTGGGAAGGTGATGGAGCAAATAATCATAGAAACCATTTCCAAACACATGAAGGACAAGAAGGTGATTGGGAGTGGTATGAATGGAGTCGCAAAGAGGAGATTATGTCTGACCAACCTGATAGCCGTCTACAATAAGGCCAGCAAGTTTGAAAAAACACAAAACTTGGAGGAGTAGCTGATGGACCAGATGGCTGTGCTGCCATTCAGAGGGACCTCAATAACACAGAGAAACAAGTGGCCAGAAACTCATGAAATTCAACAAAGAGAAATGCGAAGTCCTGCACGGAGGAGGAATAAGCCCATGCAGCAGTATGTGCTGGGGACTGACTGGCTGGAAAGCAGCTTGACAAAAGGACCACTTCTCAGTCCCCCTGGGTAGACCATTTTTCTCCCTCTCAGCGGAAGTCTGAAAAACCTGTGAAAATGTGCAAGCCGAATGTTTCTGAAAATTGGCCAAAACCAAGTTGTGATGAGTTACTTTTGTCTTTTACCACTCCGCAGAACAATACTGTACAATATGAATAGTGCACGTTCATGAAATGAAGAAGAATTTTCCACATCTCCATTTCACGATGATTAGTTTTTCTTCAGGGGGAGTTTCTACCTGTCTCAAAGTAGGAAGAGGTACTATTATCTTTTTAATGCAGATGCTGAATATGGTTAGCAGTGGGCTGGAACTGAGATCGTGTTGAATTAAAGATGGTTTGGTTTATTCTGGCTTGCAGTATTCAAACTCCACTAGCAAAATTTCAATTATAAAACTAATTGCATCTTCAATTGCTTAAACAATCAGCCAGCTGACTTTACAGTGCTCTTGATACTGTGCAGGTGCACTTGCAGGTGTTAACATTGTAATATGTAAGACCTACTTTGTAATATCTCAACTTGTGCACAGGAGTGCTAGGCAGATAAAATACCATTATGTTACATACAAACATTAGTATATGTTAATAAAGTTAACTAAACTTTATTAGCAAATGTTGTTCCCTTATCTGTACGTATATAGCTACTATTAACTAACCTTTATTAGTAAATGTAATTCCTTTATCTGTACATATATATCTACTATCTGTGGTATTTTCCTAAGAGGGCTACTAAACTGCTTTATGGCTGCTCTAGTTCTGACATTTTTCTCTTTAGCTTCTACATGCTCAAAATTATTTCTTGAATCTGATGATAAATGGCATTTTATTTTGAAACAGTTGTATTTCTGGCAATTACAGTAGCATTAATAAATAGTAGCACCTACCACAAATGCCTGCCATATACTCTGAGATATTATCTTCAAAATACATGAGTAAAACACAGTCATCCCCAAATTCCATGTTTTTATTTGCTTTGTGCATATACATTAGGAAAAAGGCATAAGTAACAATGAATTGGACCCATTATATTCAAAATGTTCTTGTTAAAACAAAAATAAATTGATTTGGGTAAATTAAAAAAAAATAATAATAATATTGGACCTAACAGAAAACAATGAAGAAATTATTTTTCAGGTTAATAAGTAAAATAAATAATTAAAGACATAGAAAAAAGCACTGATCTACATTCAACCAAAACTGAAATGTCAGCATTTTTAGCACTGAAGAAAATCACACATACGCTTTGGTTCATTCTGCAACACTTGCATTTCACACAAAATAAAAATGCCATCACTGAAACCTTTTCTCTCTTCCCTATACTTCATCAACTTTTAAACTTACTAGAAGGTAAAAGTTTTTTGGTTTTGTTCTTTTAAAACTTTCAAAATGGAAAAGAATGGCTTTTAAAATCCCCCTTTCTGAATACAAAACTAAATAATAAATTCAGCTTGAATTCACAAATACATTCTGCCTCCCAAAGTTTCTTTTAAGTGAATTTAATTCTTCATGGACAAATTACAAGCCAGTTTTAAATCTAACCTTCCTGAACAGTCATATTGAGAGAGACGTTTTTAAATATTGACAAGAATATACAAGACATCATCTGAAACGTGACAATAGCGATAACGAGACTCAACTGTTAGTAAAAAGGAAAAATAGGCCTAGGACACTGAGGTAGATTTACTATTGCCAGGCTTAAGTTTCATACATAGACATCTTGGAGAAAGTAAGAATGAGCTGAAGCCTGTGTTATATTTCTGTAACTTTTCTCTCTCCAGCTCCCCCGCTGCAGAACTGAAGTTCTGGAGCCTGCAAAAGGAAGGCCCTTTCTGGACCCCAAAACACCAGCAACACCACTGCTGCTTCCTTGCCATGGGGAAGTGTCAACCTGAACTTGAGATCAGTCTAAGCAAGTGTTTTCGTTGCAGTGCACAGGTTAGCAATAGGTTAGACTAGTTGGCAAAAAAACAAGCAAACAAACAAAAAAAAACCACCAACCAACCAACCAAACAAAAAAGATGTATTTTTTGCTTTCTATTTATTTTTTATATATAAATTCAGATTTCTTGTGTGTATATTGATAACATTTCCTGTCCATCTGCTACCCACTGCTGGATGAAAGAATGTCTAGCAACCTAAGTTCACGCAGGTTCTGAAAGCAAACTGTCCCTACCCAAAACGCAATGAAGCCACTGGAAAAGGCTGTGAAACAGCATTAGGGGAAAGCAGAATAATGCACAGAGAGGGGAGTTAAGTAGCAAATGAGTGGCTACAGAACAAGTGGTCCATAAAATTGGCCTCTAGCTGACAGTCAGTTCAGAGCTAAGCTGGTTCTTAAAATATACCATTATATACTGCTACATGAGCAAATACACACACACACTATTCCCCCTTAGACGCTACAAAACCAGCCCTCATCCCAGATTCCCTACCCATGGAAAGACAACTGATTTCAACTAGATTCTGCAGACACACGTGGTTTTCTCATAGCAGATTCCAATCCACCAGAGTAGACTTACTGCTATACAGCGCTGTCGGCTGTTTCGCAAGCTTATAATAAAAGTAATAGCTTGCTTGCACAAAATTATGTTGAGCTGAAATATGATGTGCTAGCTGTCAGTCAAGATATGAAAGGATTATTTTTAATCATGATTGCACAAGAGATTTAAATATGCTAATCTCCTTTTTGAGTTGTGGAGCTTCAAAAATTTAATCTGGACACCATTTAAAATGCTATTTTTGTTGGATGAGCGACAAAGTGGCTTTGCTAGAAAACATTCTGTAGGGAGTCAAGGCTCTTTGGTAGCTTGAAACTGTCTGAAATGTCAAAAATACTGTGGAGCCTTCTCCAATTTAAGTGTAAAAAAAGCCCCACAATCCTGATGATAGTCTGGATGGAAAACTAGATGTATGTATTCTGATAGAAGAGGCATCAGTCTTTAGGCTGTATGTTTTCCTCTTAACTAATTCTGCATTAAAGAAACTGTTGAGTTGTTTGTTTGTTTGTTTTTAAGCAATTTGGTGTTTTCCAATTGCACATTCCACTACTTAAATTCACTTTAAAAAAAAAAATAATTCTGTTTGAAATTGAGACGAGTTATTACCATATGGCTCAGCATTTGCAAGAGTCTGAAGATGCAAATATTACCAACAAGCTACTGGAGCCATTGGCAGTCATTTCTCCCCATCCCTACTAATACTTGAATTTATAAGATCACTGCATTTTCAAAATTTTTTTCCTTCTCCAATCTAAAATTACAGGCAGCTTCAGTAAAAGATAAAATGATATCAGGTTTTTACAATACACAAGTCCACACATTCAAACCTAGGAGCCTAAAACACCTTGATGACCAACTAATTTTCTGAGTTTTTAAGTACATGGAGCCTAAATTGAAAACAACAACACCCACCAAAATTCAGACCACATAATTTGGTACTTAAATACAAATTTAGTTGTTTTATTTTGTCCTTCCAAATCTCAAGAGGCAGGTTGTGGATCTGAGTACCTTTTGAATACTTAGTCTTGGAGATATGGAAAGTCTGCTGAAATTGTTGCTTACTATGCTCACTATTCAAGACTCAGCATTTCCCAACTATTTACCTCTATATTGCAGCACCATGGATTTTTTTTTTTTTATGCAGAAAATAACACAGTGTATCTGATAGAGCAGTGGAGTTGGTAATCATAAAGCGTAGGGGGGTGATGACAACCAGCAAAAATATGTCACAAAATGAAATGATCAAGAATATGCATCAACACACATAAACATACATCCCTTAATTTAAATAGGGGGCTGCAAATTTTTCTTTCTCCCCAACTGCTTCTCCCCAGCTTCAGTCTAGTCTAGAACAAACCCAGAGTCCTTAATCCTCTGAATACAGACTGCCATTTTGTACCATTAGCTTCACACGTCATTCATCTGATGTCGCTAGCAGAAAGTAAACACAAATTTTGGAGAAAAGAAGAAAAGACTTCCAAGGCCATTTCCATTTCTACATTACTGAAGTAAAGTTAAAAATAAAGGTTAGTGTGAGAACTATTCAGACTCTCTTTAAGCACAAGATCCGTCGAGGCCCAACACCATTCAGAAGTATGGGACCAAAAATCCACTGACTCCTTGTCCCCTCCTCTGAAGTCAAACCCTTTCGGCAATGTTTGAGTAATGCTGGTGTCAGTTTCCCTGCCTGAATGTGAGGTTCGCTATTCACAATTTTAGCTATATATATATATATATATATATATATATATTTTAACCCAATCTATTATTGCTCACAAAACTAGCTGCTCATGGTGACCTGAAGCATAGAATACTACCAAAAGACAATTTTTAAAAATACCACTTTGCCTTTCTGTTATAACCTCTGCTTAGCAATTCTCTAAAACAACATCACACTTGAAACACCAGATGATAGCAGAAGATTATATTTCAGAGATGTTAGATTTCAACATTTTTAAGGTCACAGCATTTACTTTGATGCTGTCTGAATTTTACCTGATATAATTTCTATTCCACAATGGCACGGATACAGTTCCTATTATGAGGTACCTTACCTCAGGGACAAAGCTTATTGCAATGACACCTTTCTGTTTATATACATTCTATGCATAGTTTTGTTTATCAAGCTATTTTCTGTGTGGAAACTTGTTTGATTTAAAACAGCTCTGAAATACAGAAAGGAAGAAACATAATGCATCTCTGCCATACAAAGGTAGGTGAAAGCAAGTGCAACATTCAGGAAGTCAAAATGGGGAAAAAAAACAACAACAAAACAGTAAGTGGGAAAAGTCACGCAAGCTTAACACCGTTCTAAACTTTGTTTTCAGGATACTTTTTGCCACGTGAGTGGCAAAACTAACCTTTATTTTTAACTCTTTTCACCCTCTCAAGCTTCTTAATCACATATCCTTAACTCCTTGAGTCTCAACCACTGGATCAGTTTCATTTCAAAAGCAGCAAAACAGAAGAAAGATCTCTAGCAAGGGCAGATCCAAGTCTTGAGAAATCAGAATCAATAAGAGAAAATGATGCTAACATATGTTCATGGGATTATTTTAGGTTTGATATGACATAGGATGAGGAGAGTCTTAAGAGCAGAAAAATCAAATTATCAAATAAGGTGACAAAATCTAGTAAGTGCGTTTGACTTTCTTTTCACATCAGTACTGTTTTCTATTTATTAAACAGAGATCAAAAATCATTCCACTCATAAGACAGTAGGAATACAAACCCACCCTCAAGCTATTTCTGTATCTTCTAAAATAATTCGTATTGAGAAGCACAGCATTTTATCTTCACAAAACAGAAGATTTCAGCTAAATCGTGAAAGCTCTAAAGTCCTCTCTGAATTATAACATAAACCCCATTTTATAACATAAACCCCATCTTTTCAACTTTGAGAAGATATCTCTAAGATTTATCATTTCCTAAAGTTTTTTTTTGTTTTGTTTTGTTTTTTAGGAATATGTCTGAAGTACTCCAATATTTTGAAGCCACAGAGAAATTCGGTTTCAGACTAAAAGAATTTGAGAATCAGAAGGCAGCACCATGGAAATACACATCTCATGCATTTTATTCACCTAATACAAACTGTTTATTTACTATCATTATTTAGAAAACCAATGATTATCACAAAGATTAACTCAACCACTACCTTGGGATTGCTATATCACTAGGCACTTCTAGTAAAAGGGAGAATGGTGTTAGAGCAGTCCCCAAGATTGTAATAGTAACAGTTATTTTGGCAATGTGTGAAGTGCAGATGGTACCAAAGACGTGCCAATAACTTAAGCAGGCGCTTCCAATAAAATCTCTTGCAGTGCATGTTACAGTCTGTGAATCAAAGTGATACGGGTAACCCTGGGTATCTGGCACTTTTACATTACATGTTGTCTGTTTAACTACCTTATATGCAATCACATCCCTCAGGCAAAAGTCTGTGCTTCATGCTTCCTTGTATTAGTCCCAGGCATAAATTACCTCTAACCAAATTTATTCAGTATCCCCAGAGAAGAAAACCACCATCAAAACCACAGAAATTACTTCTATCTGATCTACCTTCCAGTGACAGCAGTAAAAAAAAAAAAAAAAAAAAAAGTTTCCCCAAGTGTTCCTTAGAGTCCTTTCCAGCACATCATTGCATTCAATGACCAAAACATAAATGATTTTAGGAACATGATAGCCTACTCCTGCTTATGAATGGTGATCAGAGATTTAAAATCACAGATAAGACATGCTAACAATTCAAATGAAAACTGTTAATGCATTTATAAAGATCTCACCATTTTCCATATAATCAAGCCTCTTTTTCTCAAACTAGAGACTGGAATTCATACAGTCAATGAGATCATTTACTGACAACAAACCAATGCATAATGTTTAGACACTGAAGTGGCATCTTCATGTTGGTGTATGTGTTTTAATTAGCTTTTACTTTTCATGTAGGGTAAATAAAACATTAAGGAGTCAGCCAGACAGATAAACAACAAACTGTTTTTCAAATAGCTCCATGAAATGAGCAAGAATAAAGCTTGAAGAGTGTTATATTTACCTCTGTAGCTCCCAGGGCACTTTTAAGAACACTGGGTCAGGTACACTGAGACACTGAGAAAATGTGCAATTTCTTTCCCACTGAGCTGTCAAGGCATTCATGCTGTGAATAGCTAACACCCTTCTTTGACAACCAGGCAAATATTTCTATTTTCTGCCATTCTAGTCATGAAGTATCTCAGCGTTGCCTCAGTTGATTTAGTGCCAATTCAAGTCAGACTTCAGATGTCTGAGCTAGTAAATGGACCAAATATTCTTGATGAAGCCTTGTCACAAACTCAGACTGCCGCTTAATACATTTCCAAATAGTTAGATAGTAAAAAAGGCTGTAAAGCTGAAAAGGCAGTAGACAGGCAGAACACACATCCACTAAACTGCTAGAATGGAGATTAAAGCAGAGCATACAAGTCAAATAGGTGGCCTCTTTATTGTTAGTATTGCTTTAAAAAACAAAAACAAATCAAAAACAAACAAAAAACTCCACCATTAAACAGTTTTTTTTTTTTAAAGACTATGTTAATTCTTAAAAAATCAGTTTATTTTCCATAATTCAAATGTACATTTATTTAGAGGAAAATAATTAACATAATCGATAACCGAGTCGCTCCAGGCAGAAGTGAGACAAGAACAAAACTTCTCCAGGTGGTAATGGTACAAACATATTATAAACACTGCTCTTAAATCTTTTCAAATATACATTTTGTATTATATTGCTCTTACATCTATTGACCAGAAGTTTCTATTACCAATACCATGAAAGAGCAAGACAAAATGAAGGAAATAATACTTTTTCCAGTGTTCTTTCCTAACAGGTCCAACGGAACCTGCTCAGAAACCACCACTATTACTACCAGTAATTCATAACTTTTTTCATGGGGGTAAGAATAAGCAGGCAGGAATAATGGCACAATGTGTAGAAACACATCTAGAGACAAAATAAATTACTTAGAGAACAGACTTTGCACCCAGACTTTGGAGTAAAGGACTTCTGAGATTGGATTCTACCATTTGAGCTGTGCTGCTCCCTTACTCTGGGTTTCCAGTTCCAGCAGGATTTGATCTAGTGTTTTAACTCCCATGCTTATGATCTGTGCAGAATTAAAATGTCCATTGACTGAATGTGCCTTATACAGTACTTACCAATACTGGCATAGCCAGGTGTTGATGGATCTCCTCCACTGTTCAAGGAAACCATAAAAGCTTTATCAGCAAGATCTGTAGTCTTTGGTAAATCACAAGGATCAACGTAAAGAAGAACACCACCAAATCCTGCGTCTTCTAACAAAGAAAGCTGAGGGAAGAAAACAACATGGGTGGCTTTTAGGAAAAAATGTCAGAACACATTATTGTTTTAATTACTGTTGAGATAGCGGCTTTATCATGCATCAGGCTCTCACTCTAGATACTCTAGACAAATAGATTAAAGACAGGTCCATTTCCAAACTGCTTATGATATAAATAAATTAGCTACCCTTTGAAAAAAAAAAAAAAAAACAAAATCAAAATCCAGCAAGACTGAATCGTGGTCATCTTTCCCAGGTCATGCCGAAAGACAATTTCAAAGCCTAACACAAATAACTCCTACTTATAAATGATGTGTAGCATGTTGAGGAAACACAGCACTAACAATTGCATTTGAGATTTGCCACTGATTTGCACCTTTACCTCTTTTATGGTGATACTGCAGACAAGGTTGGTGTACTGGAGATTAAATTCAGGTGAGATATTGGCCAGGACTAGGCTAGATACACAAAGAGATGTGAGCGGAGCCATCTTTCTCCCTAATCCTTGGACATTTGCTTAGACCTACAACCCTGACACGTGATATAATCTTGAAAATGTATTGGTGTTCAAACTAATCTCTTTAACACATCTTGAATAGCTCTTCCACATTTCCCAAACTACTAGAAGTATGACATTCCTGGTTAGTTTACTTCTTCAAGGACATTGACATCACTCTTACATAGGATTTCTGGACACAGTATCTCTCCAATAAAACGAGAAAACACAAGGAGTTTACAGGCCATTAAAAAAAAATGAAATAGCCTAGCTTACCCAAATCTTGGAGTCTGCCTCCTGTCAGACAGAGCTTTTATTCTGTTTCATTAGAACATCACAGCTTGAGTTGGTAATGGTAATTAGCCTTTCCGAAAATCTATAGATCTGGTGCAGCAAATCAGGCAAACTTTGCCAAAGTCAAGGACAAAAGCATCCAAGCACCAAAGCTTGAAGCAGACTATAGATCAATTTTGACTGAAAACAACTCAGGCTTTCCCTTTCATAGGGAACTGAAAAATAAAAGGATTTTATTCTGAATCAGATGAAATTGAATTGTAATGTGGCAAATATCCCCATGATACAAAAGGAATGTTCTGTGTAATTCTGTGTAATGCTCTGCATATTTGGAATTGACTGAAGACTACAACAATGGCACAGAACTACATTAATTCCTCAGACAGAGGTAATGCTGGCTTTTAAGGATTATCTTACTATTCACTATGCTTTACTGATGACTATCCAAACAGCTACTATGAAGTCTGAGGAATGACTGCATGTGTTTCCGAACTACACAGCTCAGATTCTGAAGGAACCTGAGATCTTGTTATTACACCTCAATTTCCCAAATCAATTGCCTTATACTTCTTTTAGACTGTTTTTTTTTTTTTTTTTTTTTTTTTTTCCTCCTGAATATATATATTCATCTCCTAGCTATAGATTTTAAGGAAGGTTTATGCATAGTTATTTTTGGCTTTACGAGTATGCAAATTACAAGAATATATAGCATTTGGTTTAAGCCTCAAAAGCATTTCATGTTGAGTTCTGCTTTTCTTGAAAGTTGAGACAAAAAAATGCATAGAAGTTGCAGCCTGCTTTTTTTCATCTCTAAGGAAACATATCTAATACTGCCATTAGCCAAGACTTCTACACTATAAGCCTGAATTCAGATAAACACAGGAGTGAACTGGTGAATCTTGTGTAATGCTATGTATTTTTTTGAAGTCAACAATCCCTAGATGATAAGGGATAGTCACTTTGAGAACCCTGTTGAGATGAATACAAGTGTGCAAAAAGAGAATGTAATTAGCAGAGATTTTTTAAAAGGTTAAAATGTATTAAAGGCTTTACAATTTTCCAAAATGGTAGGTCAGTTTATTGTATCATGCTGTTCCCACATCATGTTCAGATATTCAGCAAGAATTTGATAGCACAGTAAAAAGGGTAGGGACACAACAAGAAGAGGAAGATGCATTCTAGCTAAGTGATACAACGGTCAGGATTGAAAATATCAATTGCTTTTTCCTTTCAAGCATCCATTTTATTCATCCATGGTCTTACTTGATAGCACAGAGAATAGAAAAAAAAAGTATGCAGTTAAAGATATATATATATATATATATATACACATATATATATATTTTAAAACTTCGTAGTTAATAAAAATCACTGTTGAATTCCTGTTTCACTCAGAGAAGGCAACTACAGTTATTCACAAAATGCAGCAACCAATGTTGCCATGGCTACAATCTCTACTGAGAAGTTGTGTTGTACATGTGAGATGATAAAACAGCTTTAAGATTTCAGCTATAATTACTGCTTTTTAACTTTCCAACAGTGACACCACAGCTATGCCAACAAGAAACACTTACAGTTCTTTACATTTTCATCTTAAATAAATCAACACTGTAACAGCCATAAGGTGTCCTAACACAAAACATTTCAGGAAGGTGCTGCGTTTTTCACATGGCTAAAGATTGTAGATGAAATCTTTCAGGTAAACTGTTACACAACTCCTCAACGCAAAGGGTTATTTTAGATTGTAGAAGGAACTAACAGCAGAATTTGTCCCTGATGATGTTGGTTGTATGCCTCCTCCCTCTCCAAAGCCACAAACGTCTCAGAATAAAATGGAAACATCAGAACGCTTGAAGATAAATCAGATGCTGGTGCCCATGGATAACCCTTTTGTTGTCTATGGCTGCTTACACCCTCCTTTTTATACAAGGCTTTAGAGTCACATTAAAAAAGTAACTACTTCAATCCAGTGTATTAAAATGCCCCATAAATGTTCTGGACTCAGTTTAATCTAGTATGAAATGCTGTTTTATCAAAGGCTCTGCCTTGTTACTGGGGATGGTGATCAGCCTTGTAAACTATACACCTGGTAAGGCATCCTTAAATCACTTTTTAAAGATGATGTGTTTGAGGCAGTGAAAAGACATTTATTTTAAGTAGTGGCTAGTGATTTTGGAAGTCTTTCTTTTACCTAAGATGGTTACTGATGATTATGAATAAACAAGAGAAAAAAAAAAAAAAAAAAAAGATGATGATGTATGTAACTGGATTATACCAACCAATTACGTGTTAAAATAGCTCCTCATTATTAGCAATTCTTCCCATAATAATAGTGTCAAATAAAGCCAAACTATGCAAGAACCTTCCTGTGCAACTGTCCATTGACATACGTAGACATCTACAGCATCAGCACTGTGTTTTGTCTTCCTCTGTTTTTTGGTGAAAGTTCTCTTTCCCACCCTTATCCCTCCCCTGAAGTTGCAATGGACGCGCTTTACAGGGTATAGCATCAGTCCCATTACTCATAAATACTTCCCTGTATGTCTTTAGTTTGCTTTCTAGGCTTGCCTGTTTGTGAGTCTTGAACCACAGTAATGACTGAACAACTGATCAGTTGTCACAGAAGACTTGTTTCACCTGAGGAGCTATCTCAGTATATTCCCGCAAATTCACAGAAAATGGGATACTGAGTAGAGAAGAGGCAGATCCTGCTAACGCACCACACTAAGAAGGTGTCAATAGAAGTTGGCATTCACTCCTTAAAGGAACAGGGAAAGACATATGAAATCACAAGAAGAGTGACTGATGGAAAAGACTACAGAAACTTGGACCATAAAGTAGACACCATAAAATCCAATTGTGACAAACAAAGCTGTGAAAATCCTGTTCACCAACCCATGGAACACCCTGGTCTTTCCTCAAAGGGCGCGTTATGTAAGATAACGCAGCTGAGTACCAGCCATACTGCCTTACGATGCCATATAACGATGCCATTACGATGCTTTGGCATCACAGACAATTCTACCCTTATTCAAAAGATGCGGCACTACCGCTATATCTGGAAAAGCTAATTTAAAATACGGCATCTTTCAAGTGCACTTCACAGTTTGTATATACACTGATGAGAGTTTTTCAGCATGTGATAAAGCAAACTGGTGCTGGAAAAACATGGAATAGATCTCTTCGTTTTGCTATAGGTTCCCTTCTATTACTTTTTACTTCTCCTCAATACTATGTTCAAGTCGAATCCACTGACATTTTCTTATTAGATCTAATTCTGCTTTCAGCAGTATTACACAAGCCTGCAGGCTTTCAGTCATTACATAATGCTTAAAAAGTATCAGTAAATAGAACAGTATAAATCTGTTCCATACAGGTAAGATTCCTCTTGATCTAGTTTTCACATATTTCCATACACACTATACAACCATGTTCCAGAATAAGAGAGAAAATAACAGAAATAGGAAAAACAACATATATGAACCTGTGATGTATTACAGAAGAGAAACTTTTCTACCAGAAGAAATTTTTGCATGAAGATTATCAGTCAGGAAATGATAAATATGTGAAACATGGGAGGCAAAACGTTCTGAGGAATTCTGAAAAAAAATACGTCACAATTCAATCTATGACAAAATCCTGACTGATCAAAATATGTATCTTTTTAAATTTTAAAAGCATAGACCTTTATTTTAATTTAAAGTAAGCTCATCATTATGTACACATTTGGAGTATGCTGTTTATAGTTGGAATAATACAGTTGTATAATATTCAAATAACTCAGAGTTGTTTCCAAGAATCAATAGCTCCTTCAATAAGCACTGAGGAGAACATGTGTCTTATAAAAAAAGAAGGTTAGCATTTTGTGGCTTTAACCTTTTATAAGCATCCAGAAGAACCTCACACACGCTTCAATTTTTCCTGAAGTTGTTTAAACTACTCTCTGTTTAAAATCAAACTTATTCATACATATTACCAGGAGCTGTATCTCCTACTGTAATTATATTTCAGTGCAATGATCAACGTTAATTAGAGAAATAACTAACCAGTTTTTAACTAGTGCATTTTTCGATTCGTAGAGCAATGTGCAGAAGACATGGTTCATTAATCTGAGACACAGCTTTACTAGCTGGACAGGCTACAAGTTATTAATTATTCTTTTCTACTGAAGTTCCAATTAAAATCATGAGACTCTGAATGGAAATCCCATCTCATTTTACTAATTGGCAGTAAGTAAAATTACCAAGCAAGGGTAAAGGGCCATTTAAACTGTTGGAAGACCTCACTGACATAAAGTATTTCTATTTCTGAAACAGATTGCTTGAGTAGAAAAATACGACTTCACATACTGCAGATTTAATTAGATGCCACTGTCCTCTCAATTACCTACAATAATACAGGCTACTTGGAAGATACAATGGTACCACAATCAAGACTCTAGGAAAAAAAAAAAAAAAAAAAAAAGATACACATCTACATTTTTATACAACTCTTCCAACTTCCATATTTCTAACAAATAAGGTAACAAAGGTCCATTTTGGCTTCAGCTTAATTTTTGAATACTACTCCATGTTTAACCGTGCTGCTACATTTTTCGTCAGAGGTCCAGGTGCAATGGTGAAAATAATTTACAGGCAAAATACCATCCCATGAAGTTTTGGCTTTTGCTGATCCATTCTCAAGGCAGTGTATTAAGATAGTAAATGAGATGGAGGACATAACCAGTTTAATGGTTGACTCCAAGGGGATGATGAAATAAATGTATTTTTCCAGTTCAGCTCAAAACTATCCTGTTCTAATGAATAGCGCTATCAGAGCACCCAAATTTCACACAGAAGTCATTGTATGAACATGAATAAGATGCTATATAACCACAAAGCAAAAGAAAAAGGAAAGCAAATAAAAGCAAGACTGGCAATGAGTATTTGGAATCACAGTAGACATGCAAAGAACAGCAGCTTCTCTGGTGCTACGAAGGGAGCAACTCACACGAAGAGAAGGAATAAAGTGTTGAATAAAAACAGAGCTACTACAAACTGGCAGATCTGTGTGGATTGAGAGCTCCCAAGCATTGATATCACAATTCAGCTTGTCATCCACTAGCCCCTAAGACAGAAGTCAGAGTTGAAAAGCCTCTTGAGATTATTTTTCGCCACCATCTCCAAACCCAAAAGCAATTTGCTTTAATCCTGCAGTCCTTCCACAGCAATATTTTAACAATATGCTCTTAAATATGGTATTAAGTTTAAAATGAACTGAATGTTTTGTCCCATACTTTTTCCTGTTTGCTGTCTGCTCATCTTCAATACAGTTTTATCAGAGAAAAGTAATTAGTTACACATCAGCCGTTTCTAAAAAAGAAATTTTTTACAATAGTGTAGTTGGACGATTAAACATAAGCCAGATATATTGCCAGTTCCCTGCACTAGATTTTAGGAACTTTTAATACAAATTGAGTGCATATTTTATTGCCAGATCTTGCTTACCACTGCTAAGAAATTCACAACATTCAGTCTAATTAAAAATGAAATTGAACTACAATTCCCTAGAAACAAGGGCTGATTGGACTCAATAAGCTTTACTTAATTTATTCCAGAAAGAAAATAATTGAATTGCTTACAGTCCAGAAAAAAAATGCTTCATTATTTGATGAGCATATAACGCCAAGGCTTTCCTATTGCTATTGCATTCCTACATCTTCACGAAATACTGCTCACTTTTAAATAAGCACGTAGAAAAACACTGTGTGTATAATAAGTATCATTAAATATTCAGTAAACATTAAAAATAAGAAACAGTCTGGATGAATGTCCAGATAAGTGACCTCCAAAAAGCCAATATCCTTTCCTTGTTCATACTGAAACTGTTGTTTCTGATGACATTTATAGTTATTTTAGGCTATGTTTAGACTCTATTACACAGAGAACAGAGCTGAAGATCTGTCATACAAAACACAATTACACAAGCATATAATTAAAATCTTGGTAAATCATTGAGAATATACTGATTAGACTCTAGGTTATTTTTCATGCGTTCTCCAGAACTTTTAATCCAAATCCACCCACCAATGCAACCACAGCCCTGAGACAACTGTGTGTAATTCCTTTTTTTGTTTGTTTGTCTGTCTGTTTTTTGGTCTGCTACCTCTAAAAGGATGCTGTAAAGTCAGCGCACGTAATCTGTAAATACTATACCCCTGCACAGGGCACTTCGCTTATGGAAATCCATGCTGACCAGTGTACACCACTGCCATGCACCTTGTCCAGGGCATGAATGGCAGAGGTTTTTCTATGTTAAGGAGGACATGATTTTCGTTTAGTGGCCGTGCTCTTCACAGCAAACATTTCATGCACCTAGCCACTCCTGCAGGGATGCCTCAGGTCTCTGCAGGCTGTTTCTCCTCACCATTTTTGAATGTGGCAGCCAGGAGACACGGCATGCGTGGAACAAAGCCTGACAACTTATGTGATGCTGGTTTTTAGCTTCAGCTTGGCTGCACGCTGCAGTACCAAGCTTCAGCTGGGGTCTCTTGCACTGGTACCACAGCGCTGTTGAGTGGGGTGTCAGAAAACGAGTTTGCTCAGCTTGCAGTGTTTTCCTACTGTCCCTTCCAACCATAGCCATAATGACATGCTAACTCCATACTGTTAAGTGGCAAGATTAGCCCACAATACCTGGAGCTTTATAAAGGGCTGACGAGCAGGTGTCCCCTGTGCATCAGCACAGAGGGCAGGAGCAAACTCCCAGTGCGTGTGGTAGCGGCTCAAAATTCAGCTCTTCAGATCCAAACTGAACTCAGAAGTTCAATTCAAGACTGAAGTTGTCGTGTTCATGAGCAGTAATAGTTTAACCTCAGTAAACAGTACCACAAAAAAAGTGCAGATAGGTGCACTTAAGGGATTTCTATTGTCTCTAATGTAAGGACTATTAAATATATTGTGTCAAATTGAAAAAAAAAATAATGGTGCTTGTCCATTTAACTTTTACCTTCCATGCAAGAGGAATTTATATATTTAATTTTGGAGAATTTTCTGTCCTTCAAGGAATAGATATTTTGAGAACATATCTATTTTTGAACTTAAAATATTCTGCGATTTATCCAAACCAACAGCAACCTACAGAGCCTCAGTAACGCCACTGTGGTGCAATACCCTCACACCAACTGGTGTTTCTTCAAGAACATCCACTATCCATTTGGAAAAGAGTGAGATTGTATCCTGCCTCGAGTGCGTTGGCATCTGTCTCACAGAACCATCACATTAAAACTGATAACTGGACAGCACACAGGAAAATAGAAATCTTAAGAAAGCACAAATTATGATTTTGTAGTACTGAACTACACACCAATACAAATTTGCAATTTTTGATTCTCTCAACAATCTTTGTCAATTTGTATAAGAGATGTAGCCCGTATCTGGGATATCCTTGGCATGCCTCAAGTATATTTTTCAGTACTCAAACTTAGTAATGTTGAAATGCAAACAGCCCAAGTCATTCTCTGCTCAATCATCTCCAAGATAAAAGTAGGATTTAGACACAGCTAGCTCTGTGAGCATGGATGTTATGTTGAATCTATCAAGATATTAGCAGATGTTCTCACAACCCACATAACAATCAGTCGTAGATTTTTAATTAAGGCACATTTGCTGCCTTCAGTAATTGCATCTCAGGGCATCTGCTAGATTGTTAAAATACAACTGCCTTCATTAGACCTGAGCAAAAAAAAAAAAAAATCTTCAATTATTTTATTATTCTCACAATTACTGTCCTGGGAGATTCTATGAAAAGCTACATTATTTCTTCAAAAGTGCAAAACGTTCTCTGCTCATGGAGTGTATGTTCCGGGGCACTATACTGTATCGGGTTTTATGCATTAAAATGCCTTGAGCATGATGTAACAGTCTCCTTAGACATTGTATAAAACAATTGTTAGGTATTTTTAAATTTATTTTGGTTTAATTTTATGTCTCCAAGTGGAACACATAATGATACAAAGTATGCTATATGTAAGCCTCATGCATATATCTATATGATCTTGGAAAACTACAGATTATTAATTGGTTGGTGAATATTTTACTTTCATTCATAGAAGAGAGCAGTGTTTAACTACTTGGTTAGCATCCCTTTAAGTAAATCAATAATTGAAATGAACTTATTTTATCTTCCTTATTAGAAAAACAGTCACAAGCCAGGAACGATAAAAGACATGATCATAAAGAACGCGTCCTAGTGTATATTATTTTATCATAAATATAAAAAGTTATTTAAAAAGTTAGCAATAAAAGTTTCCTATAAATATCACAGTACTAACCTCCAATCCTAAACTCCCTTGGAAGCCCCCAAATCCAAAATTAGGCTAGTTTCCTTATTATTTTTTTTTTTCCCCTCAGAGACTGACATTTCTGCAATTGGAAAATTTTCACATTTCACATGCAGGGGTTTTTGTTTGTTTTTTCTTCCGAGGTCCTTTCTTTCTCACTACTTTCCATTCAGCACATCAGTAAATCAGAGCTTTGGCTCCTCCTGTGACCAGCTAAATAGCCCATTTCACCAAAATGAAATAGTAGAAAGAGCTACATGAAGGAGGTCCAAGGTTGAAGTACTTGATGAGAACAAGGAAGGCAGTCGTATTACTTTGGCAATCACAGAGCACTACAAAGTCATTCATTCACCATCAGTTTAAAAACAAAACCCTCCAAAAACAACAAAAAAGCAGTAAGACTAGTATACAATTAGTTCCAGAACATCAATCCAAAATGATGCCCTTGCCTTGTCATAAAAAATGGAGTGAAAAATACAAAACGTAAAAAAAAATCTGCCCAAGTTATTGTCATAAATATCTTTTTATGTGGTGATTAGGAAAGGAAGACCCCAATACCAAAACAAGGTCATTCAAAGGGTGGTTAAGAAAGATACATGAGCAACGCTATTGCTCCCCGTCATTCCTCTCCCCAACTGGGTCACGGACAGCAGCCACAGTAAATTCATATGAGAGATCGACTAGGTCATTTTTGTCTTTCTCTGACAATTACTTGGGGAAGGTAAGGAAAGACTGAAAGAAAATGTCTTTCAGAACCTTCTATGTTAAAAGCAAATACAGTTCTCTGTAATAGACCCACTGAAAAGATTTAGCACCACTTACAGCTCCTAGAACTCCACCGAACTGACTTCTAAATAGCATAAACACGGAATACTGTACTGAGAAGAAGAATGAAAAAGAAATAGTGAAACCCATGATCAATCAATTGCTGTTACATCCCTGTTTTCTCTTGAGACAGAACTTTCAGTAAAAGCCTTTAAAGCATACATTACCTTCCAAAACCAGCAACAAAACAACAACAAGCCCCCAGACAAACAAAAGCTTAAGCACAACACAATGTTATGCTGCAAGGCCACGCAATGAATGAATGGTCTGACACAGAAATGAAGATGACATATTCCCAGGTGTTTAGCACAGCATAGGAATATATAGAAAAACAGGGAACGGTTCCAAGTTCAGACAAGCAATTTCTCATGCAGCATCTTTGCAAATGAGGCAAGGAGTGCAAACAGCATAAATAGAAATTTCTGTTCTCACCCATTAATTCCTTTTCTCTGGTGACAGATTGGCAGTGAGGAGTAATCTTTGCACTTACCATTGCTTGCAACTGTTCAAAAAGGTGAAAAGAAAGCCAATTCAGGGTTAAAAACAGCAACCTTACTTTTGCATCACTTATTAATGGAAAGTACAACTACATCTATTATATTTAGGATATAGTTACATTAATATTTTAACAGTTAAGTAATTTGGCTTAGGTCTGCATAAAACTGCATCAGCTTTACACCAATTTAACTTGCTAAATTTCAGTAAACTGACACTGACAGGAAACCAGAAGAATCAGGCTTTATAAACATGTGTTGTGAACCTTACACTCTCAGGAGATGGAAAATACTTGATATGTTATGATTCTTTTTGATAGTACATGCTAAAGGTGAATCCTAAAATAGAAAAAGAACGTAAAGAATGGCCAACTGTATGAGTAAAAAACTCTACTCAGAGAAACAAAATAACGATGTCCATGTTTCCAACAAGGGCCTATATGCCAACAGGAGATGCTGAACAGCTGAACAGTTATGTTGCAAGTCTTAAAGATGATGATTTTCAAACTTTTTTTTTTTTTTTTTTTGCCAGCACCTATTAAACTGCCCTTTCAAACAAGACTTCGGTAGACAACATGAACAATGTTCACGTGACTTTCCATGAAGAACACATTTAAATATTGTATGTTTCTTTTAAATGTTTAAATTTTGAAACATCTAATTTCAAGGAGGATACTTAGCATGGTGCTCTCCCAGGAAGAGACCTTATTGCTCTCTACAACTGCTTGAAAGCAGGGTGTGGGGAGCTTGGGTTTGGCCTCTTCTCACAGGTAACTAGCAATAGGACTAGAGGGAATGGCCTCAAGTTGCACCACAGGAGGTTCAGGTTGGAAATGAGGCGACATTTCTTCTCAGAAAGAGCAGCCAGGCATTGGGATAGGTTGCCCAGGGAGGTGGTGGAGTCACCGTCCCTGGGGTGTTCAAAGAAAGGTTGGGCCTGGTGCCTGGGGACATGGTTCAGTAGGTGGTGGTTGGGGGGTGGTTGGACCAGATATCTTGGAGGGCTTTTCCAACCTTAATGATTCTGTGACTTCCATGATTCTAAGGCAGCAGCGGTACACATCTGAGCTCAGGGATCAGGTGATAACACAAAGTCTGAGAAATCCTCTCAAGCCATTTGCTCAACTACACTCATCTAAATTTACAAATCTGGATCTACCAGATGGAGTTCTTTCCAAAGTCTCTCCCTCAGCCCCACTTTTGAGACATGCAAAAAGAAGATATGAACTTCTGAAGGTTGCATTCATTACTGTGTAGGAGGTGGATCTGAACTGTACTGTTTCTATGTTAATAAGTGCATACCTTAAACAATATACAGATCCCTCTTTAAGAAGAGAATAACTGCTGTTTTATTCGTCTTCAGAAGTTGTAGATGAAGTACATATTAAAGAATATAAAGAACATTTTTTAACTTAAAAATATTTTGCCAATGACATTTCTTCTATTTATATTCTTTAATATTGCCAAAATTATGGTATATTGCTTATTTATTCAGTCATTAATTTCCATAGCCATATGCTTTCTATGTCTATATGCAGCTTGTGTTCAACTTAATATATGGCTTTGAATTTTACTATCTGAATATAACTCTTTTACTTATTAGATTTATTTATTATAAATTATCACAGTTGTAATACTGCATTATGACTTCATGTCATCCTTTCTCCTCTAAATTCTATAAAGCAATAAACATCATGTATTACCCATCTGCATAAAAATCCCAGATGGTTTTAGCTAGGAAATTGAAGTACATGGATTCCCAGATACATAAGCTTTGTCCAGAAAAAAAAAAATAACAAAAAAAAAATTGATGAAGGTGTATCATTTGAAATCAAATTGACCAAAATGTTAATAAGGCACCATTCCAAGGGCTTCAGTCAACACCAGGAGATCTACAAGGAGGTGTTGTTTCTTCTTCAAGCACAAAGCACACATCTGCATTTGAATATGATTTTTTCCCCTCTTGTAGTAAAAGAATATGATAATAGCTAATAGCAACGTTAAAGGTATCCTTTTTCCTAGTAGTTATAAACTTTTTCAGAGGCAAAGCCATTCATCATATAACACAACTTGGCCATGAGACATCAACTAACATAATTTCAGAAAAATAAAGCTTAAAAAATCCACTTACATGCGCGTTATTTATTTAGGGATCACAGACTTCTGAAGCACTGAGTTTTATTACACTGCTTCTTAGTCTTGAGACCAGGAGGAAAAGTTCATATTCTTCTAAGATTCTTAAAGGGAAAAGACTTTTGCTTACCATACATGTATACCTGGTACCCTCTGACTTCTGTCATTTACATGTCTGATATACTCTGTGAGTAGACTGTTACATCTCTTTTGGGTTTGTAATAAGTGGTAAAACATTGCCAGAACTGTAAGTACCTGCTTTCCTGGGTGTGCAATTCTGTATCAAGAAATCATTGGTCAGTATGTAGTGGAACTCATCACCACAAGATGTTGTGGAAGTTTAGAAGTGGAATATACCAGTCCATGAAATACTCATAATGATAATTAAACAAGATGGGCCAGATTAACATTCTCCACTTCAGGAAATCATACCACCACAGACTGAAATTTTTGGTAAAGGCATACCAAAGGAAAAGATGACTGGGTACTTGAACCATGCATATGGTTCATGTCGGAGAAGGATACCAGGCTGACAGGGAACATTTTTTTTCCTGTTCTCATCATAAATGATGGAGAATTTTTTCAATTTAATAAAAACTTCATGACAGAAGACTAAGCAGATGATCATTTTTTATGAAGTGATTGTCTGTGCATTTCACTGCACAGTCTCAGGTAGCAATATTTCACCAGTAACAGCACTATGCTATGGTCATGACCTCATTATCATCAGAGAGCTTTACCTGAATAAAAACAGAAGACATGGTTTCTTTTGCTAAAGGTGAATTGTTCCTGTAAAACATACTAAACAACACACTTAACTATGTTCCTCATGTCACATAAAGGGAATATTCATGTCCTTAAGGTTAAGGCTATGTTTCTATATTATTCTGAAGAAAAAGCAGAATGCTAGAAGCCTCACAGTATAAAGCTTATTCCTCTACTGAGAAATAAACTTTGTCATATTAATAAGATCCCAGCCTCTCATAATTAGCAAATTTGTGATGAATTGCATCACACTGAGAAGGAATGAAATAAAAATTAAATACTTTGTAGTGAAAATTTCTCGTTATCATATGTTGTATCACCCACCCTTCCAACACTTTGGCTAAGGCAAAAGGCTAAGGCTCCCCCTACAGCCAAGCGAAGTACTGTGCAAAAAATACTTGATTTCTCGGATCTTTTAAAACAAGATTAAATCGGATTGCTGTTCCATTTAGTTCTCACATGAAAAAGGAGGCTAGTTTACAATTCTCCTAATGCAGAATGAATGTCTTCCCTTTATCTCACGTTTTAAGCTTCATGTTTTAAGTCTCTTATTCTGGGGCCACCTTACATTGCTGGGCACAACCTGCATCTGATACTGCAAACAGCAGATCCAGCATACCACACGTGTCCATGACACTCTACATTGCTAGGAGGGCATGGTTATTGAGAGAGCAACATCTACAGCAGGCAGATGTGTGCTAATTTATAATCTGTCAGAAAGGTTTCTTAAAGAATTTTCTTCAAGAATCACCTGAACCAGCAGATTTGGACTTGCCTTTTTCTGTTACACACCATAATATGATAAACAGGGATGGGACATGGTCGGGCGGTTAAGTGGATTAAGTGTTATCTTTTCTTACTCTGAGATCACAGCAGGAGGCCAGACTGAAATGAGTTGTCAGGTCAGTTCCCCAGTGGACAGTTTATATCATAAAACCATCACATATAACTGAATACAGCTATAAAAGGCAACATAATCACTTCCTACTCTCAGGAAAACCAAGATTGACTTAGAAATGAAAAATACGCTTCCTGCTAGTGAAAGGGTGGTCTCGCTAGGTCACCCCAAGGTCACTTCTGAGGCTGCGTGGTAGCAGCTCTCATGATGGCTGCATAGCAATTTGCAGGGGAAAACCATAAATAACAAGTTGGACCGTCAGTGCAGGCACTCCTCCAACCTTCGCAGAATGCAAATATTCTGTCCTACTCTTAAGTTATTACCTGTATCTAGACATAGCCCTGACAAACCTTGGCCAACGCACATACCAGGGTTATTTACAATTACAAGGCTATCACCAGCAACAACATTTTATATATATTTTTTAACCTGATCAAGAACCTGATTTTTAGAGCAATTTGAAGTGTAAAAGCAATGTGAAATTTTCAGCTATCAATGAAAAGTTACTTGTTATTGTATGGAATCTTAAGCTAGTTTGGGGAAGCAGCCCCCACCAATTTTAACTTAATGTTACAGAGACTGTACTGATGCAACTTCTATATTCATCTCCCAATGAACATCAGGAAGCCCAGGAATCCTTTTGCATGCAACATTCATGGTTGGCTGTATCAAAAAACACTAGATTTTTATTTTATTTTTTTTTCATACAATATCACCATGAATTATCACAATTTCAATTTCAAATACGGAGACTTGACTGTGTTTAGCAGGTTGCTTAGAATTGCTTCAATACTGGGAAAAAAAAAATACCACCACCACCAAAAAACAACAGCACAAAAGAAACAAAACAAAACACAAAAGCCAAACCCACTTAGAAACATCAGAACATAGCAGGAGGACATGCAAGCTTGAGCAAATTGCCATTTATTTAGACCTGGATCTAGAGTAACAGAGAAGATAAATTTAACTTTGTTGGGCATGTTATTGTCTGGGAATTAACCACTCAGACCTAAAGATGAAATTAAAGTGCAATTTAATTTAAATTTCCTTTAATCTAATATGAATTAAAATTTCATATTGAAATGCACCATCAAGGGAAAGAAAGAACAAATGAAAAGATAGAATGCCAAAAGTACCCTTCCACCTCTTGAAAGAAGAAAAAAAAAGACCTCCTAAAACCCTGCAGACAAGCAGTTATGTATTTTACCCAGCTATGTTCCAAAAAATTCAGCTACAGATGATCTGAAAGAAGTGCATTAAATAACCCCAGGGAAAATAATCAAAAAATTCTATAGGCTATAGAATATAAAGTATAAAAACCTAATCCCACTGACACCAATGAAAAGGTTGGCTATCAGCATTCAGCAAGACCGCGTTTTTACTCAAAGTTCGGATCACAATGCAAACTACGGGTGTATTTGAAAGGGCAGAATTCAGATTTTCATACATAAATCACGAGTGCTGATTTTGTGAACCAATTCTCACAGATGAATTTCTAAAGCCATGCAGAACGTAAGTGCCATTCCAGCCAAGTTCTGGACCTGGCTACATTTTGTAAACTGTAGGACCAGCTTCAAAGCTATTTCTATTCACAGAACCCTCAGGCTTACTGAAACAATTTTTGCTTAACTATGTTAACTTAGATGAATTTTAAAGTACAGACTAAAAAAAAAAAAAAAAAAAAAAAGGCACAAAAAGCAACAAGGCATGAGTAGTTAAGTAGCAGTAATCTGCAATCTGCAATGTCCTGATTTATCAAACAAAATGTTGACACCAGAAACAGAACTATTTACTTCTGTACTCTGTTAAATAACAGTTTTACATAGTTTCTTCAAGAGTAATGATTTTGATACCTTTCAAATCAATTCTCAGATATGTAAATGAAGAAATTGATTATGAAGAAATAATTACTTTGAAACAAGAAAAAAAAAAGGCTAAAAAAGCCTGAAAAGGCCATCCCTTAAACAGCATAACCTCTTCTTAATAAAACCCGTAATTACTACAGAACATGTTGTACAATGCAAATGTACAATGAGGGGTGTACTTATAAAGAAAACTTGTCTGAAGAAAGACAACCTTGTGCTCTGGTCACCATAAATTTAGGAAATAACCATCATGTACACTGCTGGGCTGTAATTATCCCTTGCAGAGCTGTTTGGGTGGGTGGTTGGGATGATGAAGGGCATGGGTTGCATTGTTCCACCTCCCATCAATATCTGGTGCTTTCAGAGAACCTCCAGGCAGTTAGACCAGGCAGAATGAGGCTCTGTATATTCACCCCTCATCTCTACTCAGAGCTTTTATACACTCACATTTTCTCTTGCACTTTTTCATCTGTTGTTGAAATCAAACAGTATGGCCTGGAAACACCAGAGATGAAAATAGGCCCAGATAATTTGTCTGTCAGTGGCTCTTTTGTGAAGCCCAAGTTCAACAAATGTGAAGGGCCAGCTCAATTAGCAGCTTGGGCAGAAGAAAACATCAACAATCTACAATTCCTTATATATGAGCAGCAGAAAAAGTGCTAAAGCCACTGCAGAAGTCTGGCTAGTGCATACTGCATCTGCAGAAAACCAGATGCGAAAGGCTTAGACTTTATAATGGAAAGAGAAGGTGTGTACGTCTTTCCTATTGCCCTGCACACGAGCGGCTGATCAGCTGTGTGGATCTAAGGCTGCAAGGTACAAATTGAGGCAATGGATTTCTTTGCTCGGCTTTGCTTCAGAACAATTGCCTCACAGCAAAGCCATTTCACTTGACTTTGCACCATTTATCAGGACACAGCACTCAGTAAATTGGATGATTGCATTTACTACTCACTTTTTAAGGGCTTGATAAAATAGAAAATTATGCTTGGGCTTCACACCTCTAAAATCTGACAAGAGCTTCAGAAGACCCCAGAATCAAATTCTTTTAATGAGAGTCAGACATCCTCCATTTCTTAATGGAGGCAGCCACTTACACTCTCACTCAATTTAAGCGTATCGTATTAATCGGATGAGACCTGCTATAAAATGGTCATCCCACTCCCTCAGGAAGCAGTGATTCATAATAGGAGATGGACTAATTTTTCAACAGATGAATTGGCTGTTTAATTCTGCAATTAAACAGCCAATTGAATATGTGAATATTTAGAATCATTTTCAGAAGAGAAAAACACATGGTCAGCATTACTGAAAATAACAGGACTACACAGCCATTAAAATAGCTACGAATTTAGTGTTTGATTCAGCCCTGGGACTTCAGGAACTTCTGTATCACTCCAGAAGTAAAAGAGAGAATGGGAACTAGATCTGGAAATACAGGTATGCATGCAAAACAGCAGCGACAACTCAAAACCTTCTGGAAAAATTCTGTGGCATCAGAATTGCAGAATAATCAATATCTACCTTTTCTTATTAACTTGTATGCCTCCTTGTTTACTCTGCTAATAGAACACTTTTCCTTCCACTCAAACATACCCAGGGTTTTGTAATCAAAATGAAATGAGTAGTAACCCGAAGTCCTTTTACTGATGCAACCAAAATGTTAATTGCTAGAGAATATCGACAAGCTGTGCTACAGTTGTGCTTCCTCCCGGACATTGATTGCTCTTCTCCTACCCCACCCCTCACATATTCATCTTTCTGCTTACAAGAGTCAATTACTTTCCCCCAATTTGGCTGCCTAAAGAAGGATTTCTTTCTCCAATTTTATTTGCTGCAGTGCATTTGACTAAAGAGATAAGAGCAAAGTTTTGTCAAATATTTCATATTTGTATTTTTTAAGCTGCTCTAGAATAAGTTTGCAAATAATATTTTAAAATTATTGACTTCAGGTTGAAACATTAAGTGATAAATCTGTGTGGAGACACTTTTTTTTTTTTTTTTTAACCTCAGGTACACGTAACTCAATGGGCTGAGGGTGAATTCTTCAGTCACCCAAACCCAGAACAGATTAATGGCATCTAGGCAGGGCGTCTCCACATTTTTCTAATTAGCTGTTACAGCTTGTCCCTTCTGTTCAAAAACAAGAAAGTATTGTTATCAGTCAAAGCAGGAGGAATATAACTGAAGTACATCTATCAATCATTTAAATTTGATACGCTTTCAGATGAAGGAAGACCCATGCTCTTTCTTCAGAACAAACAAAACTTCTCAGTAATCATGAAACAAAATAGCTTGTGTGTTACCATTCCATGAGTCATGACATCAGGAAGAGGTAAATAGCTGACCAAAAGCATCATCAGGAGCAGGATTGATGGCAGTGTGAAAACTCAATTACATAAACTGCTTTTTCATACAGACTGCTTTCCAGTAAATTTTGCAAAGACCTTGGAACAGAAGGTTTTTTGGTATAGGAAGTGAAGAAAAAAATGAAAGGTAGCCTTCTTTGGACTGCAGCATTTCTAATGGATGAAAGAAGCTGAGAACGGGAAGGTTAGGAATAGAAGTGATCTAAACCTGATAATATTTGGGGGGAGGAGGGATAAAGAACACCAATAAAAGCAAGAGACTTGAAGGAGGGTATCTCCTATAAACTCAGGGCATACAAAGGCTAGTGGAAACTTCTGCTGGGCACATTTCAAGCACAAAGGGCAAAATTAACAGGCTTCACATGCACTGTTGCATGGTACAGTCCTGGAAAACATTACTGAGGAAAATTATCAGATCTCTATACTTGAAATCCTTAAAATAGATAAAGAATTATCAGGAATGAGATACAAGCTCATCTCCCCTAAGGAATGGACTATATAAATGCTTCAAATCCAAATCTCCAGGTCCAGTTTTATACTCTTCTATAACTTTTATTCATACTACCTACACCTCTGGCCCCAATTTCCAAGAAGGGCTTCACGAAGGGATATAATATCATTATATATCCCACAGCACTCACATGGGAAATAGGTATATAAACTCCTTATATGCCTTGGAAAAAAAAATCATCCTACAAAATAAAAAAACAGCATCCTATATAATGAAACATATACCAGGTGTTTAGGATCCCTGAAAAACTACGTCGTTTATAAATATATACACATGCATGTATATTCATTCATATGGATACACATATACACATAAGTATATAATGGGGGGAAGAAGGAAGGGAGGGAGGGAGTCTCAGTTAAATGGCAATTTCAAATGTCATATTTACAGTTATATCTGCTAGCCATAAAACGTGCCAGATAGAAAAATACAAACTTCAAAAGAAAAAAGAAATAAAGCAATGTAGACAGTAGAAATGTGCAGTGACTTTTTCCAAAGTAAATTGATTTAAAATGCAATTTTTAAATAGAAACCTTTTTGCAAATGGCTTTTACTCTAAGACTCTTTTCCATTTCCTAAATCCTTGTAAGTGCCTACCAATAACTTCTGCATAACGATGCAAGCATCCATGCTTCTAAACTTTATGACAGATAAAAATCAATTGTATGAATATTTATGAAGACTGTAAATTATTAAAATAAATACAGATATTTACACATTAGAACAACATCTTCATTTAATGGATGTGAAAAAAATGTTAATATGTGAACACTGCAAAGATGAAGTGGTTTGGCCTTCAGGGCTTTTGTTACTCTATTAAAAGTTAATTTAGGATAGAAATTATGTCTTTTCCTCGAATCCCAAACCAAAAGATTAAATCACGATCAAGACTCACCACATTCTTCAAAAAATGAATCTGGTCATGATATTTCCAGAGGGTGAATATTGAAATTACTGTGCAGTTCTTCCTGAAAAAAGACACCCTCCTCTGGCTTCTTTTATGTGTTCACAGTCATGACATATACTCAGACAAGCTTTAGGGCAGAGCAGCTGTGTGCTAGTGAGGTGGTTTAATCAGTCTTTTTGTCACCACACATTTTATGCTATTGGAAGAGGATGTTTCTGTCTACAAACACAGCAGGCAGCTCAAGCTGCTCTTTCCAAGGAAGGTATTTTACATCACAAAAGTGATTTGCTTAACCACTGGTAATAAGTTTCATTATCTTCCCCCACATTTATGGATTCTTCTTATTCAAGGACATAGCGAGTGTGCCCTGACCTACTACTGGATGTAACTAGTTCCTGAAGTTCACCAGTGATCCCAATACCCTGACTTCCACCAGAACATGATTTCTGTGACTGTGGCACATTTTCCTTATAGCCAGAATGCCAGAAGGCCGTCACTTTGAATTGGAAGGTGTGAGAAAACAAGTATTCCACCTTTTCTCTGGAAAAGCTGGTTCCAGAAGATGAGCTTCATTTCCATTTTAAATTTGTCTAGTTTCAGCTTTCTCCTTAAGAAAGCTTTTCTTGTTCCAAATCCATTCCCCTCTTTACTCAGCAATAATCTGGCTCTTAAAAGTGTCTCGGTCTGTAGCCACAAAATCACTTTAGGAGTAGCCATGGTAGTTTAAAAATTGTCCATCAGTTACTCAGTGCTGTGCCTGGTAGCAAAAGACTACCAGCATCACAGCCATACCAAGGCAGCACATCATGCGAGTACTGCTTGTATGTCCCCCTCTTCAGTCAGTTGCCTTTTCTTGTGCTGCTACAGGAAAGCATCCAGACAAATGCTGGGAGTCATAAATTCCTAAACCTTTTGGTTGCCTTTGAAAATGACTCTGCCTTTTCCACACTGTAACTTTCTCCAGCCCTTGAGGAAGGGTTATCACATCCATCATTCTTTTCTCCCACTTTTAGCATTCATTTTAAAATAAACATGATAAATACTGCCAGTATTTATCCCAAAATTTTCAAATTTATATCACTTGGGCATATTTCTATGAAATATTCCCTTGATAGCTGTTTTTTTATTTTATTTTACTACCACATGCCTTTTTTTTTTCTTTTTTTAACACACATGATAAAAGCACTGAAGTGTTCTTCAGTTTCATGGTGAACTTTCTGTCAGCAGCAGTTTATCATTTCTTTCAGCCTTTTTCCAATGGACACAGTAGGGAGAGAAAGAATAGGTGAGACTTAAAAAATAAATAAATAAAATGAAAACACAAAAGGTGAGAATAGGAAGAACACAGAAAAACAGTCTAGAAGGCAGTAAAAGAGAGAGAAGCAAAAGGCATACCCATGCAAAGGAAAACGCAAAACTGAAAAACAAAGACAAGATAAGAAATTGTGTTACGAAGATAAAAACCTCTTTAGGCACCTTGGTGGAGCATCTATAAAAATAAGACCCCAATCCCCAGTAAGATATTTGTATAAAGTAATAATAATGAAAAATTAAAAAGTATTAAAATGTGAAAGATACAAGTTAAATACAGAAATTGGAAAGAAAACTGGTTAAATTTTTTTTAAAAAATATGTATATATATAGTGACAGCTCAGCTATGAAGTAGTGTTCTGTTTTAATGTGATGTAAAACCAAGCACGTGGACTACAGAGATAAGGAAAATATAGGCAGAGGGAAGCATCTGCTAAAATAGACTCGGTAAATACAGAAACAAAATTTAGGGGGAAAAGAGACAAAAAGTGGATTCAGCGGTGAGATATGGGCCCACATAGACTAGGAGAACTTGCTGTTTAATGCAATCTTTCTCTTTTATTTCAAATATTCCTTATGAAAGAAGACTATTTCTATCCTCTCACATATTTTCCTCATACTTTTAAAAGATTATGGCCATTTCACAGCCAGAGAGACACAATCTATATCCTAAAAAAAAAAAAAAAAAAAAAAAGACAGTTTACAACCTCAAAAAGAAGAAATAACAAATAAAGGGCAAACTTGCCACCTGTGTGAGCAGAACACAAAACATGGGTTTGAGGGATTGCTGTTTTGTTTGTTTGTTTGTTTTCTCCTCAAGACTCCAGTAAGCATTATTAAACTGACATCAAATACGTTTGGGTGCCCTGCCATCTTAGTTCAAATCAGGAACTTTTTCTGATCAGGCTTTTTCTGATCATCAGCACTCCCCACACGTTGGTTCATATTGCTTAACACTCTCTGAACATGCAAAATGGATGCTTTTGGAAAAGCAGATGAGCACTAATGGTGCTCATCTACTTCAGCTACCAATTAACATTTACTCCTTTGGACCAGACTGCAGCGGATCCAGAGTAAAAGCTCCTGAATGTGCCCAGTCCTCAGCACCAACAGTCTTGCCCTCCTTCAGCTGCACTACTTGGTAATTCAGTCCTGCAAGTACTTACTTGACAAGTACATACAGGAACAGAATTAAATTGGTAAGAAGTCCATTTCAAAGACACTGTAGACAACGCTATTACAGCAAACTTTGCATCTCTATCAAATTCCTACATTATGAGCCCCAACTGCTATTTCATTATTTTTGTCAGTCAGCATTGAAATGCAGTGCAAGATCTATGGGTGGAAATAATGCACAACAGCCAAGTTCCAACAATGATAACTGACCTTTCACGAGCATAATTAGATTGCATCTAAATAATTTAGACAAAGAACTAAAGCTGCTCAGTTGAAAATGGCATTTTTTATTGAGACAAATATTATTCCTATAGAAAAAATATTAAGTGCTTATTTTCTGAACCTGTGTTGTGGTCCCCGATTGGGCTTTCTATGGCCGACAAAGCAGATCCTAATTCTGTTAATTATAAGATCTGGAGTTATTGTTGTTTTATAATTGCTTCTGTGGATTGGGAATGAATTGTTTAATTATTTATTGGGCTAGTGTATTTTCTGAAAGGCAAAACAGCATTCTGTTTATAAAATATTAGCAATAGAAGGCCGTTGACATTCAGAGTTTAAATGTTTTATATGTTCAGTCTATTATATCTAATGTGCCAGTGGACTATTGAGCTCAACCTCTGCGCTGTCTGCCAGGGCTGGACTTACAGGAGAATGAGCAGACACATACACATGCAGCCCTCCCCACATAATTGCAACCAAAGAACGTGAAAGAAAAGAAGACGACGGTGCTCATTCTGACCTGCTGGTAGCCCATCCACAGGCCAGTAAATCCCTGTGATTTTACAGGAGTGCCTGGTCATTCATGGCAGGGAGGATAAATGTCTATCCGTGCATCTCAGGGTACACAGCAGAAATGCCACAGAAATTAGTGCTGTTCTCCAGCTCATGCTGTCCCTTTCTTCCCTCTGAGGTGGTAAGGATGGCAGAAAGAGCTAGGAAGGCAATAGCACCTGCTCCACGAAGCACAACTACAATCTGGTTCTGATGTAATTTCTTTAACAAATCCATAACCAACAGTATTACTCCTCCTGTAGCGTTTTCTATTGCTTACAACTTCACAATCTCAGTGCTTGCAGCAGCATACATGTATCTGTAGTGAGACCAAAAGCACTGGGGTTTAGACACAGCCCACAGGGACTGGAAAGAACCCATAAGCCGAAGGTCAGGAAAGCACACACTGTGCTCTGCTTCTTCTCCCAGCACGCTTAACCTACAGCCAGCAGGCCAAGCACCACATACAATAATGCAGAAACAAGATTTCCACAGTATTACATGTACAGTTTTAACAAAGATCCAACTACTCCTAATCACAGCTGCCTTTTTTTTTTTTCCCCCCTCATAGGATTTCTTTATTTGCCAAATGGTTTATAGGACACCTGGGAAAATACAGCATCGTACTGGGGCACTGTACAATATGCAGCAAAGTAAATAACTGTAACATGTAAGAGACGCTGTGGATCCAAATGGCTAGCATTAACAAAGAATCTGAATACCAGTAAATCCTGACTTGTTGGGGTAGAATGAAAAAGGCTAGTTTTGGTAGTTTGAAACTCAAAGAAGAAATAAATAATTCAGTTAAAATACAGCAAGTGTAAGACTAACCTTATAAAGTAAAGGTGATTGTCCTAGCTTCAAAAGTGCAATTTTTTTGGTCACGTTTGTAATGGCTTGAATCCGGATCAAGTCTTCTATGGTCCCATACTGTACATCAACGAGTTCTGCCTGTAAAGAGAAGACAAAATTCAGATTATGCCTACAACCATGCGTCAGTGAGGGTGCTCCTTCCACAGAACTGAAGTTGTGAGTATCTTAATCCCATTTCCTAGTTATGGCAATAGTTGTAATAGCAAAGAGCTTGAGAACTAAATCTGACAGATACATTGCTGCCTTTTGGTTTTGAATCACAATTCCTCAGTTGTGATAGAAAATAATTTCCTTCCACCCCCACCTCCCCATAAATGGTGCTGATTATGATGAAAATTTCCCCTCATTAGCTACAGGAATGCATTTAAAACCATGTAAGAGATAATAACTAACCTCTACTTATTTTCTTAAAAGGAGATGGAGTCTTGTAAAGCATTTCAGGAGAGAGTGAATGTTTATACAGACCATGTGACAACATCTAAAGATACACACTCTACCAATACAAAGTTTTAATTAGGGAATCTCATATGGTCCTTAAACAACCTTGCTTAATTGATGAAGTATTTTCTTATCAGTTATCCATGCATTAGATAATCACATTTACAACTGATTACACCACTCCAATGCTTAAACTTTTCTATCATACTTATATTTTTATATTAACGTAGAACCACTTCCAACCAACTACAAAATGTTTAAAGCATGAAGATGTTCAGCACTTCAGTTTGGACAGTGCAAGAGTATGTAGGCTAAGTTATTATTCAGTGTCAAGCATTGGTTGTAAAGGAAAAAAAAAACACAAAACTCCAAGAGGAGTTTTCAAGGATTTAATATGTATACATAAATAGATTTACAAGTAAACATAAATAGATTTATAAATATGTAAGTATACATATAGATTAATAAATATACACACAAAATTTAAGAATCACCAAGGGCATTTTTCTCATACATTTATAGCACTAAATTCTGGCAAAAACCACGTATGAGGATAATCATTTTTTTTTTTTAGAATGTTGTGAAGTTTTCAGTACATCATAAACAAAATTCTGTTACCTCTAAATTCCTTACACAGTGTTCATATGAAATACAAACACAAGAATCTTACATGAGTGTTTAAAACTTAAAATGAGATGAGCAGTGCAAGATGGAAAAGCTTCTCTTTCAGTTCAGTTTCAGTAACTATGGACTCACTGCCAAAGGCAACAGTTCTGGCTTTGGACATTTCACACAAGCTGTTTAAATTCTAGCAACAGTTATTCTGGCTATGTAGGATGTGCGAAATTTTACTAGATTCCTAAAGATGGGTATTTTAGGAAAGTATTTATCCTTATACAATTCTATCTGAAAATTATGAGTTTGTGCTTTAACATTTAAGATGAATTCATATATATATATATATATATATTTTTTTTTTTTTCCAAAGCCTGTGTACTTAAATGCATTCTTTAAAATTTTCAAGTTAGGAAGTTCCTAAGTCTGTAACATGTCATCACTACTGTGTAAACCAGATATTCAGAAAGCTCAGCCAAAGTAATAAAACGCTTCTGCAACAGGCAAACATCCGATTTAACACCAAATACTGAAACATAGACACATAAAATCTGGCACTTCATACAGGGTTTTATTATTATTTTATAAATATATGGGTTTTTAATGTCTGAAGAACATGGAAACTATTTCATATAAAATTCAAATGATGACTATAGGCTGAAATGCAATATAAATTTTCCTGTGTGATTACTGTATCTGAAATGCATGAAAAAATCAAGAGAATTAGTTATTATACACTGGAACGTAATAATTATTAGTCTCAAAAGTCTTACAGCTTGAGAGGTTATGCATAGGATGATTTCTGGGGAGACCTCTTATCTAATTCCTTTGGACCCAGTGCCTTTCCCACTTACCCTCAAGCAAACTGAAAATCAGAGCTTTCATCAGTCATATAAGAACCTACACTGACTTTTCCTGAGGCAAAATCAATACACAAAGATATGACATAATGAAGTATCAAACCATTTGCTTCTACAGTATGCCTGTGTGAAAATGAGATGCTTGCCCACATTCATGAGCCTCTTCTCTTTGCATCATTTTTGCTAGCTGCTCCTCCAGGGTGCTATCCACCACTCTGTAAACAGGAAAACTACGTTTGCACAATTATTAATACATTTAGCAACTGCCCTTGGATATTCTTCGTTAATTTATGGATACAAACTGCTTCTTCAAGAGCTGTTCACTGGTCCTTCCCAGCCAACATATGCACTCGACAAGAGCAGACTAAATAAAAGGCCCTACAAAAACAGAGCTCATTTTTTAATTCAGTGAGAACTCAAATTTTACTCCTTGTTACCCAAACACTGCAGGCCATGTTCTTTGCTCCAAATGTTAAAAGTCCCAACATCAAAGCTATCAAATACTTTTGTATATTGAGATTACATGCAAGAAGTCATTAAAAAATGAAAAAGCAGCTGAGTCTATATAACAAAGAGTTTACACATCTTCCATATGATGAATGTGTCCAAGTTCAGTCTGGTAACATTACCGATAGTTGCTGGAGGTTTGCACAGTTAATCTGATCTAGACTTCAGTTAAAATTGCAAAGAACCGAAATAAAACATTATCTCGAGTAAAACTACATATGGCTCCTCCCCTCCTGAACTAACTCAGTGTAAGAGTTTAGAACAAAATCATAACATTTTGGCTGGACAGTCTAGAAACTATTAAATTTATTAAATTAATGAACGTTAAATTTATAACAACACTTTTAAAAAAAGATTCATATCCCTTCTTTTCTTCTACACTTGAACACCTAAAGTAAAATTTGTAATAAATAGCAAAATATTTCTTGTAGTACTTAGTAACAACATCTTATTGCATCCAGTACAGGAACACTAGCTCAAGGGTAGTCAGTTTTGTTTTTACTATATGCAATGGGGCTCAATTAATTGGATCCTTTATTTCTAGCATAAAATAAAAGATTTTAAAGTATACTTTTAAAATAATGTTAGATAATCCTATATTAATCCAAAGAGTGCTGCCTTCTCAATAATCCACCAAGAAATGGCTATTTATGGTGTGTGAAGTTCTGTTTCAGTCACAACATTCTTAACTCCAAAAACAACAAATATTTTTTTTCTTACTCTATTTTAGGGATGTTTACAATGTGACATAATTCTCATCTTATACATTCCAGATTTAAGAAAGCCAAATACCCCACCTGCAGTAACCCAAATTTGATTAAGTGCTTTCCTTTGGTAGGAGATAAAAGGATTTGTATTGGGTGCTGAAAAAAGAGCACTTGTGTACTTGATTTAGATATGGAAGGGTAAATCCTCTTACCCTAAAACTAGGAAATGACTAAACAATGAGCTGTTTTATCCATTTGAATTGGGTACTTACTCTTCAAATTGTTTTGTGCTATGTTGTTAGAAAGATATGACTATTTAGGAACAAATTGCGATGTGCAATATGGTGTTCAGTAGTATTCCCCCATGCATGAAATGAAGTAGGGGTAGGTAATAAAACAAACATTTTTAGGAAAAGTAATCATTTTATGTTAGACTTATTATTAGTTTCTAAGCCCCAAGATGATGTTCAATGAGTTGTAAACATTCTATCTTAGAAATTATGATAAAAATCCCATAAAACCTGAAAAATCAAGGACTTAAAAAAAATGTCCCAATCAAGGCAGTCAAGGGTCTTTTCGCAGTCTCTTCTGCTTCTTCCCAGAATTAAAGAGAATAAAACACCATACTTCATCCAGGCGTGGGTGAAAAAGAGAAAGATGACTTGGAAAGGAAAAGTATGAGTATCTGTATGAAGTAGGTGGCAGCTGGAGTCTTGAAGGTGGTGTATGCAATTTTAACGTGTCACCTTCTTTGCAAATACTATGGCAATTAGAAATGCATCAAGGAATGACAGAAATAGAAGAAACTCTACTGTATTTTAGAAAACTAAATGCTATGAATGCAGTTTATTGAGAACTACTATTCCTCAGAATCAAGAGGATTTGTCCAAAGAGCAGATAGGTTATTCTAGAAGCATTAACACCTCAGTTCAACACCACTGTTTACACTTACTACAGCCCCTTCTTTCATTCAGATCAATGCCCTTCATTTGTCCTTCAGCATTCGGCTACCGTTTTCTGGTTGTTGACATAACAGAAACATCCAATGTGTGATGCATCGCAGGTAAATAACCTTCAAGTATTCATCCTGCCTGAAGTAAAAACTCCCAAATATATTTGCAAATTGTATCTGAGAAGACAGTAGTCTGTGATCAGGACACGAGCCTAACTTTAATTAAACACTTCACTATAATTTATTTGCACAGCTCTGAAATTGAGGCTGAAGGCAGCATTCAGTAGAGCATAAAAGTAAACTCAAGCTGGCTGTAGATCAAAGCTGGACATCCACAAATGCAAAGAAAATTCTGCAAACATAAAACCAGCTCTTCTCTAAAATTAGAGAAAAGGAAGAAGGAAAACGAGAGATAACGGAGTTGTGCCCAAGTATGCTAAATCATTTGCTAGTGTACACTCTGCTATGCTTTCTGACAGGAGCTGCTGCTCCCATTTCTGCCAAAAGTGCCTGGCCAATAATCAGGGGAGCACAGCTGTCTGCCTGAGATTCCTACCACCCAAGGTAGGAACTACAAAAACGTTAATACTCAGAGTTCTCTTTCAAACTCTGTTCCTCCCTTGGCTGTAGGCACACACACACAAAAATAAACAAGTGGTGAGAGTAGGGGCAGAGAGAGAATAACAAGACCTTCTGTGTTACGGGTTTTGTGGCAGACATGATTACCACATCTAGCTCAACTAACGAGCTGAAGGTTGAACTAAGAAAGTAATGTGCAGTTCAAACACTTCTACAGCAATGGTACTTGGTACAAGTAGGATCTGTCAGTCTGTTCCTTCCTGCTTAGGACTCACAGGAGCGAAGAGTAACTACTGTAAATTTTGTTCCTGTTACTAGGTTCGGTATTACCAAAACGAGACAAGAACTAGTGCGGCATGACCACGTAATTCAACATCTAGTAAAATACATACAAGTCAGAGACAAGCTAGGAACAAATCAGGAAATAATTTGATGCAGATGACAGTGATTTTTTGGAGAGTTCTTAGGTCTCTTTTTCACATGAAAGAATAATTTCCTACTGAGCTGCTTTTACTATGTAACAAAAAATCCTTTCTTGAAAACTTGGTTTGCATGCAGACGAGGCACCATATCCATTGTTTACAGGAGTTTCCAAATGACACTATCTTGAAAATCCCCGGTGAGCTTTCCACTGTCTGTTTACTTTATAAGCAATTTGGCTTAGAGCCTCAAAACCCAAGCATGCTGTTTTTCAGTAGCAAGTATTACTTACTATGCTTTGTGTGTCCCGTGACACATGGACATTCCCAAGTCATCAGGGAATCCCTGTAAATAAATTCTGGGGTACTTACACAGAAATGTCTTTGAGAAATCCTGCAAAAAACACAAACTATGTCAAGTAAACAAACTAAGTAAATCCTCCTGCCCTCTTGGCCAGATTCAGACGCCGCTTATCCAGACTTTATTTTCTAGAAACTCAAGGATTGGCAATCCCGTGCTACTTTTTGTCTTACTAGGGAACTGGAAAGAGAAAAATAATATTGCAAAATAATAACCTAATGCATTTCCAAGCAGCTATCCTACCCTATCCGAGGCAAACCAAAAATGGATGAATTGTGCAATTTGAATTTGAAGATGCTCTCTGAGCCCAAAAAAGCAATTATGCCATATCTGGATTAACTGAAGCTGATGTTGCCTTGCTTATGATAGAGTTGCACCTTACACATGATGTCTAGGCAGATTTCAATCACCGAATTTCAATATTGCTTCATGCAGTGGGAGCTATGTTTGGGGACATCAATAAATGCCTACTTGTTCATTAAATAACTAGTTCTTTTTACCTACAAGTATTTATCCTCCTTCAGATAGATTCTCTACTTTTTTTCTACATCGTTATTTGCACCTTACTCTAGAAGTTTTCTTTTCTTACTTCAATATTCCTACTCACGCAGTGAAATTCTGGAGTAATTCAATATGATTCACAGTGTCAGCTTACAGTCAAAAAGGATTCTTTGTGTCTAGTTTTTATTACATAAAATTGCATGCTGTGTTGCAAAGACATCTAAAACTGTAATTTGTTCAAGTGCTGCAATACCAAAACGGGAGTGAACAATTCTGTCCCTTAACCTCAGAGTTTGAGAGTTTGGTTTTGCAGAGCAAATTTAGTCACAGACATACTTTACGTGCTTCTTCTCCCCTCGCCATGTCCATCTGCCCGTTCTCCCATGGATGGGGACACATCTCTGTTCCAGGCAGGGCTCTGGTTAGGCTTCTCCTACAAGTTGCTTTTGCTCTTCCAGCAGCGTTTTTAGAAAGACACTGGAGTTTAACTTCTTTGGTTGCTTGCTTTTTGCAGTTTATAGCACTTTTTTTTTTTTCTTTCCCTGCTATCTCCCAGGGAGACTGAATTAAGATCGAAGCCTTTTTATAGCCTACAGAAAAGAACCTCTTCTGTGTTTTATGGTTACAGAGCCCCAGATAAATCTGAGCTGACATAGTCTGTTCCCTGTTGATAATGCTTATCCAGTAGACTCCTCCTCCTATATCTATTTTGAACTTTATTTTTCCTTCTTTTAATTCATTTCTAGTTTTTCTCCCCTCTGCCCCCAAACACATTCTTCCAGTTTCCCTTAAGCAGAAGACAAAACTAATATGAGTGCAACTTCGTAATTCATGATATTCAGCAAGATATCCTGTGAGGCAAACCTATTTTTTTCATCTTTTTTAATTACATTAAAATGCTACTCTAGTTCTTCAGGTATCCTGAAATATTTTTTTATTATTATTATTTTTTTTCAGGCATATTAAATTGGTATTTATTTTAAAGTCTCTAAGAATATTAATTTGTTTATAAAACATTGAAGGACATGTCATCATTTATGGCTTAAAATCCTATCCGAAATTTCATTATTTTAAGCTGTCATTAAGTGATGCTGTTTACTTGTCATCTCACAAAACTCAACAGTGACAAAATTTTAAATTCTAATGTTTCTTTCCTGTACAGGAAATATTAGCAATAGTTGCTAAAGCATAAAGCCACAATGATCATACTTTCCTAAGCAGAAACAGTAATCAGTATTTACCAACCTGCTTAGTTTAGCTTATTCAGGGATAATTATTCATGTAAATACACATTTACAAATTATTCCGACTGAGGAAAAACTAACAAAAACATACAGAATTGATCACCTGTAAGGCTACATCTTAAAAACAATAAATCATTAGATACTTCTGTACATAGTGAGTTAGAATGGTGTGATTCAAACCTGGTTTTAAAATTTTCAATGAAACTCCTTTGTATCAGAATCCATTCCCATGATGTCAGAACCCCAAAATTCTCAAGGCCACATTGCAGCAAAGCAAAGGTTTTATTGGCTTGTCTCAAATATGAATATCTAGAAGTTAGAGACTGCCCTTCTTCAACGGGCTTTTTATAATATAGGGAATAGAAAAGCAGGCATTCCCTCCTGCAGGTCAAGAACGTTCATCAAGAACGGTGTCATAAGAATGCAAACACTATCGAAGACAAAATGTGCATGCCAACTGACGTGAAATATTACATGAAGTGCTTCTGCATCTTTTCAAGTACAATACAAATATTTAATTTTTATAACTATATTTAATATTTTAATTTCTTAGAGTATGTTGTTTCAACTTTGTTAAATTGTTTTATCTTTAGAGTTAGTTTGGCTGTGCACAGACAAAAATATCTAGAAAATAGCCTTACAATTTTCAGGCTTCCAATTTTTGCCATTTTGAAATGGCACAATTTTTAAATGGAAGAGAAGATTGTTTCCCAATCAACTTGCATTCCTGTACATGCATAGTGCACTCAACTACATACACTGGCTTTATTTCTCTGCACACTTGCTCTACACACACACAAAACATATTGTTCTTAGTGCAAGTACACAGAAAGATGAATGGACGTCTACCTCAAAAATGCAGATGAGCACATATAGGCCCAAGAGGAGGTCATCCACTGCATCTAGAGAACACTTGAACTTTCTGAAATGTCAGTGAGAACTCAGTTTTCCAGAGTATAATAAATGCTCTTTTACAGAGTACCTGTAGCCATCACTTGGCCAAACATCACACACTTGAACATAATCGTAGAGATGCCTAATCATGTAGTGCTGTAAACACATCAGAGTTAAAGCAGCATTTTATCTAATTTGCAGAAGTGAACATGCAGTTGTGAAAAGGAAAATGACATCTTTCATATCCGATGTGAGTTCTGATGCCTTGAATCTTTACACAAATTTATGTGTCTCTAAATTATCTTTTTAGAAAAAGGACTGGGGAAAAATTCACTCTAGAATTATAAATACGTTTAGATGGAAAAAAGGGACTCCAGTGAGGACAGGGAATATAAGTAACTGATAATGAATTCAAGTGGCCCACAATTGATCAAGACAAATAATAATAAAAAAAAAAAGCAGCATATAAGAATAGCATAGTTCTGTGATTAAATCAGTAGACATTTCTATTTTTCAAGTAGGTAGCATTTTGGAAATTAAACTTCCCTTACAATAGACAGGTAAGCATGTGGTTCAGGTATCAGATACTATAAAATTGTACCACGAAGAAAAACAAGTTCTTCATTCTTCCAGGTTTTCAGATTTTTTTTTTTTAATGAACTCGATACTTTGGAATTGTGAGTGGATTGTTAATTGTGATACTATATCTGCACTTTTTAGTAATCTGAAGATTTTTATATGGCAGCTCCATCTATCTTTTGTTTCAAAAATAGCTACCCTTCATTTTTAAAAAGTTTTATTTTATGAAAAACAGCAGTAATTAAATGGGAGTTCAGGATAGGGCCCTGCCAGGCATCCTCACTATAGAGCAATTAGTAGCTTGCTTTTGCAAAGGTTAGGGTGATGATTTTTCTGAATTGAGCCAAATTTCACACCGACATCTGAGCATTCATCTCTGTTATGTGTCAGCAGAAACACCATGGAGAATTTCTGAAGTTGGTTCCTATGCTCTCAGCAGGGACAGAAAATCCTATAGAAAGAGAGGAGATGCTGTGCAAAAGATGGGAATTGCTTCATTTTAGAAAAGGGACCTGTGAATTGTTCACCTTGTACAGGGGGGTCCCATTAAACTGTATCTCAAAAGGAAAGATGGAAAAACGTTTAAATTACCAAAAACATATAGGAAAGTCTGCAGGGAAACTGGAATCTGGGCAATTTGATGAGAGGATGGAGTAGTTTGGCCTCTGGCATCATACAACTGATTTCAATGGTACCACAAAAGCTTCACCATCGCTGCAGCCCTGTCGGAGCTCTGGAGCTGAACAGAGCTTCCCTGATCTTCCACAGCCTGGGATCCAGGTCAGCCTCTTTTACAGCAAGAGAGAGATGCTCGGTATTATTGTAGTAATAGTACTTTACAGTATAGTTTTCAACAAAAGCAGTTAAGGACATTATTACTGAACTACCAGATGCTACAGAAATCTGCACTCAACTCTTTCTCTTCCCGGTATGATCTCTCCTGCACAGGATATTGAACAGCCAACAACCACCAAAACAAAACATCCTAGAAACTGAGAGGTCAGCATGCACTCTCAAATCCTGATTCAATTACAGTTTTTCTCGCTATTCCAACAAGAGACACATTTATGGAATTTCAATGAACACAATTCAACAGACAAGACAAAAAATGCACAATCATCATCCTCAAAAAGTATTGCTGTTTGTACCATCTACTAAAAAGGTTCCCCTCAGCATTGCTTCACTTCTCTTTACGTTTTTGGTACCTATTTTACAAACAATATACATTGTGAAGAAATTATCTTTGTTGTCTGTGAAGAAAATTGAAAAATTACGAAAGCTCATTCCAGGCAGAGCAGCTCTACGTGCCTTAAGGCAACAGCAATAAGATAACCAGGAATACTTCTGAACAGAAACAGGCAGTCTTGCCCATCAGATCCTGAGCCTAACACTGTCCACGCTGATAAAATTTCTCAATTTCACAATTGTAAGATTTTCTTCTAGTCTTATAATGCAAGAATTTTGTAGGTGAAAGGACAACATGTATGAAGACGTGACAAAAAAAAATTTGAAATAAAAAATTTTGATCAAAAGAATGATATAAAAATTCATTTGCCAGTAATATTATTTCTAGCTTTTCATACTACTTCACCTTCTAAAATACTCGCCGGGATCGTGCCTGGCAAGCAGTGACCCGCAGTAGAGGAACATCTCTCCCTGATGACAACGCAGCAGGAGCTTTCTTGCATACTTAAGAAGCTTTGCTCTGTGACAGTGGAAACTGCGGCCAGACCTCTTCTATCCTCATTCACCTCTGTCTGCCCCTTGAAGATATCAGTGCGAAGCAGTGAATCTTAGAGGAGACAAGACTAACTCTATATGGTAACATAATTCAGTGGAAGGAAGATAAATTCCTTGAAGCATCTTCTTTCTCACACACACCTACTCTTGGGCCAGTCACAAGCTGGTGATTGATCGTTCACCTTCTCTTTGAACTGCAGAGCGCACAAGAACATAAGAAATAATTATGAGGACAGTACAGATATTCCTCATGATTAATTCACATTAAGGCTGTCTTAATGAATGAGATAAACACAGTAACTAATATATATTATGTGAGATGTCAGACATTAGATGTATTTGAATTTAGTGGAAGAGACTGCACATCAGACAAAAAACTAGAAATTCCTCATTTTAGAAAAAGGGAAGACCAATTTACTTTCATCTTTGTTTAGCTCACAATTGTTATTTTTTAAATAATTTTAAGGGGATACTTAAAAATATAAGTATCCTGGGATAGCAGCTTGAAGTGCTGGATGCAGTCAAGTGCTGTGACTCCAACCAGCTCAAAAGTGAAATTCTGAACGAAAGCTTTTTCTTGGGACATTTTAGCCCAGCCAGAGAAACAGGCTCTGGCATTTTGACGGGTCACATACATACATAATACACTTCTACAATTGCACCTGGATACCAGACATAGACTTGCCTATGGTTAGTAACTAGGTCATTGTTCAGTTCTTCTGTGTTTTTTGAACCAGTTGTATCAGAGCTGAAACTATTCTGCAGACTTTTTTCATCCAGCTCTGAAAGGCTTTCAAAACGCATTTGCTTCAAAGGATTTTCCTTAAGAGAGATTTTGTAAGCTTTTTGGTCCTTCTTATTATTAAGGCTCTGTGTCCAGGATTATACCATTCTTGAAAGCAGTCTCTAAAACAGTCCATTCTTTGCTCTTTTACACCACAAGTCTTCAACAAAGATTTTTCACAAAACTAGCTAAAATCTGTCCTTACCAATTTTTTCGTATTATACGAAGCTTTATCCTCAACTAGCTTAAATCACATTTTAAACATGTCAGGCATGTTTATTTATTTATTGTTTTTATTTCCACTGTTTTCAAGTGGTCGTCTTAGAAGACTGTATTTGGACTTCATATCACAACATCCTAAGACAGAGAAAGAAAAACTGGAGACTTCTGTTGGATTTTCAATGCTATTTCATTTCAAAACACTTCAAAAAGATCTTCCCAGTTAAAACAAAACAAAAAACAAACAAAAAAAACATGGTGCAGAAAAGCGTTCAATGAGCTGATACCACATTACAAGAAAAGTATTTTTAAGACTGACAAATGTTGTCCAGTTTCAACTATACAAGTTACACTGGTAGATACAGGTAACTCTTAAGATAAAATTTAAGATAAAATACTCATTTATTATTGGTATTATTATTGAAATGCCATTACTAATATTTTATTACTGAAACATCAGTAGAGCATTCACTTAATTATAAAACAGCAGAAGGTTTTGCAGCAGTAGCCATTTGCATCTTTCAAACCCTACCCCTCAACAATAACAAAAATCTTGCAGCAGTATTAACTTGTGCGTGATGAACCACTATTATTTTAGGGAACTGTAAAACTTTATTTATGAATGGTTATATGATATATGCCAGAAGACTGACAGGATGTTCTGCAGGAAATCTCTTCAATGATCATTTTTGTAGTTCTTGACTGCAATTTTAAATTATATAACCTTCACATTGCGTTTCACAGCTTTCTATATGTAATTAAAATGGAGTGGCAGCTATGCTGTAGTTAATGTTGACTGTTGTTTTCTGTTTAAAGGTCAAGTCTATTCTAAAATCCATATTCTTAGTGAGATTGTCTTGAAAATTTGCTGTATCTACTTAGTATGCAGAGCAGTGGTCTAAATTATGATTATTTGTGGAAGAGGTTTCTGAGAAACTCTTCTATAAATAAAGGATAAATAAAGCTCCTCTAAACCATCTAAATGTTACAAAAATCACAGGATCCTTCTCATTTGTGTGCATGTGTTATTCAACCTATAGCCCTAGCCATCTGCAAATTGACTGCAGTTGCTAGGGATTCATTTTAGCTAGTGCATGTCTCTTTGGAGAAGAAATTTTAGAAAATGTTAATAAAGATAATAATGAACCAAATTGGCATGCCTAAAAGAATTAAGTATACACTTGTATCAAGATTCCCCCTAGCTTGATATTTTTCACCAATGTGCCATCACAAATGACTGGAAGACTTAGGGTGAGATGCTGTGATTATTTAATCTGAATTATATGCACTCTCTGCCTTTGGAATTCAAGAAGTGCAAGTAAGCATGCTGCAGAAGGCTCATTTGGAAATTTTGCCTGGGGATAAAATAACCTGGGAATATTTTTAAAATATTCTAAAACCAAACTGCTGAAACCAATCTTAATTCAGAAATACTGTTAAGGAAATTACTACTGATTAGCTAGAGGGAAGATTAAAAAATAATAAGGGTGCACTAATAACATTTGCAGCACAAAGAAACCAAATCAAATGAAAGCAAGCTGTTGGGTCAAGGAGTTCCTGATGCATTGTCCCTCCAGAGGAACTCATAACTTTTTTGTTGCAGAGCTAGAAATATAGACAATTTAAGTACTGCAAGGCAACAGAGGAGTGCTGCAGTACTGCAAAGACTTAGCAGGGAGAGAAGGGGACTGTAGGGCACACAGTCAATAAGATTAGAGGAACTGGTGTCCAAGGAGACAAAGACTCCCATCTTCCTGCACAGAGTGGAGAACCTGTGAAAGAAAGGGACGGATGGGGAAATAGAAATCTCAGCACAGCCATGGGAAAATGGGTTACCTGATGGAGTGAGCAAACCTCCTCTCCTTATGCAAAATCTGGTGGGAATCTGCACACTGCTACCCTTATTCCTGCCTTGCCAGGATTGAAAAATGGTGAGATCACCACTAAATGAGCTTAACATATGGGTTTGCACTTCTCGTATCATTCCAGGTTGCATTAATCTCTGTGGTGGGTTCTCATTTAGCTGAGAAAACGTCACTGAAACAAATGAACCAGAGCAGGCTGATATGTTATCAACAGATGTAGAACATCTCTTCTGCATACTGCAGACACAGAGGCAAACAGTCGGCATTCTCACTTCTCTGCCCCTCCAAAACAAAGATATTGCTGGCTGAGCTGGGAACAAAAATGCCTAAAAGCAGCAGACATTTGGAACAGAGACATGGGTAGTCAGTCAGAGCACATGGATGATGGCAGGGAAGCAAGGTGAAGCAGTGGAGTCCAAGCAGGCAGGGAACAGGGATGGACGAGAGGCTGAATCATAAAGTAGAGGTGCTGGGTGTTGGGAGAGCTGCTTTGGAGATGGGTATGATTCACTTCCATCCACAAAGTCTTCAGATTCCTGTCCACATTTACATTCCCGTAATAAATAAAAACAGGAAAAACAAAGACCTAACAGGGAGCTGGTGCAGCCCACAGGGAGATGTTTTTTTCTGAAGAATTAGAGGAGTACAGCAGAGCATAAGGTAATGCTATACAACAAAGGATACTAAATATCTGTTTAAGATATTAAAACAGATTTAGAATTGCTAAGGTTTCTGTGAACACTTCCATAAAGCAAAACATGAATAAATTTTAAATCCTCGAAGTGAATGTGAGGAAAACTTCGACTTGCATAAAACTTTACAAATTTAGAGAATGCAAAGTAAAGATCATCTTCATTTTGCTTTAATTAGTCCAGCCTCAAATACTGTCTCAGCACACCATGACATCTGCCAGTATTCTCTCTTTACTGTTACTAAAGGAACAGGGGGCATTGCAGAATGGGCACGGGCTGCTTGTCTTTGCCTGAAATTCTCTGCGGGCCTTCTCGCAGCCATGCACCTTCTGCCGCGGATCCGTCCCAGCGTCACTGTGCTCATACTTCTCTGCACTCAGGAGGATCACCACTGCCTGCTGGTTACAAGGCACACAAATTTGGTACCCAAAGAAGCACACAGTCTGCACAGGTTCCCCAAACCTCTCCTCGGACCACAACAGCAGCTCTCTGGCTCGTCCTTCCAGCACCTACCAAGGACAGCACACACGGCTCAGCTCATGAGAACAAACACACCACACAGGCAGGGAACAGCACATTCAGATGCACTGCGCTGCACCTGCTTGGAGGCTGGCTAGGTGCTGTTTGACAGCACATTTTCCTTTAACGCATACATTCGATGCCGTGCAGTGTCCCTTTTATATGCACTGTGGGCCAGAGTGGCTTTCCCATTTTCATTAAGCAGACAAAAGGCTTAAACACTATAAAAGGTGGTTGGTATTTAACTTTTCATAAAAATATATTTCAGGTATATCACTCTTTCTTTAGGCTGACCTGGTCTATGGTATATTATTTACATAACCACTGCAATATCTATTTTAAAACTGACAAGACAGCTCTCTCCAGAACTGTAGGCTGCCTTGCCTGTCACCGTGATGGGTAAACAGTGTCACCTTTTCAGGGCCCAATGAATTATAAAGAAGTAGTAAAGTGCACCATCCATCACAATGGCACTGAGTAGGTTTTTGAAGTAGATTTCAGATATCACAAATGCTGTTTAGACTGTTACCAGAAAGCACAAATTGGACGGCTCATATACAATGGCCATATGATGAATGGACATGACAGGTCGTCAAAGAAAATGAGTCCCGCTATTCTACAAATAACCTTGTCAACATGAAAGTAGAGCTGTACCTCTGCTGGTAGACAGACTGCAATGAACTAATGGTTTTACGTGCTTGAACTTCTTGCAAACCAAATATACAAATGAAATACAATGGAGCAGCGGCATTCAAGCAATATTAGCAATTCAACCTGATTATGTGACACATAATAGAAATTTTCTACTAAGGATGTGTCACATTTGAAAGAAAATTATTCAGATTATGAGTAGCTGTTACAAGAGTATCTTTTTGCAGGAAAACCCTCGTGATTTTGCAATCACGACCAACTGCAACATATTCAAAATACACAGTTTGTAGTTCCACTGCAAGCAATCAAGTCACCTTCCGATGGCTGAACCCAACAACAGACACCAGCTGCTACACCTCATTCAAAGTTTTTCTACCTCCATTACTTTAAATAGTAAAGATTATTGTGTATGATAAAAAAACAGAACGGTTAGATTGCTACCAATTTCTCTGTAGACTACGTAAACAGGTAAATTTCCCTTTTAGGCAAAATTTAATTTAAAGACATTTAGGGTAGACTTTTCAAAGAATAGAAGAAAACATCTCTGACTGTAAAATTGTGCACAGGGAGACATCTTTTGACTCAAATGCAAGCTCCCAAGGTTTTTGTCAAAGCCAAGGAACATCCCTGTTGATAGTACACAGACAGTGTATGTGGTCATTTCTTCAGAATTCAATCACAGAGAAAAGTGTCCTGAAATATAACTAAAAGTGGTACATGTGTTGCTGGTAATAACGTCAAAGATTCTCCCTAGTACATTCGATTTCCTTTAATCTGATGAATTTGCTAGCAACGCATTTATTTTCATGAAATAAATCTCAAAGGCCACAACTGTACTTTTATCTCATTACAGCTACTCTTATTAGGTTACTGTGAGAAAGTATATACTGAGTGATAAATGTGATAAGCTAAACCCATTCATTAGTACTTTTTACTTGCCCATAGAAAAGTTGAATTGTACACGATGCAAGTTAAGACTTACCCTTGCTTACTTCATTTCACTTCTAAACATCAAGCCTCAATACGAAGTTATTATTTTATGGGTTTATTCATTGATAGAGCCCTAGTATGGGCTCTATGGTGATAATGAGCATGAAACTCAATCTGGAAAATAGTGCACAAAACCACAAGATGGAGAGAAGTCTTTCTCCCAGAGGAAAATGAGAACTCCAGTCCTCCTTGTCTCTGGACTAAATCCTTTGGACCAAAAGGCTTTGATGCTTTCCAGAAGCAGAAACTGAAGCAGGATGAGAAACTGGAGGATATGAATTTCTACAAGCCCTCAAATTTCTGAATGTCCAAATTTCAAAGTGATGTTAGTAGTCCATAAAATGGGCTGGTTAACATGATGCAACTTTCACCAGTTTTACTCATTCCAAAATTTTCACAACACATTACATTTTATCAATAAACATTATGGGCAAACACTGTCACAAGCAAAAGCAAAGTGAACAACAGTTGAATTTTACTGCTCGAAATTCAGTAACTGACATGCAATATAAAATATTCATAAAATATTAAGATATTCTGGAAGAGCTACCCTCCAAAATCAAGGCCAACTTTTCCTACATAGTCTTTTAATTTTTTAAGTCATGAAAATGAACTAAAAAAGAAAACTAATAAAGAAAACTAAGACATAGTCACCACTCACACGCCCCTGCATCACTGAAGGTAATATATAGTATTTTAAAAAGGAGAAATACAACAGTACATTTACATTGAAATTCTTATATTTCAGAAATATACTTTGAGGTTTATGCTATCTCAGACAGAAAATGTAGATCACGACAGCTTTCATACTTTCACATCCAAACAACAAGTACCAATTCATCAACTGAGATACTTATTAAAAACAAACAAAAAAAACCATAAACCTAATACCAACACAAGAAACCTTCAGGTTTGATTATTTTTTGTTTGACTTGAGATTTTTACTGGTATTTATCACAGTTAACTTAAGGCTGGTCAATTGTCACGTTTACTTTGCCAGCCAAGTTCAACGGAAGCTGACTATTTCAACACAAATGACAAACAGTTGCGTTACCTCAAGTGTTCCTTTGGCAGAGTAAGCTGCATATGAGTACAGAAGGTCTTGGCTATGAAGAGTTTTGGTCCCTCTGTTGCACTGCTGTCCATCAGGATAAAAGCATTCGCCGCTGTTTTTCAGAGTTATTGTGTTTGAAGAGGAGCCCGGTAGGTCAAGCAAAACAGAATAATTTACCAGCTGGACATCTTCAAGGCCATAAGAAGTCCACTGAACCAGAATTTTCATTGCAGTGTCTACATCATCTTCTCTAGAGAACTGTAACAAATCTCTGGGGAACAAACAAGCAAACAGTTTTCACGTTACTTCCCACCAAGACACTTGCACCTTAACATGCAGCAGTCTACATTACTTGAATGAAACATGGGATACATGATGGATCATCAAAAGTGCATAAAAAATGAATCACCTTTCATTTTCTTTGCAAATAAATTTCTTACCATTTAAAAGGCAAACACAACCACTTTGGGGGAAATCAAAGTATGGAAAAAATGTTTATAGGAAACACACCCAATTGAAATGTAAAGAATCAATGGAAATTATCATAACAATTGTTTCAAAATTCATCTCCATGAAGCTGCTCAAATTTCTGACACCATCAATTTAATCAACCACTTAGTAGAAAAGAATGCAGTCTGAAGTAATATTTCAGTGACTTCAGGGAGGGAGTGGTGTGGAAAATTAGTTATGTTTGGCTTAAAATCATCAGGTAAAGCAAATTTGCTAAGCAGAATGAAACTTTTTCCCCAAATATTGTGTTAGTTGTGGGAAGGTGTTCCTCAGACTTCCTACCTGAGCCAACAGCTTGGCATGCACACAACATGAGCCTAAAAATTAATTTGGCAGTATTGACCAGATGGGCCAACAGGGCCTTGAGGTAGGTTGGTTTGGGTTTATATCACTACCGGGCTTGTATCACTGTACAACACCTGCTACCAGACAGATCATAGATGAAGGACAAAAATGGTGACAGCATGGAAGGGCCACCCTCCTGCCAGCAAGTGCTAGAATATCCCAGCTGTAGAAAGTATTTTACAGATAACTTTAGATGACTTATTTATGTAAGCAAAGTAGGAAACAAATAAAAAGCAGCATTATTCAAATAAAATGTGCTATCTAAATGCAGTACAAAAACTTAAGGAATATTTGTTGAGTTTCTTGAACATGTTCTATTTTTTTGTTGATATTGTTAGATTGGAAGCTCTCAGGATTGAGGAACAAAATTAAAGGTAATGGTTTTCAAGCACAAATACACTGATACTGCCAGGAAGTCCTGTTCACAAACTTTGCTTCACAGAAAGGATGATTTTCAAAATGATATTTAGATGCTTTACCATCCTCAAAAAACCCTTAGAACTTTAAAAAGTACCCCAGCCATCCTGCACACACTAAAACCAATATTTGATAATGCATATTCATTTTAAAACCATTACTGATATTTATAATAATATCTAATATCTAATGATAGATATTTGAGAATCCCGCCAAGTGCATGCTTGCATTTATAGACACCCTGTGACACTGAGCCATGAGAGCCATGAGCTGCAGAAACTGCAGGCAGGGCAGAGCAGGCTGGCCATGCCAGGGTCTGCAACAGCACCAAGGAATACACCACCAAGGAACAGTTATGATGGAAAGAAAGAAAGAAAGAAAGCACAAAGAATCCCCATCTACCCCAACACAACAAAGCCTTAAAAAAAAAAAAAAAAAGTGAAGTTGTAGAATCTTGTTATAACCTTCAAAACACTCAAAAAACACCAGTGTGATCAGTGTGCATAATCTGGATTAAATAAAGTTTCCAATATACAATGGATTTACAAAACAAATTTAAAAAGTAAATTTCAATTCTTTAAGTTTAAAGAATTGTGTCGTATCACTGCCTGCATCACAGTAACAAGGTTATCAATGTACGAAGTTCACAGCCTTTACAAGAATCCTGGACTTATGTTAAAGACTTCAGAGATCACGTCAGGAGGAGTAATTGGCAAAGGTTATTCTTGCAGAGATTATATTTTTAAATTATGCAAAATAAGTCTTCAAAAAATCTACAGAAAATGAAGAAGTTAAACCAATCAGTAGTATATTACAAGTTTCCAATTTCATCTGCTCCCACTAATGCAATGACATAAACTTGGGCACTGCAGAAACACAGAAAGTTGTTTGATTAACAATCACCAACAGAACATTCACATATCCCACTGGTGATAGAACCATTAATAGGATAAATAACTTATAACTTCAAGAAACTTATCCCAGGACAATAAGGTTATGACACATTGCAACAAGAAGGAACCAGTTTCAATAAAAGTAATTAAGCATTGAAAGAAGACAGGGATACAATAACGAAGCTACTCCCTCAGTAATACAAGCAAAGTTACTTTCTACTTTGTAATTAAGTAAGTGTGTCTTTGAAACTTTTGCGACAACAGAACTGATTAAGTTAAAGAAATGAGCACACTAACTGTTCACTCCATAATTTCTTTATAGGATGTTAAAATCAAATTGCAAATCACAAGCAAACCTTATATTAAAATAAATCAGCACATATAAGACTATTTTGATAGATCTTATAAGCAACACAGGACCGAGGGTTGCTGTTTTACAGATTTCCTACAATGACTGTCCTGCACTTACCCTTGATATAATTCTGCTGACTTCATGGACTTAAAATCCAAAGCAAATTTAACCCATTATTCTTATTACATACCAGCTCAACAACAAATGCAATGTAAAAACAGTATTTCCTAAGACAGACCAAATTTAGAATAGCATCAAGTTTGTCTGCCAGTCCATCTTGGCTGTTAAAAAAAACAAAAAAAACACAACACTTCCACACACTTCATAGTCACTCCCTTCATCATGTCCCATAACTTACTTCTAAAACTGCCACAGCATTAAGATTCATAGCAGTAAGACTTAAGCAGTCAAAACAGGCCCTGAAGACAATTATGCCTCTCACTTCTGCAAGCACACTCAGTAGGAATCAATAGCAATGCGATTGCCAATTTCCATTTACAGTATGACCTTTAATAACTTCAGCCAAATTTTTGTATTCCCGCACATTAAAACAACCCTTTATTCAGCTATGTGTCTAGCTTCAGTCAATGGGAATAACCGCAAAGTTAATGGTCAGATCTCAGTTACTGTAAATCTGCATAATTTATTGAAGTGGAGCCACCAAGGGTGTAAGAATTGGTCTCAAGTTAGAATCAATGTTAATAACAATAACCATCAGAATAATACTGTGTATTTATCTGATGTTCTCCAAGGGATTTCTACAAGTTATTTTCTTTTACTTTCTAGTACAAATCAGATTTGGATAAGATATTGAACTAACAGATCAAAACGGACCATAAACTTGTTTTCATGCATGTTTTGCTCCATCTCAAGTACGCTTGGTTTCTGAATTGGAAAAAAAAAAAAAAAAAAAGGAATATAATTGCACTTAACTCTGAAAGCATACACTATTTTACTTCAGATAAAGTTTTCCACTTTGATATGATGAAAAGATGAAGAAAACATTTCTGAAGACACAATCTTAGACTTCCAATATAAAAAAGATTATTTTACTGCCTGATCAGTTGAATGTCCTGGTGAGTTAAGACAAGCACACCAGTATTGCTGAAGGTCCAAAGCTCTGTAACTACAGGAATAATTCGAAATAAGCTGAAGATACATCTGTAATGAATCTATTCTTTCTGCAGCCTCTGCAGTTTCAAAAGACCAATATTTAACAGATGATTATAAAAGATAAATGAGGACAGGCACATGCACGCACAAAATACAAAAATTTCATTTTAAAATTGGTAACCATGGGAAACATGGAGCTGAAGCAGCTTAATGGAGAACCATTTGTTGTTGGAGCATTTTGTACAAGAATTTCCTAAAGAAGAGAACAATATAGTGCGAACAAACCAGCTGCTTGCTGCTGGTGATATACTGGGACACTGCAGAACACCATTCAAAAAGGTACTGACAAATTGCAACAGGTCACTGCAAGAATCAAAAGATGGATCGATTTAATAGTACAACCACTCCTTATCAATTGTATTAACCCAATGCAATCAATCAATCCATAAATAAAAACAAGTCTAAGCCTGCAGCAGAATTCTACAAATTTAATTTTAAAAATCTCCAGGGAGAAAAATTTCCCTCATATATGAAAAACTCCTCTATGAAAAAGTTGCTTTTTTTTTCTTTAACGATTTAATGTCTAGACTAATATCTGCCTACGTTTCCTGGCCTATTAATGGACAACTTTGAGTTCTGCTTTTGCAGTTAGAAGTGTATCCAATTTTTATTTTCATGATTTTTAAATGTTACTTTTTTTTCTTCCCCTTCCAGTTCACTGAAATTGGGGTTTAAGAAGGAGAACAAATATAATTTTGGAGTTTTTATGTGCCAGTTTTTCATCTGGGTAACTGTTTTCAAAGTTTAGGGGTCACAACGAATTCACTAGACAAGATTTTTTGCAACCGATGTCAGATCAAAGTGGTATCTTGGCTAATATGTTGTTTACAACAGTAACTGGTAGCAGATGATCAAAAAGAATGCAAGAAACACATCATATGGGGTTATTATATTTATAGGTTTCCATGCATATGTCTTTTTTTCCTACCTGCAAACGTGTCCAGGCCGAGTTTTAAAAATGTGTACATATGCTGAGTACGTATTTTCATATTTTCTTGTGGTTTCATCCCGCTACAAGCAGAGATGTTGCTGCTTCAAAAGTGCCGGACGTGTGCACAGCACTCGCGTGGACCAACTGTTCAGCATATGCACAAGCATTTTTCCCAGTTGCTGATACAGTATCTGTTTGCATCCATCACGTTTACTGTGTGCAGACACAGCGACCCAAATGTTTCCAGGAAATACCACCTGCCCAAGCCACATCTGCCTGCATTTTAATTACACGTTCCTGTTAATTAGGGGGCTCAACTGGCCGGTCTCCAGCACGCCCAATCGTATTTCTCGTTGTCCAGACTGACTGCCACAAATTTGCTGATTCCAAAAGAAAACTTCCAAGTACAAGAGAGGAAAAATATTTATCAGCATGTTAAATTATTTAAGAGAAACATTCTCGTGGTGTAAGCAGCTGACTGCAGGCAGCTTGGCGCAGAGGGGATGCGGTTGTCTGAAGGTACCAAGAACCATGTCAGGTTCTTCAGGGGACCTTGCAAGGCCTCCAGCAGCTGCTGAAGCAGTCCCATGACACGTCCTCTGTCACATCTGCCATCACTCTACATTCTGCATGCTCTGGGCATGTATTTCACAGTGATATTGACATTATTTTTGTGGTAGCCATGGGTCACAAGAAATGCAGTGCTGCGTTTTTTCATGTCACACGATGGGGACACCACTTCCTAAATCATACACAGACAAGGTGATGCAGGCCAAGAGCATGAGCGCAATGCAAAAGTATGGCTAAACATAGCATTTGGACACTAGATACAGCCACTACATGACAAGATGCTCCTTCTTATGTACGCCTGTTTTTTGGCCGGCTGGATGAACCACCGCAGCAGCCTCTGCAGGCAGGACCTACCACCTCTAAGTCCCTCCCTGTCCCGTTCTGCCTGATGGACCTACACACAGCTCGTCTGGATACCGTGACAAATACATAGACTGTCCTACTAACAGGACAGCTAAAGACATGGTCAAATTTTGGGTACCCATATATATCTTCTGCCATCAAAGCACTTCCTGATCTGCACCAGCGTGTCTATGGACACTACACAGTACCTACCACAGAGGTGCTACATGCTATTGGCATGAAGCAGTATTTTAATGACAGTTCATTCTCCATAGAATAAAAGTAATTCATAAACCCATTAAAATACATAACATGTGACAATAGCATACCAGCTCTAGATTTGGTCATAGAATTCTATAGCAAAAAGAAGTGTTTTTTATTTTTCCATTTACTTTAACATCATGTGCACTATGGCTTTTGCATATTTACAAAAAAAAAGGGGGATTTGCATCATCTCGTTAGAATATGATACCATGAGTAAGCACAAAAGTACTTTTCAATAAAACTTCACAGCTTTTTTGTCCTATGTCTAGGTCCACCTCGCTATTAAACTTTTGCAGGGGTACCCAAGCATACGTACCCTCTCCTATCATGGTATAATTACATGCACAACAGTTGCAGGTCAAACCTCTCATTTTTCTGCCGAATTCTTTGTCATGGGATTGAAGACACTCAAATCTCAGCCCCTGCTGGCTTCCAAACGTGGCTATTTTGTACATTGTTTTGTTCACTGCAGGACTACTAAGCATATTGCTACTCCCTGCTGCAACAGACAGTCAAATCCCTTTTATATGTTTTAAATAAAAGTAACGGAGATAGTTCAAACCTCACTTGCCAACATCAGGATGCAAGCCAAACTTGCATTCAAGGCAGATGGTGAAAGGCATTGAAAAATGACCAATTCTTTCATTCCGTGTTTCTAGATTTTATTGCAAAACAAGCAATTCATTGTTCCTGTACACTAAACATTGCAAAGTCATAAATTGACCGTAGGTGAGCTTTCCAAAGTTTTCTAAGAGATTTGGCTGTCATTTATATGAACATCTAGCCAGCATCCAAATCTTCGAAATGCTTCAGAAGATAAGAATGCCAATACTACTTCCAGTAAATGCCCATCAAATGATTGCTCAGAAAAAAAGTAAAAACATGGCAAACACATACACAATCTCCCTACTGCTATTCTAGTCTATTTTAAGCTTAGAAGACTTTTGAGTAATCTATAGTTCTGAATACCTGTGACTTCTTTGAGAGCATTCACCTTAATTTTCAGCAATAATATGCCATTTTAAGCTAAACATGTTCTTCTTAGACCTATTTGTTTAACAAACAGCAATTATTTTATTGTGGAATCTTTCACTGTGGAAATAAACACCAGTGGCAATACCCAATGCCTCACTGATTCCAACATCAAACAGAGTAACAGTACTTTAAAATATTTTTAATGCACAAAATCATATTTTAATGGTCTATTAATGGAAAACTATCAATTGCATCTTTTTATTGATGGAGAAAGAAAATTGGTGAGAGCAGTTATTGAACAGTACACAAGCTAAAGTCATCATATGACTTATGAGTTTATTTCATGAGTTAAATTGCCACAGAGTATTTGGCCAGATCCACCAACAAATCATCAGCTGACATTTGTGGAAATCAGCCCCACTGGCTTCCAAACTTTGAAATCTAAGTATCTGCCAAGTACTCCATTTGCAAATATATTACATTACATGGTGAGCATGTACTTTTTTTTTTTTTTTTTTGGTGTTTTAAACCATACGAGTTTATATCTACTTGGAACTAGAGTCATTTTACTCTTACTTTTAGTAATTCCTCACAGTCATAATTTCAGAGGAAACTGTAGGAATAAATTGCATCCCAGCACAAGAATGGCTTTTGTTCTATTCTCCTAAATATAGTCTTTTACAGCAATTGAGCTAATATTCCCAGTATTTCATGAATCATCAGTATCAGCAAATACCAATTATAAACATCTCTTATTTAGAGTCTAAAACATACTGCATATGTGTTTGAGTGCAGAAATTGCTGGGCAAAGAACTGAAGAATTTACTTAATTCATATTCTTTACAAGTCAGCCAAGAAGATCTGAATATATGTAAAATGTGTTATCTGGGTTATAAATCTGGTAGAATCTGCTCTGAATACATTAAAAAAAAAAAAAAAAAGACCACCTTCATACTAGCTTTATTTGCAGTACAGAAAATGGATAGCAAATGATCAACATTACTGCATTACTTTACAAATGAGTTGGTTTATCAATAGAGCTCCTCAAAATACAGTAAAATGCATGGCCAGAGTGAAGGTTGTTTAATTGAGCTCACTTTACTATAGTAGCAATGGACTACAGTCACAAGTAATCAGCTAAAGTTCAGCTGCCATGCAATAACATAAGAAATTATCAGTTTTTGATCACTTGTAATGATGTCTGCAAAATCTGAAAGGCAGCTGACTTTGATATTAAGCCAGATGCTTAAGAACTGAAAAACATAAATCTGTTAAAGTTTTTGAAAATGCTTAGCATAAGCAAATCACTCAAGGACAAACAGGTAGGCAATTACAGAAGTAGACCTACAAACCCAGTTGCCTGATTCACACTTGAGGGTTTCAGTTATAGAAGTATCTTACACTTTATTTAAAATCCCCCTTAATTTTTTATTTTTTTTTTTAAATCACTCAGTTTTACATGACACACCTTGCTTAATTAACTAGCATAGAGGCAGATGTGAATGTCATTTAGCATTTCTCCCCCATCATTCTGGAGACACACTAAAAAAAGGATGGTGATCATTATCCATTTTCAGAATAGTTAATGAACCACAGAAACCTTAATCTGGAGAGTGACAGATCCAGACCCTCGGAATAGGCCATTATTCAAAATCCCAAAGACCGTTAATGCCAGATGCCAACGGAGAGGGAAGTTACCTTTTAAATCGCATACTTCAGCATAAAAGAATTCATTGCCATGATTCACTGTTCCTCTTGTTTACAGAAAGGTTTAGGTGAAAGGAAGTAAATGAACCTTCTGTCTTCAAATGCTTACCACAAAGAGAACTGATCCGCTCCTTCATGTATTTATTGTTTTTAATATAGCAAATTATTTTCTACAAATGAAATCACAATATTTTTAAGTGTAAGTAGAATGGAGATACGTAGGCAAGAAACCTCTTTTTTTCATTAAACAATCCTGTTTACAAGATCTCTCAAAATAATGCCATTTTCTTTCAAAATCAGTAAAATCAGCAGCACTTTTTCCTATTAACTTCCATAGTTGTTAATTTCCAGGCACAAAAGACAGGTTTTCTCTATATTATATGGGGGAGAGGAAACATCACAATCTGTATCTTCATCCAATTTTATCTGAAGTACTTTAAATAACGTTACACTATGTTGTAAAATACAACAGTATTCTGTATGCCTTAACCTTTACGTTAGACGCACAAGGATATCTTAGTCTCCCTTTTAAAGATAGCAAAAGAAATATCATTTTATTTGAAATTTATAGGTCTAGTTTTTTTTACAGAGGGATTTAGTACTCTCCTCCCAATGCAATAGGAAATCCAGGCCTGAAGCTCCAAACATTAGTGCCCTGCATCTTCCAACAGGTCACGATGTGGAGCACAAGGCATACTGCAGCCAAAGGACACCAAAAAATTAAGTCTCCCACCTTGAAAGTGCTGCATATAACCACGTTTTCACAGGCCAAAGTAATTGACCCAGCAAAAATTCACTATGATATAATCTCCTTTTCCTCACAGACCACAGGAAATATGCCAATGTCTCAATAAAATGGGGCCAGCTGCATAATCAAGCCCCAGTGATATATTTTACTGTCTGAGACAATCACGTTTACTCATGGCAAAAGACAAATTCTATATGGATGTGAATAGCAATGGATGTTTCACTAATGCTTTTTTATAAGGAAAACCTATTGATCAAAAAACTTGAAACCTTGCTTTTTATATAATCTGCTGATCAAAAAAAAAATCTCAATACTGCCCAACTGGCAGTATTTTATTCCTTTCATTTCCCAATCATTGTGTTATACCACAAACTGAAAAGCAATTAGATTGAACGCTAGGTGTTACTCTGACAGCACTGGACATCTTTATTTAAACCATATGATTCAATTTTTAAATAAAATCGCATTTCCCAAAGGATACTAAGGAATTAAGAGAGGATCCTAACCTGAAATCCTAGAAAAACTTGTCAATGTTTAGAAAAGCTATCCATTATTTGAAGATTTAGAATGATATGGAATTAGATAAATCCCCAAATAAATGTTTAATTTTTAAAACTAAAAAGAAGATTAAAGCTTCATTTTATCTGATGAATCTCAATAAGTTAACCCTACGTACAGGAGAGCCTCAGCCAACCAGAAGACAGTGCCATGTAACCTTTCTGTTACCAGCTTCACTTTCTTATCTCTGTATGTTAATTTACCAGTGCAATTCTATTAGAACTGAAGACATTTCTAGCTGAAATTTCTAGCTGTGTTAGCTTAGACATTTTATGGAAACATTTACAAGTCCAGTCAGGTGTATTAGTTAAAATGAAAACTGCAGATAAAAAAAAATGGGAGAAAGGGCACAATACCAGTTTTACATATTTATGCAAGAAAAATGTTATCATGAGCGTCATATCACATGGCTTAGTTCAGATAATCACCATCTTACCAGCCAAACTCTGTTTCAGCTGAATTTGTTTTATCTTAAAATACTTACATCTCTGAACTCACCCTTCAGTTCCAATATACAACTGAGGAAATCAACACTGATAACCAAAACATTGTTCTGTAGTTATTTATGCTATACCACAGATCAAATTGCTTGTGGATATACAAAATGCTCTCTACAAAGGAACAAGCATAAAATCTTTTTTTTTTAAAAAAAAAAGAGAGGCTTGGAAGAGACCACAGGAGATCATTTGGGTCAAGGCAGACTCAGCTCACCCTGCTGTCCCTGCAGGCAGATGCTTTCCTGCCCTGTTCCAAGTATAGTCCCTGTCCATCCTAAATAACCCCACTGTATCTTGATATCCTGCTACATTTAAGCACACTGTATGTCCTCCCTTCTACCACTGATGTTAAGAATAGACTAATCTCTTCTTTTTTTTTGCAACTTTTTTTATTTCCTCCCAGACCTGAAGACCCCTATCACCTTCCCTCATCTCGCTTTAAGCCAAACATTCTTTCATCCATTTCTCAGAGTCCCCACCCCTGAAATCTGATGGCTTTTCCTCATCTCCTGGTCTGCTTCAACCCCCCTGAAATTCAGTTCCACAAAATGGACTCTGTAAATACGTCACATGCATTTAAAATGAATAATTAGCATCTAATTACTGTTTGCTTTCATGAAGTCAATTATTATTCCTCAACTGTCCTTATTCTGATTTCACCCATATAGCTTTCCAGTGAATTCACAAAGTCCTTCAGCTTTGTTGACCTCGAATTTCAAAAAGGCCTTCGTCTTTCATTACTCATTTACTTTAAGAAAGAATGGTCCCGAGCACATCATTATATGCTGTAGAAAATAGGTCAGATTTTCAAAGTGCAGAAAACCTACTGTTAGGACTAGGTATCTTTTTTCACCTAAAAAATCAGTTCCCATATAAATAAGTAAGCTTAATTGCAAGAGATACAAAGTTGTTGAAGCCTGCCTCACACCGTATTTATCATACGTCAGTATGTGCAGACAGCAACCTGGCCAGAACTCTGAGGAAGCTCTGCCTGTGTACTTTCACTGAAGAGAGTCCTCCCAGAGCATCAAATATACTCACAAAAGCGCATTGCCTCACAATGCCTATGTGTATATGGCAAAACATTGGCGCAACCATGTAGGGTCTTCCAAAACAAGTCACAAGGAACCCTCTCCTCCCCTCCACCATTTTCTGTTTCTAGACTTTCGGCATGCAACATCCCTTCTTTTCCCTTTGCAATCCCCAAAGAGTAACTCATTCCCCAAAGCAACCTATTCACCAATATTTTCTTTCCTGCTCTAGATTTCTCTCAGAATCCTGGCCCTTCTTTAGCTGAAAATGAAATTAAAAAGTGCAGTATCTCATGGACAGTAGGCGGTGTTTTCATGGAGTAACACTTAGATGTTCTAATTCATTTTCAGCATCTCTTCTGTTCCAACTGAAATTTCAAAGCCAATTTTGAGTGAAAAAAAGCACAAATAAAAGACAAAAAGAACAGCAATATGCAGATGTTCAGGAATTAGAATCAAGGCTGAAAAATGCCCCCTAGTATTCCGCGTGCTTTAATGTGCAATCACCTGAATTGCTTACTGCCAGTACAAATGGGCTATTGTAGGATGGCAACGTTAAACCTGAAGGCCAGAGGGGGGTGGCTGTTGCTAGGCAGTAAAGAGGAAAGTGCTCCATTCCAAAGCTGCAGTATCAATTAAATCTTCAGAAAAAAAATACAAAGAAGAATCATTACACATCAATGGTAAATTTCAGTATATTTTCTTGTCTCTTCTCCCCATAAAGATATTATGACTTTGAGTCTTAGCTTGCCCCTAATGTGGTGTTAAATAAGCTACGTACAGACATGAGGACACAAACAAGTGTTCAAAATTCGGCATAAGTGCAGGTTTTCACTGGTTATGCATGTACTGAGCATGGTCATGTAGACACACTGCAGAAAGTGAAAGTGTTGGCATGGTCATCTGGTATTGTTTCTTACGCCTCCTATAAAGATCATCATCTGTCTCCCAGGTGGAGAAACTCTAGGAGGCAGAAGCTCAGTTTGTTATTAACATGACTAACACGCATATTCCCAGTAACAAAGTACCTATATTGATTATGCAACCACAGCATTTCATCCCAAGTTTCTTAAGTATCTGTGACATTAACATATAAATTGCATACTCAGCTCTTTCCACTGCTCTTTGTTAGATTTTTTCAAGGGTCTCTCCCCCACATCTTCCTCTTCCTACTACAAACCATACTTTGGCAACCTAAGCCTTGGGTGGCTTTACCTCTACCACATTTCACCCCTGCAGTGTTCCCTGCTAACTCCAGCCCACTGCTCCAACATAATGTGTTATTTTACGTACCAAGCAGACAGGATCAGCAAATAATAAGACATCTTTGAGCCTTGGGACTGAAGAAACACCCGGTGTAACAATCAGATCTTGAGTGAAGAAAGAAAGGACAAATTTGATCTGATAAGGGAACTGACCCCACATCTCCCCCAGTCCTTGTCCTGCATATCACAAGAGAAAGCACTTAGAGGAAATACCCCAGAAACATGGGCTTATGACAATAATTTAGTCACGATATTCAGCTGGGGAGTCAGAAGAGGAATAGCCTAGGAAAGTGTTTTGTCACCTTGGACACAGGTTTTAAAATTTTAGAGAAGTGTTATCACCTGAGATGATTTGGCATTCTGTGTCTACAAGTTTGCTCTCTGAGCTAACAAATGCACAAATGCTTATAAAAATGGATGAAATCTTTTACCACCATGATAATTAGTTTCTAAATTTTATTTTAAAATATTACTCATATGCTTCATGACTAATATGCCACCGCTCTTTTGAAGGGGCAAAAGAGCAGGTGGTTTTGGAAAAAAAAAAAAAATCATTATGAGATGATTTCGTTTAAGTCTTTTATCTACAGTAAGATTTTAACATTTACAGAGTTAAGAAATAGGAAGTGAGAATAATCTTGCTCTGCATTATCTCATCTTCTGTTCACCTTGGCCACTATATTAGGATATGCAGCTTAATGACACATTTATATGAAGACAATAATAGCTTTATAGCTTACTATGCTATGTTGCTAGGATGCACTTCTTAAATCATCAACAAAATTACTCTCTCCAGCTATATATTTAGTGTACCTATCAGCACCTGGGAAAACTGAATTAATCAAATTATCCACAGCCAAGATTTTTTTTTTTTAAATGGATGGTTAACATTAGAATCCCATATCCACATTTAGACATATAAACAAATAAAATCTGGAATATAAAATGATGAGCACTGAAAATTAGTTTACATACGCAAGAGCTTTGTGAAAGAGTTAAGAATCTGGTTCAGAAGCCTATTTCCTCCTCGGTTATAAAACCTTCTCGTGTAAGACTGACAAGTCAGCAGTGTTGTGTGTTTCTGAGGACAAGACATCTCACAGAGAATGGCACCTGAATGTTTTTTTCCTTTTCCACCTACTCAGGCCTGAGCCCTAGTCTCAAGAGACTACCAAATGTTCTGCCTTCAAATACGCCACCTTATCAGTAATCTCAATTCACCCTGTAAATTCATGCGGCTCTCCAGCTGCAGCTATTTCAGCTAAAGGGATTATCATCAGTGTCCCAAGCCCTTCCTGACTCCTTTGCCCTCCATCTAAAAATTACTGTTTATTCAGCTCTGCTGATGGAATGAACAAACTGACCTCAATCAAAGTGAGCTCGGTTTATTTACACATTTTAAATATTACATATTTGTTAGTCCAAGCTCATCAACCAGCTACCAAAATATTTTCCTGTAGGAAGCCCTATCCCTAAGAGTAACGATAATCTCTTGGCAAGCCACCATCCAACAGAAGTCTGCTTCCATCATTTCTCTTGTACCCATAGTAAGCACTGGCTGTTCTGTTTCCTGAAATGAGGTCACCACATCAACATTTTTTAGCCAAATGGGCCATACCTCCTTAAAGTTTTGCTATTTTAAAGGCAAAATAAACTGCACTACTCCAGCAAACAGGTTAAAGGCTCCCTAAGTAGCCAAAAGATAACATGAGACAAGACGTGACTTAATGACGTACACCATCTCCTGCAACTAAAGCAGCTTTCAAGAACCCATGCGTGCTTTCACAAAAAAAAAGATACATCTGCATTGCTGAATGAAGAGAAGAAAACAGTTAAAGGAATTCAAAGGCGCGTTGTTTCTATTAGTTCATATTTGAAGTACAACGATGCATGAAATAATGCTTGTTAATATCCACATTTCCGCATGCTGCCGAATTAAGGATAAAGCCCCAAACTGTTAAACTGCAAGCAAAAAAACCTACCTTTGTTCCTGTAAACTAGCAAGTCTCTTATATAGATCATAAACATGCAATTTTGAACCCAATTTTTAAAATCATGTTTTCTTTGTTCAAGAGTCAGAGAGGAGTATACAAATACATAAGGATATACGTGAGCGTGTGTGTACACGCAGTGCAAGCTGTACTGGAAGAACCCTGACAACTGCTTAATCTGCATCTGTTATTTTCCAATTCAGAGCTGACTGCAGGAACACCACCAGAGTTCACTGCAACTCCTAATGACAGTGAACAAACAAGATGTTTGGAACACAACCTGCTTTCTCTACCCCTGGACGCGTCTAACTACAGTTGAACTTGTCTCCGGCTAGATGAAGCATGAACCCCAGGAGACACAGCTACAACGGGCTGCTCCTTCCACCGGGCAGCTGTCTGCACTCAGTGTCATTCACCTGGGAGAAAGCCTGGGAGAAAGCCTCGCAACAGCTTCCAGCTGCTGTTAGCTCCCATATTACAGAGGGAAAAACACACATTAGGCTGGCCTGCTGGGTAAACATACTCACCTGTTTCTCCAGGCTTCTTTGCGAAATGCCACTTTAAGTCTGCAGGGTCACAGCTGTCAGAGATGTATGAAGATCGGAATAGACATTCTGTTATTAACTAAAAAGTTTAAGTAAACAAAAGCATCACCTGTTTCTCTCATTTGCAAAGATTCTTCTTCCTTGAATATTTATATTTTAACACACTGAAGACTTGTATTATCCAAGACCCTGGGAAACTGCTGAGTCTAGTGATGGTATTTAAGTTATGGCTTTTTCATATCTTCTGGAGCTAAGACAATTACAGAGACATTTTTAGAGCCACTAAAAATCTACTATCCGGCAGGGTGAAAAGTTAAATGCAAGTGAAACAAAAATAATACAAACTTCATATTTGTTGGTTCCACAACCTGACAAAGACGCCTCTATTACAAAATTCTATCAAATGTCAACACTTACGGACAGCATTATTTGCAGTATGCTTCAAAAATCCTCTAATGCTGAAAACAACTGTAATTTGCTCTGGCACTACTCCTATGAAGTGCTCAATTCAGAGACCTGTTTCTGTCGGTAAATACATGTGTGAACCTTTATTGTACAAAGCTCCTTTGAGCAACCAAACCAGTATTTTCCCCACTCTCCAAAAACACTTGGACCAATAACGTACAAAATCTTTTCTTACAGTAGTCCCCTTCAGTAGGCTACTCCATAAGCTGTTATGCATCTTCCCTATATAACTGAGAACACAGAAATGATACACCTGATATCATAGAAGTCACTTATATAAAGAGCTTAAAAAAAATATCTGAAACAGACGGTTAGATGAACATAATCTGATTACCCACCTCCAGGAAAGTATTTCCAATTATTATAGCTCAGATTATCAAATAATTCCTGCTAAGCATAGCATTAGAAACATTATTAAAATTAATGGCTGCAGTTTTCAGCTGATGAATGCATAATAAACATGACATCATACAAACGATCATAAGGAAGCAATATGTAATTAGTTATTTTTGAGGGCAGAAGACTATCAATGAAACATGAATTTTAATGTTGCAATTTTTTTCTGTCTTCTAACCCAGGCACTCACAGGAAGAAATGAAAACTGAAAAATTTAGAGGGTTTGGGGACCCTTCCTGACTGTAGCAAACAAACATGCTAGAATACATCCTGCACCTACCCTCAAAAGTTCTATTCAGCAATAAACTATCAGCAGGAATTTTACAGAATACATTTACTATTTAATGAACAAAGCAAGGACTACCTGAAATTATATACACTGTTCAAAACAAATCATTCCCCCCAGCTTTATTCTTTAATACCTATAGAAAAACATACAGCAACAGATAAAAGATTTCTGGCCATGCAAATATAATTCAAATTTATCTCAAACCTTAGCTTCTGGAGTACTGTGATGATATCAGATTTTCAGCTTTTATTAAAAAATATTTTACCTTTTCATTTTATGAAGGAGAACATGACAGATTGACCCAAGAACACTCGGCAGTCAGCTAACAAATTAAAAATGCACTCCTATTTTAATATAATTACTTTTATTGCTTAAGTAAGTGACAATAGAAGATGAATCATTTTGCCACGTGGTGGTGGCAATTCTGCTTTATGTGATATGAAAATAGATTAAGATGGAAAAACAGTCGCACAGAAGGACAGTGGTGTCACCACCTCAGAGTGCTTCTCTGACGTGATGCTCTGCAAGCTGCAGTGGCACGACCCAGCCAAGGAGGGGAGGTTTGGGGCCACCACTGCAGGGCCCAGGCAGAAACACAATTCCCTGCCAGCCAGCTTTGCTGCCCACTGGGTCCCATCCATGCAGGAGCACAGTGGCAGCTCGGAGGCTCCAGCAAACACAGACGCACTAGGTGATGTTCAATACATTCTGTTTTGGGCACTGCCAACAGCCACAGTCCTCTAGACCAAGCATGAGATCACAATTACCATCAATAAAAGGAGTATAAGAAATAGAAATACCCTACACGTCATGCTGACTGGATAGCTGCTGCATGCCACACCACAGGATCTATATCTCTGAAAAGAGATGGAGAAAAACAAATGGATCCAGAGTGTTATGAACACATGAACCACTTTGATTTAAACTGATGAGGGGAAAAGGACATAACCAGATATGTTTAAGCCCTACTTGCTTGCTGTAATATAAAGAAAACTATTCTAAGCAACAAGAAGCCTATTCTGGAAAAACCTCAGGCTAACAATTTAATTTCTGACTACAGAGATATTACCTTGTTAAATCAACAGTCAGTGAAAGGCTTTTACTTCCTCCTGTAAGTGCATTACCAATCCTTTCCTTTTCCGCTGTAATTCTGCCACCAGATGGAGTTCACATCTTGTGACAGTCACAGGAGAAAGAACAATGAAAACCACAAAACCGTGTATGGATTTCAACACGTTCCAAATAAATACAGCTCAAAGCTACTGTCTGCACTTAAACCGAAGGAAGTATTTGGCAAAGCAGCATAAACAGAGTAAGAGGTCCGGCAAAAAACTCTTACTGCTGAAAAAGACATACAGTTTTAAGAGGAATGAAGTCATTCATTTGAAACTGTGCTGAGAATATAACAGCAAGTTATGTAGTTACCTGTTACATTCTTTAGATTATAAGAAGATATCCAGCTGACACAAGATTTATTCCTTTGAGCAGCAGTTTCTTTTTGAAACAGAGGGAAAGTAACCCAAAGAGGGTATAGTTTTCTTGTAGACACTGTACACGTTGTAAATAAACTTTCTGTGGAAAATAGGAAAGTTTGACTCTTCAACTGTCTGCTAGTGAGACCCTGCTAATTTAAGACACAGCCAAGCAATTTTGATGAAAGCAGAAACCACATCAACTTCAGCAGGAACTCTGAAAATCAGCAGAACATAGGAGTGAGAAAACTGTCCAGTCCATATTTACCCGGCCCTTTGGCTCTGCAAACAGATGTTTTTTTCTCTTGTTGCTTCTGACAGATTAAGTAATTCCAGAGTTGTCCATAATTAACTTTGGCATGAAGGTAACTACCCTTGCACGATCTGGAAGGCATATGAAATGTCAGAGAGCTACTCCAGAGTAATTTGTTTCTTGCCTTATCTATAAGAAACAAGTGTTATTTTTTAAAAGGTGTGACATGACAGCACAAGACAGTGTTTCACCACTAGTCATTAAATAAATGTAAGCAACACAAAAATACTTAAAATACTAAGTAAGGAGTAGGGAGAAAAACAGAAATTGATTAGAAAAATAAAACACTGTCTGCAATCCCACACTATCCTTAGGTGTCACACACCTGAGACATTCAGGAGGCTCAGGATCTGCAAGGAGGCAGCTGAGGAAATCCTCCTGGAAGCGAACAGGAGATGACAGTCCCCGAGGATCTGTGAGGCAGCCTCATCTGGAGCACAGGTGCCGCTTGTATCACTGTCCCGTACATCCCAGCTCAGATCACAAACTGTCCAAGTAGCTCCAGGGCTGGCGTTACCGTTTGCAGCAAATAAGGATCAGAGGAGTAGATGATGATGATGATGATGATGTTTCTCTCCAGCCATCATGACTTGCTAGTGCCTGCTCAATGTGACCAGCACCTTCACGGAGATAGCTCTTCTGCTTGGGTGTCTGTTGCCTTTGGAAAGGTATCGGAGCTTCGGCACAGACAGGATGCCTACTGGTAAGCAGCAGAGCAGCAGGGAAGTTTGGTACAGGCAATGTGATGCACAGTATGGATGACAAAATGTCCAAACCTTGAAAAAAACCTGGTTGCACTTGCCACGGGAGGGAGGTGGTAGGAGAACAAAAGCCACCAACAGGGAAAAAGGCATCCGGACTTAGGCTAGGTTCCCAGGATGTCATTACAGGATTACGAGATATATACTTTGCCACGTTATGTGGGATGTTATTTAGTAACACTAAAAGTACAAATCTGTCATCCACGAGCCTGTCTTTCTTGTTTACCTCACCTCTCCCCTATCATCTTAAATCCTACTATTCTGTCTTTTCTCAACTCAAGATTACTTCTGGCCGCCTTATCAGTCTCCTCCAGACCGATAGTTTCAAAAGCAGATATATCCTCGATGCAGGTGTCTGACAGGTTCTGCCTCACTTTTTATGACATCTGGGCTGAAAGCACGCCAGAGCTAAAGATATGTACAACTGCATCTGAACACTCCTAAGGACTCTAACTGGAAAAAGTTTTCTTACTTTTACATGAAGATTTCCACTGTGACCTTTCCTAAGAGCATCACTGGATATTAGTTATCAATACGGTGTATCTTATACAGACGGAAAAAGCTAGTGATTCAGTCAGTCCAGATCCAAAGGGTAGACAAAATTCTTCATTTCAATCAATAACTGAATTGAAAATATCAACTGAGCATTATTAAAAAGACATGTTATCCTTTTTCACTTATTTTCTCCAATATATAAATTTTGAAAATTCCCATCAGTTCTTCTACAGGCAGAAAAAGAAAAATAAGAGTAGTCCTGTCAAAAAATACGAACACTTCCCTCTCCCCCCCCCCCCCCCCATCCCCAAATGTCTCTTGGAAATCAGGATCAATCACATCAAAGCTCTTACACATATGCTCCTTATTCTCTGCATCAGTGAAATGAGTGTCTTGATATCTGATGCCTTGACAAAACCTAGGCTCTACCTTCAAAAACCCAGGAGATCAAAGAGGGTTTGAACAATCAATGCCTGTTCGGATTTTTAGGTGCTGAAAGTTCTAGCACTCCTCCATCCAAATTCTATCCCTACTTCATATACGACAAGCAGTTATTCAGTATCAGCTTAATAGATATGGTCTTTGGAAAAGAAAAATCAGTCTGCATGACAAAGTCTGCTAAAAAGGTTAATAATTACTCCAGAATAGCCTGACAGTGAACTCAATATTCAGTACATCACCAACAAGTTACAAAAAGCAAGGCTGACAAGCCATTTTGTCAACAAAATGGTTTTCATTGCCCATTAAGTTCAAAAGACCATCAGACAAATGTAAGAGAATCAAGAAGTAGGGAAAAAAAAGTCTACCAAAACTATCCTTGAACCTTCTGGTGACTAAGGTTTCTTTCAGAGTAGTGCCACTCATTAACTGTAACAACCAATTTCACAGAATTACAGTAGAGGATGTCATCTTCTAGGGCTGTCAGTCTGACACATTCAGTATCACTGAACAAATAGTAAAAAATAAAATGAAAATAAAGCTTTCAATGAATGTACTACCTAAAAACAATTACTTTATTCAAGTTAATAGCAGAAGAACATCAACTTATACACATACAGCGAGAGCCTATGATTAAAATTGGAAGAGGGCATGCAACAATCAACCTAGGTTTTGTCAATATGTATACTTGAAATTTTGATATTACAATGACATATCAACTGATTGCTGTGTGCTTTGCTGAAAAATTTTAAAGCTTATTCACCTGAGCTCCGCTGATTCATTAAACTAAGTTTTTTTCTTTTTTTTTCTTTTTTTTTCTTCACTTTAGTGCCAATATTACTCAAGGCAGAAAAAGGAGATAAAAGATCTCAGGTTTTCAGATTTATGGATCACCAAAGGCAGTTGAACAATTACATTATAAGCTATGAAATAAAATCAAATCCCTCTGAAATCCACAAAAATCTAATCTCCATTGCTAAAAGTAACTATACGTAAAATAGTTTAAAATAAATTTTCAAAACACCATATAAAGTTTGTTTCCATCAAAACATGCAGCCTCTCTGACTTAGCATGGACAAGCAAATACTTGAAAGAACACATTCACCCTAAACGCAGATGCTGTTATACACTGAGCATTCTCTATTTTTCAATTAAAAGTTTTGCGCCAAAATGTGCCACGTGCCAGCACACAGATTTTAGTAACGCAGTCCAGTTTTAGACAGAATGAACAGGATTTGTGCTGTTGATTGCCCTGCAAGAACTAACTCAAAAGCAGACAATGCTCCTTCATCCTCTACTGCACGAGTGGAACGTGCAATAAATAGCCTCTCATCTTCTTTTTAAATAATCCATTTGAATTGAAGCTGTAAGCTACATTTAGAAAGAATGACAATTGTATTCTTTTTAAAACAGCATTAATAAACAAGAACCACTGTGAGCTTTAGAAGGGAACAGCTTCATATTAAAGGAATAAGGCAAGGTCAGTGATGAAAAAGTTTGTTTTATTAAATAGTGTTCTTTATTAAATTATGATTCTCTGTGATCTGCAATTCCAGCTTCATTTGCAAAAGCAAAGGGAGATGGCTAAACTGCTATCATTACCAAAGCCTGAAAGCCTAAAATAACTAAGCTCTGGAAAGAAATACTTGAGAGATCTATCTGGATTAGATCTTTAAATAAATCTGTCAGTAGCATAAAGGCATTCCAGGAGGGGCTCACTTCTTCACCTGCTCTATCTGCTGGAAGCCAGAGCCCCTGGAGGGAGCTGACCACAAATGTCCCTGCACAGGTGCAGCAGCTTGTATGCATGTGCTTTCCTCTGAGCAACCGATCTTATTCATCATCACTAGCTACGTATTTCACCTTCTTCCCAGGTTTACTGGGTTTGTGTGTTGATTTTCGGATGACATTGAAATAATTTCTAACTGTCACTTCAGATACAGCTCACATCTCTCTGCTTCCAACAAAAGCCAGGCTGCATGTCAACATGAAAATGGAAACCAGTCCCCTGGTGAATGAAAATGGTTAGATGATAAAATAATTATATATATATATATATATGTATATATACACACATATAATATAAATATACTTATATATATATATATGATAAATAAATATATAATATATACATATAAAGGCTAGGTAACCAATGTTGTAAAACTTCCTCTGAAGGAAGTATTTCTGAGGCTTCCTTCATGGTACCTGTAACCACAAATGGTGCATGGGCTACATCAAGGTGCCAATGGCCCCAAAAATGCCAAATCTGCCACTGCAAGCAGCTGCACACACTTACTCCTCTCCACCCAATAATCTCTCTATACAGAATTATCAGAAAAATGATACATGAAAGCATTTATATATTGAAGCTTATATATACATAATGTTTATAAAATATAGAACACTGTGGCATTCACAGGACCTCTCCCTGATGACAGAGAATTGTGAAGAGGAGCTATGCAACATTTAGGAATGATCTACGCATTTAGATGGTGAGTGAAAGCATGTGTTTACCTCATAGAAAATAAAAATTTTTGCAGAAGAGTCACAAACACTTTACCTCAAGGCATAATACAACCATTAACTGTGCCATAATTATTGACTGTGAATTCTTACAGTATGCTCTGATGCATTTGGCATTGGCACGGAACAGGAGGCAGTAAGCTAATTCAATTACACGCCCGATCTGCGAAGTTTATTGATCTTTCAGAAGTGGGGCTAACTTACAGAGTCCTAACTGTGATAGTTAGGATGCTGAAATTGTCTAATGTATATCTTAATTCCTGCTGTTCTTGTTAATAAATTAACAGTGTTATGGGGTGGCTAAACTGGAGTCAGCACCTTTTTATATTAATAGGCATAGCTAAATTATTAAACATGTTTCAAAGTTTCTCTCTAATTTTTTCTTTCATTTGTCATATATGAAAGTAGAATATATTTAAAAAGTTAGATATTGACATACATTTATCCTGTATTATCTTTTAAGCTTCAAGATTCTTGTCCAATCTTTGTCTTAAATGAGAAAATTTTTGAAGTGAGCAACAACCGAGAGCCTGGCTTCAGGAGAGCTTGCTTTGCTACCCCACGCTCAGAACGTGCCTTCCATAACTGAGACTGAAATTGCAGCTATGGCAAGTGGGACTCTTGCATTTCCCTCTCGCAATACAAAGATCAGTGCTCACTGGGTACAATTTACAGAAAATTACTCAACATTGCTGCTGTTGAAAACATCTTCACATTTTCTCATATAAAAGAATAATACTTTTTTTTTTAAAAAAAAGCTTTTGGAAAAATGCGTTTTTTCACTAGGCCTCATTTTCTCATAGAAGACCACTGCAGTCACATCTGCTGTGACATAGCCACCACATGCCTTGGTGCTGATGACAGCTCTTCCTCTATTTGAAGTAGCAGTATTACAGTCCGTGTTCGTAGGTTTTAGAAGGATGTTGATTCCAGTTTAATGACTGTCAGACAGCATCTGGCAATTATACCCCTGAGGGAGGATAACTGATAAATTAGCAGGCCCACTGCAGCAAGGCCGGCAAAATCCAGTCTTCACAAACAGCCCTCAAATAATCTCTGGTATACATGAAAAAGTTTGCACAGAATCAACTCCTACTGTATTTCGAAAAACGTTTGTAATATAGTAGTGCCATCCCAGAACAAAAAACCTGCCCAATTCTGGTTAAAATATATTCACAGGAAGCCTCAAGTTCATAAAGTATTTCAGATCACGCTCTAAGGCTTGAATCTGTTGGCTACAGTGAAAAGCAAAGATCAACCCAACCCCAACATGCAAACAAAAGAGTGGCTTCACAAACAACTTCTTCTGACCCAAATACTAATATTCTAATACAAATTCTCTGGAGAAGTACAAACTCCAGCACTACAGCAAGCCTGAGCAGCTTGCTGGTGAGGTCGCAGTTGTATTGAGCTCTTCTGATGCTGTATTGAGCTGTTCTGTTTCTCCATTGCAGAAAGAACGTTTCAAACACCAAGTCAGAAATAAAGGCCAAACTAAGAAGAAAGGAAAAAGGCAATGGGGAAATATATATCTGAATCATGCTGACACAAGGAAGTCTCTGGTGTCAACCAGACCTGTAATTCACAGGAACAGATTATGAACGATGCTTTGGGATCAAACATTTTTCAAGTGTAATTTATCTGCAGTTATTAAAATATAAATGTTCAATCATTTATAAGCATGCCAATCATTTCATGTATTTCTTAAATGCTGCAATATTTTCAAGAAAGGTAGAATAGGAATTATCTGCAGAGTTTTAATAATAGAAGCTCAGCAAATGTTGATTTTATTACAGAATTAAGTAACGGCCACTACACTTTCCAGGAGAAAAAGCCGGCAGAGAATGCCATGAGTGGACTGGGGCAAGAAAATCATCCCCGGAGGATGTTCACATGCCAGCCAGCCAGGTGGCATGGGAATTCACCTGGTTACCTACAGTAATGCAGCTGAGAGAAAAAAGTTCTATGGAAGACGTAAAAACGACACGTTTCTTTTATTCCTGGGTTAACTGATGTTGTATCAGAGCCACTGAGAAGAATCTAAAACTAAAAATTGACCCAGCCCACTGCATAAGTACAGTTCAAAGACAAGGTGCTCAACAAATAAAAAAGGAGAATAAAACTAAACAGACCTTTTCATCCAGCAACAGTAAAACCAGAGGGCAGAAAACGATTTTAAATTGCTTACGCTTGTTGCATCAACAAACCATATCAGGAAGTTACAAAATATGTGTCTCGTGGTAACCATTCCTATGCAACATATAAGCAAAATAATAAAACACTGGCATCAAAGCCAAACTCAACCTACATAATGACTCACCCTGGGAAACCTGGGCACTGGCAGTGGGCAGACAAGGAAATGAGTACGTGAGGAATGCAAACCACTAGAAAGCAGCACAATGTGCAGACACCACAGTGGAAAAGCAAGAAACTTAGAGCACTGATGAGTTAGTAAAGCAGGTAAAAAGCCATCTTAACTACCAAAGGGCATCGCCTCCAAAAGATGAAGAGCATTCCATGACTTCAGCAAGTTTCCGGCACAGTTTGCAGCTCACTGTGTTCATCAGGCAAGTAAGTGCAGCCTAAAATGTGAATCTAAATTACTCTAAATCTAAATTAAATAAATAAGTCAAAAGTAGAGAGAAGGCCTAGACGGTACTCATCTGTAATATGCTCCTAGCAGCCCAAATCAGAAGACAACTCCTTCATTGACTCACACAAAATACTTAGAACTTCAGCAAGTCTTTATCCACATAAAGACAGCATCCTTGTCTGCAATAGCAGGGCAAGTGAAGGCAGGCACAGGATAGCAATGTTCCACTGCAGTTCACTGGTAAGCAGAAATGGTTATCCACCATTAGTCATGACTTATTTCCTCAGAAGCTATGAAATGGCCATGAATTCTCCTGTCCTGCTACAGAACAGTGACACCATTCCCCTCCAACTGATTGATCATGATCAGACCTCAAAAACATGCATAATTTGATCCCTGGCATTTCTCAATACAAGTTGCCAGCTGCAATGTAACCTTTTTTTGCCCACATTCCCTCTTGGGATGCATTAAACGCTATACAAACGCATCCGCGATCAAGACCTAATTTATATCGTTCAAAGGAGAAATCCCACAACGCCAGGGATCGCTTAACTGTATCTTTTGATGCCACACATGGATTAAGCACATAATACAATGACTCAAAGCTTCATCACTTGCTTTCATCTGCAATAATATCCTCTTAAGGAAGGAAAAAAGCTGCTTTTCCTAATCCATGCAAAAAACATAGTTGAACTGCGCACCTGAACAAAGCAGGAAAACCAAAGCCAGTATTGTAAATCAAAGCAAACTGCATAGGCTCTATTCCCATATACATAGAAGTGTACAGCGCTGCTTTATGTGCCAAGATATACAGCTATCTTTAACTTTCCACTTACTTTCAGTGAATGGGCACAATGCTATGTTTTGTTATGCTCTTCAGTGAAACCGTGTTTCTCTGTCAAGGAGTCAGATACAGAGCAATTCATAGTAGAGTTTTTACATCATTTTCACTGGCAATTTGCACACAGTTCTCAAGAATAAACATGCTCTTCACACTTCCCAACTAAAATAGTAAATGCACATTCAGAATTCAGCAAGTGTCCCCTCCCACCTTGATTTGCAAGAAGCAGTCCGCTCAGGACAACATAAGCTAAAAGACATAGCTGAAAACAAATGCAATGCTTTACCTGGAAAATATATATATTTTTTTTTAAATTAAAAAAAAAAGAAGAAGTTTTATGGGCCACAATTATACACAGCACAAAAATAACCAATATTTATAGCAGCAATCAGACACCAAAGGATAAAGGTGGTATAAATTCTTTCCATCATGACTCCAAAGTGACTCCACGAAAAATGTTCAAAATTTATACTAGGTTAATGAAAAGCAACTTTCAGGTCATTGTGCAATTTCTATTACAAGCAAATAAAATAGAAAAAAAATGTATTAATATTTTAAGGCAGTAGATGAATTAAATAGCATAGCAGAAATAATCACGTTGCCAAAGCTTTACCTCACACCATCTAAAGAAAAAACATCTTAAATGATTAACATTTTTGTTAGTTGAGAAACATGTCAATTTTTAAGGTACAAGTACAGGATTTTATTTCCTACCGGTGTGGTCTTCTTAAAGAAGTGACCAAAATTAAGAAATATATCACTAAAAAAAACAAACCAAAACACACACACACAAAAAAAACTCTCTGGGTTTCTGAGAATAATAACCATTGTTTATATTTCTAGTTATTAAAACTGACATTATGCACATTGAAATTTGTATAGAAAAGGTAAGGAATTATTGTGTATAATGAAGTTTAACCACGCATAAATGAAGAATTTTAAGGTAATTAAAATAATTTCAGAAATATTCATGAAATTGAAAAATTATACTTCTGATTATAATCCAATTTCAATCTATGTACATTAAATTTGTTGTTAAAATGAATAGCTAAGATTTTAGAAACAGGAGCAGCTTATTCTTCCTCACAGATCAAGATGCAAATGCTGAAAAAGAATAATAAGATAACTGTAAATATAACTAAGGGATGACATGGATGACATCTTCATGATTTCCCATTCCTCTTGGCCACCTGAGCAGTTGCAGAGCTACGTGGATAGGAAAGCTAATGAGTTTGAAAAATAATACTCTAAGTAACTTTAACCAAAAGGTAGTTTTCAGATAGATCAGCTCCTTCAACCTTTTGGCCAAATTGCCATAGTGAGGTGCCAGCACAAGGGAGAAAGGGGGCAGAACACCGGGAAGGGGAGGCAAGAGAGACAGCCCACCTCAGATCATATCTGCTTGAACTCGTTGTGATTCCTAGCCACAATTGGTAACTGGTAAAATAAAATTCTACACTGAGACCCCAGGAGTCTGCCCTGAAGACTCCCAGAAGACCTCCTTGACCTGCCCAAAAGCCCACATTCTCCAGCACAATGAAAAGCCCAAACAAACAAGTAGTTCCCCAGCACCCTGACCAAGGAGAAAATTACTTTCCAGCGCTGGACTAATCTTTGTATGTCTGAGCACGTAAAGGACACACAAGCAAAAGCATTCTCCATCTCTAGGAGCATCTCCACCCTTGTCCTGTGTCATGTCCCACCTATGACTAACATCCAAGCTTTCAAAGTAGGCTAGAAAAACCTCAGAAGAAATTAAGCCATTTTTCTACGAGTGTGCATGTGTGTAGGGACTGCGGGGTCAGACTACAACCATTCCCCACATACAAAGCCACAAGCATTACAAGAAACACAACAATGCAGCAAGTCCTGTTTTCTCACAGCTGGCAAGAGAATAAGATGAATGGCATGATCTGGATTGATACTCTAAAACCAGAAAGACCGTGATCAGCGCAAAACAAAATTAATGATGCAGACATTCAAATGAATGTCCACGTTCCTTAAGACCTTTAAAGTAGTATTATAAAGAAAATGAAGCATTTAATGCTGAATAAATACAATTATTATAAAACTGTTCTTAGTACTAATTTCAGATTGAGACTATGGAATAAGATATTAGGAGGACTTTATAGTACTTATATTCTTAATCCGGGGAGTCTTATTTCAATTCAATTCCATTTAATCAAATTCTCTTTATATCAATGGAGGTGTAAGACAAACCACATTTAGATAGGGCAAAGATTTTTAAGTACCCTTGATTGAGTTCCTAGACCTAGAGAGGAAATTTAGTTTGTGTCTGCATTTCATTCCTAGCCCCATTACAAACTTGTCTCGTCTAAGAAATTTTTAAATGTTATTACTGCAAACATAAGCCTGGAAAAAATGTTAAAACATTACTGTGCATCAGACCAGACTTGAGAAATTTCACAAGATGCTCATTTCCACTCGTGCAGATGTCCAAATACAGAGCTTTAAGAAGAAAATCCACTGTTTACTATAAACAAATCAAGAAGTAACAAATGTCAATTTTTTTCCTGTTTTCAGTGAGAAGCGGTTCTAGTACAATTGGATGGAAATTCCTGTTATCAAACTGGCTAATTGAATTAAAAAATCCATAATTATTCCACTAATAGTGTTTAAATCTCTCAGTAAAGATACAAATATTTGTTACAATGCCTCTGTAAATATGTAAGTTCCCCACATTCCAGCTGTCACATTCCTTCCCATAATACTGTGCCTGAAAATGCGCAGGGAGTTAAAACAAAACAAAAAACTGACACCTGAGACAAACAGAGCTAAGACACTTTCTTTTACTCCACAAAATCCAACAGTATTATTTATGAGAGGCATAAATAGGGGGACACAGCCTGACATATTTTGGCAGCACTCACAATCGCAATGGAACTGATATTCTGAAGAAACAAAACATTTTGCATTTACATTTTTTTGCTCTTCTTTAACCTTCAAGCAGCTTAAAAACAAGATAATTTTTAATCTGCATATTGCATGGCATCAAAATAGCACTTCTCCAAAGCTGAGAAAACATATGCTGTCAGCAAAGAACAAAATGATCTCTTTGATTCTAATACCTGTGATAGTAGCATGATAATAACAACGTGTGACAACTTCTCCCTACTCTCAAAATAATTATGGCTCTCTAGAATTCAGCATCTGCGTTACCAGATGTTACTGTCAAACACGTAAGCAAAAGCACTGCAGAAACCTGGCCAGCCTCCAGAGTTTTCGTCTCGATACCTCAGCAGATGCAGGTGGTTTTCAGTAGCCCAATATTTGGAGCATCAACCCATGCAAATCCACTTATGTAAACAAGAAAACAGCATCAGCAAATAATGCATCATATCCAAACAGGTTCAACGTAATCACTTTAGTCTGACTGGGAATGACATTTCTGCCAGCCTACTGAGAACTGAGATCAGTTTTTAGCGTTTGTCTGACATAAAAAAGTTAATGTCACGACATGTTTCTGAAAACTGATTTCTGTCTAATTCTTGCATTAGGATCTGGTTACTTGTTTTTAACTTCAACGTTCACTTTTGTACCCAGATGAAGTTTTTGCCAGCGGGATGACACACAAGCTATTAAAAAACAGGCATGTGCAGTAGAATTCGAAAATATTATATCAAAGCCATAAATCATTCACTCTTAAGACATAACTTGTAACTTAGCACTAAACTCTTTGCCTGAATATGCTGATTTGTATGTGATACAATTTTTATGGAAGAATTTTTCCTCCATCTATGTATCTCTAAACTGCCGCAATTTGAAATCAAATTATCTTCAACTGGGAAGCAATTCAAATGCTAGCTGAATTGTCAAAGTAAAAATAAACATATTTAAAATGAAATTAACCATAGCCAGAGGGTAACAATCTTTGAAAAACATGCCTGAAGCACTCCTGATGCAGAACTTTTTTGATGTCACTCTCCCCAGCTAGGAAACCAAGAGGTTTAATACAGAACGACTCTTTCACCCTTTATTTTCCAGAACCTGCTAGAGGTGAGCCTTCCCTTTCCTACCTGGCTGCACGTCCCTCTGCTGATGTCAGCTTGGGACACCCCTTCCTCTGCCTGCCCAGTCCTGCCACTCTGCTCCTTTCCCAGGAGTTCACAGAGCACTTCGGCCTCCTCAGTAAGACACTGTGGATCCCCAGGGGTGCAGAAACATTTTGGGAACCATATGACCAGCATGCAGCAGGACAGTTACATTTACAGAAAGGTTTTTTCTAAAAGTTGTCCCAGAGCATTTTTCACAATCACCAAATGAGGTCTGATGTGCCATTTATTTCTTAAGGAAAGACACCATTACTATTGGTTGTTGGCATTTTAGTACTTCAAAATTGGAAGCAGAATTGGAATTCAAGACTCTGTAAGAACAGCCACTGTATGTACAGGTATGAAAAGCATTCACCACCACAGAGTTGACAGCCTATATATCTGACAAACCAGATTTTTACAATCTGTACTTCCATGGTCTTAGTTACTTCTGTCCTTTTATGCACAGAAACTCTTCTTCTAAAGATTTCAAAAAACAAGCACATACCGATGTTATAGGTGGTCTGATTTGCTCTACCTGGGACCTGTCTCAAAACTGTGTACTGTCATGGCTTTCCCCCTCTACCCCCCTCTTTTTTCTTTTTTCATGTTTTTTTTTTTTTTTTTTTTTTTTTTTTTTTTTTTTTGGGGGGGGGTGGCGGGTTGGGTAGAGAATCTGGATGGCCACACCATTACACCATAAATATTATTAAAGTTGAAAAATTGAAATAGGAGACTGATCTCAGTTATGCTCTTGTAAATTCAGAGATCTTTGGGAAATTCAGCAAAGTAAGTGCATGTTACGCAACCAGAAACTGGAATCAAAACCAAATGTTTAAATCTACTTTCACAGAGAACTAAGTTAAATCCATTGTACTATTTTAAGTTGTATTTTAACATTTTCACGTATTCAGTGTTGATAAGACATAACATTTACAGTAGGTCTGGAATTCTTTTGACAAACAGAGGAAAAAGCAATTGAAAAGCAATTTCTGTTACATTGCCTTCAAGATCAAATAAGGACTTCTCTGCAGAGCCTTACTACATAAAATCAGAGCCATATAATTAGCTGTAAGCAAATATTCACTTTAATTTTCCATATCTAATAGAATACAGTATCTCTCAAAGTTAGTGCTAGCTTTATGGCCTCAAATAAGAGTGCAAGTAAAAATCATTTGATTTTACCATGTATTTTCAATTATTACCAGGCCAGTTTAAATACTGCCTCAAACATATGCTAACAGTAATAGATCATCTCCCTTACAGCTACAATAATAATGAACAAAACTTGATTAAATTCAATACTTCCATGATTTGAAAAACTGTATGAGAGTGGGGGAGATACAAAGATAAATAAGATTTTTTCCGGCAACCTTTAATTCTCATTTAGCATTCTCAATTAATGAGAAGCTAATATATTGTTTGCAATACACAAGGCATAAAGATTCATCCTTTAGCTGGAGCTGAATCTAGAAAAGAACACTAATTTTCCATTACTATTGAGTCATCTATTTAAAGGATTATGTCTAAGCAGTATTATGATACACTTTCACTGCTTCTCAAATAACCTCCCTGTCATTTTCTGTAAGGCAGCATTATTTCTTTGAAGTTGTCTTTTTATTATTTCAGCGGAACTATTTACAAGCTGTACTGTAGTTCTCCACAAGAAACCATGAAGTGGTTTGCTTACAAACTACAGTAAGCCTTAAAACAATTATTACAAAATGTCTCTGTGTAAAATCACTTTTCCCTCACTCCAGAAGAACTAACAACTTTTCCATTGAGGTACGAGATCTTGATTTTTTGGTGGAATATCACCATTCTCATCCCAGTCATTATTTGTGACATTAATGAATAGCACGATACATAACAAATGCTTATTCATCTTTAGATAAATGTGTTTTGTATCTTTGCTGACCTAAGAATCGCATCATATAATGCAACCTGCAACCAGTCTTTTAACATACAACATATAAAAGGAGTTAAAATGTTCTTATCCATGAAAAGACCCAGTATATAACCTAATCTTAACATCATTTTTCTGAGGATAGACTGAAGCGCTGTTACTAATTAACCCAAGTTCAAATATCCCGATTTTTTTTTTTTTTTTTTTTAATTTAAAATAATTTCTGCGTAGTTTTATACAGAAATTTCCCTTTTCATGCTGAAAGATGGTGTGGAAACGTTAGCTGGTTTTATCTGAGAGGAAGCAAAGGACTGGACCTCAAGAGTCCGCTGTTGAGGAGAAACCAAACAGCCTTCGGCAGAGGTGGTTCAGGAGCAGCCTCTCTGAGGCCCTTGTGGTGGCTGGCCCTGTCCACGGAGGAACTCAGCCTTGGCACCCTGGACAGACCTGAGGTCTTCCCTGACGTGGGTCAGAACAAGTAGATGAGAAAAGGCAGCCCACCGGCAAGATATTTAAATTTGGGAATGGCAATTCTTCATTTCCACTAAAAAAAACTTGATCCAAACAAAAACCAATCCTGAACATCACCAGTTTGCCAAAGCAGCAGCAGGTCCCTATGGGAGAGGCCCCTTACACTCATTGGATTCAGCAAACATTTCTCTCTGTACCTCACTAGGCTGCTAGGACAGCTTTTCACGAATTTACAAGGTAACACAACAATCCTTCTCATCGTTGTGTCCCAGCACACCATCCCTGTCTGTGACGACGAGCAGAAAAAAGGTGATGGCATGGCGGCTCTAGCCAACACGCCTCCCTGAGGGGAGTCCTCGTGCACCTCGTGCCTCAGCGATGGCAGCGTGCATGCTTCAGGCACCAGGATGGCACAAGTTTCAAGCCTGAACCTCAGAGGACAGCCTTGCAGGCCAGGGCACCATGGGGATCTGGGCTTTTCTGGTGGGCTCTCGAGGCCTTCTCAGCAAGGCAAGGACAGCACTACACAGGAAAATCCCTGAAGTGTTTCTCACTTACCTGAGGACCTAATTTTGTGAGGGATAATTTGATCTTTAATGTCAGCCTTAATTACATTAACAAAGGGGATGGGATCCAAACATACCTCCAACATTTAATCCAGGGAATGATTCATCCTGATCCAATTAACTGTTTCTCAGACTGTAAGACCTTTTTAACTTCCAGACATACTAAGTCAGGAGAAAATGAGACACACACAAAAGAGACTTAAAATTCTGTGAGCCTTGCTCTTCCTCAGGGAAGCCCGGATCATTGCTACAGCCACAATCTGTACATGCTGCAATTTCTGCAATGGCAATGCTGGCAGAACTGTAAAAAGAGTTAGATTAATCCAGTCAGGATGTGACGAAAGCATGTAAAACCAATTTCCAAATCCGTAAGACTGAAGTAGGATTTAATTTATTTAGCTTTGTATTTCTGAAATAATTCCAAATGATTCTTGTTTTAACAGTGTCTGTTTTGTTGTTTTTTCTTTTTTTTTTAAAAAAAAAAAAAAAAGAAAAAAAGTTTTGCCAGTTGAGAGCTGCAAATCCAAGATAATGCCCCGAAGGCCTTGCGGTGCTATAAACAGCTCTGTGCATGTTCCAGCAGAAGTGTGACAGCACTGCGCTCGGCCTCAGCTTTGTTCCTGCCAAGACCCAAATCCTCTGTTCTAGTACAGTTTATTAATCAAAAGAGAATATTAATATCAAACCTTCTCAGACAACCTATTTAAAGTAGCTCAATAATAAAGGAAAATAAGCAGTAACTCCAAAAATTTAGAAGTTTAATGCTAACACCCTCTATCAAAGAACTCTCATTGCCTTTTTTTTAGAAGCCAATTGATGAAAAATTGCGGAATCTGATCTTATCTGACCACAAATGACAAAAAACAGAGGCAGAGATTGTAGTGTTAAGCCTTTGATGTGCATATAAATGTATATGTCCCTTTCAACACAAGACTTTCTACGATTCTACTATTTTTATTTTTAATTTAATACTTCCCTCTTTCACCCATTGGTTCTTGCTATATTATTTTCCCACACCAGACAAAGGAGCCCACATATCTATTTTTACAAGGAAGTATTTCTGCACTTAATATTTTATGTTGCATAATACCCATTTCAATATGAAGGAGATGAGCCCCTCAACTTATGTTCAACTTATTTCTCATCTACTGCTAAACAAATACTACCAACTTTAAAAAATAAAATGAAAAAATTAAGGACTCAATTAAGTTGAGACTTAACCTCCTCTGCAGAAGTGTATCCTTAATAACAGTCTGGCCTCTGACTATGGTAACACAATCATCGTAGCAGTTTCAAAGGACTTATAAATACTTGAAACACCTCTGGGCCTGGGATTAGAATGGAAATCAGGTTTCAGCCACAACCACAGACAGAAATGATACTGAACACTAGAATAAATATATGAAAGTTTTGAGTGTGACAGAACTTCAGCTACTATGCAAAAGTAGATGTATGTGTTCACATACACACAAAACCTCATATACAAACAGGTAGTGATATATGTCTACATTTCTGTCTATAGGAAAGAGTCATTACAAAACATATTTCAAAAATTTTTCAAGTTTTCCATGTGAACAAAAGAAATAACTGTATTCACTTCCAAAATATGATGTCTTATCTATCTTTTTAGCATGTAGGCTGAATAATTTAGAAACAAAATCCCCTAGAGGTTCTGTGTTGGGATTCTGAGGAACTACAGAGACTTAACTCTTCGTTTTTGTTACAGTTTAATTTTCTTAAATAGTTTCTGGAAATATTAGCAAAGAAAAACAAACATGATGATACAGAAGAAAACCATTTGTATTTTTAAGTCACTCCTTGCATTGCTAGCAACACAGCAGCAGGTTCCATTTGCCTTACACTGAGCATATTATGAATAATTCAGTTTCTTGCTTTGTTCCCTAAATAGTTGACAGGGAACGGTAACTTTATTCATGACCGTATGGCCTTTTTTTAAGCTTGTCTATGTATTTAATAATGCACATCACCAGGCCCATCACCTAGGTTGGCATTTATTAAAAATAAAAGCATTCAGTAACTGTTGCTAACAAATGGCCATGAAACAAGCAATTTCCCAGAGCTACCACTTTTTGCTCACAAATAGCACTCACCCAGTTATTTAAATAATTAAATGGTCTCAATCTGCACTGCATCAGCATTGGCTCACGTACGCTTCGACAGGAAACAGATTCCAGAACCGCTGGGAACATGCTCCTGCCTTGGCCACAATCATAACCATAAATATGTGAGCTCTCTGCTAAATTGCAGCTGCCCTGCTGGAATAAAGAAAATGATTTCCATGAAAGGTGACATTTTCACAGACTCCTTATTCATTTTAAACTATCAGTGCTTCCTCCCACTGTCTCCCATCTTCACGTTTTGAAGAACCCCTGGGCTTCTCCAGTCTGTAGGCTCCAGCTCACCATTTGAACAAAACCAAAATGTGTTATTGCACAGAGCATACTACATGGGTGTCTTAATATATATCACAGCCACAGTCACCATTTCCCTTAAGCCTCACAACCTACATTATTAGACTGCTAGCTAACAAAGTTTGAACACCAATTAAAAATAGTAAAACAAACCCCTCAAATGTTAACCTGATCACTAAAAATGAAAGACCTGCAGACTCTGGCATATATTGAGCTTTTATGATTCTGATAGCACTGGTAGAAGGGAGTCTATGTGAAACTATAGGAAAAGAAAATGTTGCAACAGCTGAAAAGATCAAAGTTGTTAAATTTTCTCCATTCTCTTAAACACCTACTTTCCCATAAGATAAACTAAGACATTAAGCTGTTTGAAGACCAGTTTGCTTTGGTAGGAAATATCAGTGAACATACAAAATTCCCAACTAGGAATAAAAATACTAAATTCATGATTTCCAAACAATGTTACTACTGATACATTAGAATACTGTTTTTATAGTGATACTTGAGTTTGCTTTTCACTTTTTTTTTATTTTGTACTAGAAGAAAAAAAAAAAAAGAATTGGGAAATTTCCATCTAACTGGAATATTTCAACCTTTTCACCCTTTAAAAAAAATTGTCATAGAATCATAGAATATCCTGTGTCGGCAAATAAGTGGACTGTGACACAATGTTTTACCCTGGACAGGCACTAGTTCATCAAGAAATCATCTGTATGTAAATTTGGGTCAATTAAATGTGTCCGAGGGAAAGATTAGCTTATATGAAGGATGAGACTTCATGCATGTTTAAAGATTATCTGCTAATGAGACCCAAATAACCCAAACAAACAAACAAAAAACAAGCATACCTATAGACCTCTTAAATTATCTATCTTTTTGTCCATAAATAGTATTCAAGAAATTCTCGAAAAAAAAAACACAAAACAAAACAACACCATGACATGAATGTGTTGCATTTTGAAAGTTTAACAACATGCAAGTTCCAATATTACTGGGAAAAGGCTGAACTTTTTAATAAATTTTATTTGTTTTTGTATGGCAACTACAACACTTCAGAAACTCATCAGCTTTCAAAGAGAATTGCACTGAGAATAGAAACCCCTTAATGCAAGAGTACTGTAGAAGACGATTATTAAAATTGATTATTATTCAGACAATATCAATTTCATTATCTCTGATCGATTCCTAGCATTGCTCCTTAGCAGCCTTCAGTTATGAATGCTGCATGAACAGTAACCTAATACTGCACAACAAATTGCCGTCTTGCTGGTCTCAGTGAATTTGGTAACAGCCCTGACTTATTAGCAGGCTTCTAGTAAATAGCTGTCATAGGTGCTGACTGTAGGGAACTGGATGTCAAAGCACCACCAAACAGGGCTGAGAAAACTCTTTCCCCTCGAGGCTTTGTTAATTTGATTTATGTGTACAGGCAGGAAACTAATTGCTAATTGTTGCAGTGTATACCATGGAATTGCAGCACTCCACTCAAATCCTGCATCTCAAGAGTACCAATAGACTTCAGTTTTACAGTGTGCTGATGAGAGATGCATCTTAAACAGGAATTTGTTAGTGCTTGGTGCTTTTGAAATTTTACAAAATTTAGACTTTGCAATGCCCTGTGCCACCGTCTTCTCCCTGGAGAAAACAGCCACCCTCCAGGCACAGCATCACGCTGACATATTGAGCGCCAATACAGTTACCTCAGCAGGAACAAACTCTTCCCGTTGTTCAGGCAATTAGTAGATAACGCATCTAGTGCCAGTAATTAAACTGTCAAGAGTTTTTGTTCTGGAATGTTTGCTTCTCAGTACCTCTGTAAGTATGTCCCTGGGACCACTAGCCAAAATTGCAGATTCTCCTTGTATTAAGGTGCAAATACTGGGCACTGAAGAAGCACTTGGTCCAATTTCCACATCCCCTATATTTCCACGCTGGAAGTAATTGGCCTACAATAAAAACGGGCTGTCATCTCAACAGGATGAATGATTTCTTTTCTTCAGAATTTTTCTCTTGAAAGAAGTATGGTTTGGTTATGCCTATAAAACTGATGAGTGGCAACATAAATAAGATTTTTGCCTGTAAATATTGCCTTTTAGCCAGCGTTAGTGTCAGCATCACTCAGAAACGCCTAGTCAATTACTTTTTCAGGTATAGGCTAGTACTGAGCCTACTACTTACCAGAAGTTTTTAAAAAGGTACACCAAACAGTAGAAAAACTGATACCGCTTCATGATACATGGATGATTTACAGTCTGTTCCAGTTTGTTATGCTGCAACAGAAACAACCCTCAGAAATCCTCAGCTTTCCAAAAGACTACCAAGCAGCTGCAGGTAAAGAGGAGCACAAGACTTGGGGGACACTGGGCTGTCCTGAAAATGTGAGAAGAGGAAGATTGAGGGAATTGTGAGTCCCTCCCCTGTTCCATCCGGTAGCCTGAGCAGGGTAGAGTGAGGTATGCTAAACCTTTGAAAAGCAAATGACTTCCCCACCCATGCTGGCACAGCTCATTTCATCATCTATTAGAAAAAGTAGTACTTGTCACTGCTCGGAATTGCTGTTTCTAATTGGGTCTAAATTGCCCCCCACTTTTCAGCAGTCAGGGTAAAGAGGCAGATATCTAATGGCCATGGAAATTGGTTTTCTCTCTAAACCCTAACCACACTCCTGCTTTTAATGAATTCAAGGCAAATTGGCAAGGTAACCTCTAATTTTAAAATATAAGATTACACAGTCCAAAAAGAAGTCATCAGAGTAAAATTCATTTCCACTCTAATGCCTATCATAAAAAGGTGTTGCTTTTTACCAGAAAATGTGAGGCACTGGACCAACGCTCAGGCATGAAAGCAGAACAGGACTGTGACCCTCAGGCCCCCATATCCCCATGTTATGTTTCACCAGGACTGGACTGCCTGCTCCTCATCTTCCCCCCTCAGGTTTCCACCCTGAGCCTGTGAATGTTGCATTGAAACAGACGCTGCACCACAAAAAAAAAAAGACATTTAAGAAAAAAACAATAATAAAAAAAAAACTTCAGAAATTCCCAATTAGCTAACCTACACATTTCTACAAAATAAACATCCTGGAATGATACTGTTATAAGAAAATGCCCAAAAGCATCATTCTCAGTTTTCAGTTTGTAGCCATGCAGGACATCATACACAACACACAAATCCTGCTGCTTTTCTTCTGCTAAAAGGTCTCAAAGGTTTGGCAATCTCTCTCATTTCCTTGCAGCTCAAAGACAAAATAAAATACTTTTTTGTCTTTTAAAGAGTTTCTGAACTGGCAAGTTGGTGCAGTTGTGATTTTCTTTCTATTTTTCCTAGTACAGAACTGTATGTTGTTTTTTGAGAAAGAAGCAATAAGGCAGAAGCCATTCATGTGGGCTGTGACAGATAAGGAAATTTATCAAGGGACTCATTACTTATTATGCCAATGTGAATATACAGTTTATTGGATCTAATTCATTACTATATCACACTGGTGTATTGCTTGGAAAAATTATTTTAAAGCAACACTGTGTACTTCATTTACAAAGGACACAGTTATAATACAAAAATCATGCTTTACTGTAAATGATTTCCCAAATCAAACATCTCAAATTCAATATATTTTTTATGGTTACCATTAAGAAAAATAATCAACTGAGAGGAAAAATTGTTTTCAGTGAACCACACAGTGGACTTGAGACATAAAATATGTCCTTATGATGTTGAATAAACCATAAGCTAAGACGTTTCTTCCAACAGGAAGAGGAATTTTATAAGCATATGCTGTAACTGACACCAAGAGAACAAACTTACACCTCCTTGTCAAACATTATATATCAATATAATGCGTCCTTCTTCCATCTACAGAAAAACAAATGAAAGAATTATGTTCATCAATTTCAAAAAAATAAAAAAGGTGAATCAAGTGAAACCAATGAAAACTATAAAATAGACAAGCTTTTCTATTAACACCTCTGAAGTACAGATACCAACTATTTTGAGGCAAGGGAAAAATCATATTAGACGTAAGTGGGTATCTGAAGCCTAAATTTATCAAGTTACTGTTCCACAGATAATAGTTCAGGTCATGCAGGGCATCTTTCATGCACAAAAGATACCTCTCCACGTTCTCAGAGCCATTCTTTACTGGTGAGGTAGCAGGAGGATAAGGGTGAGCTTTCACTTGTTTGATGTCACTCTTATCTCCTTTCAAAAAGGTCTTTGTACTTATAAATACATGTTGAAAATTATCATGTGAATAAAGAGAATCCCAAGCGATTACACAAACTGTGGGAAGGACATAAATCCAGAGTTCGCTCAGCTCCTGGTTACCCAGGAATGTGGCAATATCAATTTCTAAAGATGTTGCACGGAGGACTTCAGATTCAGCCTAACAATACAATAAATATCCAAGACTGATACATAGACGCAAATAGGACGAGTTCCCATGGACTTTCTTTTTGCAATACATTTCTCAATTGCTGGCATGACAAAAGTCAGAGAATTTGCATACAGAGGACAGAAAGACAGCAGCATGAACAGCAAATCCCAGGTAAAGCAAGCAGTGGTCTAGGCCTGCTATTTCCCCATGAATACATCAGCACATAGCTATTAATTAACAGTGGGGATGGAATGGGCCTTTGCTAGGGGAAGCAGCCACTGGAGCGCCTGAGCACAAAGCATTGTTTCTCCTTTTTCCCCTCACACACTTTGCTTTGGAAGGTGATGGTCTATTCCTGGCCTGCTTTCTCATTCCTGGAACAACAAATTCAGTTTTTCCAAGAAGCAGCTTGGAAATTTAATTCATGTTCAAATATCGATAATTCAACTTTTCTGAGAAGTTCTGGTCTCTGCTTCCCAGGTGTTTCACAGGCTTGGAGCAATAAAAAGGCTCAATGTTCCAAGGTTTTAACAGCACTGAATATAACTACTGAGGGACAACAAACATTTGGGTGTGGAAAGAAGTTTCCCACCTCGTTTTCAGATAAACTCCTTTTCTCACCGCATAGGGAACTTTTGTTTCTTTGGCAATGACCCTGTAGGAGAGCTGCTGCTGTCTACTTTCCTGCAGCCCTTTGAAGAATTAAGCTGAAGTTATGGATAGCACCAGACACAGGTGACAAATCAATTCTTGCCAGAGATGGATTTGTGAGATTCCGCAGGTGATATTACCAGCTGGAAGAAGGAACAGATGTGTCTCCAAAGGACAGTTAGTTATAACTAGATGCATTACGAAGGGATTTAAACCTCCCTATTGCTCGAGGGAGAAAAAATCATAGCGAAGAAAGCATTTGAGAGAGGATATATAGAATGAAACACAGAGCTAAAATGTAAGAGCAGCCTGATGGACTGGATGAAGAGAAGAGCAAAAGTCTTCTGTCTATAGGCCTCTGTTCTTAATCATGGAGAAACATATCCAATTTTTGCCATAGCATGACTGCAAAACTGATAATAACTGAGACCTTTTACTATTGAAAGGAACAGCACATTAAAGCAGCATAAGGCTATGAGAATTTTTAAAGTGTTTGAGAATTAACTAATCTGATAAATAAGGTTTAAGTAGAATTATAATTCACAACACCACAACCATACATTTTTCTTTACACTTACCTTTCAACATGAAAACCTCTCTTGAGTTAATTTACAGAAATCAACCCCAAAATTACAACTTGCAATAAAATAAATATGGCAACCCTATATTTGCCAAGAAAATTAGGATTTTGTCTCATTTTTATCTGTCTTTGGAGCAACACCATTGAAATGATTTCATTCAAAATAAAAATACCATCTTTTTATTTCCCCTACTGAAGTGTTCCGTACTGTTTACAGTGTTAAACAATGTTTTCTTTAAGAAAAAGATGTCACTAGTAGTTTATAAGTCTAGGGGTCTTTGGAGAGACTGTATTCATGCTCCTTTTTGTGCTTTCATTGTCTCATCCCTTTAGTTTGTTAATAATACTCAACTCAAACCTTAACTGACAACCCACCGAAGTTCAATTTGCACAAAATTCAAATGTTTGCCGTTCTTAAAGATAAATGCTTCACAACATCTATGGCAAACTAAATCTTGGTTGTTAATGAGAGCTACATTGAAATTAGTGACAATCTTCCCTCTAATGAACAAAATCTTGCTGGTTAATGAGAGCAACATTGAAGTTAGTAATGATCTTCCCTCTAACTCCAGACCAGCACATTATCGTTGTCTCATTTTCCCTTGTCTTTTCCTGAAAGTAGGGCAGGAAAAAATGGCTCATGGGACTGACAGAGGAGCAGCAAATGAGCTCTCACAAAGAGCCAAAAAGGGAGATGGCAGGAATGCCTATATCTCCCATTTCATCAAACTTTGTAGACAAACTACTGTCACCCTATGTGATCCTCCATTCAGCTGGCACAGAATCCAGTCCAAATCCCAGCAAAATCAACAGAAGTCCCCTGGTGCACTTCATCAACTTCTTTTATAGCCTAGAGCCTTTTACAGCCCAATACTCAAAACATCATCTGACTGTAGCAGAGTTCATCTCAGCAGAAAGTTCCCACTCCAGACTTCTAAGCACATTAAGCTGATGTCTACTTGGGTAATAGGACTGGTACAGCTGTGTCTTTTACGCATTTTTCTTCCCAGTCCTTTATCAGGACTGTTAGCAAAATCTCTTACCTTTATTGAGTCTGATCTAAGTAGTAAGCTAAGAAAATTAAATTAATGTCATTCTCAGTAACATTTAGAAATTGCAAGCTAAGCAGCTGCCACTTATTCCTAGTAATTCAAAGTATATTACTTTGAAAGAAGTTTTACAATAACATATATTGATCTTGTCAGTTGCTTTTTTTTCCCCCTCAAGAAACATATGTTGCAGGTTCTATATTTGTGGGGCTACATATATGCAGGTTTCATTGCAACAGCTCTGACTCTAGCCAAACAGATGTTGAGGGAAAGCAGCTTAACAGAACATGCAATAAAACCTTTCTCAGATCAAAATGCTGGGTGAAGAAAAAACTTGTAGGTAATGCAGTATACTAAACACATTGATTATATACTTATACATAAAACTGATAAGTAATGAAATTAATTACAATTCTTGATCACATTTGCGGAAATCATGCTATTATGTTGAAAAAAATAACCAAGTTCTACAAACTATGTTAATTAAATGTTGGCAACTATGTCAGTTTTGTAAGATGCAAAGTATTTATATACCTCGTATAAGTTGAGATTCTTATTAACATTTCAATCCCTAGCCGAAGTAATTTGAACAGAGATGAAACAACAGATTGTTTTTAAATGACTTCTCAAAATACTAAAATGGTAAATGATTCCAAATCAAAACCAAAGTATTGGAACACTATCCCAAGACTGACAGACTTCTCTGTAATCTTCACATAATACTCAATCAGTAGAATCCACTTTATTTAAATATTTTGTTCATGACTAAGCTTAATGACAGACTTTGATCTACTTTCCTTTCTGAGAAGAGAAGGTTAAATTTTTATCACTCAAAATAACTATTTCTTGTCACATTATAAAGTTTCTCATTACGAAAAAAAATGGATCCATAAAGTAGAGTCAGATCAGCACATGAAAACTGACAAAGTCCTTTAAGTTGTATTTAGTAACAGTGCTGTCTCAAAACATGGTACTGACCACTTCAAGGATTTCAGATCAGGTTTATCAAAACTAAAAACAATAAATTACATTAAAATACTTCATCGGTTACTTTCAATTGACTTCTGAAATATCCAGACCAACTCTTCGGATATCCTCTACAGCAATCCTTCCTAATCTTGAGTATATAAATTCTGCCACTTCTGAACAGATACCGATCAAAAAAATCTGCAGTGCATTTCCTTTACCGTGAAAAAGGAAGTTTCACTGCTCTGGGTCACTTTGAGAAGCCAGAAATAAGCTGAACTCCTCCTTCATACAGACCGCACTTTCAAAAGTTGGCAGGAAAACAGAAGAATCTAGTTTTATCCCCATTCACTGCTAAAGAAAAGTGTACTCTCATACTCATATCAAAGTGTTTTATAAACTTTCAAATCAGTGGAAAGGTTCTGTATGGAAGAAAAAAATAAGGTAAAACCCAGCTAAGGGTTTTAGTAGACATTTTATAACACTTCAGATCCACATCCATAAAATAGGCACTATGGATTAAAACATTGCTTTTTCAATTCAGCAATAATTTTAAACAATTTGGGAGGAGTTAGCTGCCTGTGTTCTAAAAACAAACAGCAATCTTTCACAGTTCAGACTTCAATTTTCCCTCTAAACACACGCAGAGTAAAGGTTTAATTCCCCCTTATAGACTGAAAAACAAAGGCAAGGATTCACACTGAAAAAAACAAAAGCAAGGATTCACTTATTTGCCAGACATTACATGGAAATTTCTGAAAGCACCAAATATTACAAGTCATAATCCATAACATTGCTTTTCAACATTATTTGACGATTGACAAGATCTAGGAAAGCTGGTACCTTCTGTATTCATATTCACTTTGCATTTTTCAATTCCTGTACATTAAAGGTACTATTAATATATTCAGCAACATAACATTATTGGAGCAAAAAAGATCATCCTCTTAAAACAAGAATAATTCCATAACAGTGCAACTAATACAAATCCACACTGCTATGAAAATCATTTGAGTTTCATTCTCACCCCCCCATACGTAACTGAAAGTTTCCCAAGTATCACGAGAACACTGAACACATGTAGAAAAATTCACGGTTTGTAAGTAAAACAAATCAAAGCAAACCTTAATATTAGCACCTGAAGGCACGTAGAGAAAAAATGCTAAGGTACATACCTGTAAATCTGTTGAATATTTTCAGCTTTGATTTCCTTGAGGATTTCATGGTAGGTATGAGGGTTATTTGGTTCTGGAGATGCTGGGGGAGAAGGACATTTCTTGCCTGAATAATATCCTATCACAATTCCAAAAATAAATACAATCAAAGCAGTGCAAAATACTTTCAGTATCTGAAAAAAGTTGCAGCGGTTATTCTTTGGTGCCTGTCTTGTGTAGTGTGAGATGTAGTCAGGGTCTTCCTGAAGTCGCTGGAATCTTCCTTTAGGAGAAGTCGATGGCTGGATGGGCTCAAGATCAAGGTCAGGGCTCTGTGAGTTTCCCAGATGATGCTGGACTGCACCATCCAGTCGGAAATGGTCAAAGCCAGGCTCCTCCAGCTCTTTTTCCATGTCCCATTCCAGTTCCAATGCTGTGGCCTGGAGGTCATCATTGTCAAGGTATGGAGAATGCCCCTGTGCTCTCTGGTCTGCATTCACTTTGTGATAGGCCATCTTTTTATCTATTAAAATAAATTAAAAACAAACACAAAAACATAAACATTTGCTTCCTTATGTCCATGTAAACAATTTATTATGTCTCCTTTGTAAACCTCAGAGAAATGAAAATACATATTAAAACGCAAAACCTGGGTTCTCAGTTTCACTCTGCCCATTTCCATCCTCCTATTAACCTTTGTAGGATCAGTAGTCACACAATCATCAGCGAGGAAATAAGATATTTAAAGGGATAGAATATATTGCAAGGATATGAGGAAAGGGAATTGACAAGTACCGGTAGCAAACAGAAAAGTTAGACCATTATTTTGTCAGTCTCCAATCTCCAAGATAGTAATAAAAATTTGAGCGAATGCAGAGTTTCTAAAACAATTATTTATCACCTGAAAGTCATTTTAAAGCTTAACTGTGTGTATCAATTTCATTGCACACACCACCCAAAATAATGCTGTTAAAATAAAGTTGAAAAAATAAAAATAACTAATTTGCCTGATCTGATTCTAAACACATGGAAACACTAAGTTAAAAAAGAAATTTCAGGGTGACACTGTACTTACACATCAATAAAAGACTTCCTTTTAGATGGAACATTCTATTATTTATAGCTATTTTAAATGCATAGCTCCTGAATGACTGATGAATTTACTTAGAAATTGTCCCAGCTGTTTTGCTCCACTTATTTTTTGCCATTTTAATGAATCAAAACCACTGGCAGGTACGTATTTATATCAAAATCATTCCTTTAATAGCAAGGCACTATCTGTGGTGCTTCTAGATATTTCTATGGAAGCATGAACCCTCTAAAGGGAACTCTGACCTCCAGTACAAACATTCAAAGTCAATTTTCAACAAATCGTTTTCAACGGACTGCAACAATAGGGTGCCATTTTCCTCCATACTTTGACAATAGCTATTCCATCACATAAGCATCTGTAATTTAGGGCTTTTCAAACATCAGGCAGACTCATCAATTAGAATAAAATGAAGATTAAGATATTAAAGTTCTCGCAGTGATAGATATCAAACTGACACCTACAACACCACATTATCCCTCCATTTTTACATTTTAAGGCATTTTCTTTCTCTAAGACTTACATCCAGATAACATTATTGAGGCCACATAATAGATTAAGCTACTCAACAGCAAAGTAGAATTTAGCTTTTGTGCAGCTCTTTGAAGAGAACAAACCATTAGAAAACACTGATATAATGAAACAGCCTATTGTCCACTGAAAGACTATCTTGCTCTCTACAATTTACAGATCCTTGTGCAGCCATATAAATATCCCCTGTCTATAACTGTCAGGCAGTCCAGCAACAGCCAAGAGAGCATCTAGTTGAGGTATGTGTTTCCAGGGTACCTATTGTATACACTTTGCAAATCAATTCCCTACCTGCAATCTCAGTTCTTCTATATGCAGTGGAAGGAAGAGTATAGAGTAAGCTGAACTAAAGCATCCAATTTTGTGTGATTAAGTCAAATAACTTATTTAAATAAAAAATGTTTGTATCTAACTTCTAGTTGAATCAACAAACGGCTTAAATCTGTAAAGCTTTTATTTTGCCCTTGGTGTAGCAGAGTGCCTGAAGTGAAACTTTGTGCAAAAAGTTAAAGCACACTGCATAATTTCAAGCACATTTGAATCCATGGCCTTGAATGTTATCCAAGTGTTGCTGGAAAACCCACAGGGAACCTTTCAAAATCATGTTAGTGTCCTTAAAGATCAAAAAATTGTTATCAAAAATATCTTGCCTGAAAATACGTAGATAGTTCAGATCTTTAAAGATTCTGGTCAATTTAGCAATCACTTAAGCACTGCAGTTCTGAGGTACTTTTGTGCATCTTGCCATGATGCATGCTTAAAATTATGCATATGCTTCATTGCTTTGTAGATCAGAGAAAAAACTGGGAAAAAAATATAGCTAGAGTGCTATAAAGTAATACATGCTTAATTCTTTCAGGAGAATAGAATCATGTATTCATAAAAATGTTAGCTCCAAGGAACCTTTGGAGATTATCTTGTCCAGTATCTCACTCAAAGTGGGATTTATTGCTGCTATCAGATTCCCTTTTTCGGCAGAAGAAACAAGGCTCAAATCAGATGTTTGACTTGCCTCAGTTTCTCAATATCCTTCCTGAACTGAAGAATCCAAAGCTGGATGCAACATTTCAGTTGTAGCCTCAGAGTACAGGAGAGCTGTCCTAGATCTGCTGAGCCATAATCCTGGTGGCCCGTGGGCTACCTGACTTATTCACAAGTTCAGCGCTTGCCTCGTGCCCCCAGTTAGATGCCTCCTGCAATGCCCAGGTCCTTCACCACTATCTGCTGCTCAGTGAGGTGCCCACCTGTGCTGATGGACAGGTTGTAATGGCCCTGCTCCACAACTCTGCTGGTCTGGCTGAACTTTTGGAAGCTTCTATTTGCTCAACCCTCAGGTTTGGGAAGGTCTCTCTGAACTGTAGCTCTGCAATTCAACAGGTCAACTTCTTCCTAAAAATATCCTTTGGAAAACTGGGCCAACCAATCTTGAAACCATTTATTTGTCCTTTCGTTCTGTCTTCTCCTTCTTTGCTGGTGAAGGGATTAACTTGCAGACCGTGAATGACAGAGGTCACTATTGGATAACAACTGCTCAACAACCACATCTTTCCAACTCCATTTTAATACTGCTTTTTATTAGAAAAATAATTGAAAGAGTGGTTTGTCCTGCAAAAATCATTACTACATAATTTTGACTCTAGAATTCCTACAGTCATTTAACACAAGGCTTTAGTCAAATGAATGATCTCTTATCAGGTTACTACGGTATTACCCATAGCGTAGGAATTAAAGGCAGCTTTAAGATGCCGTTGCGTGGCAAATGATCTTGCTGAGCATATAAATGGTGACCGTTGCATTTCAGTGGTACTTAAGATTTCTCTGCATTTATGACATTTTAAAAACATGTGTTATTGTTCAATGAAGTGCATTAATAAACGTTATTTAAATCTCTACACATAAGCACATAATAAGAATTCCTATGAAATTTCTTTAATGGCTGTTAATGCAGACAAGTAGTAACCATAGCGTAGTTAATCTCAGCAATTCACTATTCACATAAAGCACCAAAATCAGTTACAAAACTTCAGAAAAAAAGCTAAACGAACTAAAGGAAATAATAATTCAGTTCAGTTTTGTATTTGAGACCAGTCTTTGGTGTAATGGATCTGCTTAGCAATGCATCTGATTTAGCTAAAGAACACGAAGAAGGCAAGCTGCAGTTAATGTCTTCATTTTTCTAGTAATATTGCCAAGTTCATCATTTGAGTGTAAAGACACAACTTACCAAGAAAAACTGAGATAAGGGCCCATAATGTGTTTAGCTCTGCCAACAGTGATTTTAGAAAGTGGTCTCCTGATTCTGAATAATACATATATTCTTCTTCTATTAACAGTCCTATTTACTACTTCGCTGGTTAAGGAGGTACCACGACTTAAAGATTATGTATTAAATGTAATCTGAGGTAAGAATTTGAAGGATAAGAAAACTTTACACAGAGAATAGCAACATAAAAGACAATAGAAAAATGGATAAACTGTAAAGTCATGAAAAGCCATTCTGATACTCTAGCTCAGTCTTCCCAATAACACAGACCATAAAAGAACATGTTTTTGAAAGATACTTTTGAAAACTTCAGGAGACAGAAAACCCAACCCATCTGCCAGCAAGCTGTTTCAACATTTAATTGTTGTTAAATACATGTTTTATTATAAGATAAAAGAGCAATTGCAAAATGCCAGAAGTCTGAATGTACACCAAGCAAGCTTGAAAGTTGTTTTATAGGGACAGCAAAGGGGATTGTAAATTGTGGAATACTGGACATAACAAAGCTGATGACCAATAAAGCTGATGTCCATTTCTATACTTCCACTTATTTGTGGGTAGAATGTTTGTAGCGAAGTATCAATCGTATTAAATATCCTTTCAATTAGGCATACACATGAAATCAAGAAAGTCAACCTTAACAGATCAATAACAGATCATTACTGCCTTAGCAAGTCCATTTCAAAGCTATCTACACGCCTTTGATCTTAAAATAACACATTTATATCCTACCTGATAGGTACATCTTGTTATGAAACCATCAGAAACCTCTTGTGATGTCTTTCCTGCTTGAATCCCTTATCAATGAAGCCTTTGAAAACAATCTAACAAGGACTACATGAAAGGTGTTGCATCTGTATCACCACCTCTAATACCTCCACAACAGAAAGATCAGCTTATACGAATGTTTCATGAAACCAACAAAGACCAATATGAATATATTATGGTAAATTCCCCTAGCTTTGTGCGTGGTGCTGTAGTTGTCAGCTTACAGATAGCTGAGACAATTAGCAGGCTCATTCACAGCAGGCAGAGAGGCAAGCGTTAACATGCGAATGCCTTCTTGGGCCATTTAGCATTCGTTACCAAAAAGGCAACTTTTACCTACAAAATGTACTAAATGAGTTGTGAGTTTTCTGTATAGTCACAGAAAGAAAAAGCTGGGGTTGTTAGTGAATCTCAATTTTAATGATTCTCTATCATTTTAAATGTCTTCTCGGTATTCCCTATACAGTGTTCAACCCCCAAAACAGATATATCATCATCTCTTGGAAGGGCAAATAGCTCCATTTGTTCCAGAAATCAACACCCACAACACCTACAAGTCTATCAAATGTATTTGACAACAATTTAGTACTTTGTTAAATGAGACGATGACAAGTTTCAGGCCCAGACAAATTTCTCTAGTGATAAGTCCCTGAAAAAAAAAAAAAAAAAAAAAAAGTTTTTTGCAGAAGAGATTATGATGCCCTTGACAAGAGCAACATTACACTACACTGTAATACCAAAAAAATATCATACTTCCATCATCTCTTCCGTAATTTTCCGCGGTAATGATTTTTCCTTTCCTCATGTTTGGGATACACGCTTGGCAACCAGTTTAGTTACAGGAGGAAAATTAAGTTCTTTGTCACTCCGCACAACAACTGTATAAAAAACAAATGACAAAAACCTATTTGTCAGCCTGCTGCCTTTTCAGAGCCTCTGAAGTCCTGGGGCTTGGTGAAAGAAGAATTGCCAGGAAGCTCCTCCTGGCCCAGCATCACAAAGCTAAAGCAGAGGCAGCGGAGGATGTGTGGTCTCCAATATGCTGGGCATGTATTACTAACATAGATCTTCTCCACTCTGACACGTTTAGTTTTTAAACACGTATCTGGTGAAACAGAACTCAGAAATATTTACTGATCTTACAGGAGCTAACAGCATCCATGAAATACGCAGAGCCTACCTAGGAGGTTTATTAAAACTTCAGCTTAAGCAGATCGGTATAAATGGCTCAGTTACAGAGGCTGTGCACTTCTTGTCGTACGTGCCTTCGCTTGGCTTCCATTTTCAGAACTGCTTTCCCCTGTTTCTGGTGGGTTCTGGCTCAGTTTTTGGGGCGCTCACCAGCAGCAACCCCAGCCCTGCTAAGGAGCGGCGGACACGGAGCCCTGCCCACTGCTGGAGCTGCTGCCCCGAGGTGGGAAAAGCCCACCTCACACCAAGGGGTGAACTGAACAAAAGTGCTGTAGTTCTTTCTAATTCCTGCTCAGCATTTCAGGAACATGGAGACATTGGCAGTTACAACAAACAAAATACATTTGGAAGGAGCCTACCAACAAGAAAACGTTGCCCACAAAAGAAGAAATCAAGTCTGTGTTTCAGCCAGTCCTTGCCATAATTTGGTTTAAGCGCAGCCACCAGTGGGTCCAGGGTGAAGCCACCAGCTGTACACCTCTCGCCCCTCGCTCTTAGTGGGATCGGGGGGCTAGCAGCAACCTCCTCTTCCCCCATAAGAAGCAACCCACTCAGAACTCTTCTGTGAGCACCATTCCCCTCATACAAACTGCCTATATGCTAACCTAATGTTCACTTTCCCTGCACATGTTTTTCAGATTCAAGGTTTTATCAATAATACATTTTGCATCGCATTTCCCAAGACATAATAATTGCCTTTGAAAGAAAAAAGAAAAAAAGAAAAAGAAAAAAGTACACAAAGCTTTACAAAGACAAAAAAACTATTATTGGGGTATTTGCATTTAGGCTTACAGTTGAATTTTGTGTGAAATAAAATTATTGTAAATGGTGTTTAACTTGAAAATGCTGACAGCAATAGCTGCAATAAGAGGCCATAGCACTTCTTAGGAAAGTTAATTTTATATGACTAATATGTGCTATAGATTATTTTTTCTTTTTCTTAATTTTGCCATCCACTTGCTTGGGCATATTTCACTTCATTTTTTTTTCCCCCAAACAGTTTTTGCTCTAATTACAGTCGATCGTATTTAACTTTTTTTTTTTCTTGAACAATAACTTAGTAATTTTAACTTTAAAAATCTGAAAACTGTACACTTGCAGGCTATTAGACTTTAAGGAAACTTGGCTAACAGGAAAAAAAAAAGTAACTTTTATAGATGAGCTACAACATCATAAACAACACAGTCTGAATTCCTGGTTTTAGTCTAGCAATGAAAATATTAACACATTTTTTGAGGGGGAAGAAACACAAAAGATGACCCCCTGAGCAGCTGGGATACAAGATTTTGGGCCCTTAACATAGTCCAAAGATAAGAGGTGGACATGATTCAGCCCTACAACTTCAGTCTATCACCTGAAGGGATCCATTACCCCAGTAAGACAACATTCAAAATCTATTTTAAAAAACAACTCTCGAGACAGAGGCTTTCTCTATGAAACCTGCATGTGTCACTGAGCTCCTACAATTTTTGTTCCCATAAAAGAGCTAAGGCTCCAGCTGAAGATGGTGAGTACTTTCAAAGACCAGAAAGTAAAACCAGAATTGACAGTGGTTTGGAGGAGGGCAGAACAGAGCCCATCTACAAAATCCCTGTTACTCCTGGTGATACAACATAAAACCAGCTCCCCTACGCTGGTTCTCAGAGTTTAGGATGAATTTCACAGATCTACCTGGTCACAGGAGATATATCCTAATCTCATCAAGGTTCTATGATCTTCCTATTAGTAAGCAAATCTTTGTAAGTAAATTAGTAAGTAAATCCTATTTGAATGCAAATCTTATCAGTAATATTTCACCTGCAAATCAGGGAGATAAAGGACATATGAAGCCCCAATATTGTATGTTAAGAGTAGATTTTTGGATAAATCATATTGTAAATGAAATATTTAAAAGGTTGATACACAAAAAACTGTTTCTATTGTCACCATCCTATGATCTTCTAAGTTGCTGTAGAAAGGTAGGTCAGTACTTAAAGAAATAAAAGCTTATTTTAGAGTGTATTTTATATAATTTTTTTCCATTTCTCGCTCAGTGGGCTTTTACTGAGCTTTATCAATTTCAACAATGACATGGAGCCCTTACAAATAATATATTACAGAGCTGAAGATGGCAACGTTTACAATTTCGCATTATTGGGATTTTTCTATATTTTGATGAATGACAGCTTTAACGATTCTGTGCATGGTTTATAGCAGAAAACACAGCAAGGCAGCACCATAATTTTCTGCGTTTTTGAACAATCTGTATCCAAAGAATTCAGAAAATAAGCAAGTTTACTTCACAATCACGCCAAATTTATTTTCTGGGTGAACCCGTGAATGTTAAAGCTCAAGTACACAGAGTAAGGTTGCCACAGCAACTGCTTCTGCAAACCAAGATGGGAACGTATTTATGAAAGCACATTTAAATACCCATATACACGTGTCGAGGCACACTGACACTCCACAAACATGGCAGAAGGTAATCGACCTATTCACCTGTTATCAGGCCTTACCTTGCTCCTGGCAAGGCAGGACGACGTTTGCTGAAGCCATCCAGCTGTAGCGACCCGGTGCACGACACAATGCCAGGTTTCTGCATATCGTGGCCATGAATGAACCCTTCGAGCCATTACTCTTGTTTGTAGAACCTCAAGAAGGAGACCTTAATTTGCCATATGATGCAATATTAGAAGATTTAGTGTCACTATAGCTACAGGGAAAGAGTGGAGTGGTAATATGTTTGGTGTCCTTTGACTTTTTTTTTCTTCCTCTAAATCTCCACTGAAATAAGCTGTCAAGTTTGAGAAATGTCAGAGTTTGGTCATTTGAGTCTGCCTGGAGGTGTAATTTTGCATGGTGTACAATTCCTGTGAATTTATCACAACATGTTATTTCACACATAGTCAACATGGTGTGACATTCAGCATCCTGAATGCGCCAATGTCTACATGCTGAAATGAGTTTATGATTTCTCTTTAAAGCAAGACCCAAGATGCATTAGTTCAGGTCAACAGAGGAATCCTCAATAGATCCCTAGGACCAAAAAAATAAAAGCAAGCATCCCTTCCTTATGCTTTTGTCTGCACCCACACCTGTTAGGCAGTTCTGCCACACTCTTGACGCAGCCCTTCCATACCAGCCAGCCGTGAGTTCAGTGTGGAAACATCTTACATTAAAAACTGACTTGTTTGCTTAGCTGAGGATCACTCATTTTGTAAACACATTTAAGACCTATGATGAAGTGAATCTGTATGTAAAGCTCTATACATTAGGAGTATCTACGCTTGCAGTACCTTTGCAGGTGAATTTTGCACTTTGGTGTTAGCCCTTCCAGATTTAACTCATGAAAAGCAGCTGGACCTGATGTTCTTCTCTGCCAAGCTCCACCCAGCTATAACCACAGCCCTGGGAGAAGAGAGACAGCTGCTTCCAGGCTATTCAGTTTGCTCACTATTTTGTCTTTGGCCTCTATTTGATGGACTCCCAGTCATCACTTACACACATTTCTCAGCCTTGCTGAGATAGATGAAGATGAGGGTAATTACACTGAATAAATTAGAGAAGCCCATTATCCTAAATACCTCAATTCTCAGTTGTCCATTTCTGACTGCTGTAGTCACTTTTGACACCTACAAATTGACAGATCAACTTTTGTACATGCAAAATTCATCAGACTGCTACTAGACTGAACTCTGAGCAGTTCTTATTAATACTCTGAGTCTGCTCTAACGAACTTAAAGTCATATTTTCTTAAAAAGTAAACACAGTGCTTAACAAAAAACAGAGAAGCCTTCAAGAGAGCATAATAAATACTTCACAATGTAAAATAAACATATCAGCTCCTTTAGAGGAAAAGGTTTTCAAAAACCTTGATCTTTCAGAGTAGGCCACATTTTGTGCATAGCTATTAAACCTTAAATTGTTTACACAGTAATATTTGGTTTTCAGTTAAAGACATTGATAACTGAAGATAAGCAGTGTGAATTAAGACAAGTTCTAAGATGAAAGAAATATTCTAGAAACATATAGCTTCAGATACTGAGTTAAAGTAAGCAGTAACTGCATAACAGATCCTGATGCTAAAAGATGCCACATTTGCCACCTAAATCGCAAGAATCGTGCATGAGCAGAAGGACCAATGGTTTGCACTACTACAGCTTTATACTATCAGCTAAATGTGTGCTGGTGGTCTTTGAGAAGTTGCTGGATACCCATATTCAGGAACATGTATGTTCTCCTACAATGTTTCATTCCGACAAAGCAGCGTGAATCAAAAAGTGACAAATTGCTGATACCAGAATGCTTAAATAACAAAAGCCACAAAAGAGCAGCAGTGAATGGCCAGTCACTAAGAATACTTTGCATACCAGCTAACATGTACAATTAGTTCCTCTCGATTTTCCTTTAGATAGCAACATTAATCCAAACATTTTCCAATGACAGCAATGAGAGGAGAATAAGTCCTACCTTCTCTGTGTTTGGGACAAAAAAAAAAAACAAAAAAAAAAACCCACATTCATTTCACTGTAGAACATGTTACAGCTTCTTAAGAAGATGGGATGATGCATCAGTTACACCAATTCTCTTAATTCTGGAAAGTTATGTGGAAAAGTTGACAGGAGTCCCCAAATCATAGAAACGTTGGCTGGCGGGGCCCTTTGGGGCGCCCGCGGTCCCACCTCCCACTCACATTGGGACTGCTGCCACGAGCACGCCGAAGCGCCTGGTCCTTACGCTGAACTCATCGAGCATGCAACCAGCGCTAAAGGGTTCAATAGGAACATGGATTATGCAATTTCTCTCTTTTTCTCTACTGCTCATACATCTGTTTCTTATTAAAAATAACACCACTACACAAAAATGCAAAAATAAAACTCCTTAAACCTGTAATAGAACCAGCCTTTAAAATCCATTGGCATTTCTGCCTAAAAAATAAACACAAAAAAGACAGAAACGGAAACATAAACAAAAGCCTTAACACAGAGACGTAACAGCCATGGCATACAAAATTCATTTCCATTAATGAGACAAGGTAGTCCCCAAGCCAGCGCCCTTTGCACGTGAACCATGGTAATCAGATTGTATGAGCATTTGCCAGAAACTCATGGGATAGCAAGCAACTAGAGCTATATAGCAAGCACAGCAAATTAGGAGTTTGCTAAAAACTGCTTGACTTGTAACCCTTGAAAAACATGAGTGATGCAGACTTCCTGAACCACAAATAGGGGAAGCATTTCATTTACATGGTTAATATTTTTTGCAGCCTTTGACTCAATTTACACGTCACCGAAATGTGTACAAAATACCCTTTGTGGCATCTTTATGTGAGAGAGAATAAACAAACAAGCAAGGGCTGTGTCTACTCAGACTTCGTCACACAAACTTCCTGTATAATACTTTGCTTTTGCTCTCCTACATTTCTATAAAGCCTTTCAGTAACTTCAGCAGGGTTGGAGCAAGAAGACAGAAATACAAGCATTCCTACCAGGACTCTGCAGCAGCTCAGCAGGCTTGTGTATGAGAATGTACCAGTTCTTCAAAGGTCTAACAAGATTGGATCTAGACTCCAGCAAGCAAGCTTTTCCTTTTTAAGGAAGCCCTATTAAGTGAACCCTTCAGCCAGTAGGAGGAGGAAAACAAATCAGGACTTCAGCTTTCCTTCATCTGGCAGTAATACATTTAATTGCTTCCTAGCTTGGGCTTTATCTGCTGTGTTTTCCCAGTGACAGGAACAGATGGAAACTCTCCCTACTTGAGACAAGCATGTTTTAAAAACACTCGAGAGTTTCAAGGGAATTTCAATGTCATTAGATCTGTAACGCTTTTTATTGACTTTATTCCCAGCCTAATTCTACATCATCTCAATCACCAGTTCTCAAATCACCGTTTGTACAGAGCTAGGAGCCATTAAGAAACCAATGTTCTCAAAAAACAATCCACAAAACAAAGAGAATCAATAAGCCAATTTCCAAAGGATACAATTCTACAAAAACCAAAAATATTATCTGTAACTGACTTTGAATAGGAGTGCAACAAACACTGCTATTAGTGAGGCTGAATAATATAATAGCCTATTAAATTCTGCAAATTCCTATATATTTACACAATGTTAAAAAAATTAAAAATAAATATATATATATCAGAATATGAATGATAGCCTCCTTGCCTGACTTATTTTCTACCACAATACATAGGTTTCTTCTTGAAGGAAGAAGAAAAGACTTCATAGAATAAATAAATTTGTAACTGATCATCATTCACATACTTCTTTAGTCTTTCAGGCCACTTCTGAGAAATTGCACCAGTTGTTATAGTTATTATTATTATTAAGTCCCTGGTCTTCTGAGCTTTTCTTTCTATTATGAAATATAACTAAATGAACAAAAAGTATAGAAAGAGGGAAACAATTCTACAACTTTATGCATATTTTCTTCAACTTCAGAAGTAGAAAACTAATTTTTAGTTTCCCCAGAAACGTCATTCAAAACTGAACATCCCTTGCCTTATTTTACATGTCAATTATTCCTCTTCTAAATAAAAAATATGCATTTTGATGAAATAGATTTATTTATTTATTTATTTAGAGAAAATGTTCCCATCATGAAACAACTTAATCGGCTTTATTTATACATGACCTAATTTCAAGCTCAGAAAAAAGTGAAGTCAAAAGATGCCCATGAGCTTCCATGGAAGGAGGATCAGGCCATGCTATTTAAAAAAACAGAAGTGTTCTCTTCATTTATGCTGGCTTTTGCAATGAACTGTCTTCCACTGAGCTTCATACTACAAAGTTTTCCGTGATTTACATCAAGGAGAGAGAGGCAAATCAGTCTCCAGTGAAAAGTCACCCAAGCTAATGAAAAATTTAAAATGACTAAATTTATAATTAAGATGAAGCAAGAACTCACATTAGAAAGCAGTTTGTATATTAAGAAAAATTCAAGAGCAAAATGTTGAATGCTTTTTTTTTTCTCCAGCAGTGTACACACTCAATCCCCTTTATTTTAGATACAGAGGCATACCTATACTTTCTGTATGTATTAGAGGTATTAAGAAACACAGTGAGCTATTTTAAGTACAGCTCATGGCTTTCATAATTTATTGATGAACAAGGACATTATTAAAAATAAAAGACCTTCAATAGCACTTAAACATAACAATGTTTTGAGACTAAATGTCAGACAAAAGGTATGCAAATGTAAAACTCAGTAAGTCTTTAACCACTACTTCATCACCAAATATTCATACCACCAAAACACAGCCTGAAATAACTTGGTTTATTCCAATAATGCAAACAAAATAATTATAATTACACTACCTTTCACGTATATTTGTTACATTACTTAATATTTTATTTCTTCTCTTTAAAAACGCATCAAAATTACAACTCTGCCTGATTTAATTGAATAAAGATTCAAAGACTAACTTCACAGCTATCTACTCTAAAATGCATGGTCAGAATCTACTTGAACAAAAACAGTCAGTACCATTACCTATCTTCATAATTTTTCCAAAAAAATGTCCCAAATATAACTGTTATGGTCACACCAAAAGCCTACCACACTGAACATAAAGACAATTAACACCAAAGCAACCGTTACGTCACATCACCATGCAAATAATGCGTAAGCTCTCCATAAACCTGTTCAGACCTGTAATCCATTTCTGTTTTTCCTTTGCTTTTACATTTTGGAAATAATTAAGCCTCCAGTTTAGCCAATTAAAGGCTACATGCCATTACAAAACTATCCTGGATTTTCTTCTTCCACTGCTAAACTTAGTCGAAAATAATTGCAGCGAATGAAATTATCTACCACAGTTACCATCTGGGACATGAAAGTAAATATTTTAATTATTCCCATTGTAATTTGGGACCCACAAAGACCAGTATTTAGGCTACATATGGAATTTATTTTTATGGATTAATGTCAAAACAGGCAGATGCAACACTTCAAAAGATGGTTGGCTAATTGCCCATAAGCTTTGCTACCTAGAGCGGACTACCACAAAGAGCTGGAAAACGGGAATTTATATCCAGGCTGGTTGTTAAATTGCTGGGTGATCTCAAATGCTAAATTGGATAAAAGACATTGACCTCTGTTCTAAAAGCATTTTGTAGTTATCATTGAAATGAAGAGATGACTCTCTCATTATAGATGTAGATTATCAAAAAACTCCTGACAGTTTTAATGACTGCATATGGAACTTTGTGTGTGGGGAAGGAGAACACTTCAGGCACTGTTACTGAGTGGGTACCTGTAAGTACACATCTAACATTAGGCATTAAAGTGAAAAGGTGCTTGTCCTCCATAGTGAGGCAAAGAGGAAAGGAGGACTTCAATCTATTAAATTAATGAGAAACTGAAAAATAAATATAAAGGGTATGAAATATAGAGAGGGTATTAGCTTCAGAGTTTGGAATACAGCACTGAAAGAAAGGGCTCGATGGCTTTGAAAACAGCATCCGTTTTATCAAGGTCAAAATGACTGCAAAATGAGCAAGAAATTGCACGTGTTACATAACAGAGTACTGTTACCAAAAACCTCTTACAGCACCATCACAACTTAGATTATTCATACAGCCAAAGAAAAAACAGAATTAATTGTCACTTAATGAGTCAATTAAGAATTTCCAGTTTGGGTCTAAGGTGCAAGATTAATAATGTTTCCTCCACAGGTTGCCCGATCTATGAAATTCCTAGCCCACATATGTTTGAGATGATCATGTTTTGTTTTTGACATACAACAAACTCCTCCTGTGCACTGCTGGGGCTCCTTAACTCTTGACAGCATTAAAGGAAATTAGTACGCTCCGTTTCTTTGAGCCATACACTAAGTCCAGCAGAATTGACCCAGCAATAATTTTCCATTATGCATCACAGCTTTTATAATTAACAACTGAAAGTGTTTTCTGTTTTGGTCGTTTAAACTAATAAGCCTATCCTCACCAAGACTTTTCACTATTTACTTTCTTAATTCTAATGAAAAATGAAGGTTGATTCTGGCCTGAGACGAGATGTAACTTAAGACTGAAATCTTAGTGTGTTGGCAACACATGCAGCATTTTGCAAGCAGCAAGTACTCAGTCAATTAACAAGCATCCAGTTTCCTTGTAAGGCAGGCTGGTATTACAGCAATACCCCTATAAACCATAATTCACTCAGCAACAGACCTGGAACCAATAGACGTTTCCAAAGATCTTCATGAACAGCTCTCTACAGACATACAATTAACCACCACCTGTACTGCAGCTGGGGAGTGTGCTCTTCTATTACTTCACTAGAGCCAGATTTTATGTCTCGTGTTCCTCTTCCATGCAGATTTCATATCTGTATTTTTTTTTTCCTCTTTACTAAAGTCATGCACTTCTTTTTGCTGGACAACATGCTTGACTGTGTGCCTCTGAAACATTCACCCACTGACGAACTTGAATGTGCCTTCATCCTAGAAGGTATATTTTATTTTTAAAACTATAAAAACCTCCACGCTATGTTTTGAAAGAAAATAATTAGATTCATACAGAATATGAATCTTTCAGAATAAGAATACTTCCACCCAGAAAAGTCAAGACTGACTGCTTTGAGGGAGTGAGATGCTCAAGTCCATCTGCTGGTACATTCGCTGCTTTTTTGGCACTTCCTTGAAACCATGAAGTGTACATACACAGGTTAGAAATGGTTCACAAACACGTAAGCAGATGGCGATACTGCAGGTAATAATTTAATTACGCAACTCCTAGAACATGAACAAGGTATTCCAAACATGAGCAAAATATAATTCATGTTCCAAATAAAAGAAAGGAGGGAACAAGCAACGTCCAGCCTAAGCTTTTACATGCAGTGTAATAGTTTTTGTTGAATTTGCAATGATTTTCCACATGTGTAGTTTGAAGCACTGTGTAGTTCGAAGCAGCAATAAACAAGAAGTTTTATACCACTTTCTATTCTTATCACAACATTTCAGATATCAAAAAAATAAAATAAAAAAAAAGCAGCATAAACTACAAGCTTTCTAAGACAAGAAAATAACTATAATTACGTAACTGAACAGGAAAATTTATCATTAGTTCTACAGGTACAACGAGGTCAGAAATATGTATGCACAAGATCTGACCTTGAATCAGAAAAGACCATTGATACTGCTGAAGTGTGAAAGCATTAAAGAAACGTTAGTCATCTTAATTCTTCATTTATGCAGAAGCATAAACGATACAAAATCGTATTGCAGAAGCATGATACAAGCATGATACCAGAGATAAATAAGAAACAGATGCAAATAAGAGAATAAAATAAGATTAGATTGTGTTGGTCTTCCGAACATACTACATATGGAAAGGAAAGCTAAAGGAGAAAACGGGATCTCTTGATTGTTATAGCAACTTCACAGTTTCAGAAAATAAACTGCTAATTTGAAAAAAAGTCAAAGATGCTGAGATAAAATACATAAGGTTTGACTGGCAATATGCTAAATCAGTGGAAGTCATCTTAGGTTAAGGGCTTGGAATTACGTCACAGATGAATCAGCCCTTGCATTATGCTGAAACTGAAGCATAAATGTGTAAGGAAGTAAATGCAAATGAATCTGAATATTCAGGGAACTGGCACTGTGAGACTAAGATAGCATGTCCCAATCACTGCTGGCTTTATGTTACATATTCTAAGACATTAAGATACACACAAAAAAATGGGTGGAAGACAGCACAGAATTAATGGTTGTCAAATGTTTATCCCACAATAATACAAGCATACACATAGTATTTACATTTTGTAATAAAACAGCTTTGTTTTGTTTTATTCCAAGGTCAAGTAGTTTAAAGGGCCATTATATGTAAACCACATTTTTTATTATTATTTATTTATTTTTTACAAATTACTACTAATACTATGTATAGAGACATTTATCTATGCAACAAAGTCACTAATTGAATCCTGACTAAAAACACCATAACTGGTTGCCTGATTCAAATAAAAAAAATAGTCTTATGATTTACATAGCTCAACATGCAAAGTTTCATTGCATTACTTTTGATCAGTTCCATTTCTCAAAAAACTCCAAAACATAAATGGATTATAAAAGTTGACTTTGTGATTGTGGAATACTGTAAATATCAAATTAAACATATTTTGTTATTTAATGTTAAATTTCATAAACCAAGATAACTTAACTCCAAATTGTGCACCCAATCAGTTCCAGCTTGGCCTCTGCTTCTTTTTTAATACACAGAAGAAAAACAGCAGCACAACGGACTGGAGCATCACCTTGCCTTTGTGACACTGTTTTCTTCTAGCTTTTATTGTATATGTAAATGGTATAAAAGAAGTGGGGTAAAGAAGTATTTACAACTGTTTCCTTTAATTTTATGTTCTGATTCTTACAGTTTGTTCCCCTATAAGTTAAAACAAACAAAAAAAAACCACCACCACCACCAACAAAACAAAACAAACAACAGGGAAGGGGAAGGGGAAGAGGAAAGGGAAGGGAAAACCATCAGAAAAGGTCACTTTGATGTAGAAACGTCAAAATCCCCAGAGGTATTCCTGGCAGGTTTATGAGTTGTAGCCTGAAATGCTAGATAAACTGCGAAAAATATGTTAAAATAAACCTCCCAATGAAAATGATGTATAAATTCTGTATTTTTTATTTTATTTTTTACACTTGTGACTTGAAAAGGAAGGCAGTGAACATCAAATTTTAATAAATATGACATACTAGTTCAGAGTGTAATGGTGCATTGGCCACATAAGACAATTAGCTTTTTTTTAATTGAATGCTGCTTAATGAACCTTTAAGTTACCTTTCAATGCTGTCTACAATGGGGTGTTGTGAAAAGACAAGAGTCTGAAGTCAGAGAGTCTAATTAGAACCCTCTGCATGTCCTGCTGCATCTGTGCTGTGCTTTGTTTGTTTTTTAAAAAGAATGTCTGATACTTTGTGCATAAATTATTCAATTTACTGAAGTACACACAAATTTATATACAACTATATGCATACATTTTCTATAACTATATATCAGATAATTTTTATTTATTCTGTATTTGCTTAAAAAGCTACGAAGGCTGCTGAACTATTTTTGTGGCAACAAATACCTCATTCAGACATAATATTGACAGTAACGACTGCTAGATTTAAGTATTTAGTGCCGACATATTGTGTTTCTGATTATTATAATGCCCCGAACACACTTAAAGCTGCTGTAGCCGGACAGCAGAGGAACAGGATAAGAGAAGTGCTTTCTATCATAAAGCCGGCTGAGAAACAGCCTCCTTCTCCAGAAGGACTGAAGTACAAGACTCCTACATGGAGGATATACATATATATGAATATAGGCAGTTGTGGCAAATACAGATATCCAACAGGACACACAGACCTCCTAGCATGAAGCCACACAGTTTATTTGTGAGGAGCCTCTGCCCAGTGGAGCTGCATTACTGGCGGCAAGGACCGTCCCTCACGCAGCACCTGGGCTGATGGCATCTTTGCTCCCCTGGCTGCAATACCAGCCTCAACACCACCTTATTGTGGCAGGAGGCCAAAATGAGCTAGTTTGCCCATGAAAGCGAGTGAAAACTAAATCAAGAGCCGGCTGATGTATTTTTCTACCTTCAGCACTGACAGGTCCAATACAAATGAAGGTCCCAGTGTTTTCTGATGAATTTCACCATCCTAAAGTTATTTCAGGAAAGTGAATAGCAGTAAGTAGGAACAAGAAAGCCCAAAGGTAAAAACTCCATCAGTGAATGAATTGGTAATGAAGTGGTAATGCTACCCCTAAACCAAGAAAATAAACAATATCTAAAAAGCAATTCCTATTACCTCCAAGTCTAAAGTCTCTCTCCAGTGCCTCCTATACCTTTAGCAGATGACTGATGCCATTCAGCCTGCCAGTTTTCTCCCTTTCTCCCCATTGGCAATAGCCTGAGCACCTGTTACTCCGACAAACGAAATGCTTGCTGTGTCCTGATGGAGGAATGGTGAGGCAATGGACTGGGTTACACACACTCATCACTTCATTCCCACTCCGGGTTTTATCACATGCTATGTAAACCTTGAAAGTGAAAGCTGGCCACCTTTAAACTGAAGGAACTGATGAAGCAGATTCTACTGTAGCCTATAGACCTTAAACACACAATGAAATAGCAACACCAAGGTTTCAAAAACTATTTGGATTAAGCACTCGAGAGCCACAACTGTATTTCTCATGGCAAAACAAGATGCACCATGATCACATTGGAAGTAGCAGCAGCCGGAGACTGTTCGGAAGAGGTAAGATCTGCCTTCTTTCAAAATAAGATACAAAAGTTGAGGAAAAAAATATTTTTCAAAAAGATGAAAATAATAAACAGGCTTCTTTTTCAAGACAACATTATTCGTAATTCTGTCGCTTTGTTTCTTAGCCCCTGAATGCTGACGATCCCTACAGAGCATGAGGGAACAAACTCATGGCCGGGCTGGTGCAGGCCCAGCGGCACGGCCTGCTGCCCGATGTCGGCAGAGCTCCCGTCCGAAACACTAATTGCATGTTAAATGATGCCTAGTTGATCGATGTGTCTCTTCTGATTTACTGTATCTTCACTAAGCCAAAGAAGTGTAAGTTAAACATGCGGAAGAGCATAATGTGTCAACCAGAAGATTAGTTTTACAATCTATATGTTGAAGTGAATAAATTGTACTTTCATTAGCAGAAGTAGGCCATATGCTGAAAAAGTCATTGGATTCGCTTCACTGGTGAACTAGAGCAACAATGTACGATTAGAAAGCCTCAGCGGTTCAAAAGTCTTCAAAAGGCAGGTCCAGTGGTTATACGATGAATTTTTAATGATATTGTTACCATCTGGGAGATTCACTTTAAGTGCCAAATGGGTTCCCTGAGCTAAAATATTACGTTTCACAAAATCTATACATGTACCAGGTGTCCAGTATTTTTGTTTAAGATATTAAAAGGTTTATGAGAATAAGCTATCATTACTCATGCCTATTCTTTCTCCAGAACTTTTTATGGTCCTGCAATAACGTTTGGAAACAGTAGGAAACATTTACAGATATGAGATTTTTTTTTTTTGTATCGAAGATGTTAGAAGGCCTAAAAGCTTGCTGTTAGCAATAATCATACACATAACCATTAGGAAAAAAGTTAAGCTTTTTATTTGAATTGCATTATATAATCTCTCTGCCTTTGGAAAAATAATAAATTATAAAAAAATAATCAAGGTTCCTGATAAGTTTTGTTTCTGAAATTTTTGTTGACAGTTTAGCAGAGTTTCCTCTCAGGAACCCATCCTTGTGGGGATTGGTTTTGATACTGAAATACAAGATCAACTTTGTAAATCTTCATAATTTTAAAATGTAAAGGAGCTTAAAAAGTGAATGCCTTTCTCAGAAACCTTACTAAACTTTACTACATATTGAAGGGAAAAAACAAGTGTCAAAGTCACATAAAACTTAAACAGCTGCTGTTAAACATATGACCCAACATTCAAATTTTATGCACGCACAAAATAACATGTTATACTTGGTTTTGTTTCTTTAACATTTTTGAGAAGGAACAAAATATGCTTTTCAAATTTCAGCATGAATTTTTACTCAGTTACACAAGTACAATAACAATGCTGAAATTTTATACGGGGATTCTGTGACAATTCAGAATGGTATTTAAATGTCAGCTTATAAATATCTTTGCATTTGAAATTTAAGGCCTATGTACAATTATGAGATTTGAAAAACAAAACAACTGTAACATTGCTGCAGAGAACCATGTTTTTTAAACAGCTGATTGTATTCTGAAAATGTTTTTATCTCCGGTGATGTGAATATTTCTAGAATTTTGTTTAAAAATTTAAAAAGTACAGCTACTAACCTGTGTTTTGCTATTGTATTTCTCCTTCGTCTGGAATTATATCACCACATCGAGGTTGAAGAACTCATCAAGCATACCTCTGCTTCCTACTTCTAGTAGTAGGATCTTATTCTATGACTATAGGCCTCATAATAGAAGGAAGAAATTACTAAAATACAAGTCTCATCAGATAAGCAGTGCAAGACAGCTATGTCTTTTTGGTTGTTATTCAAAAGAAAAAAAAAGAAGAGGGGCAGGGGGACACCCTTATAAAACCAACACATATATTGAAACACAGAAGTCTGCTTCCTTGACCCAAAGCATATTGTGTGATTGAAGCTCAATGGAGCAGCTCCAAGCAAGAAAATGGGAAATCAACCGAGCCAAACCTTTGACTCAGAGAGTGCTAAATCAGGACTGATTAAGGACAAAAATCTTAAAGCTGGGGTTACTCAAAAAATAACCACAATGCACTAAAAACACCTTTGAAAGTTAATGTTAAAAACAATAGCAGATACTATCATTAGCATTCAGTCAAACCTGTATGTCCAACACGGACCTGGTCTCATATTCTGATTTAAAATAACTACCATTTGAGCACAGCATCTTTCTGTTCCTGCAACACACAACCTTGCACAAATCTCACAGGGCAATTTTGGCCCCTCTCTCCTCTCCATAAAAACCAGAAGGCAGTTGATACCCATTATTAGATGAGATTCCACCCCCACCCCTCTCTTTTAAAGAATGCAAATGCTTACATAATTTACATTTTAGAATAGATGCACATTTTCCAGTTAGCAAACAAAAGTTTTCCACACACAAAATGACACCTGTGCCATTTATGAAGAAATGTATCTTATATAGCTGAAGGAAAATAACAAAAATACTTCAATTGTGTTATTTCTACTTTATCAAAAGCATTAAGAATCAAAGTACAGATTCACAGTACTAAAGACAGAATAAAGGACTGAAAGATTATTATTCTAAAGGTCACATTATCTTAACAAAGTGCCACTTTTTGACAGCGTGACATTGATATTGAAGTAATATGTGCCGTTTAACAGAAAGTGCTCTATGACATCCATGCCCTCTGCACTCTAACAAAGGAATTAGTGATCTTCAAAGGTCACACAGACTGTGCTACTTTTTGCCAATGGCAGTAGATATCTAAGAAAAGTCTTGAGCTCTTGCATGGCAGCAAGCTATTATATTTTGTTACAGATTAGGATTTTAAAAATACATATAGATCTCTACTTGGACCACTACAATTGCACAAATGGAAGCATTCTGCCTCTCTCCATCATTTTTTTTTTTCAGAATACGTTTTGTTGAAGAAATGCTATCTTCTTTTAACACGCGTGAAAAGCGACAGCATTCACTTCCCAAGTGCTGATTACATTATGTGCATAAAAAAATGGACATAATGGTACAAATGAAACATCACCTATGTTCCCGCCTGGCTCTGAATGTGAAAGCCTGCACATCAGTCTAAAGATAGGCTTATTACATAAGATACAACTAATGCTAGTTCACGGGAACCGCTCCATAACAACAGAATATGACAGTGTATTACTTAATGTGCCACTGAGCTGATGCGACTCAGATAATAGCACACAGGAAATGTAAGGCTGCCCAGAACACAGTATTCCTTCTGTAAGAGTCCCTTTTAAAATCCTCATGGCAAAGTAACTGGTATGCCAGGAAGGAGTGAACCTATATTTAAAGGTTATTAAAAGGGCAAGAACCAAGAAAATAATAAAAATCAGCTCTGCAAAGCTCAATATTCAAAAAAAAAGATGCGATGACATTTCTATATAAGATGTGAAACTCTAACATGGAGATAAAAAGATGAATAGAAATGCATTCAAAGAACTAGATGCATTTTTAGTGAATAAGACTTGTTTTCAGCAGGCATTCACTATTCTGACCTTATCAAGCTTTTCAACTTCTCCAGATCTGTTAGAGCTGTTCAAAACCAAATGAACCAGCCAACTGGAGAGCTGTAAAAGGAGAGCATCTCAAGGGAACTGAATTGCTAATTCACAAGGAAAAGTTATTTTCATGAAAACAGTCTATTAAAATAATACTCCCTTGAATATCTTCTCTAAGTTTATTGGGATATTTCTATCTGCATTTTAATGAAGATCCTTGGGAAAATGAATCTCAGCAGTTACTCAGTTATTATTACTTTAGTGAAACGGTAATCAATCATGTTTGTATACAAAAAACTAACACTGCCATAAGATGCACGGTTTGTTTAACACAAGGTACGATTTTCTTGCTGTTCTTCTGACCATTCTCGGACCAAAATTTCACTGGGCTAATTTGATCCTTCCACTGGTAAATCCCAGATATCGTCGGGGGAAGTTACACTTGGGCAGGATTGACATGCCAGGTGCCATATGGAACAGCTCTAGGAATGATGGAGACAAGGATCTTCCTCAGTATTTGTGGGCAAAAGCGAAAAAGCAAGAATAAGCGTTTCCCTGTGTCCTTGGAAGCATGCTGCCCCTTGGTGAGCTGAGGCCTTGTTGCAAGCACTGCGTACATATTTTGCATTGAGGTGTCACTGGATAAGACTGCACACTGCAGTAAACGAAGGTATTTGACGTAATGGCAAGCACCTAACCAGCAGGCCTACACAACTTCAAGCACCTAAAATTAAAGCCCTTTTTAACAGATCCTGACTACTTTTCTCGTAAGCCTCAACTCTAAAACAAAACAAGCAATACTTACCTATTATTAAAATGAGGAGGACAAATTGATTAGCAGTTGTTAAGTGTGTTAATTTGAGGTAGTCAAATAGAACGGAGCAGGTAAATCCAAAAAGTATATAGACCTTGCAGATGAGATACTGATAATAAAAATGCATTCCTCTTTAATAAGTAGTACTAATATTGTTTTTCACCAAATCAAGAGGGTATTATTTCTTTCTGGAAAACTTTTACACCTTATTACTGCAATCACTTTTTTAATTTCATGCTTCCCTAACTTTATTATTGTTAATTTTACTCATTTAATTCTAGCTATTTTCCACCATTTACTGGGAAAATAGCAAGAACTTCATAGTTTTCAGATAAATAAAAGATAAGCGGTTTTCTGAAAAAGAGCATCTATCAGTACAGTGTTTCTTTCTACCACTGGAAGTCCTCTGAGATCCTATGATGTTCTTTATCTATTTGACTAAGCCCCACTAAAGAACCTGCAGCCTCAGAACAGAAGCCAAGGCAGAATTAAAGCAGTGTGCGACCTGAGATGGCTGAGCAGCTGGGCTCCAAGCTGGCTGAGCCTGGTGGGAGCAGTCCCACCAATTTCAATGAGCTTTGGATAAGGTCCAGTAGACCCTGAGTTTGTATATTCTTTTGAACATTTAAGTCTTCTGTCACTGCTGATTGAAATCCAAGCAATAATTAATTTCAATTAGCCACAGTTGATCAACTTATTTCCCATAATTACCTTCACAGGAAAAAAAAATAAAATAGTTTTTCAGCAAAAAGGGATCAACTTGGAATGATTCAAATACTTAGATTTTTTTTTCAGACAACTATATTTTATCAACACTCCTGCTAAACATGAACTCTTTTGTTCAGTGTATTCTCTTCCACATGAGCCAAAGTTTTAAAGATGTATACTTAAACCTACAGCACTATTCTTAAGGGGAAATGAAAGCATTATATTAAGAAAGAACGATGCATCACACTCCCGCTTTTCTAGGCAGCCAAGTCACAACTAAACAATAAATGCTGGAGTTGTGCTTTAGAACAAACAAAAAAAAGTTCATGCCAGCCAAACACACAGCACTCCTGAACAAAAGTCAAAGACGAATGTACTAAAATAAAATTCTCAATACACTTTCAGTTTTTTCCTTTAATATTTGCAAAGTGAGAGTACAGAAGAGCTGTAAATCAGTACAATTTCAATAACCTAATGTAGACAGTTTTCTCATATGTTTTATGCCTAATGGTGGACTATACAATAAAAGCCTAATGTCTATAACCGAAAAGATATTTATATTCATTCTGCCGTTCTTTTGTGTTATGAGTCTTTAGTATATTGTAGTTTTCAGTCATCTTGGCTTTAACTCCTGAATGAGCGCTGCATTATTAGAACAGAACTGCTCTATTTCCCTCTTTCATTCTGTATCGTGCACAGCAATGGAAATAATGCACTAAGGAACTTGAAATATGTTACTACATTGCCAGTCCTTGCAGATGTATTGTGTTTTATATCATAATCTTTTCAGTATTTGCATTTATTTGATAGTATTTTCCAATCTGCTTTACTAAAAGCATTTCTCTAAAATGGCCAAACTCACAGTTCAATATTACCTTCCATTGATTCCCAGTTCTAATTATGAATGATATTTCCTACAAGCAAGGCAAATCAGAAGTATTTCAAAACAAAGGGGTGTAATGAGACATCTTTCCAGTTTTGTCTGTTCTTATATGATAAAATCAAAGTTACACACCATAACCACAGCTCTCGGGGGTTGTACATTCCAGGATATGCTAGTTGTACTTGCTGTATGTTTTGGATATAAATACATTTTAAAAAGTAGCTTTTTAAGGTAACTGAATGAGAATATTGTAAGCTTTGTTTAACTGGGGGAGAAAAAAAAAATCCCCAAAAGCAAGATGACCTTGCAGGGCTTTTGATATGGCTGAAAATGCACCACTGTGAAAGCACTCTAGCTCAATAATGCCATCCACTGAAATTGATTATTTAGATTTATTGTTGTTGCTTTGAGTTCTTAAGATACTCAAAAATAAACTCAGCCATGTGAGTCGATGTATTAGCATGAATGTATTTGGAACAACGCAGCCAAATTCTGCAAAACCCTTTGCAGAGCGCCATTTCAGAGTGAAAAAGTATTCAGAAGAGGAAAAAAAACACAACTGTTGTTCAGCTTGTCCTCACATAGATACTTCAAACTTTCCAGCTCTGTTTTTTTAGCCCTTTTTTGTTAAGAGCTCATTTTGCTTTCAGTGATGCACCACAAAAGAATTTATGAAGCACAGTCTGTGGTCCCATCCAAGGACCGTGATTAAAGACATGTCTATGCCAGGCTGCTGATAGCGTCCCACCCCGAGGCCATGCTGCTAGGACAGCAAGTGCCACCACCTCACTCATCCTGCCCTGAAGCTCTGCATTTGGCCTTTCATTTCAGGATCCCATTGTGCCATTTTACCATCCAACATCATTGTATGAGTCAAGTGCCAGAAGACAACTCAGGTTTCAAACATTCCCTTCTCCCCTTTGCCTTTTCATACTGTGTAAGTATACACATCCTCTCAGAAACAAAGCAAGCCACCAAGTATAGTTGGCTAATTGACAATAATATTTTAATTCACTAGAAATGAAAGAAATGGATGCACAGACCACGTTACCTGAACCCACCGTGGCAGAAGTTGAAGGACCCCGTGTCCCTAAAGGCACACTACCGCATCAGAGGCGAGCAGAGCAACAAGCATCTTATTAAACAACAAGTGCACAAAAGCAAAAGGCAGAAGCCTCCAGGGCCACGTTAATTATCTCAGGGTCGAAGTCGCTGCGAAGGCTGTCTCACCGACTCCACGGCAGTCAGATGGCAGTGCCAGCACACTGAAGTCCCCAAGGTCCCGCAGTTATAGCGCTGTCATATTTCAAATGACAGGTAATACTTATGAACATGCTGACACTAACCTCCTCAATTATATTCAATGTCAAGGTTTTAGTACTGAAGGAACTGCTAATTTTCAACATACACACTTGCTGACAAAAGGTACTTTATCAAAGAAGGGAGTTTAGGGTATCTGCTGCAAGACGCTGAAGATACCTTTTGACACTCACAATGGGAATAACGTCCTTCATGGAAGCTCTCAAATGATGAAATAAATATTGCCCTTAGTCAAGCATACAAAAATCACAGCATCCTCTATTTGCTTTTCTGACAGACAGTGCCTTTACGTGGAAATCTCACTCTGCCACTAACTGCTGTCTGGAGGAGCAGATAATCTCTTGGTGTTTATTTGAACTTCCTTTGAATAAAAAGGCACCAGCAGGCGTGTGTTATTGTAATGCCTCAGGTGCTCCAAGAAGCAGGACTAAAAAGACAGAGTGCCTTCCATCGTCCCTGAAGGGCAGCCGTGCATGCCACGGAACGATTAAGTGCAATTGCCAAGAAAAAAAGCACGCACTGATTTTAGAGAGAAAGACTTTTAAACATGCAAATATGATTCCTCGTTTGTTCTCATCTCCACTCTTTTCTGAATTTAACTGAAAATACTAACTGCTGAATCAAGTTCATTTAATTGCATAGAAGAGAGATTAGGTGGCACAGATATGGCCACGGGTGAAGGAGCACGGTCTCATTAGAGCTCTCTATCCGTTCAGGCAGCTTCTCCCGCTTGCAGTTGTTAACGTGAACTAGAGACAGATTCTGCTTTAAGTTGCACCAATTTAAATCCAGAGCAACTCTCATCCGGCCTCCAATTTGCATTAATGGTCAGAGGTGGCACGTGGGGATGAAGCTGAGGAAGGCAGCTACCTCCTCTGAGGGAGAAGGAGCCTTCTAGGAGCAGAGAGGCTCTGCACATAAAGGAAACGTGGTGCAGTTTGAAAGAACAGCATTTTGAACCATTAAAAAAACTTCTCAAAATAACATTTATAATGGAAATAACCAACAGACTTTAAAGCTTATATATATATAAGTTATGTACACAGTTTCAATGTTTCCTTATTATGTTTGTTAACATTTACACTGCACTAACACAGGCATCCACAGCCTCTGGGGCAGCATGGGAAGGACTGAGCGCGCTGGAGCTCCACGAGGAGCTGAGCTGCGCTATGCTGCGCTGCTCCTGTGAACACCAGCTACGTTTCTGTATCCCCTTCTGGCACACTGTTCTAGAATTGTGTGCACGTGAACATGAAAATAAAGAAAGTGTGATAAAAATAGCACACAGCACAATTGCTGTAATGCCATCATGACTTTTTAAAAGATACGCTGTTATTGTATTCAATCTTATTTAAATTTCTCTGCAACAGTGACTGTGAACATGAAGTAGCAAAATGCATTCTAATATTCTTTCATGTAATTTTGCCCACATTCCAGATATGGATGCGGGCAACTTACTTGCATTGAACATGATGGTTCTCCAGTACTAATATATTCTACATAAATTTGCATGCATTACACTTAGCAAACACCAGATATTTTTGTCTGCTATACTTACTGGGAATCCCACGAGGAAAAAAAAAAAAAAAAAAAGACAATGTTTTTAATTGCAGAAAAACAGGCAAATTCAGTTTTTAAAAGGTGGGTACGGAGCTTGAGCCTATTTGTAATTGATGTAAGCAGGACTTGCAGCTATACTTTGTGAGCAATACAAACTACTTGCACTATATCTCCTTTCACAAGAAGATTTTCATGCAGCTCCAGGACTAGAACTATTACTTTGTCACATCTCATGATCCAAGAGTTGCTTTATGTTGATGCATACATCACCCATTTTAACACTGAACAAACAAACAGAAGATGCTGGGGTAATTAAAATCACAGAAGAGCTCCTCAGTCCTCCACCTTCTGAGCTGGGAGTGGGAGGATTCAAGAAAACTCATCAAAACATGAGACTTGAAGACCAACGCGTATCTTTCCAACTCTATATGGATGAGGACATTTTCCAATTGATCTGACTGACTGATCATCTTCAAAAGAACTGCTGGAGTAATAAACCAATATTCACTTTCATGAAAGGGAATATTTCAGCAACAAGGGCAGCAATTTTTGGCAATGTGTCTACAGATCCAGAGCTTTTCATTTTTGCTAACCCAGCAAATGGTTTTCAAAAAGCACCATGCTCTTGTAAAACAACAAGAAAACAAAACCACCGCCCCCAAAAGCCCAGTGTCAGCCCTTTCAGTAGTCCAAGAAGAAATTCAGTGAGATTTCATGGTGAAACAACACGTTCAGACTAGTACCAAACATATTCTGTGTGAATATGGAATCTTTATATGCCATAAAGAAATAAGGAAAACCATTTTACTTCAGTGTTTTAGCTTTGGATATGATGGGGCATAGTTAAGTCAGTAACAGCAGGTTGGTTTGTTTTTAAATATGGCAGTTGAGTAGTTAATATCACTAAGTTCTGAAAAAGTAAAGGTTACCTTGGTTTAGGGGAATTCAAGTAAGCCTCTTTTCTTCTTTAAAATGTAATTTTTAAAGCACAGTAAAATACTGAGGCCACTTAATAGAATTCCAGTGATTCTCATGATCTTTGGAGAAGACAAAAAAAAGTGTCACATCTTAAAAAAATGTATTTTTGATAGGTTAATATAATCTTCATACTTTCATATTACCAAGACAAATCCCAAACTGAGACATACCCATTTGTAGGGACAAACTACAAGTTAAGAATACTAAACAGCACAAACTTCTTGGCAGATTTCACATACACCCATTATACCTCAGCAAAACACATTCACATGTTTGGGAGCGGGCTGTGTGAGTGGGCCAGGAGGGCAACTGGCACAGCTACCCATCCAGATATGTAATGCTGTATTGTGCAATACAGACATACCCAGCGTAATTAATAGGTTTTTAGTATGTAAAGGGAGGATCTTAAGAGCCTGGGAACAGAAAAGTGTGGGCAGAAGTGCTCACTCAATCTGAAGCGTATGTGCACCAGAGATTTCCTAAGCCTTCCTTTGTTCACTCAGCTTTTCTGTGCCCCAAGTAGATGATGTAACACTTCAGAGATATTTGATAGGGGAAAAATATAAATTACAGTCTAAAGACCCATCCCAAAGACTTAATAAAAGAGCAACTTTGCTAATAGGAAAGAACGCCCCGTTTCCAGAGCCAATTCTCACAGTAATATTGTATCCCCCAATGGATGTTTCCCCACAAACAAGATGATTTAGGACTTGTGCAGGTCTTGCACCAGTAACAAGCCCACTGCCAAAAAGCCTTGAAAAAAACAGACACGCTCTGCTTCTGCTGTGGTTGAGGGTCAACTGCTCACTCGGTGGCTCTGCACAATGCTAAATTCTGCCAGGGCTGCTGGGCCAGCAAGTTCAAAGGCAACTTTCTAGAACATGTATAAAGTATTTTTGCAGATGCCAATAAAAGACGTTAAAGAAGGAGCCTGGCATGTGCAGCTGAAATATTCCAAACGCTACTTTTTGTTTCTCTTCCTCTTTTAAAGACAGTTTTCAGATACAGGGAATTATATGCAATCATCATTACTGGCTGAAAAGAAAGTTAAAGAATAATGTCCTGAAGCTATTTTTGAAATACTGCTTTTAAAAACTTATAGGCTATATAATTTTAAAAGGTAACACACACCTCACTTTCCTCTTCTCTCATACCTTAATAAACACACTTTAAAAAAAAAAAAACAACAACATATTGCTTAAAATCCATTTGTCTGTCTCGTGTGGGTGGCAACACTGGCTCAATTTTCACCTCACTCATTGTTGTACATCACTTAGAAATCTCACTGGATCCACCCTACTACCCATTGCTCCAAAATATATAGGTTGCTCTGACAACCGAAAGCCTGCACTTTTTACTGTCGTATATATAATTTTGTCAGACTAGACAACCTGTTAGCAGCTATTACAAAACAAAAGTACAGAAAGAGAGAAAAATAAATCTCATCTTTTCCATGTATTCTTTCATTTCTTAAGATACTCAAGTTTTTAAAACTTTGAATATCTAAGAAAGCTTGTTTCAGCTTTCATATGCGGAATGGAGACCTTGCTTGCCTTAATTAGAACTATTTATTACCCTCTATTGCTTTTGTATTTTGTATTCTGGTTTATGATTAACAAAAACTAATGAGAAGTTAAAGCTCTGCTACCTCTAATATTTTATTTTTTTTTATTAACACAAAGCAATGTTCCAAAATACACTGCAATTATATCTATGCTGAAAATGGACAAAATGAATCTGATACCTTAAATTGAACACTATGACTTTTCAGAAAGCCATGACTGCAATTCATAACTGCCTAGCCCTCATAAGAAGATACAGGAGAGAGCACAACAGGCCAGGAAGAATACAGGAGTTGTAGCAGTTCTGGCCAGACACATTCACAACCTGTAAAGGAGCCAATAGCACGTGGTTAAGTACAGCAAAAGAACAGGACGAGCATGTGATGGTGTTTCCCTAGAACTGGTTTCACCAAGTGACAGATAAAAAAAAATTTAAAAAAAAATCCCACACCTCAATACTTAGTTGCATTAAATCCTAAATGTTATTAAAAGATGCACTGCAAGATTCATTCAGGAATTCCCAAATCCTATCAAAATAAAATAGCTATTCCCTCTCCACTGCCATTATTGGCATTACAGAAAATTACAGACATTTGCAAAAAATCCAATCTCAAAATACAGTGGTGTGTGGCTCAGAATGAAACAGCAAACCTGAAAGCCCATGTCCAATAACCTTATTTAATGACACAGCAATAAATAGTTGAGCACACACACAAACAGATTACCTTCTCCAACCTCAACTCAGAAATGCCCACATGAACTTAAATAAACAGATTTCTAACTGGGCCTGTATTGCTCGGTCATTTTTCCAATGACCAATGATTCAATTCAATTAGCTTCCTCCGAATGTCAGTACACACACAGTCAATGTCCTGTGACAAAGAAAGGATTGGTATCTGCCCAGCACTTGCCCCCTTGAAATAAGTGATGTAAAGAAACCTCTTCACCCCTGCCAAAACTTTTTCTGGCATGAATGTCCTTAGCAAGAATGCGTAACAGTCCTTGCTCTATCCTCTCTCCAAAAAGATCGAAAGCAAGACAAAAAAAAAAAAAAAAAAAAACAAACGTAAAGAAGAGGCAACTAAAATAAAATTTCTCCCTTACATATTACGACTTTTATCCATATACAGGATGTATTTGCAGTCTGCCCATGACCCAGACCAGCTTACTTCAAACACACAAAAATTGCAAAGGTTTTAAGCCTAAAACTTCATGAAGTGAACAAAACCAAGGCAACTCCAGAGGGCTGCTACCACATCTGCCAGCACAGTCCCTCACAGCCCAGAGGGACCAGATTAGTGGCACCTTCCACAAGCAACACACGGGAGAGACGCGCGGCCAGCCTACTCCCCTCTGCCAGCTCCCATTGTCCCGATCCCTCCACGGCAGAGACTTGAGTGTGAAGGTTATGATTCAGAAAACACAAAACCACACTGGTGACCTCTATACAAATGGCTATCATATGCACGTGTGTATGTAGGTAAACATACACAGACAATTTTTATATACGCATCCAAGAACTAGGTAGAGCAAGGTACTGCATCACTAGGCCTCAGAGCTTTGGCCCATACCTCTCTAGGACGATGTGCAGGACTCCCAAGGCTTGTTCCACAAGAGGTTTCTCCCGAAAAGGCAGTGGCTTTGTTCTCCAACACCCTCCTATTACTGTCAGTGAAGTTCACTCAGGTGCTAAAACTTGAAATGACTGTTTTCTCATAAGGTAATGGACTTAAATATTATTTAGGTGGAAATAGATTCTTTCCTCCACAAATGTGATGGAAATAATCTGCAAGTACTTTCATTTAGAACCACTTATGATGTAAAATTATTTCAGACCACAGCTTCACTCTAGCATAGTATAAAAATTACATTAAAGCTGACTCTGAAATATTTGCAAGCTGTAATACCATTCCAGTAGTGAATTTTATAAAATCAAACCCACTGCAAAAGAGACTGCTAGCTGATTATTCACGTAAGTAGTAAGCCATGGGAAAAAGCCGTTGATGTCTGGCAGCCAGAGTTGTATAAAATAGTTGCAGCAGATGAAAAAGTATATTCTGCATGCAGTCAGCTTCACCTTTCCTTATAAGAAAGTTACAAACAAATTGTTCACATTTTGCAGAGCTTTCACTCTGATAAGTATGTTCCTTTCTAGAAAAAAATTAGTCCGTTTACACAAAGCCTGGACACAATGATGTTTAACGACGTTACTCAAACGTTTATTATATAAACAGCCACTTAATTGCATACCCAAATATCTAACAGGAAAAACACATTTCCAGTTTCACAGTTATCAGTTTAATTCTTTCACACGTTCAGTAACATCACCCTTAAGTCACCGAAGGCAACCTCAAAAATAATAGGCCTTCCTATCTGCTTTTAACACAGGCCACTTGGCACTTAATGCACCAGCAAAACATCACAAACATTTGCCATCCAGAAAGTTCAAACAAAGTTGTTTTTAGCCGTGACCACAACAGAGACACGGTTTGCATAAATCCTGTGGTGGGAACTAGGCAGAGGACAGTCAGCCCTCCTTGAGGACACCAGACAACAGGAATTTGTACAGTTGGATCAGGTCCAAATGGGTTCATGTGCATTTACATTTAGTGAATTTTCTGTCTGGAAAAAAACACCTGAAACAACCACGTTTGTCATGTCACTGAAACTGATCTCTTCAGGCTGTAATGGGGATACACTGAGAGGCAAACAGGATTCTGAGAATGGCTTTGGCTTAGTTGGAAAGTGGTGGGTCTTGTTTGTGTTTTGTTTTGAATAAGCAAAGGAAATATTCAGTAAGTTGTTCTGTGCTAGTGGGGCTGAGGAAAGGCTGGGGGCCTGTTCCAGGGCACTGCACGAGTGCAGGGCTGGCGTGAAGCAGGCCGACCAGTGCCGCTGTGCCCTCAACCAGCAGGAGAACAGCTAATGAAAAACACTGCAATAAAACCAAGAAGGATGTGCAACAAGGATCTGGGAGAGAACTGGAGCAGCTCACAGAAGATCTGGCTACCAGGAAATGAGACGACCCTGCACGGCAGCAGCCCAGAGCCGCCTGTGGCAAAACCCAGGCCTGGATGGCACAGGCTGGGCACTGAACACCAGGCACCACATAGCCCATCAAATGGGCTCCAAAACACAAACAAGGCAGGTGCTTGTAGAGGAGCTAGCTACCTCTAGCAGTCCTTCAAAGCTGTAGGCGTATGAGGCATATTCACCCAGTGTACCCATCGGGGCTGGCAGTCAGGTTCAAACATCCCAAATTGAGATATTACCATGTTTCCTTTCTTCCTCTTGCCAGTAATATTAAATCTGCTTAACAGATTGTTTGGGATTTGACAGATGACCTCATTAAGCACACTGCCATTACAACTTATTTCCCCAGGTTTCTAGGAAAAGGCCTGCCTGGTGGAAAACAGCAGCAAGGTACGTTCGTGCAAGTGACAGGCATTGCATGCTGACAGAGGCTGGGAGACATGAGTCTTTTATGAGCACTAGAATTATTTTCCAGCAGAGAACTTAAACTTTTATATCTTCTAGCCATTTCTCAGAAGGAGTACTATTTACATAAATGGAACAGCTGCCCACACAAAAATTAAAGCAACTATTGCCAGCACATTTTACTTCATCTACAAAGGAACGCGAGGTAGCAAAAAGTTTTGCACATATTTCTCAGGAAAATAAACTCGGCCAGGAAGCAGCTTTCTGACTTCTGAAGAGAGCAAACATCAGGCTTTACAGCTTTCAGAGGAAGCTACGTGTTACGTCCCTGGAAGCCAGCAGTGTCAGACAGGTGATCCTACGGGTTTCCTGGGGGAACAGAGGAATACAACAACAAAAATCCACTAACCAGGAGCAGTAGATTTTGACAGAGACAGGACAACTTCCTCTCACTAGTGGCGTTGATGGATGTTTTCCGTACCTAAACTGACAGTGACAAAAGAGGCTTTAATGTGAAGGAGCCTTGCCAGTCCTCGGTGCATCTGGGAAGGCTGGTACTAACTGGCAACTGAGTCAAACATTGTGACTGACATCCCTAAAACAAATACAGAGGTGGGGCATCTTCAAAGAGCAACTGCTACTATCACTGATAGGATCTTTTAACGCTTGCTGCAGCAACTGGCTTTGCTGCAGGCAGCCGCCAGGACAGCTGCTTCTTTGCCTAGCCTTCCCCACTGCCAGCACTGGCCCTCCTGGCACTTGCTTCCCATCCTGAATCTCTCAAGAAGGGTTATGCTGTGCTGCCTGAAGTAGCCAACAGGCTTTCTTGAGCTGGGATGTTGCTCACTACATATACCAGTGTTATGGAAAAGAAAAACAAGACTGGAAAAGATGAAAAGATGCAAAAACAGAGGAAACCATAGGCAGATCCAAGAAAGCAACAAAATTGTAGGAGACTCATTATCTCTCTTATGCTCCTTCTTCCATTACTGCCTGGTAAATGCACTCTTGTCATCTCCACCATCTCTTCTCCATTTATTTTCAGCAATGCGTGGTCTTCTCTTCTCAGGGAAAAAACACAAGAAATGACAAAAAACTATTTGGCACCTTTTACGTTTCTCTCAACTGAGAGTGATGGTACACATCGTTTGAGAAGTTACCTGCAGAGCTCTAATCCTTCCCTGGTACAGGAAGCACCTTCCTGCAGCTGATCCACCATTAGCAGTTCAGGTTTTACACACATTTCAGTTGCGTCATCAAGATCAAAGCCACACCATAGGCTTTGGTTTGTCGCAAAATGAAACTTTTTCTGAAAAGTTTGAGACAAATCTGTTGGAAAGGGCAGAAGGGCTGAGGGTGAAAAAGGTCAACCCTGTTACTGAACAGTGGGGATTTGTGGTTCTCTTTTAAGTGTTTTCTCTCCTGGGAATGCAAAAATTTCTGCTGGAGAGGGGATCTCTTTCCTGATTGGAGTTAAATAGGCTGATGTGGAAATGCTTTCTTGAATCAGGCCTTCAGTTGTTATTCCCAACAGACATTTTCAAGTATATATATTTAAATGATCTTTTCTTTCCCTCCTGTATCTCATAGGTATCTGCTATTTTTAATTAACCTCTACTACTAGGCATATCAGATGATACTATTTATCTGCTTTAATGTATTGGTTATATGTATTTTATTTATTTATTTACAGTTGTTTGGAAAGGTGCTCTGTGAAAAGACACACTCATTATATATCAAGAACAGCACTAGCATGTATAGGAGAGTTACACAAATGAAGTAGGTATTGAAAAGGAAAAGCAGATTACATCCAAGAAGACCAAAACGTTGCCTGCAGTTAGAAATCACCTATTCATATTTCCAGAAACGAGACAAACAAAAACAAAGAAAAAAAACAACAACAAAAACCACCACCACAACACTTTTGCATTATGCTTGGTTATCAGAAAATTTACTTAAGTGATTTTCATCAAATGCTTCTGCTGCCCTATTTGTAAGAAACCACCACAGTGGTGAAAGGCAGGGAGGAGGAGAGGAAAAAAATAACAACTTTGTTTCCCTGCTTTCCTCCACCTCCAAGAGCTCATATTTCTACTCTAAATTTACTTATCTTTGTGAGGAGAGGACACGCTTGCGGTTGTGCCCATGTATTGCACAGTCGGTACAGTAGAAGAGCCATAACAAGGACATGTACTGGGGGCAAGATCAGCATCTGATGCAAATAAAACCCAGATCTATTTTTGCTAAGGATCTAGTCTTCCAAGGAATACAGTAAATTTAATATTCAGTTATGGTAACAAGAACTTAAATTTTAGTACAGATGAGGATCATGACGTAAAACATGGCATCCTACAATCTATCATGGTTAGCAGGATTTTAACAGATCATTAGAAAAGCTTATGGAACTTATGAGTTTCTGGGCACTACTTCGGGATCAGCAATAAAAAAAAAATCATTCTCTAGTTACCTCCTAAAGCAACGTAGCATACCATATATGATGAAGAATTATAGCGTACTTGAGAAAAGATACTTAACTCCTAACAATGTGGCAATAAAAAATGCCTGATCGGAGATGAAATTTGAAAGCTTTGAGTTTGATGGGCTTTGAGAACATCCTTACATTAAGTATTATATTTTAGATTCTCTTTTTCTTTTCAAAACTATTGTTTTTCTACAGCCTTTCTAATATAAGTTTCTAATATAAGCATACAAGCAGAAAAAAAAATAAATTATTTTCTGTTATTTCAAATTTTAACCATTTGTTACAGTGCAGAGCCCTCAATACAAGTATTTTATAAATCAAATCTCTAGCTCTCTCTGTACTTAAGAATTTAGGTATGTGCAGAATCAGACATCAGGATGACTGCTCATGAAGAAATCTTTTTGGAGTCAACATCCCCTATGGTCATAGGTATCCACATACATCCTCCTTGTACAGGAGCTATTCTTCCTGCTCTGCTGCTTTAATCTCTTTATATTTACTATGCTCCAAAGAATTTTAATAAATATTCCACGTGGTATCCATAAAGCAAATAAAAATGATTAACTAACAGTCCGCACAAATGCCTCTGAAGCAGCACAGACTCTTCTTTCAGGCAGGATCGTCAAGTTCAATACCATGCTAAAGGTTAAGTTTATTAAGCATTAGAGAGATCTGAATTCTCAGCCTTCAATCCCCCCACCTTTTTTCCTTTTTTTTAGAAAGTGTAATAAAAGCAGGTGTACAGCTAAACGGTGACCTTTACAAGTATTGTGTGCTCCTCTGGGAGTAAATGCATTGTATTTGACTGTAAGTTTTTATAAAATTAATTATCCTGGCACATTGATTATTATTATTATTTTTTTTTTTGGTGGATGAGAACAATAAGATAATGTTTCCTTTTAAAGGAGTTCTACAGTTGATACAATTCATAGATGAGTAACTGCACTGCCTTACTATAGCAATATACTTTTTCTGAGATATGTTTTTGTACATAAAACAAACCCATCCATATCAGTAAGTTATCTGAAAGCACTACACAGCACGGCTGGCAGGTAAGTTCTTCATGGATTCAAGTCCCAAAACAGATGCATAATGAAGGCATTCTGTTCAACAGAATGAAAGACATCATCAACAGGAAGCCTTGGCATTAGCGAGCTAGAATATCTCACTTCTGGACTACTCCCCGGGCACAATTTCTACTGTAATGCAACTTCCACTCAAACACAAAAGCATTCAGTTTGTAAAAAAACAAACAAAGAAAAACAGCGTTATTGAAACTGCTATTGTTGCTTAACTTTTACTTGCCCTAGTACCAGTATATATAGGCATAATAATCTACCATGGATCTGACTCCTGGAAACCAGACATTAGTATGCAAGTCTGTACAGTGTACTGCAAACACTAGAGAAGGTATATAGTCAGACAGCGCAGTGGGACCTCAGACACATGACAAAGTTATCATAGATTAATATATTATGGACATCAACTGAGCCATGGTAAGTGTCCAGTCACCTGATCCTAGCTCATAAAATGCAAGGAAATGTGAATTAGCTTAGCCCTCTTTCTCTTCAGGTTAAGCTAATTCAAATATCTTTGTGTTTGTGCATACATGCACAATTACTGCATCTCCGCTAACCCACAGCGAATGAGTAAGCCTCAGTATTTGTATGAGCCGTTGGATACACTGCTGCTATCCCAAGAATTGCTCCATACTAGAAGTATCTTGCATAAACCTTGGTAGACCTTCGATAAACAACATTGAGGCTTATTTGCTTAGTAGCTAACTTACCCGTGACACTCCAGCTCTCACCATGTCTGTTCCAAAGCTATCACTGTATCAGACTTCTGAGTTTGTAAGCCTTCACAGAAAGCCTGAAGAAACACCCTAGAACAAGCTCATAACTGAATATAAATCAGGTGTTAGAAGGATGACATCCCACTGTAGTTGTATAAATGCTTCCACACAGAACACACACCAACAGTTTCCAACATCCCAGTAGATGCTGTTTACGAGAATTGCTGGTTTGCTAAAACATGACCACATGAAGTTCTGCACACAAGTGTGTGAGTGACTGTCTTCAGAGCAACTGGGACTAGGAGCGGGGAGGTTAAACCACAGTGAAAAACTCGCCTACCTTATTAATCTGATCTATGTGGAAGTGGTTTATAGCCCCCTAATTACAAGCCTGGAACAGCAATTGACCAACCATCCCGACCCCACAGGCCTGACAGAAGGACAGATCGGCACACTAAGTACAAACATGTAACTAATGTTAGCAGCATTTGATCTGGCTGGTAGTAAAAAATAGTAGTTTGATTTCATGGGCTTGATGAGACACCAGACGTCTCTTGGGACTCCTATTGGAAAAGGTGACCGTAAATTGTACCTGGTCACTGCTAGGGCTCCTCTAACAGACCTGCTGGATGGGGTTGAAATCTGTGAGCCAATAGCACTCATTCTGGTGTTGCATAATAAAGTGTGCAGTAACAGAATTTTAGTTCAGAGACTGAACTAATTATTTCTTATTGGTTTTGGCAGCCAGAAACATTTTTCCAGTGAATCAGAAATGAATTCTCCATGGAATGAGAGTGCCCCTCCCATCAAGTAAGCGCTTGACTCAACTGGCAAGAGTTTCTCTCAAAAAATAATTAAACAACACTTTTTCTCTACACAGTGCAATAAGTACTGAAGTATTTGTACAACACAGAACAACATCCATAGAAGAGACTGAGGTGAAGTGACTTCTAGCCATGGGTTTGTGGGAATAAGTCAAAGAATGGAAAAATGCAACCCGAGTTCACATCTGAGTGATGTGGATGCCCAGACCAAAATCCTGGCAGAAGAGGAAAACTACCACATGTGATGGTCTCTGCATTTCTTTCAGGAAGAAGCTCCAAGCACACCGTGATCCATCTTTCCTGCTAGAGCCTGTAAGACCAGCTGGGACAGACACTTTTCTTCTCTGTCAAACTCTGTTCTGAGCAGGCTTTCTATTGCTGGGAATCTCACTTCCTTGGCTTTGGAAAGCTAAATCTAGACTGTTTGTTGACAGAGAATGGCAGAAAGCAAGCTACATGACAGGAGGAGGAGGAGGTTTTGTAAATGAGAAACACACTTGCATCAGGTGTGAAGAAAAAAAAGCATGTTGGCAACTTTCACACTAGAATTATACTAACATTATTTTACTTTTCTGATAACTGCAAATGAGGAGTAAGATTAATTTTACAGCAGCAGATTTTCCCCATGACTTCAACAGAATTAGATTAAATTAATGTTTCAGTTGTGCTTAATCTAAATTTCTGTCTTCTAAACTGTAGGCAAATGGTTTCTAATCACTATTTCTGTACCATCTGATGTTAAAGGTTCATCAATTTTGTTTCCCACCAATATGATTAAACTCTTATTCAGGCAAGAAAACACTGTTAGTAAGCAAATCAATTTCTTTTAAAACTCTCTCATGTACCACCAGTTAATAGCTTCTTCAATCAAAATAGTAAAAACATACTGGTCTTGGACTTATTTTCTAGCAAGAAGCTAAGCTTTGTGTGTGATGTTTCAGCCTTCTAATTATGGCTGTCCCAGACTAGCAACATACTGTATTTTTTGTATTTGTATTTTTTTCTATACAAATTTCTTTTCTCAGAAAAAAAAAAGTCTGCTAGAATCATAAACTGCCACATAGTGCGATTTTAACGTATTTAATGAAGAACAGAATGCATTTCTACTTTATAAAATGTAACTCCAATTAATACCACAAATAAAACACCCTATACTATCATCAAAAAGTCATAAAACATCTGGGTTTAAGAAAAATCTCGCTAAGGAGTCCTATACATAATAAAAATAAAATTCCTTATTGCAGTTCATCATCTTCTATCTACAAAATGATACTGCATTCACACATTAATTACAGATATTAGATATGTAAATTGTATCACAAATGCCCTGAAAGGCTGGCACAGCAAGTGCTGAAAGAACATAAAAACGTTAAATCTGGGAGACCTTTTCTCAGTGAGGTCTACTAACAACACGATAGCACGACATTTTGCCAGCCATTTACCTTCAGCTGTACTTGTGAATCTTTCTCCATCAGCACTCCATGGTCAGATGGTGAAAAAGGCCTTTGCAGGTTGGGTATGGGAAAGCAAAGGACTCCTTAAGCTGCGTTCAGACAAGTAAACCCACCAACATCGCAATGAAGAACTAACTCAGGCATTTCAAGATCATTCTTTATGTTGTACGCAGAGAGAAAAAAAAAATGGTCTTAAATTAAGTGGGTACGTTCATGTGAGTGCGCTGCTTAAGATTTGGGATACTGACAAGATGATGAGGCTCAAAAAACACGTGGTATTAGGGCAGTAGTGGTGCACGAACTCCACCAGAGGCAGCCCTCTGTGGGAAGCCAAAGCAGAGGCAGCAGCAGCTCGCTAGTGCCTTTGCTGCAGCCAGGTCCTCAGCTGAGTATGATAACAGGGAGCTGGCTCAAGTCAAGTCTCCATTGAACAGAAAGGAGAGAGGAACATGCCTCTTCAGCCAGCTCACTAAGACCCCTCCACATGAGCATCAGGCATGTCATGTCCCTGCTGTGCTCCCAAAAGGGCAAGGACTCAGTGTTGTCCCGTGTTTTTCTGGGCAATGAGAGTCACCTCCGCCTCTCACACTGACACTTAAGTAAAAGGCATTTGTTCTTGAAAACACAAACCACCTACCCTGTCCTGCTTAGCAACTGTTTTCCTTCTCCGTGAAGCATTAATAATACGTCTTTTATCTACTTTCAACACCACACCTATATGATAAAATGTTTAATTCCTTAAAAAAATAAACTCTCCCTCTAGCTAGGATAACTTCAGCTGCATGCCAGCAGATGTATGGGTTTGATAGCTGACTGGTCACAAGCCGTCAAAGGTTTGAATAAATGATAACGTATTTGTGTGGACTACCAAACCTGCAAAGAAATTCCGTGAAAGCTGAGGAAATGCAAAGAAAGAGGATAAAATACCACAGAGCTTAAAACCTGCAGAAGACACTGGCCTGGAAGGAAGCACAAGTTAGCACAATAGATCAGTACGCTTAATTAGTAGATGTGCAAGAAATGGACCAGATTTGAGAGGAAATCCTCCTTCTCTAAAGGTTTATGGGTGACAATAAAGCTTAGACTGTCACTAGCATTTGATAAGCATGTTTCAGATAGAAGCTAGGACTGGTGGATCCATAACGAAGAATTCCCCAGGGTATCAAACTCCCATTAATGCATCTCCACCTTACCTGGGCAAGTCAGCCTACATTCATGCTTTCTCCACCACCTGACAAAATACATCTGCTGTTAGTTTGAAAAATAGCTTTTCCTGGAAACAAGTTAAGTATTTATTCCATTCTGTTCCTGATGTAAACACTTCCCCAACAGAATTTTCTAGATACAGATCAGTAGCTTCATTGCAAAACCTAACCATGCACTGTTCCCTGAAAACTGCTCAAAAGCACATTTTAAAAACAGTTCACAGAAGGTAATAAAACATATGTAAAGTCACATAAAACTTCCAATCATTGTTCCAATCATTTTAATACTGAGAAACAACTGTGTTGGAAAGTTGAGCAGCCTTAGCGAACACTACATATGCCCCTCCAGTACCTAATTAGCTGATAATACTCCGGGCGCCTGTAATGTACAATTCAAATGCCTCACTTACCAATGTGTTTAGTATTCTGCAAATAAGTCCTCATACCAATTAAATCCCTTGTTATTATGAAAATGCTTCCATACTGTTGTAATAACACAGGATAATACAGTCAATGCTACTAATCATGAGGTTATTCTTTGAATAATTGCAGGATTTATGAGTAATCATTGCTAAGGATACGCTACCATTCAGTACAGAGTACACACAATCTAATAATACCTTTCAAATAAATCTGATTAATGTTACAGTATCCTTTAAGTGAGGCATGTACAAAAAATCTTCCTAAACCACTAAGAAGCCATATTTTACATTGCAGTAATTCACTGTAGCAGTTCCGCAGTAATTTACAAGCACAGTAATTTGCAAGTGTATCCAGACAACAACAATCTATTTTTCTTCTCAATATCTGAAAATATTGCTAACTATCAGGGTTGGTTTTTCTTTTTTTTTTTTGGAGAGAAGATTAGTACATCCATTGCCCCTATAGGCAAATTAGGCTACACCATCTGCTCACCAAAAAGTTTAGGGGCAAACTTTGGGATGAACCTAGATTCCCTATTACGTAACCCACAAGAACCTGCAATATGCCACCAAAATGTTTACTGTTGCTGTTTATACTTCAGTCTATTCTAAAATTTCTACTGAGGTCTTATACAGTAGAAATACTTCATTTATTCAAAAAAAAAAAAAAAAAAAAAGGAAACTATACGGCCACAGACAGCAAGGACAACCTAACATCAGAAGGATCACATTACGATTTAAAACTCATAGGAACTTTAAGATAATCAAATAAGACTTCCAAAAGGTAAACAAACATGACCCTTTACAAAGTACAACTAAACAGTGAAATTAAACAACATCTAAGAACCTTTAATTCTACCTAGATATAGTATCAGAAAGAATATTTTAGAGAATTATTTAATTTGTAACTTATAAAAGAGATATTTAAAGTGACTTTCAAACACACAATTAACCAAATCTGCAAAAGATGGTGTGGCATGAAGGAAATAGATGGATCAGATCACTTCTGGGCAAAGTAGTCCCAAACTTCCTTCACCTGTAGCTAATGCAATACCTGAACTAAAAATACTCCACCAGCCCCAAAGCCTTCAAACCATCTAGCCTTTGCTCAGGTAAACAGCTGAGATGAGGGTCAAGCAGATCCAGACTCATGCTATCCCCTCACCTCCCAAAGAGGCATGCAAGAAGGACTGGCAAAGCCGGTCAAGTGTGATGCAAGTTGTGTTTCAAACAGCAGCCTCCTTTAGCATCCACCAGGGTAGAATGGAAAGTAGAAAAAAGAAAAAAAAAAGAGAGAGAGAGAGAGAGAGAGACAAAGTACTGATAGCAATACCTTAAAGAACAAAAGATACACAAAACAATAGGTATTCCCATAAGTAACACCATATGCAAATAAAATCACAGTTATTTCTACAGCATGAGACAAACAGCTCAGCATACAGTCCATAAAACTCTACAGCTATTTTCTTTTTGGAAAAAAAAGAATTAGGCAAATGTAAGCTTTTTGTCAAAATGCAGCCCATTACTCAATGGATGCTAGCCTGATGGCAAAGGACATTATCACTAACTAGTGGACCAGCAGGTGTTTGTCTCATATCACGCACTTCTGCAGACAAAACACAAATTTGGAGCGCCACATTGTGTACCAGCATTCAAGCTCAAATTAGAGTAACAGATTTTTCTTTCTGATTCTCCTACCTCCGAACGAGCATTGCAAGTCAACAGAGTTTTATGCCAACTACAACCCAACACACCCCACCCAAAGGAGTCCTTATCATCATCATCATGAATTTTGAGTCAAGTTGTTGCCAAAAATCAAGTAACAAAAGCATTGTAAGCTGAAAGCCATGTCTTAAGAACATAGCCTTGTTTTTTTTTTGTTTTGTTTTGTGTTTTTTTTGACCCATGTTAATGTAATAGCTGTATTACATAAAACTGTGCTTTCTGCACATGTGGTGTTTCAGTTAGCATTGAAGCTGTATGCAATCCACAATTCTCAAGGCTTTAAATTACTCATCACCTTAAATTACATACATAGCAGGAGGTTTCTGGAATCAAAATTTTAAAACAAAAGTTACAAATCAAATGAATTTCATGGTGTAATGTCACTTTCTGATTGTAGAACCTATTACATATGAAGTATAATAAATGTATATGGACAAAGGAAAAGGAAAAAATCTCAACCACCTGCTACAGATAAACAAATCTGTTTATTTTTCCTTCAGATGACATTGCTTACTCAGGCGAACCACTGTATTAGCAAATCCCTCCAAAAAAACAGAAGATTAAATATTCCACAGAGAGATTAATAGTAGGTAAGCTGTTGCTTCTGGTCTCATGCCCAGTGAATGCTTTTACAAAGGAACAAAACTATTACTATGCCAACCATCAGCACACAACACTGGACTCCACCTCTTCCTTTTTAAAAAAAATAAATTACCCACACACCAAAAGCAGCATTTACTGATTTTATTATTCCTTAGTCAGATGGACAATGCCTATTGGGTTGGGTGAGCTTTAGTACCATCAGGTCAAGCCAGGCAATTCCACATGAACAATATTATTCAGCAGCATCCTATGTAAGTTTATTATAGGAAAGACAAAGGAATCCTTGCATACAGACATACCACTAGACAATTAAAATAGTAAGATAAGACATGAAAAGCTCAAGCTTATCAGAAAAGATCGCAGTTCTCAACAAGTCTCTAGCTGTACTGGAAAATAAATTCTTCTTTCACTGAACCCAAATCACAACAAACGCTAAATACATTTTACATGAACTTGTATGCATTCATGGACAGCAGGTTATTTCTAAATAAAAAGGGAATTTGTGAGGTCCTCACTTTATGTATTATTTTCCTAATGTTTGTTTTCCGCAATGTTTATTTTCCTAAAATGCTAAAATCTTGGTTTTCTGAATGCTGAAAATTTGTTTTCTGACTTAAAGCTTTCCTAAGATTTTCTCTTATATGCATGCCACACACTCTATAAGCAATCTGTGGCTGTCTACCAGTTCACTATCTCACTCTTCAGAAATTATAGCATATGAAACGATTTTTTTTAAACCTGTAAAATGGGTAAGAAGGTATTTACTGAAATTGTACAGGTACTTTTCATATATGAAAATAATTTATTTTAATAAAGCAAATATTGGAAAATGTTAGATTCAAAACTATTTCATGACAGTCACTTAGGTCCAGAATCATGTTTGGTTTCTTTTTTCCATTTATTTCTTTTACTTCGTTAAACAGGTTCTTTAATATGTGAGAGGAGCAATGGCAATTTCATTAAGCTGAAACAGAAAAGAAGGGCAAAGGTATTAAATTGATACAGTTGGAAGACGTGGATTAATAATTTATGACAGACAATCTCATCTTTTACAGGTAAAGTAAGTAAAGAAGATTTGGTCTGAACTTCTCATTGATGTTTCATTAATCTATTTGCCTGCATGTGTGTAAAGGGTCCTGTCAGCGTGTGCCACATCCCACAGCAGGTGAATACAGAGCAGCTCTACCTCTGCCTCCCCAGAAACAGCTCCAGTGTTTGGAAGTGATCACTTTATGGAAAGAATCCTCAATAGCCGTATCTTTTCCAACCACTAAACGCTTGGCTTCATCACCTGCGCCTCTGCTTGTCCGCACCTTTACCTCCCCATCCCAAAGTTCAAAGACAACCAACCTTTCTCTGCCTTTAAAGCTGTCACTTTGGAAAGCACCCATGGGCAAAATCACAGCTACAGCAGGAGGCTGTTAAACCAGTGATACGTGTGCCTTGATGGTCATTTGAATTCACGCATAGGAAATGTGAAACAAATAAGAGAAACACCTGTATTAACTTAATCCTAAATTACATTTATTCATCTGACATAAAATTGTATTTTTTTGCAGCATCTGGGAGTAACCATTAATATTACCTTTACGCTGTATTTGCAGTACAGTATCATCCAGAAACATGAGTTACGGAAGTAAATGCCAAATCCATCTTGACAAATTCTAGCATTGATATAAGTGCACAGTTTTTGAATACCATGTAGATCTTTAACAGGCACCCATCTGCACTTCAACTATCACCTTCGCGTAAGAGCAACCTATTGTATGCAGATAAAATACATGAGCAAGAAGACCAACAAAGTCTGAGAACACAGAAAACTCTCCTTTGGGTTTTGATTAATTTTACTTTAATCACAGTAGTTAATAATTAAGCCCCCAAAAGCTGCATGCCGAAATGACACCCTGCAATTTATTTTGATTATGGAGTTTGTTTTGTCATTTTTAACTCTCCACTTAATATACAAACACAAAACCAAACGTCTCCTTGGTAACAAATCACACCCGGTTCAATATCCAAAAAAAGTCTGTTTAGCCCCAGGATGGGACTGGGCGTCCCTCCTGGTGCCTCCGATGGCAGCTGAGCAGCCCCATCTCCCATCACCCACCTTAACTGTCCCCATTTCTGGGCAGGTGACAATGAAGACTTCCCGGACGAGGTTATCAACCCCTTTTTACAGTCAGGCCTGACAAACCTCCACCGACATATTTGTTTCTTTGTTCCGTTGCCTGAATTCCAGTCAGTTTTGGCACAACCCAAACCCAACCGCTTCAAGTCTTGCACAAAAGACAATTCTCTCTCATTTTTTTTTCTCCCTGGTAAGTCTGACATTAGTAGTTTGTACTCCTATGTAGTGAGTGATAGCTGATGAATATCTCCCTAACTGCAGTTTGTGAAACTGCATCGTGGAAGGCACCTATTATTGATGGCACAATACATTATAATGGAATTTTAGAGAGATCTTATGGATTTCTTCTTCCCGTTCACCTACCAGCATTATTTCAGAGAGAGGTTTAAGCAAGAGTCAACCTGGCTTTTGTTTTAATCCCTCAACTATGACAATATAATTAAGCCGTGAATGATATATCAAAGCGCCATACACAAAGATGAATTGACAGGAGTAATTTTTACTACTCAAAAGCCTTCAGTTTCATATATCATAATATCCTGTAAAGCAAGCCACTGACATCTGCTTGACTGTAAAAGCAATAGCTCGGTATAAACCTCAATTCATCCTTCAAACAGGCATATGTACTCCCTGCTTATTACTAACACTATGTGCATTGATACAGCTGAAACCTGCATTAATTTATTTCTTTATTAACTGCTTACTGCAAATCTAAGGGCAGAACTTGCCATATTCTTGCATGGCAGCATTTATACAAGTGCTCTGCTTAAGTTCTTTCAAACATTTTATCATCTTGACAGATATTTTGCTTTGCCTTTTTTTTTTCTTCTGAAGGTGTTTAAGAAAATTTAACATATCTGATTAGAATACAGATGGGTCTCCTCCTTTTTCTTTCCCTCTCCCCCAGCCGCCTCCCAACAAGAATTAAAAAAAAAAAAAAAAAGAAAAAAGAGGACTTAAATACAAGCTCTTATTTTTCTCACATTTTACATCTGCTTTTGAGTCTTTTTTCAGGCCTGGAATTGATCTTAACTCTGTACAAGTGAGAACCTCATTCACAGCTAAGATCCTAAGGCACTACTGCAATGCAATTATTATCATCATTACCATCAGTATCAGCCCAATCAATCTGAATTTGTGCTTCTAATGAGGTGATGTCCTGAGGCAGTTAGTGTTTAGACTTTTCTGTTTTGTTTTTAAATAAGCATTCTTTGCAGCAAATAAATTAAAAAGTTTATCAAACTAAGATTAGTATTTAGAGAGCAACTATGAACATTCTGACTATAGCAAAAAATTATCAAGAAAAGCAGATTAACCTGATTCATTTGGGGGGGGGGGGGGGGTGAAATCTGTTTGTTGGGTTAGAAGATACGTCTTGTCTAAGAGGCAATTTGCTTACATCTTTGGATTCTTCTACTGAAGAACAAAATAATATCCCTGAGAAAACAAACAAAAAAACCCACATATATACACAGAAAAGATTACTCCCCCACGCAGACAGTATGTAGAAGGAACACATACTATTTAAGGGGCTGTTACGACAAAACCGAAATTCAGGATATTTGTTTTCTGCACATTTCTGTGCAGTTCACTACAATAAATCTCCGTGCCTTCTTAAGAGAACACCAGGGACAATTCTTTCCAGGCCAACAGATGCAAGAGAGCTTCCAACTAGGAAAAAAAAAAAAAAAAGAAACTACAAAAAAAAAATTAATTTGCTTGTCTGATAAAATACTCTGTCACAGAAGTCCCTATTGTGAATAATTATCACTCAATCACATGAATTTTTCTTGTGAATATGACTGGCTTTAAAATGATAGACTCATTTTCAGCTGTGTGTTTCCAACTATTTGTATTAGAAAGCTACCATTCCTAGGGCAAAGCATATAAAGGAAAGTGAAGGTGAAAACTTTTTCATTATCTTAGAAGACAGCCTATTACCTATATCACTTTCTCAGATACCCATCCATCCACACCTAATGAGTCCTATGATTTAGTCAGAACACATTCATAAAAATGATTCATAGTTGTTATGCAGCCACTTGATGTTAACAGCAAAGCTGATGTCTTAAATCACAGCTGTTTCCCTATGATAGCTAAGGGGCAAAGCGACACTTTCAAAAACAGAGGAAAGAATATATTAGGGCAACTTCATGAAAGCAACATTTAGAAGAAAAATGTGAAGCAAAGCACCAGGGTCAAAAGTGCTATAACCAAATCACTAGATGCCATTAGAGTCTGCATACCTAAAAAGTAGTTATATTTTAATGCAAGTTTTGTTTGATTACAGTATACCGGATTTTACAGAACTGTGCCCTCTTTATTTAACCCTACTTGGATGCAATTTGATTCAGAAACAGTCAATGGCAAACTCTGGAGATTTAAATAATATTGTTGCTTTTGAGTCAGGAAACAAGAAACATGCAAAACTGACATTGCAAAAAAGAAACACAAGATAGTCTTTGGATCTAAGTCTCTTAATAAATTCATAAATTAAGAGATGCTGCACCAAGAAGCTTTGATTATTGAGAAATGGGTGCACTTTAGCTAGAACCAATAACCACTGACATTTCACTCACTTTCAGCAGGACTCAGTTTGCCTTACTAATTGTTGTTAAAAAGATCTCAATTAATCCAATAGGATTTCTGAGGAAGCAATGTTTGAGCTTTGACTTTGTAAAGCAGTAGTCTGATTTCTGTCTCTATTGTTCTGGCCAGTAATTGTAACAGCAGAAACGCTAAGCCCAAGTTCCCATTACTAGCCAGATGGTATTTTTAACAACTTATGAAACAACTGCCAAGCTGCAAAAAAATATGGAGATGAGAACAAGATGTGCATACACCCTAGCAAAGTAAAATAATTACACAGATTAAGTAGGTCAACTACAGGTATTTCTTTCTTTTAAGACGATCCAAAAAGGTATGAAAAAGTTGCATGTGAAGGCATGCTCCACAAGAATTCATGACTGCAAACAGGCCTGCCTTACTCAAATCAAGGGAGGCAAAACAGAAACCACCTACCCTAAGGAGCTTCCACTGCAAAGCCGCTCTTATTTCATAACTTGCTCGCTGGAAAGCTTCTGCGGAATAACTGGAGTGACTGATGAGCACATGTCACGCAACTACTTCTTCGTGATATTTTTGTCAGGTGATTTAGAAGAAGGAGACTGGATTGGATAGGAAATTATTTTCTTTATTACCGCTGTCTACTATTTTGCATCATAAGAAACTGCTATTCAAAAGCCATGAATACAGCAGTTGCTGCTTTCCTTACACTTCCTGCTACCAAGTGAGTTCTGAAGTTTTCTAATAGTATTTAGATTTGCAATGTCATTTTCAATACAGAGCTAAGCATGTATATCCAAAAAAAAAAAGTGAGATGTCAAGAACCACCCTGTAAAAAATAGAAAAAAAGAAAAAAAGGTCTCTTCAATTTCGGGGTAGGGGGAGAGGGGTGGGGCAAATGGAAATTTTAAAAGGAAAAAAAAGATACTTTAAAGAATGAAGAGCAGAAAACTCTTTCAGATTTGTGCATCAGTTTGGGTTGTGATTTTTGGAGGAGGAAGTAGGAAAGCGACATGAACATACTTGTAGATTTCCCCCAGCTGCTACATGCACATAGATTTACAATTTATTTCAGTTTGGACTCTTCAGGCACCAGCAATCTTCCAACCTTGTGAAACTTGCATTATTTTATTCCTATTTTTTAAAAAGAGAACTTTCAAAGAGAAAAACTAGAATTTGAATCCCCATGGCTCAAGCAGGCCATCAGAGGAACCATGCATTTCAATAAGTGCTGAAACAAGGTTTATAATGAGAAACTGATTCTAAATATTAATGCTTCTAAATCTCAAGAAATCCGATTTATTTTCTTCCCCCTGTCACTTCCCACATGACTCAGTAAAGGTGCTCCAGCACACAAGGCCAATAAACCCCTGGAAAGATCTGTTTGCACACATGCATACACGGACCCACAGAACTTTTGCCCAAACCCCAGGGAAAGGTTAAGCAGGAGTCCAGGCACGTGAACATCTTGCTACAACCAAGTGCTAATCTGACATGCGAACTGCAGAGTGGGAAAACCCAGACTGCCAAAGGCCTTAGTAAAGGAACAAATATGAAACACTAAGAGTGTGAGAAAACCTCTGTCCTCTTCACTTCACTACTCCATCACACACCACCTTCTCTGAAGCAAAGCTAGAAATGGAGACTTAGCTTTCACACCTTGAGCAGACTAAAAATTCACTTCCCCCTACCTGTGAGCAGCACAGAGACATGGCTGTACCCGGTGTTTCTGTTCTCGCAGGCAGGCTGCTGTGCCACGCCGGGGTGGGAGCCTCCATACACGTCAAGTCTTCGATGTGCTGGCAATCCTGGCTCAAAGCCTCCAGATGAATGAAGGACAAGAGCTTACTCATGGGACTACGTACAAAATAAAAATGTACGGCTACCAATGGCTGATAAGCTCTCTATACTCACTTCTCCACCCAAACATCAATCTGTGCAGATTACGTAACTGGAAGCACAGTTAAAGACCATGGCACAGCCTTCTGTGCATCTGGGCTGAACTGTGGCACTACGAGTGCAGGGGTGGAAAGGAAGGAAATAGATCACAGCAAGCAAAACTACCAAGAACAACATATCACTGTTAAATTAATGGAATTTGGGAGGATCATGAAAGTTCCTGAAGTTTTTGCCTCTTTATAGTAGCATACTTCTAATTTACTTTGTTTATATTAATAAACATTGGATTACACAAGTAGTAGTCTAGTTGAAAATGCACGAAAGCTCAATAAATCTGTCTCTAATTATTATGATTAATGATTAGCTTCTCAAATTAACAACCTAAATCAACTGGTATAGAAAGAAGGGTATTTTTTCTTAGTAAAGAGGGTCTTCAGTCTTTTTTAGTTAATGAAATCCTGAGTAGTCCATTCAGTACTATTACATTCTAATTCACCATAACTACCTATTTACATAGATTTGCATAGATTATGCTGCTACCAACTATTTATTTGAGATTAATCACGTTTAAATTGCACTTTACTCTAGTCTCATGCTTAGTTTAATAATGTAGAAATGGACCTTCAAGAGTTGAGTGCTACCTGTGGCCCTATTGTTTTTCTCACTGCATCTTGAGCATATATTTTATGGTTTCCTCTATTGCTACTCCTATTATCCACCAATACTCATTTTTAAAGGACAAGTTCTCCATTTAATATCAAAAGATGAGTTAAAAAAAAAAAAGACTCCTAACATTTCAAAGATATATCACCAAATTAAGTATACATTAGCTAAAACACAGAAATTGTAATTCCCCATTACTTCTGTGATTACTACCCCTACGTCTGTTATTTTGCAGTGATTTTAAAGAATATTAGAGAAAGCTGATCACACAAACTAATTTAATTATATAATTTGCAAGCAAGAAAGACTATAAGAGTAGTCTTATCAAATCCACAAGGGAAGTATAAAATATTTTTAGCTTTAACAACCTTAGATTTGATTTATAGATTTGCAGTTTTACCAAACAATGTCTGAAAACAATTGCCAAGTCTGAGCTAAAGCCAACTCACAAACACAATTGGAATGAACTAATGGAAAATAAGATCTTCGCTCATCCTTACCATTCTCAAAACCCTAAAAAAGCTTCACCCACAGCTTGAACAAGGCATCTACTTTAAGGACTAAATCTACTCCATTATTTTGCAAAGAGGCAGTCGATGTACTCCACAGGCATCAAGATGCAATAACATGGGCTGAGAGGAAAAGAAAGCCCTTCAATAATGCTGAAATGAATGGCAGTTTCCTTTGGTGTCTAAACTGAAACTGTGGCATCTGCTCTTCTACATAAGGTTTGATAGCTCTAGCTCAGCATACCTTCACTAGCAGTGGTTTTCTCCAAGATCTCTAATCAGTAAAACTTTTATTCACCACCCCCCAAACTAAAAACAGCCCTGCATGATCATAATGAGAAAGCTCCCCACAGCTGCAGTGAGTCTTAGGGATTGCTCATTAAGAATTAGCCTTTGACATTTATTAATATGGTCAATGCTATAGGGAAGAAACACGTATCTCAAGACTTGCAGAGGGCACTGACGTCTCTTCTCGTTTGCCATCTCCATTGTCCACTCCTAGGGTGGCTTGAAAACTATGTAATGTGCTTCTACTGCAAGTAACCAGAGCAATGCCCTTGCTTTTTTGCTCTTTCCTTTGGCATTATAATGTGTAATAGTTGTAGTATTTGGTCTTCTACTATAGGTCTCGCATTTGTACTGCGAGTTTTTTGTGGTCTATATGTGGGGTCATGCTGAGTGTTTTTTCAGCAGATCCTCCAGGACTTACTGCCTATAGCATTCCTCCATACCATTATACCAAGTTAGATTCCACTTATATGGTGTTCCCTGTAAATCTTACTTCCTTATTGGCAATAAATTAAATGTAATATTATTTGTATTAAAAAAGTCCCTCTGACACAGGATTGAAGAGAAAATATAATTTTCATTTTCAAATATGGATTGAAAAGCTAACAGAACCTACAAGAGCATTGGTGGAAAACTTGCTTCCACTTGAAAATTCCCCTTACAAATTTCAAATTACATACCCAGTTTAGACAAGTTTACGTTCAGTACTTCTGTCATCATCTGAGTTAATAACATGCATTTTTTAGTACATGTGGATAACCAAGACAGCGAAGATTAAAAGAGAAAGTCGATAGCTAAAACAACTGGTTTGGCAGCCGCATGGGAGAAACAGGAGTGGTTTAACCACCAAATTCTCACACATCAGTCTGGGAATGCCCTGCAGAGGACTAACTAGGACACACTACTGGCAGATGTGTGGGAAACCTGAGTCTAACAGTGTTTCAACATGAGAGGTACATTTGAATACTCTTCAAAGTCATTGTGAAAGTTATGACAAACCCACTGGAATCTGTTTGGAAGTTATTGGGAAACGGCAAATTACTCATAGCTGCATGGTTTTGCTTCTGTTGTCATTGCTTGAAACACTAGAACTATTAAGTACCATCAAAAAAATCTCAAAAACTTTTTGAGATTATAAAAACTTCCCAAATCCGCTATTTCACAGTGATCATCTCCCTGGTTTTGAAACGTGAAGATGAGAAGTGAGAAAACCTCCTAAGAATTGCACCATCTCCAGAACCAGAAAAAGAAACATATCCTAAAATTCAAAATGACTCGATATTGTGTTTTACAGGTTCCTGAGTTGCAGCTGGGAGGGACAGGGACATTGCTGCTAGTATTGGAAAGCATCCAACATATAATGCTATAATTAAGCTGCATGTAACTGGCTCAGATATTTCACTCTCATATGTTCCGAACAACTCATTCAACAGAATGTAACTCTTTTACAGAATGTAACACTTTTTCTGTGGGGAAAGAGGTAAAAAGGAAAGTGCAAATTTTAACTAAATGTAATTGGTCTTTACTTTACTTTTTCCAAAGCTATGGTTTTCTTTCCCTTTCTGTAACAGCAAAACCTGGAAGAAAATTTTAATCACTTCTGTGACACTTCTACTAGTCTTTTTATTTACTTATCCTGAACTGGTAAGAAATTCACATCACACTGAAGGGATAAAACTACTTGAATTTCATCCACTTTCAAGTCTCAACAAGAAATTTCATACAACTCTACCCATTTGAAGTGACCTTGCAAAGTCTCAAGTCCTATTGATATATTTCTTAGCTTAAAATGAACTGGCAATAATAGTCCCCCTCTCAGATGCCCTGAAGACAAATAATAATAATAATTTGTTCCTGTGCACATACAAGATAAACATAATTTGTGAAAGCATTCATGAGCACAAGATTTCCCAAGGCTTCATATGACACAAGTTCATAAAACATTTAAGCCTGGTAGTGTGTGTGTGTATATATATATAATATTTAATATATAAAATATATTTTATTTTTTACATCAAAACCATTCACCTTTCTTCTGTTACTGTGAATTTTCATTAAGTGAACAATATTTAAAAGTACAAATAACAGCTTTAGCAGTAGCTGACGAGGTAAAAGTGATCTCAAGTTAGAAGTAATCTCTCCATTTGCTCTGTTAAGGCTTTTGTGCTAATGACACGTTGAGAAGAAAAGGATATATAGGGATATATATCCCTTCACTTTCTGATGTCTTGTAGGGGGAAAAAATAAAGGAGGAAAGTGATGGGGAGTGAGAGGGAGAAACATTTCCTGTGCATCTCTAATTACAAGCATCACTATCCTCAAACAGAGGTTTAATTGGCCTGATTCTTATTTTAGCCTAGTCAGTTCACTCGTATTTAACAATTACTGAAAGACATTACACTGTTGGTCTTGAAATTATTTTTAGACACCATTACAAGTCTGGCCTTAGCAAAAATTCTTAATTCAATTTGTCATGAACAGAGCAATGAGCATATTCAAGAAAGAAAGGCTCAGCAGTGACAAAAACAGAAGGAAAAGCAAAAGCTTGTCAAGCCAGACTAAAACCAAAAGTTCATACAACACTGCCGACAATGAGAAGATGCTCGGTGAGTGCTGCTCTGGCTGTTCAGATCTGATATGTCTCTCCAGCAATATTGAGCCTCCTGTGCACCGATTAGAAGAAGCTGACCTACCACTGACTGTTTTCTAGGTTACTCCTCTACAGCAGTGGATAAATCCAAAAGGACAGCACCAAACAGCAACATTATAAACCAATAGGAGAACTAAGAAATAACATGGCTTGTGAAGTATCAGGTACAGCCAACACAAACCAGGAGAAAATTAAATGTAGAAATGAAAACTTCCTCCTAAATGCAACAATACCAACCTTCCAGAATTAAGGCACAAACAAGCTATTCTAGAGAAGTTCTGACTGCTACAGAAAGCAAACCAGACTATACACACACAAATCTTACCACAATCTACACAACAATGATAACCTCTGTCAAATGGCAAAAGATGGAAGATTGAAGCAGAATAAATATAAAAGCATAAATATAAGTATCGGAAAGCACAACACTCTACACAGCATACTGAAATGCTATACTTCACAAGAGTATTGGAAAAATGCTTATTTTGGTAAAAGCCTTGTGTGCTGTAAAATGTTGCTATAATGGACATTAGTAGAATTGAATGCTATAAAGCTAAAAATTTCCAACAGAGGCAGTCTTTTGGTTCAAACTTGATTCAATACATTATTAAAAACATTTGCAAAACTTAGCTTGCTGTTCTTGCAGTTAGTAATAAAATCTGTAGGCAAATGAAAAACATGTATATGCGATTGGTAAGAAAAAAGTTTCACTGTTATGCTTCTGGAGAGTTTTATGGTGGTGGTTGTTTTCTGTTGTTGTTTTTGCTTGCTTGCTTTGTTTTGTTTTTAATTATTATTTTTAAGTGAATTTAAAACAACTTTAGAACTACAGAGGACATCTTGAATCCCATGAAAACAGTCAGACCTTCCAAAAGATGACTAAGTAAGCAAAAATATATATGATATCAAAAAAGCTTTCATTGCAACAATTGCAACTTTGCAGTGGGGATTCTTTCCAAAGAAGAATTAAAATACAAACAAAATAAATTAAAATAAATTAAATATAAATATAAAAATAAATTAAAATAAATTAAAATACAAAAAAAAAAACAACTTTCCAGTTCTGGGAAGTATTGTTCCAGTATTGTTTTAGTTTTGAGATAAAGCTCCTGAGGAGATTTATAAAAACTGGACAAAAAAAGAAAAAGATAAAATTTATCTCTCCAAAGACTCGCCACATTCAGTGTCAAGGCAGGTTACAATTTAAATTCAGAGTTCCTGTTTAATTCACCATTCGATTTCATCTCTAGAATGGCAAAGTAATTATCTCTAAAACCTGAATTCACCACAACTACATGGAAGTTGGACCAATTTCTCAGTGATGAGTGGATGAAAGATGTAAATACAGTAAATTAAATTCAGGTCTGCATACAGTTATAGTACTACTGATCCTATCTCTATGTAAGTGTCTTAGAATGAGATCTTAGGATGCAAAAACACCGCAAACTTTTGAAGTGTGTTTTACTTGATAAAACTGATAGTTTTTGTTTGTGTGTGTTTTTTTTTTTTTTAAATGCAGTTTGCTACTTTCCCTCTATATAGTTATCAACAAGCCTTTTTATTTCATGTTTATTTTTACTGATAAAATCATATATTTGTATTTTTATTCCTTCAGTTAATGGCATTTCACATGCTTCAAAGTGATAAATAAAAAACCCTGACTTTTCTAAACCTAGTGGTTATCTCTTAATTTGTGCAAATAAAACAACCAAGAGTACTATTGCATTCTGCACAAAATTCCCCTGAAGTTTAACGGGGAGATTTTTAACCACCATACTTGCAAAGGCACTGCTTGGTCTCTTCGTGAAGGAGGTAGCTGAAATGACAGCATTCTCAAAGTACAAGGGACACATCTCTGCCCAAAACACAGGCTTGTCAATACTGTTAACTGTGTGCACAAAGAGGCTTTATTTGAGGGATGTGTGTTCAAGGGAGAAGGGAGGACAACGGAAGGGGAAAAAAAAAAGGCAAATCAAACACAGAGAAGCAGAGTCAAGGATACAGCCAGAATCAGCCTACAAAGAAAGTGTGTTTTGATTGAGTACACTGAACAATGTTTTGAACTGTAAGCAAATACATACTGCTTACATTCTCAAAAAAAAGATTACATATTTATTACATAAATGAGACATCTCACAGGATTTAAAAATTACTCCTTTTAGAAAAAACTCAGATTTTGGATAGATTTTTGACCAAAACCAGATGAAAACTTTTACTCGGACTTTGTTGCATAGGAATTTTCTGAAAATTATTATTTTTTTTAAAATTAAAAAAGTCAAAATTTCTAAACAAATAAACAGGCAAAGATGCATGAATCTCTAAGCAAGACAAGAAAAGCTAGAAACTATATTACACTTTACAATTAATCATTAATACAGAGTAGCATTTAATACACTTCCTTTGATGTTTGGCGGTATGGGAAAATACAAGTGATTGAAAGCCTCAGGTAATGGCAACTAGCAGGCGGTTTAGCCCGAGGAGCTGGAATCAGGAAGACTTAACTATTTTCATTATTATTTCTTTGTAAAAGATCAGAAGACAACGTCTTAAGTTAACACAATGCAACTTCAAAGTACAGGTACGGATATGCTGAGAAGGAAAAACACCATGAAGCAGCTGAGCGATCGACAATAGGGCAGCACCTTTAAAACAATACCAGGCTGGAGCCCAGTTGGGATGACACTTACAGGAAAGCTCTCAGGAGGCATTCAAAGATAGTTAAGCCCAAAAACTTAAAGGTAATGTAATTATTTTAATCACATGCATAATACGTGTACAGTACATTCCTGTACACGAATGGAAAATACCTAAGATTTTTACACCACCTTCACTGATGCGTATTCTAAAACAGAATGAATGTTTGTGACCAATACATACAATTTAAAATAATTCTATAATTTTGAAAATTAATTGAGGGAGTTCTTCCTATGAAATGACTTAGAAAAGACATTACTGAGGACAGACTTGCTCTGGAAAGCATAGTTATGTTCCTCCAGAACACTGAGCTACCGCATGGATGACAAAATAGCTCCCAGGTACTGAGGGAACCAATGTGACAGAATTTCCAAGGAGGCTTTACTGTAGTTTTTATGAACCATTTCATTAATATTTATCTTTGTCTCAAGTCTGACAACCACTGTTATTTTCTCAGCTTCTGGTTTCAAGGAAAATTCTTTAAAACAGTACCAGGTTTGAAAATAATCCTGTACAGGCTGTGATGTGTCAAATTAAAACAAATACTTTTTTGTACTTCTATTCTCTGTATCATTTTCACATTTAAAGAGAAGAACTTCACTTTCAAGCAGCAGAAGTCTGAGGGATTGAGCGGTTCTTGACTTTCCCGTCAACTTTTTGCTGGTAGCAGAAGTGCTGTCTCAGCCCAGCAACAAGCGCGCAGTGCCCAAATCTAAGGGCAACATCAGAAGGTTAAGTTGAATGCTTAAATATTTCATTAAATTAGCTTCTTGCTGCTTGCAGGCATTTCTTTCAGCTGCACTGTCACCGAAATTTAGAAGTCGTAATATCAATACTTATGTAATTTTAATGTGACTGATGAGACGAACAAATTTACTTCCCTGTCCCCGCGCGGCCTTCTCCCCTCACGCGCAGGCCTGTCAGCCAGGAGCGCCCCGACTCAGCCACCCTACCTGGGGCTGCTGCAGCAGCTCCCGAGGAAGCACATTTACCAGAAGTGAAGCTGGCAGGGAATGTGGTCAAAAACGGATTCAGAGGCTGATCAGATATTCTTTTTTATGTCTTTCCTCTGGGGTGCAGTAACCCAGCAGCAGTCAGTCATCTTTATATATGGTTTTCAAGTATGCAATAGCAGAAAAACCAACAACCACCAAACAAAAAAATGCTACGCAACCCACACCATGCAGTGACGAGATGGATTTCAAATAGCTACTTGCCATCTGGATTAAATTTGTCCTTTATAAGTTTGAAAAAGCATTTAATTCAGTGAATGCTTGCAGTAATTACTAGCATGACTTACCTGGGCCTGAATGCCCTGAGAGCATCCAGCCCTTCTGATTTCACTGCACTGCTGGGCCACTGGCTATAGCTGGGGGTGCTGAGCACAATACAAACCAAACCAAAAAAGCAAAATACTTCCTGAAGGAAGACAACCTGTATGTTAGTTTAGTCCCGATTGCTAACCCAGGAAAACACCTGCCAGCCCACCAAAAGTAAACATCCAGCTAGCTGTTCCTATCTAGCTCATGACAGTTCAAATGCTCTGCAAGTAATGTGGCCTTTGTATGAAGAAGTCTGCTCTAATACTAAAGTGTAGTTATATATAAGCCCAGTGTGAAATTGAAGAGAAATACCAGGACACAATGGGGATGAAAAGTGACAGAGAACCTTTAAAAATAAATGCAGATTTCTCCATCCAAAACAAATAACAAAATGGATCAAATACATTTCAAAAAAAAAAAAAAAAAAACAAAAAACCCTACCAAGCAACAATGACTTGTACAAGACAAGCACAAAGAAGAGTACAAAAACCTGAACCAATCTTACTGCCTGTGTTCTGCAGATAGAATCTGAAACGCTTCAGGATTCCTCTGCGAGCAGATTAGGAATTACTCTGTTTTGTGAGGCTCCCTGCTAGTTCTACTATCAATCTCTTCTTTCGCCTCTTTGTATTTTTCCTCTCTCCTTCCTAGTAGAGTTAGCTACCTAACTACACATAGCCAAGGCACACAAAATCACAATAGCACCACAGTAGGCCAGCGATACTTTTTCATGATGTTGTCTATAAAAGTGGAGTCCCTTTTATTCACAATGACACTAAAAAGCAAACCAGCCTTTGGTTTACTCTCTTAGCAGTACTTTTCATTATAACTTCTTAAGTGCTGGCTGATGCTATTGGCTTTAAAGATCCCGTTCCCCACGTTGTCTCCGTGCAGTTTATGTCTGCTTTGGATTACACTGATTTACTAATAGACTGAAACACTGGATTATACACTCTGCTGGATACTTTCAACATTAAGCAGGGTAATTGATAAAGAGACTGTGCCTGTTGGGCTGATTTTTCTAGGATCTGTTCTTTTCTAGGAACGTACATCAATTCAAGTCAGCCCACATAAAGAAAGAAAATAAAAGAAACAGGGGAAAAAGCCATTCTGAAATGGCTGTTTGCTGCTGCAGAAAGGCAGGAGGAAGCAGCAGCAGGAGTAGGGACGTGACTGGCAGCAGAGACCTCGTCCATGCTCACTGCCGTGCTGTCAGTGGGAATGCTCAGGTAACATCCACTGCAGCCAAGCACAGGTGCCCAGCACTGCTCCCAAGGAAACAGGAAAGAGCAAGCGCCCTATCCATCATAGCCATGGGAAGAGGGGTTATCTTCCATCCTGTTGAACATACATCTGTTATCAATCAATAGCTGTTAGAATTTGTGCCCCTTCTCCTTCCATTTCTACAAGAGCTGGTAAATTTCCTATAACTGAAATAACACAATCTTCCAACCAGAGAAGTGAAACTTTTTTTTTTTTTTTTTTGGCAGGCAGATGTTTGACAATTGATCAGAACAGCCTGAGCAAAGGAGACAGAGCAAGTAAGAAATAAAGAAGCACATGCTATGTCAGAACAGCAATGTAAATAGTTCATTGCTCCACCTGCTGTTGGGATCCTTTTCCTGAGCAAACCACGAGCTTGCTCTCACTACTGCTAAACACAAAAACATGCACCTACAGACAGCCTCACCACATAAATCCATTTTATTAAAAAGTCTGGACTGAGAATGCACAAAACAGAAGGCAAGTCAGAAGGAGACAGAACAGCGATTTACTGCTCTAGTCTGTTTTCATTAGGACCTGGAAGTATAAAAGAACAACGAGCAAGGATTGCCACACAGGCTTGCATGCGTCTTTGAAGATCTGTATTGTCTGGAGAATAATAAAAAATAAAAATCTATGCCACAACGCAACTATTTCTTACTTGGATCAGTATTTAAACAACGAATTGCTGTTCCTACTGGAAGGCCATATTTGGGTTATTCCTATAAATTTTGCATGGGAAAAACTAAAACTGCAGCCTGACTGCTTTTCTTCTAACCCCTCTAAATTCTCCTTGGCAGCGCGTGGGTTCACCTGACTAACACATAATTGCGGGCTGGGGGGCGGATGTTTGCTGAGCACGCACGATGCTGCGCATCAGCACAGGCCACCGACGCCGTCTGACGCATGCTTCCACCTGCAACCTGGTCAAAAGGACCGCAGAACAAAAAGGAAAAGGATGCGTGTCACCAGGCGATTGCTCTTCCAACCTTCTTTGTGGCACACACGGTACCACCTCGCTCAGGATGCTCCTATCCTCTGCATTGGCCAATTATCCTCTTTAAGCACTCTCACAGATCAAACACATTAAATTCCTGTGGTCAAAGGTGTGGGTTTAGGTGAGCAGTAGTAGTAACTTCAATAGTCAAATTATATGTTCAACTGCGGCTAATAAAGTCTGCATTTCATTAATCTTTTCAGTAGGCCACCTGTAACTGAATGTTTGATTAGAAAGGAGCTGGGCTTCACGTTGTAGTAGGAAGGTATTAATATAAATAGGTGATATACTGTAAGATGTACTGTAAAACTGCATCTGAATGTAACAGCTGAGGCACTGATAGCCATTAAACAGTGGAAAGGCAACAGGGTGTCTGAATTTTCAGCAGTTAAAGAGGAGATTCTGAATTTAATACTGCATTTTGGCCTTCTAAGTGATATATCCTTTTACACTAAAATCTCCTTTAAATTATCACCCACAGTTATTTCTCTTCAGAAAGCCATTTACTTTGCATAGCCATGCCGACAGTTTATTAAGCATATGTGCTAAATATCCTAACAGTTATTGCTCCCTGTCCATCAAGTTTCTTGGGCTTCCATTACCAACAAAACCTCTCTGAATGCGGTATGTACCCCTCAATATCAGCAATATACAGACATTAACACAAATAACACCACAGTTGCAGCTAAAAGCAGTCTTCCCTTCCTTCCAAGGGCTGCACAGCCCTATCTCGATCTCCACTTAGCTCTATGTTTTTAGCCAGTGATTTGGAGGTATGATAACTGTTAAAATCCCAGGACCATATGCAATTAGAAGTCCAGTTACACACTGGATTAATGACACATAGACCTGTTTGTCTCAGCTTTTAAAATTAAACTGATGATTAAAGACTGATGTCAAACTCCACATATGTGCATCACAACTCTCAAACATAAGTCTGCAATAGCTATCAGTCTACAAGAGCTTATTCTAAACCACTTGATTCTTGCATTCACAGCACACAGCACCCTGAATTCAGGGTCAGATTCTTGTCTCCATATGCATATGGTATGGTGAGCAAAAAGGCCTCAGCTTTCTATGTCTTTTGGAAAGCTATTACAGGTGTGCCTTATTAACACAAGTTCTTCAGCTATTTTTAAACGTATCTCAACAATATAAAATGATCAGACATAGAATGTCAGCCTGTCAGTAAGTTAATACTACTGGATTATTCCCATTTTCCAATTACTAATACATAAAATGCATTTCCAGGAATATCACTCCAGAATCAGAACATGCCCTTGCTGTTACTCTCTGTTTTTTCTCTTTATAAAGAGAAAAACAGAAGCATACATACTTTATTTTATCTGAACCTAACTAGGAGCCGATTCAGACATTACTAACATCCCTTTTTCAGTACATTATATTCAAGCAAAATCAACTTTTCCTGTGCTTTAGCCTTCATAAACACTGTGGCTCCACCTCAAATAGTGTTTTTGTTAGAAAACACTACTCTTACAGTTAAGGATGAAAGAACACAGTTAATGGTAAATTCTCTGAAATCCTGCCCACTTCCAATATTACTAAGTATCTCTTCCTCCAGTTTCATATTCTTAATTATAAAAAATGACTTTCAAAAACAAAGTTATTTTTCCTAGAATTTGTTCTAGTATATGTCGCCAACAAACATCTCAAATTTATTTTTCCTGTTTGTCAGAAACAGCCCAGATTCTCATTGTGGTTTAAAAGCACAGATACTCATCTGCATTCTCTTATAATTGCCATCTTTTTCAATTTGCTGTCATGATTATCATGTCTCTGGCTAATAGCCTGATTTTTTTTTATTATTATTATTTTTATTTTTTACATACTAGAAGCCAAGAAAAATCTGCCTGACCCAAAGAACTTCCAGGCACTTCAGTAGTTATGGCCTGCCTATGAAGGGAAAACAAACCACACGTTCCCTTACAGTGTAAGGTACTGTATACGATTTGGAGAGAGATGTATCTGTTACTCCTTCTCTTTGCTATCACAGCACCTTGTCATCAGGCATGGAAACACCTTCCCTTTCCATCCATCCCTCCACCCACGTGTTTTATATTTAGCACCTCAGTGCACGATCGTTCTGCCACATTTTCAGTGGCAGTGGGTTTGTTCCACCTGTCTTTCCTTTGATTCTGTGAATTATTGAAATGCCAATTAAGTACACACAAAAAATAGAATTTCTTTTTAAACTATATGTCTAAATCCTAATGTTTGACCAACTCTATTTTTCCCCTGACAGATCTCAAATAGACTTTACAATAAAGCAGAAAAGAAAAAAGGAAATACTTGATTTTAATTCCACCTTTTAGGTCAGACTCTTCTGAATAAGTTTTGCCATATACATGGCAAGGTTTCATTTAAAATCATACGTTCTGTTTAATAGGCTAAAAGTGCATATTCTGGACAGGCTCCAAATGTGTTTAAGATTGACAGCTATTAACAGCCTGGATCCTCCTGTTAGGGGCCGATATCATGAACAGTTTTCCAATAAAGCCTAGAGATTGTTCTTTGGAGGAATAATCACTGTTCATCCAAAAGACTGTAGATATTATGCAGGTGTCAACATTTGCCATGAACTGACAGGATTTATCTCCTCAAGAGAGGCTGCTAAAATTATAGAATAATTAAAGGTTCATGGCTTTTAATTAAGAGATTTTTAGAAGGAAACTGAGGAATGCTTAACAACAAAACAACTGGGGTAAGGAACATAGGGACTGAAAAGAAAGCAAACCATTGCTGTTAAGGAAGGACTAGAGAGGAAAAATCTGTTCTCATTGGGAGAGAAAGGATGTCATGAAAGTAAATTCTCTGGACAAATGTGTTTTAAAAGAGAAAGCAAACCATAATATATTTATAAAGATCCATATTTTATGAACGCATTTATCTCTCCACTCCGTTAATGCTATTTGGAAGTGCACACTACATGGCACGGAGATCTGGAATGTGCAGTTTTGAACTGTACATAATAAGCATTTACCACCTAAAACAACAAAACCTAAGAGCTGCAGGAAACACAGTTTTGTTTCTTCATCTGCCTGTATTAAAAAAAAAAAAAAAAAAAAAAAAAGCATACTGCCTGAAGTCCTACCCTCCATGGGAGAGCTCTCAGCATTATCCTCTTCTCACTTTTTCAAAAGTGAAGATGAAAATTGATGGGGCTGCATGAGGTCCCCTACTAGTAAAGTATTGCTTCTTATATGGTCTTCAATCTCAGTCTAAAATTCAAGCAATTCTGATTGCAACTAGCTTGAAGAGACACCAAAAGATAGTTAGATGAAGTGGAAAGCACCATGGGAATGGAAGCAAGTAACGTCAGATGAACATGGTTTTCACTTTTGTAAGATCTTCAGGGCTCCCATGCTCCAATTCTGAACACAGGTGGTTAGACTTGAAAGCGTGTCCAAAATGAGATTCTAGCAATCAGTGAGCTAGAAGGAATGAAGTGGGGGAGCTGTCCCGAGCTGGGACAAATAGCTTTCTTTCATCTGTGCAAGGTCTATACTCAAAGACGAAACAATCCTGTATAAAATACTACCTGCCTAATTTCAAAATATTTCTCCCTTTCTGTGTAGATGCACTTTGTAGACTATCTTGATCCTGTGTGTGGACCAACAAACCCAAAGCTCATGTAGTTCCATCTGTATCTTGTTTCTCAATTTAAAGTTCTTTTTTTCCTTCCTAATTCCTGATTTAGGCAGATTCAACAAATAGTTTAACGACCTGTAGCGCCAAGCCTTATTAGCGAAAGTCACTTTGCACTATTAAATACAGAACCCAGTAATGAAAATTTTCAAGCGCTTAAAAAATTTACTCATTAAAATTATTCAATAGCTGCAATTGCAGGAGTTTCCTAAAATAAAACTTAAAAAAAAAAAAAGAAAAAGAAAAAGAAAAAAGATAAAATTAAAAATGGCATGAATCTTGGCAATTGTAATTCAAATCTATAACAAATAATGAAATTCTACAACTGGTTTACTCATGACTAATTGGTAATTACTGTCACGGACTTAAATGAAGTTAATACATACTTATTTCTTTTCTTAACTAAGACTCTGACTCACTAGCAATAAAGCATCTGCTGCATCACGCAATTAAGATCTATTGAATAAAGAAGTTGTGTGTTCAGATTAGGCTAAATCTAATCCTCATTAGGTGCAGCTCTCCTGGTACCTACTCACCCGCAAGCACAGCGATGACTTCTGAGACATTAAGAGTACAACCAAGCAGAAGCTGCTCTCATGCCAAGCAATGGCACTTGGTGGGGCTGCTAGAGCTTAGTCAGAGCTTCTGGGGGCGGGAGGAAAGAAGCCAGCCCAAGCATCTGGTGCTGCTGTGGCCGAGCAGCCCTTACATCAGGCCAGGCAGCCATCAGTGCAATGGGTGCTCAATGAAATTGCTTGCAGAGCTCCCTGGGCCTCAGCTCAGCTGCATGCTTTGTGCCTAAGGAGAAGGCTTTAATCCTGCCTTGTAAGGTGAGGATGACCGACCCCGTGTCCACAGCAATGTTCACATCTCCATCTTCATTGCTAAAATGTACAACACAACTACATCTGTGTGCATAAATCAACTCCACTCCAATCACAGTAACTTTTTTCCTTCCATCTTCTCTACCATTTCCAACAAATTCCACAATGATATTCCAGCAGCAAAATCATGCTGTAACTTCTGCTTTTGCAAGCCCAAATCATAACAATCATCTTCTGCAAAGCCATTTTAAATTACCTGTTAAAACTACATGTTTAAACTGGAACACTAACAGGGTTGAAACAAACCCAGTATACCTTCACATATACTAACAGGGTTGAACCAAATCCAGTATACCTTCACACATAACTTTATTTCCTTACAGTTGTGCTATTTTAAAATCTGCAGGGCCAGAGTCTATTCTCAAATTCTAGGAGATGCGTGGGTATTTCTAAGAGCCTGTTTTGATATTTTGTAGGATTTTTATCTTCTTTTACCTAGAAAAAAAAAACACAGTTCACAATGTCTGGGTCTTTCCCCCCACCTCTCATCCCAGACAATGAAAAAGTTTATGCTTATAAAACACTAACATTGAAGATGAATTACACAAGACTTTCCTTCTTCATTTTAGATTACTCTCATCCCCTAATTTCCTCTGTTCCTGTTTTAGGCAGAAAATGACAATCTTGGCAGGCCAAACTCAGATGATTTTGCATTTTGGACAATTAACCCCAAGAGCCCAGGATGAAAAAAGACCTCCTTTCTAGTCCTTTGGATTTAGGAAGACTCAGCTGACTGCAGCTTACTTGCTTATAAAGACACTTTCAGTTCAATTTCCGGAAGACAAACCACCAGGAGAAGAAAGCCAGAAAGGTCTTTTTTAAGCACAGAGATAGTTGCTCAGAAAAGTGTACAAACAAAATCACTGGAGGGATAAAGACCTTGCTCTGAAGCTTTAGCATTTGTATATACACGTGCACCTGAACACTTCCGTGAATACATGAAGTTTACCTTGTTTATAAGGCACTGAAAACACTAGCAGAGAAAAAAAACAAATTGAAAAGCCTAGATCCAGACATACTTTGTGACTTTCTTCTGCAAAATAACATCTGCTCTGAATGGCAACAAGGCCTATCGTTCTGATCGTTAAAGGATTTAGAACCATTAAGGTATTTGCTGTTCTTACTGTTCTCATTTTTAGGCTTTAGCCTCTGATGTACTCGAGAAGAATCAATAGTCTTCTCTTCCCTAGTAAAATAATACCCACCTCCCTGTAGAAATGGCCTGGATTTTGCTGGAGTCACAAGCCATCACCATTTAAAAGCAGTCACAGAACATCCTGACCACAGCCAAACAGCACCAGGCTTTCATCCTGTAAATGTTGTTTCAGCCCCTTACAAACCATGTCCTGCTGGCCACCAGGAGTTGGCAAAGAGCTAGCTGGTTCTGCATAGAAAACAGCTGGCAACAATGTCTAGGTTTCATCTACTTGTAGCTGTAAAAGTGTGAGGTTAAATAAAGGGACTTTTATACGCACTCAGATGCTGTGTGTTCTCAGCACAGCACTGTATGGATGGAGGTAAGGATGCTCTGTCCATACAACTGTCTGTGCAGGTGACCAAATCCGCATTTTGTTTTAAGGAGCATACTTGACCAGGCAACACTGCCAGCATAAGCTGAAGATGAGAACTGTCCATTTCTGACGCTCCTCAGGGCACTCACCAGTCCTCACCCAGCCAGGTACAGCAACCACCACAGGGTCTCTGCCTTCAAAGCAGAACTGCTCAGTTCATCTTGCTCCAGGATTACCTGCAGAGCCCCAGATCAGTCGCCAGAGCCAGGAGATAAGACTAGCATATTTAGAGGAGCGGACAAACAAATCCACGGCATCGCTCAGGACTGAATAAAAGCAGTCAGTTTTCATGTTTGCACACAGGCTGGACTCATCTCCGCTCACAGACCCTTTGAAGACCCATCACCACCACCACAGCTGTCCTCCGGGAAGAGGTGACAGCATTCACGGGAGTACAAGCTTTATAAACTGATAAGCATGACCAGTCCTCCTTCCCCTTCTTTGGCTTCACTAGCAGGTCCAAAGAGGTTAATTTCTGCAGCTCAAGGGCAGCTCTAACCTATCTATTGACAATTTACAGATGTTTTGCTCACCTAATTTGTTCCACTGTTCACAAAAACATGCAGTTACCTTAGCAACTACTACATTACATTTTATCTCTAAGCTGCAGAGCTTTTTCTTTTCTAAAAACAAACCCCACAAGCCTACTGATACTGCATGTAATCTTTGATATTAGTTCTAGCCATTTCAGGAAACACAAAAATAGGCACCAGCATAATGAAAAATAGTCTCTTTTCTAAAGTCTATTTTAAGTCTCCCATTTACGAACAGATTTTCTTTGTAGATTTGTTTTATTCGACTCTTCTGTATGTTTGTTATTCTTCTATCGGTTACAATTTGCATAGAGGAAATTAGGAGGACAAGGAGGGAGAGTGGTTTTGATATAAGAATTTAGCTGGACTCTGGGCATAAGACATCAGAGAACATGTGTCCAAAATACCAGGAATCAATGAAATATCTGAAAATTGCTGCAAGAATAAACAAATGCCTTTACACCGCTGACTTCAAAGCTGATTATTGGTCTTGCTCAATGAACATCTACAAAGAAAACACATCTGTTTTTAAATAGCACATCAGAAGGATACTAAAAGTTTTTCTCGAGTGAAAGACTACTTCTATAAGCATAACTAGAAGAAAGTATAATTATTTTTGGAAAATGCATCCAGTAGCACTGCTTCCTGCACTATGTAAATTTGCATTTAATTGAAAGAAATTTGTCTTGGCAATTTTGAAAGGGATGCTGACATCATATGAAGTGACACGGTGACATGTCAATGAACCCTGAGTGACCTGGTACCTTCGCCACTGCCTGGTGCAGGATGTACCAGCCTCACAGCTAGGCATGGCTTCCACTTGAACTGTTCACGGGTTGCTACCTGATATTGCATTTCTTAACACCTTCGTCCATACAGCTTGCAGGCAGCTAGATCAACTGTACAAGGATTTAGCATCTGCCAGGGCAAAAGCCTGGCACCAGCACAGAAGACAGGGGAAAGAAAGGAGGAAAAAAAAAAAAATAGACAAGCTGGCAGCAGACTTCGTGCTTCCCAGCTTGGCAGCTGCATTGCATTGTTCAAGGTGGATGGGAGGTAAATGAATAGTTTGTACTTCCAAAGCAATACATCTGGGGACAAATTTTTGTTTACTAGTCAACAGAAAAATTGCGGCTTGATATTTTCTCAGATGTGCGAGAAACTACGAAGGTTTATTTCTAGGCAGTACCTGAAAAGTTAGAGAAACTGTTGAGTCCCCTGACTTCAGCAAGTTACTGATTCAAATCCATAGATCAATTTCAATTCTCAATTTCTAACAAATTATTTTAACTACCTTTGAAATTAGGAACAATCTGAAATCCTGTCTTGAGTTAATACTTTAATGAAATCATTTCTGAAAGTATCTTGTACAACGACTGTGTGATATCCTTTTATAGCTGTGAGACAATGTTTGATTTTCAGCTACCTGCTCTACAGTGCCCATTTGTGCATATTTGAATACACTAGAGAATCTGGGTTCTGCTTTTTGCAAAATTCAGATACTTTTCAAAGCCTAAATTTTCCCATCAAAGATGGCTAAAATAAAAAGCAGCTGGACAGGTTTCTTTCTGGGCTTTCTATTTGACAGGAAATTAAAATTTTTAATCAAAAAAGCACGGCATCATTTAGAAGCAATAAAACTTTGTAGGAAGCCATCAGTACAAAGTGCAATCTAAACTTAAAATTTTAATCACAGTTAATTAAAACGTTGGTAGGGAACTAATCTAGTATTCAATCAGTTATTTGTAATTAATCTGCCAGCAATTCAAACCGAGGATGGGCCTGGGCACTTGAATTCCAGCTCAGGGGGTTTCAGGTTATTGGTCCTTGAAGTTCTCCTCCTGATAGTCCAGACTCTTGTATAGGGAGCTTAGGCCAACTGGCACAAGTTTGGATTTTCTTTGTTACCCTCACATACCCTCACACAGTCCGCTGACTGGGAGCCTGCAGTTGCCAGGTCGAACACGCCTCTGCTGGAAATGAGACTTAAAGCTACTTCTGCTCCTTTCTACCTTCTCCCTACAAGCACCTGCCTATCTGAAGCTCAGCAGGACTCTGCTGTGAGCCTGTTTTCCCCATACAGCTAAAGAAAGCCACTGTAGCTGGCCAGAAACAATTATCTGCACAATTCAGCAAATAGGCTTTTCTGTAGCCTTCTGACTATTTCTGGAGCTTACACTTGAGTGATTTATTTTTTTTATTATTACTTTTTTTGAACAGCTATGACTGACCTTTCTATCCTGAATACATGCCTGGCTATACCCACTGCCCTATTCTGTCATTGAACACCACAATTTGCTCTGATCATAGATTTTAGAGGAACAAACAAGATTCCTGTCTGATGGTGTCTATTACAAGTGGTGTAATATGTTCTCTAACATTATCCACAAATTCACACTGACTGCACACAATGCTCTATCCTTACCACCAATATAAAACAGAGAAGGCAATAACACCACTTCATCCTTTTCAACAAGAAAGATACAAAATAAAACATAGATCATTACTTACGTACTTTCTGCATTAACATTTATTTAATTTACTGAAAAATTTAATGTAGTTAAAGGGTAATGAGAAATCCCAGTCATGCCAGTTCAGCATTAATGAGTTGGTACTTTGTTATGTTGCTTCTCCTGCACTGTCTACTAGACAGAGTAAACCTCCCCTGCCTCTCCGAAGCAGTGCTGTGGCTTGGATCAGCACCACTGAAAATGCTTCCATATTCCAGTTCAGTAACGGATGAATTTCAGTGTTGTAGGGAAAGACCCACAATGTGTGCAGCAATGAATTGTCTAGGCTTCACACAGATACAACCAGCGCGTGACATTAGTTAGAGGAAGATGTGAATTAATATGCTACTGCAATTTATGCCATTTATTTCCTTTACATAATGTGGTAACCATCCCATCCCATTAACATTCATAAAACAATTCATAGCTGTTTAATTTCTACATATTTATGAGCACTCATTTGAAATGAAAATTGTTTTATTATTGACACATTTTTCTATCTTGGCAAAAAAAGCAAAATTTTAAGCACCAAGGGCTAATGACTTCAATATTTTTTGCTGATATTAATCACATTTGGAATGCCACAAAAACGAGAAGACTTTTACCCAATTCCAAGATACAACGACCAAGTAATTAAGACACCTAACCCAAAACCAATAAATGATATTCCTAGCAGCAAATGCGGTGATGTAATTGTAGCAGTTTTAGTGCCTTATTGCCTTTGCCTATAAAAAGTATTTGAATAACCAAATAAAAACTAATGGCAGCCCCAGATGTTATCATAAACAGAAACAGTACTTTCATTTTAAAAGAAAACAGACATTTTCCTAGGTTCAGAATACAAGTTATGTTTTCTGTAATATCCACATTCACTTAATTTAGAGCATGCAGCTTACTTTATAGTCCTGCATACAAGATTGGAGATGTGTACCTGTCTACTGAAGAATTAGAACTGTAGAATCGTGTAGGTTGGAAAGACCTTCCAGATCACCAAGTCCAACCACCAAACAGGCCTACCCAGTCCCATTACTAAACAATTAGCCCTCTCAAATGACTGGAATTTACAAGCCACTATGAAACTTCAACAGACCCCAAAAGAGAGGGAAGAACTTTCCTCTGCATTACAAAGTAAGGACAAGGTTGCAAAAGCAAAATGATGAGATTTTCCCACAGCATGCTGGAAAGACACAAAAGGTACACGAGAGCCCTGACAGAGTAAATTACTTGCATTCATATTTTCGTTCATCTAATTATGTCCAGCATGATTTCTGGATGCAGTGGGTAAATCATTTCTGTTCTTCATTACGTGACTGACAAGAAGGGGACGTGACTTTGGAGCCAGCCTAACCCCCTGCTTCTTTCCAGGGAGCGTGGCTGAGAAGGAAAGGAAGAGGAGGCAGCGAGGCACCAACAACCACTTCAAATATAACATCAGTAATTCCGTGAACATTTTAAAGAATAGAAGAGTTACTTTCTCATTAACTTCTTTACTGGAAAGGCCAGCCCGCTCTCAAGATTTTAAAAACATAACTGGTGCTGATTGCCATTCACCTCCAGCATCAGTTCTGCAGCTGCATTTTGTTCTAATGCACTAGGCAGAGCCCAATAATCACAACAGGCCAGAAAAACAGTTAAAATCCAGCTCCCTTGCTCACAGTGCAGCAGAAAGCAGTCATCTGCAGGCTACCGTGATGTTTGTGTTGACAGTGTGCTCACACTCGTCCCAACCCCATCACACTCACAACTGGCATTGCTGAAGGAGCGCTCTGGGCAGGGCACTGCCGCTCACTCACCTGGGGAACAAGCCAACACCTCCAAAGCCCTATTAATTTTCTAACAATACACAGGGTTGTTGGTTGTTGTGTTTTGTGTGTTGTTTTTTTTTTCCCTCCACCCATTTGTTTGTACCGCTTATACCCGATTCTCCTGCCTACAATACGTATTTAGAAAGGAAACTCATCAAGGCAAGGATTGTTTTGTATTGGAGTAGCACCGTTTTTAATCATTACAATTTAATTAAAGGTTCTAAAACATACCATTATATTACTGTAGATGATCAAAATTTTCCAAATAGAGCATATGATAAAACTTCACTAAATGTGGTAACATACTGACATTTCCACCTCCAAAATTCCTAATACACTTTGAAGTTTCCACAACCGTTAGAGAGCTGGTAAAAAACAGATGACAGCAAGAAAAGTGAACGATGGCATTCTGCTGGCTTCAAATAAGCAGCCAGATTGTCAGAACAAGTCTGAAATATTCCAATCTCTAATCAATGACTTTAGAAAGTTGTCAATATAACAAATATTTTAATGCCAAATAGCAAAACAAGTAATTAAAGGGGATTCTTAGATATAAAATTATTACTGGGATCATCAAGAGAATAAATCTTTATTTTTGGACTAGTTGTGCTTCCTTTTCCTTCAAGAAAGAGGATCATTAACATTTAAATTGGAGTAAATTAGGCCCATTTCTACACAGCAAAGCAGGAAGCATGATCCAGCATCAAGCAAACTGGCAAATCAGGTCTGTTATCAGCACCTCCTGAATAAAAGTCTATGTAATACTGTGTACCCAGCACACAAAACATTTCTCAGGAGCAGAACAACCCATGGCGACCTTTGAACAGTCTCGCAGGTGTTTGAATAGCAGCAGCCTGGAGATGCTGGAGTTTGTGCTGGAGTTTGAACCAACTTTATACCCGCCATATGTACATCAGCTCTAATTACTTTTTAGTAGTCTTAACATATTCCTGCATTGTTACAGTTACATGAACAGGTTCATTACTTAGCAGTACACTTACTAGACACCATAATCCTAAATCTGACTGAAAACACAACTCAAGAAAAATCAGAGAAAGGCAAAAAGGGGAACAAAGACTTCACTTTCACAAATCTGAATGTTTCCAGGTCTGACTTGCAGCAGCCTGGACGAGGATGACTGCTGGGTTCTCCCGAAGGCACCTCTGAAGCGTAAGGGGGCAGAAACACAATTTCACAAGCAAAGACCTGACAAAGCACAAACTCTGGGCCTTAATGCACTGATGAATTGCTAAAATGAAAACAGATCACTGATAACCCAGTTAGGTTCCAAGCATGTCACTTCAGACTCTGCTAAAAAAAACAAACAAACAAAAAAAAAACCAACAACTTTAGACCACATATTTGCCCTTCCTACAGGGACACACCACTCAGCTGTGATTCAGTGCAGCTTCACCACTTTAATCTAAGTTATCACATTAATGTTGAGCCATAGCCGAAGGTTGGGTCCCTGTGGTGCCATTTCTTCCACGAGCACTTAAAAGAACATCTTCGGTGGATTAGCTTTCTGTTTCTTAACATGAAGAGAGAAAAAAAAAAAAACATTTTGCTCCAGAAAAGGATTTTAAAATACTGCTATTTTTGTCCTCTTTGCTCTTATGATCTTCCCATTCCCTAATTTACACTGTTGTTATTGTGTCAAAGCAAAACATGCAAGATACAAGTTGTATGCCAACTGCAGCCAGGCTCCTAATGACTAACACTTCAGAGCCCTAATGAGTGTTTAATGGTTCCTAATGCATGCAGTGCACAATAATCATTTTTATAATTGGGTTCTGAAGTTCATAGCTCTTCCTTCGTCCTCTGAACACAACACACAGTCAAATTGGCTCAAAAGTTAGGACTGAAAGGGCACAGCAACATCACTAGCAGAGAGATTTAATACATTTCAAACTTCAAATGGCGTTGAGGGTTTGCTACTAACAAGTCTTTTTGTAAGAGTAAGACTAAAAAAAAAAAGCCTTCACAGTTTTTATGCCCTGATATTGTCAGCTGCAAAACTAAACTGGAAGAAATGATTACAGGCTAAGACTTAATTATTTGTGCAATATGTACGACACCAGAGAGGAGTTATTTTTCTATTTCTCCTCCTATCTTACCATTGTCTAAGAATTAGTTAGAACACTAATTACTGAGTGTAAACCAGATGGATGAAACCACTCAAATTTCATTATTCATTTGTTGTGTGACAGGCAGGGACCTGGTAACAAACAAGTAGGGACAGAGTATCATTTGAGTAAAGTCTTATCCCCAAAATATTTCATTTCCCATTTGAAAACTAAGATTTTTTTTTTGGATGAGAAGTGGTTAAAATGGAGAGGATTGAGGGGGAGGGAGAATACCACAAGGATTAGCAGATCTCACCAAGTTGTCTTTGTTGTACCATTGCACAACTTGGCAACCTCCGACTACTCCAAATATTTATGATTTAGAATAGTTTGCAGGCACAAGAGCCAAACTGGACAGCTAATGACATATAATCACACAGAGATCATGGTTACCATCATTTTCAGTGAAAAAAAAAAAAAAAGAAAAAAAAAAAAAAAAACAAGACAGAAGTCTTTCCACATTTAGTAAGTATTCCATCCTTTATCAGAAATACATACAGAGGGTGGGAAACCTTACTTTTAGAATAATCACTTTATTGTTGTTTCTTCTAGATCTTTTAAATTATTATTATTTTTTTCCAAGATGACTAGTTATTGTTTTAAATTTGGATTTAATTACTGTGATCAGATGAAGGCTGAATCATTGCTCTAACTTCAGTACATTAATAGTCTCTGGGCTTCTACCAAAAAATCGTAATGCTAAATTTATGTTTGTATTTTACGTTTTTAACGCATAAACCCTTATCAATGTTTAAACATCTTTGGCAATAAGCACAGCAAGGAAACCGGGAGAACAGAATTGCACCACTGCTACTTTTGTTAATACATGAAAAAAATCACAAGTTTGGTGTTAAGTCATAAGTTCTTACATGGAAGTGCTTTTTTATTTTATTTTTCCAAACTAGCTGAAAACTTTCATTTTGCAGTTAATCATGCAATGCAATTCAACTGAACTCATAGCCTCCTACTAATATAGTAGAGCTAAACCAACAATATAAAAAAAAGGACATTTTTGAAAACCATTGCTAAAATAAACATATTTCTTCCAGTTACTGCTAGACAGCAAAATAAGAACAGAATACTAATCTAAACAGAAAACAGGTGGTTCGCTAGATAAGCACAATGCCCCGCGTCATAGTTGGGTTACTGCATCTTATACCTCAAGATTTTGAGATGCCAGTCATTGTGTTTCTGACAAGAGATGAAATCCCCAGTGGACTGAGGCCATCATTTCCAGTGAATTTCCATACCTTGTCAGCTGTCAGCGCTCCATACATATTCCTGACAGACTCCTAGTCATACATTAACTGCTTAATCTTGCTGATTAAATGCAAGAAAACCAAACAATGTAAATTAGAAAGTACTAAGACTCACTAGAAATCTGATTCAATATGAGAAGAAAAATTCACATAGGAGTTAAAATAGTTAAAAACACATCTTCACTGTGTCTTAATTATAAAAAGACAGACTATTTAAAATGCTGTTTTTGAGAAAGAAAATCTGTAGTAATGGCTGATGTCAAAATCTACAGGTGCTTTAGCAAAAGCGACCTAATTAAGAAAAAATGTATTCTAATTCACATTGAATTTAAAATCTGCCTTTAATAATTTAAGACTAAAAGTTAAGAGGAACAAACCAGGATATACGAAATAATACAAAGTAATTATACAGTTATGATACATAAACGGACTAAAGTAACGCTCAAGCTTAATAACACAATATGGAAAATGCTGTCACAAAAGCCTTTGTGAAACAACCATAAACTATTCAAAATTATTTGTTATTTCTTCTCCCTTACCACCTAGAAGCTTTGCTGAAGCCACAGCGTCACCGACTGCATCTGAAAACATCAGTTACTCTTGCATGAAATTGAACTTTATGAAGAATAAGAAGTTACTGATGATCTTCGAATTCTGAAGTATAATAGAAATGTTTATCTCTATACTTGGCATAATTTAAACATTTATACGCTAGTAATTTAGAATGGTTGAAGTGCCTCACGGTTACAGGGTTTACAAATGATAACTGAACAATCCAGTTCAGTTTAAAACACCACTTCTCAAACACCTCATCTAAGCATCCTGCTTCTCTTCTATTCCATGGAATATAGGATTTTAATTTTCTCCTATTACAGCAACCAATCATGCCTCTAAGTTTTCCATCTTTACAACAGATGTGCATATTCAAAGAACCAACAAGCCAACTTGCTGAAACAAACACTAAAATAAAAGTAATGCAGAATGAAAAATAGTGCCAATTACAACTTTTTAGCCTATAAACACCATAAAGCAGAAAACAAGAAAAAAAAGTGTGCTAAAAGCAGTTTGTCAAACCAAAGCACACCAACAGAAAGATTATTTATTTTTTTAGTATATGATCAACTGTAATTTACTTATTACAAACGTATGTTCCAGAAGCGTGTGTGTATGTATTTATTTTTTAGGTAATGATTGAAGTAGATGGTACAATTTTTCCCTCCTTTTCCAACCTTCCCCAACACACACACAAGAAGTTCCAGGTCTGAATATAACCAGTTCAAAGATAACTCACAGCATAGATATAGCTGTGGCTACTTCACTACATTTTTTTTCTTTGCTTTCCTCAAAAGCCAGGCATGGGTAACTGGGTGCTCCTTCCCCTAACTCTGAAGAAGAAATATACAAATTAAATGAAATGCAGGAATATATGAATGCATTTCACATCTCTACATTTTAACAGGAAGAATTCAAATCAAGTCCACAACTACGATACCTAGGACAAATAAGATAAAGTGATTTAGTAAAAAGCATGTATTTTTGTGCTCATAATACCTGTAATCTGTTAAAGTATAGGACTGAAATTCGGAAGAAAAGGTTTTGAAGGTTGACTCAGAAGCCCACTTCACATCTGAGCAAAAGCAATCTAAACATCCCAGCTGTATCTCATCACCTCCACTTAAAACCTGTCTTCCCTCAGATGCTGTGCACATGAAGCATCTGAATGTAGCCAAGGACGCAGATTCTCACAGATGAAAAAAAGAAACCAAAAAGTCCCAGTTTGGTTTGAATTAGGTCTGTCTTCAAAACTGAATTACTCATTCAACTGGAAATATGCTGCAAGATGAAGTTACTGCATCTTTTAAGACCTGACAAATACCTATATACTGAGCCTGCTTCATCAGCAGTTTTGTTTCTTTTCCTGAGATACTTAACTCTCTACTGAAAAAAGCCCTATTCGAAGCCCCCAGTACATAGAAAACTATTCACTTGGCCCTAGGGCAGATCATTTACAGAAGAGTGGTACAAAATTAAATAAATTAGATCTGAGTCCAAGTTTATGATTCTGTTTTTAAAAAGTCTTTTCCTGAGACAATAGAAAACAGTGTTATTTTATTTTTAAAAATCACTTCAGAAATATGAAGGCAATTTTTCTTTCCAGCATCTTTCAATTTTGCCATAATTGCATTTTAAGAGTCAATCCAGTTCAAATAGCTACAGCTGACACCAAGAGAGGAAAAAACAATCCAAATTTCTTAAACCCAACCACTGACTTCACAAATAGACAAACAAAAACAAAAACATTTTTTTTATTGGCCCTTACACTCATTTAGCAAGAGCACAGCAGTAATCGTAGATGCTGCAGAACTGGGACACAGACATTAAATTCAGTGCAATATTTCCTTTTGGCCTGCACTAAAGACAAAGCAATAAACAGAAATAAAGCTACAATGGGCCTTCCTCATTACACAAAATAAACCAAAGACGACAATACCCTAAAGCAGCATACATGTTGACACTAAGACTCCATTTCTTTTTAGATTCGATTTGATTTCTCTCTTGCTTTTGGGTAGATCTCTAGAACAAAACGTCTTGACCACCTTCGCCAACTCTGTTCAAAAAAGGCACCTTGACTAAGCTAGGTGACAGGAGAACCAGCGGGATTATTGCCTGTGAATGCATTGCTGACTCCAGCACGAGCATCAGTACCTGTGGTTTGGTGACTCCTGACATTCATGCAATATATGTCCCCTTGCCTTTGAAAACGCAACAATATCATAGAAAATAAAAAATATATTGAACTTATAAGCCAAATCTCATTTTCCACATTTAAGAAATCAGTTATTTGTATTTTGGTTAATATTTGGCTAATGTAAAATGGACGGGGGGCTGGACCAACACTGAAATAACAAACGGGGGAACCCTTTGCTTTTAGATGATCTCTGCAGAGAGCTCAGAGAAGCTCAGTTTGAAATGGAGCTTTTACAGCATGAGGGAAAAAAGGAACAATGTTCACCTAACTGCTGTACAGAGCATGGCACTGAAGTAACTACTCCCTCCTTCACCCGGAGGCCTGTCCTGGATCTTCTGCATGACAAAGGAAGGAGGTAATGAGAATAATCACATCAAGACTTGCATTTAGACCTGTTTTATAACACTTATTAGTACAGCGCCTACAGCATTTCAGATGGACAGCCAATTAGCTGTTTGAAAAATCTGTCTTGAAACAAGAAACATCCTCAGGAAGGTGGAAACTTACTCCTTGATTTAAGGTTTCCATACCCTTTTGCCATCAATGCAAATGAAGCTGAGTGATGCTGCCAGTTTTCCTAACTGACCAGAACTGCAGAAGTGGTTACCGAACAAACCATCACCTTAATTTCGTACTTTTTTTCTCCTGCAACCTTTCAGTTCCCACCCTTCATGGTAAGAGCTGTATTCTTTCTCCTGATTTTTAATAGCCCAGCATGTTCTAACCTCACTTCTTAGTAAAACTCTGGGAAATTTCTTTTTTTTTTTTTTCCTTTCCACTTTTTAATTTGAACACTTCTACTGCTAGAAATGAGCAATTTAAAACCACAGAAATACCTGTAAGTAGTTCTTACCACCTTTGCTAAGGCAAAGGCATTTCTTGATTTACTGACAGATGTTAACCCCATAATGCCTGCAGAGCTCAGGCGGTATTATCTGAGTATCTGAAATGAGACTCCAAGGTGAAGTGTGAAACAAATGACTTGCACAAACCAAGCCATGGGGTTTAGCAAACCCATAGAGAAAATCTCTTACTCAACCAAAAATTGAAATTAGTTCTCTTCCATCTTAGCCCATACATGGCTTCAAGTCTGAGTATAACCCTGCACCTAGCTTTAACAAGCGAAAGCTACAGCTTTTTACCCTACCAGAAGAGCTTATCTCCCTACATGTAGGCACCAGAAAATTTCATCATCTACTGTTAGAGCAAAGACAAAAGACAAATTCCCTCCAAAGCTAGTCTTTCATGTTAAAAAAAAAAAAGTCTTAACGAATTTGTTAATAAGAGTCAAATAAAGTAAAAGCTAATTACATTTTAATGTAAAATTTTTACACCTCTTACAGATGTTTAGGTTATTTCATGGTTTATTATAAAACATTTTCTGTTATCATTAACTGAAAGTTAATAGTCTCCTCGCATGGTGGCTTCAGTGTAGTAACTGCAGTGACACCAATGTGAATTTTAAGTTGCTGCATATGGCAGCAGTACAAATCTGACCTGCCAGCCAGAAGACATGCACAGTACCTAAAAACTCGAGCTTACATTTTTCAAGGTATTAAGCTTCCTTTTGTCACTAAAATAAATGGCTCCACATATCCAAAACTTTTTTGGAGTACAAGGCCAAATTTAAATGGCTAGAGGGTAACTGCAGAAGAAAGAAAATCAAGGCAGCTTTAGGTTCGCAAACTCTTTGAAGTTTTTTGAGAGAAAGTATTTAAATGGATTTTCCCCCATTAAAAAAAAAACACATATATATATACACACACACATATATATACTTTTTTAAAAAATGAAATCAGAAAAAAATATTATTCAAGTAGTGCTAGGGTTCGTCAGAGAAGCCAAATTTTTGTCGTTATTTTTACTGAGGCCTCTGCAGTCAGACTCCACCTTTAGTCCTGCGCCACAGAGAATCCATCTGCTTCTTTTGATTTAAGCATTTAGCCTTATATCAAAATATTTAAGCCAAGAAGCCAGAACTTGCCATAGAAAGCCTTCAGAAACCGCATCATCCTCCCCGTCCTTGAAACAGCCCCAGCTGTCTTCCCCGCTGAAGCTCAGGGCAACAAAACACTTGCCTCTCACACGACACATTCTGTCTCTGTGTGCTCTTAATAGGCTACCGTTTACCTGCTGGAGTGCAACCTGTCACTTTGGCCACCTCAAATGCCTGCAAGCCTCAGCGATATTGTGCTACCCCTTTTGATCGAGGCTGTGCAGAGTAAGGTCAGCTGGAAGGGCTCAAGCATCAACACGCAGCTGGCAGATACCCTTATGAGGGAGCAGTTTCCCGCAGAACTGGCAACAACTACCTAAAAGCTGGCTCTCTGAAGTCATCTTTGTCCTATTTCACTTAGTTCACTCTTCAAGAAGAGGTTACAGCACCACTATAATGTGCACAACGCTTGAAGTATTTCAGATACTGTTTGGTATCAATTCTCACCACAGGGTGCTTGAAGATACAAAGATCTGTAACAAACAAACGTGCGGAACTGATAGAACAACATCCACTCCACACTGAAATATGGAAAACAGTACAGTATTTCTCAAAGATGCTCTGGGAGTTTCCTTTCCAGAAATGCACTTTTGGTCCCACAGGCACCCAAAGAAGGAGTCCAAGAGTCCCCATAGCTCTTCACCATCATGGTGAGGTGCCCTCGATGGTCCTTCTTTCATGGGAGAGTGCTTGGGAGCTCTCTAACCCCCTCCCCTGAGTTTTCTTTATGTATTTCCAGTTCTCATGGATAGGAAAGAAATCTTGCTTCATTTACCACAAAAGGACGCAAATCAGCACCTCCTCAAAGACCACTTTGGAAGGAAAAAAAAAAAGAGAGACTTACCCTACTCCACCTACAGGGATTTTGTACTGTAATGTAATGTGATGTGTAGTTGTAATGAAAGAGTAGGCTCTACTTCCAGTCACCTAAAATTACTACTTCTGAAGATCACCTCAGTTCTTCCTCTCTTTCACCTACAGTCAAACCTCAAGGACCACAACATGAAACAACACTGGCTCTAGGCCTTACCAGGATCAAGAAAGGTAGCTTGTACTTCTAACGCTGCACTCATTACACGCTCTTTGAAATTCAAATATGTTGAAAAACTCTTCCTCCTACACCCCGTTTGATGGGGAGATCTGTAACTCAGAACTAATGGTGAACTTCACCTATTGGCCTACAGTAATTTGCAACACAAAAATGAGCATTCCAGTTTGGGTGAAGGAGGTTCTAGCTCTGTCTGGGTTATACATCGTTACACTTAGAGACACTATCCTCTGACCACAGGGACATCTGAGGTCTCCTAAATCCCCTGAAGAACTCTCACTCTCCTGAAGAACAATGCTAGCTTTGCAACAGATCAGAATTTCATTTTCACTGCTTTAAACAAAACTCTAAATATTTTTTACACTGACACCCATCTTCTGAGAACCCATGTCGAAAGGAAAATGTGAGACACTAATTTTCAGGCTGTCTCATCTGGTCCTTGGGATCGTGCTTTTTCCACACCAAAAGAAGTCAGTTGAACTGCAGTTGTGAATGTACCTCTAAGACAAGAAGCATACTGTTTACATTATAGGGTCCCATGGTGAGAAAGTGTCTTTGATAGAATTAGAATTTGCTTTCTTGCATCTCAAATGCAAATTCCTCTGGAGATAGCTAAAAATAAATCTGGTAAGAAACAAACAAAAAAACCTCTTCAGCAATAAACTATTTTTAGTACATAAACAAACCAAAATATTCTCATTTGCATATGGTACATCATCTCCTCTGGTGTTTTTTTATTTATTTTTTTTAATCTTATGTGGCAATGCTACTCAAACTAAATAACCAAAAAACAAGGTAACATTTCTGGTGCCAGATGCTGAAGATCAATAGCTGTTTCCCAAAGTTTATGGCATAATTAAAATTTGTAACAGGAATAATTTTCTTTGCAACCCCTCAGGCTAAGCCTAGAATTATTGACTAAGTCAAAGCTATGTAGTATAACATTTTTTTATTATGTTTATGGAAAATAGAAAAGATTTTATTGTTTTTACATGTATTCTGGTAACTATAGAAACAGTAAATAGGATGCATTCTCTATATCAGTAAAGCAACAATTATAAATATTTTGTTATTGTTTAGGTATGTAGAGGACATGGATTTATATAATTATCTGTTAACCATCAGCTAAACTACAGTTTCCAGGTGGATGACTAGAATGCCCATGAATTAAAAGACCACTGAATTTACTGTCCCTTACACTTCAGCTGCCACAAAGCCTCTGTTATAGAGAGGCACCACTACAGGGATTGCATGCAGGGCATCCGAGTAGTCAATACAGCCTGTAGCTGGAAAAAAAAAAACATGCTGTTATCTAATTGACAGGAATATTAGAGTGGCTTTATATTTATAATCTGAACTGTATACCTATGTGGTTTTTTTCCCCAACCAAGACATAGTAAGAAAAGACTTCAAGAGAGAAAGGACAAGAGAAAAGACTTCAAGAGAGAGCACAGTTGATCCAAAACAACTACATGTCTCCTCTATGAGGAGAGAAACCTGGATTCTGCCACACAACCGTCATTGCCATGATTCAAAATTACTGTATGTCTCAGAATTTCAGGTCAAATATGCTCAGTTTAGAAGCAAAAAGCTGTATATTTGTTTTCTAACTTTCAGCTCTGAATACTCACTCACCCTTGGATGTCAAACTTGAGTATTTCCTGCTCCTACGTCTCAATCAATGCTAATCATAACACAGGCCAAACTAAACTCCCCCAATACCCATGCAAGCCCATTACTTTCATTGTGTTTTCACAAATAAAATGTAACTAGGAAGTTAGTAAACATTTCTGCTGAAGAAGCACAAGAACAAATACAGTCTGACTCAGCCCCTCTTTGCAGAGCTAGTTGGAATAAAATGCAGTAAACTTAATTGTGTTATGAAAGCACATGAAGTCTGAGCTTAAACAGACAGCAGGAATGCCACTTCTACACAACCACTGTTTGAAGAAAAAGATGAATATATACACAAGTTGTCAAAGGCAGCTATTATGAAACTATGTCTAGCACTATATATTTGTGGTGACATTCAGGCTAAAAATTTCAGCTCCACTTTCCAGGGCTGTTTCCAGAGAGATGCAGTTAGATAAAGTTAGGCTTCTTAATCTCTTAAACACCAAGAAGGGTTTCAATATATTGCCAAAACATAACCAGAAACATGAAACTGGAAAAGGGCAAAAGCAGCAGCACCAACACTCAGAGTGGGCGATCATACCAACGCATGTCTAAGGGTACCATGCGACTCTGCACCAACTAAAATACAATCCAGAGGTAAAAGCGATAATAGAGACAACAGATTCTAGAAAATACCATAATATGCAATGCAATCACAGTATTTCTGACAGACATACGCTCTTCTTTAGTGAGCCAGGCAGTACTTTGTCCTGTATGTGGTGACACATTCACACTTGCTCAGGATGGCACAGCTTTATGCCATTTCTTGCTTAGATATTAAACATAGGATATGACAATCTTAAAACAAGGAAAAATAAGTAAACCTGATTGTTTTCCCTGCCCCTGGGGCACATCTTCAAATAGATTTCCTGATGCCAAAGCTGACTAGTCTCTGAAAATCTTGTGGAAAGACATGCCTCCAGAAGAACATCTGAACACTTGAAATTTGCCCGAGTGTCCTCAAGTTCATCTGACAGAAATAGCACTGTTACAGTACTCTCACCGTAAAATCTCCCAAGCTTTTGGGCACGTGGTAGAATTTAACTACTTGTGAATATGGAAGCTTGCAATAATGGTTGCAACTTGTATGACAATAAGCAACATCGCTAACAGTGCACAAAACTAAAGAAGTGCACTTCATCTCCGGTCACTGCCTCTGCAAATGATCTGACAAAAACCACTGTGTCTAGGACACTCGGACTGCCTTCTAGAACTCAGTTTCAGAAGGCTAAATTAAAGCAGTGTGTCTCCTCCCCCAAATACGATGCTTGGCCTTAAGATTAAAAACATGTGAGTGAAAGATGGAAAATGACTAACACACATTAAAATTTTCTTCTGCCAACACAGAGCAGCTTCATGCATCGAGGGCTACATAATGCATAAAACCTATGGAACAAACTACCTAGAACAAACTACCTAGCAGCAAAATAAGATACATATGTGAAATCACTGGGAAGTAGAAAAAGTAGAATGAAGTAGACTTTACCGAGAGAATTTCATCATTATTTAACCATACTACATTTCTATGCCACAATACCACATTACATGCAGGAAATCTCCATTAAGCCTAATTTAGGATATTAAAACTATCTAAGCATGAAGGGACTAATTAGAGACCAGGCCTTAAAGAAATACAAAACAAACAAACAAAACCCTTAGAAATCTAAGTACCTTGATCACAGTGATATTTCAATGAAGAAAACCATCTTGTTCATCTTCAGGAAGCACATCTCAACAACTAACAGCAAGTTGGACCTTCCTGTTTATAGGATAGCATCCCGATATTACACCACCTCTTTTGTGGCAGAAATCAGTGAAGATACTGTTTTTCACACAAAGGAAAAAAAAAAAACATCCCTCAGAACGGTGGTATCCTATCCCTGTGCAGAGGTGAAAAAAAATTTCCAGCCATTTCCAGAAAACCCCAAGTAATTGGAGGAGGAAAAAGGGACCTTGTTAGGACCTGCTATGAATGCAGAGTACTCTCCATCACAAACTAGTATCATATCTGCACAAGAAGTTTACACAAACCCTGTCTTCTTTTGCCTCAACTGCTAAAACCACATTGATATCCCCTCTGCGTCAATCTCAGTTCTTTACTTTTCTCCAGTAAGTGACAGAATTTCAGAAGAAAGAGGTACAGGAGTGGCCAAAATAAATACATGGCTTACCTCGCTGCTGTTCACTAAGACATGCATTCTGAAGAATGATGTACTGGGGGAAAAGCCAACAACCTCTCTTGGATCACTTCCCTGAGCAGCAAACGTGAAACCTGATAGAACCTACTGCTGAGTAGAGGTTATTTCCCATTCAGCACAATTTCAAAGTTTAAAGTAGCTCAAGATTACAAGCAAAAGTTTTTGGACACTTTGCAAACATCATCCTTTTTCTACACATCTACTACATTTTCAATTTTGCTATATTTATTGCAGCAAGATGTTGCTATCTTGTTTCATTTTCAGGCATATATATTAGGAAGCAATCATCTGCAACACCCCTCTAAAAACTGGAGATGATTTTAACAGCAAAACAACAATAATGCAGAGTGGGAGCTGGAAGTCTCTGGTTTGATATCCAGTTTCTGCATTAGATTCATAACCACTGGAGACAGATTTATTGTGCTTCAATTTATACTTTTTTCTCAGTTTTAATATGATTGTGTTATTGAGGATATTTCTGTAGAACTAAAATTTCAAGCCCTGCTTCATGAACACAAACTGGAAAAATCAAAGTTAAAAAAAATAGCATACCTGTAATAAAAGAGTTAAAAGCAACTAGAAAAAAATTAGAATGATTAAAGCTGAAGTCAAATGAGTGTTCTGTGCTGATCTAGCTGCTGATGGCTCTGCAGGACTATCTGAATCTCTTATTTTTCACAGCACCAGGACAGTGATCAGTGCATACTTCTCTAGCTCTCTAGATTCACTACTTTGAAATGGAAGTCAAGAATCTACAGGAGGCAGCAATAAAATGAATTATTTTAAATTACCCATTGTTACTGTACCTCGTTGGTGAATAGAGCCAATCTATGTAAGAAATGCTGTCACAGAAAACCCTCAGTATTACCATTTAAAAAGAGCCAAGAAGGGACCCAGGGACATTCTGCTGATAATTGTCCAGACAGCAAACAGGCACCGAATCCTGAGGACTGAGGTCATCAAATGCAAAGTGGAGGAGGGGAGAAAAGAAATTTTTACAATGGACCTTCAGAGCTACCACCTTATAATACAGAACCCCAGTTAATAACTGCAACTGATGACAGTGTTCGTTAACACTATTCAAAGCTCCCCTCCAACACTAAACTGAAACAAGGCTGTTCCTTCAAATAGCCGAGCAAGTAGAGGAGGCCTGGGGCCAGAAAGTCCTCTCTTTAAGAAAAGGGAGCTAAAGATGGAAAAGAAACCATTCTGAAAGTCACTTTCTGGGTACATTCCCTTTCTAGGTCCTGATGTAAACACATTGTATTCTTTATGTATGCTCTTGATGTTTTTCGATTGCCTTTCTCAGCAAAAAGGCCTCGTTGCTTCTTGTAGAGTTGGTCTGTAAATGTTTCATGAGACTACATATATATTAATCTAATAAAAAAACAACATCACAGCACAAGAACAAGTCCTAAGGAACTGATCCAAACCCTAAGGAACAGCTTCGGAGCTGATCCAAAGCCCAGATTAATTACATACAGTAACTGAGCTTGGTGGAAATTTACTTTAATATAATAACACTCTTATTTAATCACGCGTTTATATTAAGGATTTATAGAATGAAGCAACAATAATTTTAAAAATGATTTAGGTATGTTAATAAAGAGTACATGTAGGAGCTCTGAAAAAAATTCAGGGTGGTATATTAATAATGTTTGAATGACTTCTCCCATTCTAGGTCCCATCCAATGCCTCTCAAAAGCTGCAAGAATAAGCTGCCCCAATGCGAACTTGTCAGTTTGGCTCCATCCTCTGCGGGGCAGAGAGGCAAGTGTGTATTGTACACACTTAGCAGGCAAGCAAGGCTACTACAGTCATCTAGCAACACAACAGAGTGTAAAATCGATTATAACTCATGTATAATATACAATTAACATTTACAGTAATTGCATCCTGTGGGGCTACTATTGTCATAGTCTCCCCAAAACAGTACTTAATTCACAGGAAAATTGAAAACAACAACTCATGTGAAGGGACAGAACTTGACTCACATTCAAAAAAAGGCAACAAAACCCCAAGATATCCTGTCAGCTGCAGTTGCATTTTTAAAGGGCTCTCAGTGTGCTCACTTGAAGGAGGAATCAATTCATGGCCGGCAGTCAAAGGCCGATTGTTCTGGGCTTGCTTTGATCTTTCCAATTGTCACACCCACGCTGCAAGTTTCGTAGGAACTGAGGGCTGAAGTATTTACCGAAGCAGTAAAATGATTACAATGGAACCGAACCAGGAGCTAAGTTATTCTCAGAGCCTACTTGTACTTGGTGCAAAAACAAAAGAGCTGCGATGGCAGAGTGACCTTATATTTACTGCCGGACCAGATGGCGAGAATTAGTGACTTATGTAAGCCCCAAGCCTTCTTCACCATCTGACGGCTGCTAGGTGAAATCAAACATCTCTGCATAGTCCTTAGTGCACAAACCTAATCAGCACAAGACCTTAGAAGAAAATGCTGCAGGGAAAGGCAAGGAGTGAACAGGACTGAAATCCTTGGTTCCTGAAAAAGGTTGTGTGTTTTGTTTTTTTTTTTTTCCCAGCAGAACAGAGACACGCAGGTATGGCACAGCGAGTAGGTTCATGCACCTGCTGTCCAGGCTGCATCCCTTTTGCTAATGAATAAGTGAAGCCAGCCTCCAGGGCTGTCAATCTGGCACCTTTAGTAATTCATACAATCCCAAAGTTCTCTAAAAATAAATAACATGAAAAGAAACACAAGTTGTCTCACTAGCAGTGGTTTGACAGGTATCTTGAATAGTTTTAATTTCTCCACCTTTTTTTTCCCTTAAAAATACCAGCAAAATCACCGATTTTGAAGTCTCTAAAAACAAGCACACATCAGAATAACACAGCACATTAGATTAATGGCAACTAAAAAAACAACCACCAAAAAACTTTTACTGGTGTGTGTGTATATGTATGGAGAACATTTTGATTTAATCTAAGACATTGTTGTGCAGCCCTAATTCTCATCCCATTGCCCTAATGCAAATCATCAAAAGAAATTTCATTTGACTAAACTCACTTACACTAATGAAGAAAAGGTACAACTCAGGATCACAGGCCCACAAAGCAGTTGTACGTGATACAATGGGCCTGATTTATTTATATCAGTTTTACCAATATAATTTCATTGGCAGCAGTGAAAAAGCTCCTCACTTGCAACATGGAAACAAAGACCATTATCAGGCTGAATGTGTTGCTGAACAGCATACCACTGTAAACTCAAGCCACATCCTGAATGAAGAAAGAATAAAAAACACTAAAAATCTCTCATCAGCACATGACACAAATGGTATTTAGACCTGTATACTATGTAATGAGTTATTTTTTCAAAGCTAAAATCTGGATGAAAACTCAATTTGCTGTGTAGTATATACATACTTTTTACCACAAAGTAAAAATGTGGAAAACAGAGGGGAAAAAAGTATTTCCTCTCTCAAAAGCTCTCCAAGAAGGAAATCTGCTGCAGCACGAACGAAGTTATTCCCAATTAACTCAGGTTGGAGACACACATTTGAATCTCAGTATAACATGCTTGTATACGCATGAAGAATAACTTCAGGGGAAAAGCAGTTAAGAGGGCTTCCCAATGCCTAGAAAGTCACTGTTTCAGCTCTCACAAAACCATTTGCAAATTTTAATAGCTTAAAGATTCTTGCAGAGCTCAAACTAGTTACAAAGCTTTATCTGTTGCTATTATGCAAAGCATGAGAAAGAGGCCAAGAAGAGACTGGTAAGCCAAGCAAAAGAAAAAACACAGGTTGAGTGTCAGGGGAAAAAAACACTGGGTGTTAAGAAGATAAAATAATGAAAGTAATTCCTCAGGAAGATAATATTTCCTGGGACATTAAAACTGTCTCTTGGAAAAAAAATACTACCGGAAAAACATTCTTTTTCGAAGCAAAAACTTGACATTAATGTAGCAAAAGAAGGACTAAGCAAGATTTATGAACTGTTGTGTTCAGGGCTTCTACTGAAAATTTAAAATACCTAGGACAGAAAGATCTGTTCTCACAGTTAGCCACACAAGTGCTACAAGGGCTATTTAGCACGTAGACGTTGGTGTTACCTTGGCACAGCCCACAGAAGGAAGAAAACAACAACTTGGAATAAGCCAAGAATGAAGAAGGGAAAGAACCTCCTTAATCTTTATGGATCTGCCATGCCCTGCTCACATGCAACAGGTACTCAGTTTGTGCAAAACAGCAGTGTAAACCATTTCCTATCCCAAAAATATTTGCAGCAGATTGAACTATTACAGAACAGCAACCTCAATATCCACAGATCACCTTGTTTAAAGCAACCTTTATTGACAATAGAGTGCCAAATACTCACACGATCTTATCGCACTTTCTTTTACTTTTCTAATTAGTGCAGTGTTTTTTATGTTTGCTCGCTGTGCTTTGTTTTTAAAAAACAATGCATTGCAAAGATGAGGGATGCGGATTTCCTCTTTTTTCCAAAAATACATGCACGTGCAAAAACAAGTCCACTTCTGTGTACATGCAGCACATGCTGCAATAGCTGAAAGCAAAACAAGCTCCCACATGCAGCAACTAACAGTGCCCAAAAGTTTTTAGCATGGAAGTAGGTTGCATGCTCTTACCTTGTGGGGACGTATTCGGTAAACTAGATTCATTCTCTCCCATTTCTAAAAATGATCAACTCCTCTGTTAGGAGCCAAGCTGTTTTTACCAAGTTGCCTCGGTTGCTGTGCAAGTTTTGACCTCCTGACTTCCAACTACAGCGTGGTAACAGTATACCTGACTTTTTGTGAATAATTAGTATCCTGCTTCCTGAGTTACCTGGGCTTGCCTGACCTGTTTCTCTATAAACTGACATCATATCCTTTGATCTCTTTTGATTAACGTGTGCTTCAGGCTACACTGCTTTGTCTTATTTTGGACTCTCCTGCTCATTTGTTCCCCACCCTTTACTTTCACTTTTATGCAGAAAGCTACCTGAACAACATTTATCTTCCGCAGCAGGTGTTTTAGTCAAAATGCCAAAGCCTGCAGAAAGTTTGCGGCCGAATTTAAAGATTCTTTGAATTTGCATTTTATAGGAGAATTGAGAGTAAATGATAACCATCGAGCCAGTCTCTCTAGGATGGGAGATTTGCAGCCACAGTTCTTCACCATGGAGAAAGGGCTGCAGCCAATACAGGTCCCACTGCCAAAATCTTTGCCAAGAACTCTAAGCCTAAAAAACAAGAACACCCTCCCCCCGTCTTTTACAAAGATTATCTACAGGGAAGATCCTCGATTTGAACACTGTAATTTTGAGATTGTTTTGACTGCGTGACAGAGAGGGATTATAAACAAAAGAAAAGGTTATTTCACTTCCCATCCTGCTCCAGCACAAGAACACAAAACTTTCCAGATAATCTTATCCTGACTTCAAGTTGAGTTCCAAAGAAATATTTGCTCTTTTCTGCTGTAGTAGTCAAATAACACATTTCTGGTACTTTTGTGATCAATCTGTTAAATAAGTACACCTGTCTCTGCCGACAAAGTTAGTTTTATTTTAACATTTACATTTTCAACTATCAACAAGAGAAATCAAAGAGAAGCCATAGCAGTATCTTACAGGAACTAAATAGCTTTCACAAGGTTAACCTCTGTCTGGATTACAGTCAAAATGGTCCAAATCAATCGCTTTACACTTGCTTTTTACTTTTTATTCTTTAAAACAGAAGAAATTAGGTCTGTGTTTAGATATAAACTGCACTACTGTGTGTTTGTTTTGTTTTGTAATTCCAGTTACATTAAGTTTCAGAAAATAACAGGCAGCCTTTCAAGAAAATTTATCTAGACTAAGTAAAGTGTACTTTTAAAGTAAAGTTTCTGAAGCAAACTATAACAATTAAAACAAAGCCATTAATCATGAAAAAGAACATCCTCACAGCTGGTAACACTCCTCAAGCTTATCATCACATAGACGGAAGTAACAAAATATTTGTCCTCTAGTGATTCATTGTCAACTCTGTGGCAACTCTGTGTGCACAGAACTAAGAAACTTCCTCATTTCCATGCACAGCTTGCTCTCAGCCATAATTAAATAACTGAATTTACCTACAGAAGTTAAGTCGGATACCCCAGATTTTAAGGAGCTGCACATACCCTCTTCCTGGGGACCATGGAGGAGCCAGTTCAGAAGCTCCTTCTTGACCACATCTGGGGAAGTTGATGATCTAGTACCGAGTTCTGAACATACAATCTTGACTCGCTTGAAATTTAAAAGACATAATTAAGAAAAAAAGTTTATTTATCAACAAAGATCTACAATGCGAAGCAAGATACATTTGGTGAGACAGAGACACCTAAAGCATTTCTGCCCTCTCCAAACACAAACTGTCTCTCTCTTCAAAGACAGCAATCCTTAAATCTACTATGTTATAATAAATACTTAATACAGGAGAAATTATACTGATTTGTTTTTATCTTCAATGTTGTATTCTGAGAAGTTCTCCTCCATATAAAGAGAGCCACTAATTTCAATAAAACAGAAGCGTAAGGAGGCAACAAAAAATATCTTAGCTACTGAGTACCAACACACTCTTCAAAGAACGAGATTCTGATTTCAGGCTTTTAGCACGTATAGAAATATTTTGTAGTTTAAGTTGCAGCATTTTATCACATCTTCTTCAATTAACACAAATTTTTAAGAATTCAAGAGATGAGAATGATAGTACTGAAAATACTTCTTCCTTTGCAAAGAACTATTCCAGCAGGAATAGTGCAAAAAGGACTGATTTTTCACACTCTTCCAACAGTGACTAATGGTGAGAAATGGCCAGGCTGGTTTTACGTTCTCCTAAAGCTGTTTGTTGTGCTCAGTTGTGTGAAATGATTCAAATGAAGTGCTTTCCAAAGGAATAACTCTTAATTCATTCACTCCTTAAGAAAGGCCCAAATGTAGAAACATAATGGGGTCTTTGTTCTACTTGTAGAAGAAAACAGAATGTTATTCTGTATATTTACAATACAGAAACCACAATGTTTCTTGATTCCAACAAGTTCATTTGACAAGACAATGTACAGAAATATAATTTGATGATGATAGTAATTCCAGGCTACAAGAGCGAAAAGCTAAATCTTATGCTGCACATAGAACTGTGCCAAATAGGTAACTGCATCATGCCGCAAATGTCACTAATGAGTACATGCATAATTTCAATGTTATTGGAAACAGTACACTCTACCAACAGTAACAAGGCCAGGCAAGATGTTTGGATGTTTGACTAGTGAGGGGAAAAAAAAAAAAAAAAAAAGAAATCTGCTCTATCACAGATGAGATTTTCATCCCACATTCATTCCTCTGGCTTGGCTGAGGTTTGATTGTTGTTGTTTCTTTGCTTTCCAGTTCCGATTTTGGTAAACAGTTTTTTCACCAGTTATTAGGCAGCAGTGGTATATAACTTCATCACCACTCTGGAGTTTAATGGGAAACAAAGTCAATTTGTTCTCATTTATTTCTAAGCACTAATTACAGCTCATTAGAGCTTTTTGTTAGAAAATTACTTGCCATCAGAAAAATATCACATTGTTGAAACAACTGTTTTTATTGTGAAATGATCCAGTTCTAATGAGTCTTCCATTCAGAAAGTTTTTTCAGTCCAAAAGTGTTCAGTGTCAAAGGGTTCCCCCCCGGAAAAAAAAATAAAAATAAAAAAAAATCAAGAGGCTTCAAAACACCACTAGAACCTGCAACATACTTACATGGGCAGAACAAAACTAAGAATTAGGTCTTCCATATCCATGTAAGTGTTTTATCCCTTGGGTGCTTTGTTCGAGGACTGTTCCATAGAGCAGGGATCTCATTTTTTAAAAGCACCTTCAGCAAAACAGATAACTCTCAGTTCAAGCTTTGCCTGATCCCTTTTCTCAGGGAGGAAATCACATGCCATAACAATGACTACTCAATATCCTGATTTGTAAAACTGAAACAAGAACACCTTGACAGCTTTCCAAAACAGTAGTTTTCTCTTCACAGAAAACAACTGCTTTGTCAAAATGTTGTTTGTAAAGTTTCTTTACAAAGTTTTTAATCCGTTCCTGCTCCTATTTTCATTCACGCAGCTTTAGCAACAAAATCTCAAAAAGAGGTTAGGAATCAAAATCACGAATGGCTTCCTAATTCATTTCTACTGTTTTTAGTCATCCTACTTAATGCAAAAATAGATGAGTGTTGAAAATAAATATCAGCTCAAGCTGACTTCAACAACTGAGAGATGAGAGCACAAATGCCAAAGCTACACATACAGTACAAAGTCAGTTCATAGAAGGTAGAAAAAAAGTTAGCTTCTCCTTTTCCCTTGTAATTTCATCTCTTCGGTGTTAAGCAAAACCAAATTACGCAAACGAGTATATAAATATGATGCATGCATGGGAGATACTTTATAATTTGCATCTGCAACCGATAGTATTGCAGAGTATAAGAGATCTAGTAGAAAGGGTGACAACTTTTACTGCCCTTCCATCCACTTAATTATTTATTAAGGCACTGGACTTAAACGAGCACTTTTTAAATATGCTATTTGTTTTACTTTAAAATCCCTGCACGATTAATTTCTACCACCCTTACTTTTGATGAATCTTGCAGTTATAATTGAAAGCAAAGGATAAAATGAATGATTAAAGTAAGCAGCTTAAAAAAAGAAGAGCATAGGAGTGAGGGAGTGAAAAGCGTTTTTCTAATTTGTTGGCAAGACATCTAATACTATAAATGCTAACTAATACTGAATTCTATCTTGCACAACTAAGAAGTAAATCTTACTACTCTAAGATCACATTAGGAAGTGCAAAGCCTAAAAACTGATAAAGGGAATCAAAAGCTGATTTTTTTTAAAGTCAGTATGTTATCTTTTCTCTGTATTTCAGAGAAAGTTTCTCTTCAAAGCACTAAAATGGGTGACCCTGAGTTTAGATTTTGGGAAGATAAACACCTACCACTAGATCCATCCAGCATAGCTGGGAAGAACTGATGTTTAAGTAGGTCAGCTTGCACTCCAGCCCCATTGGTAAACTTTTGTGAAAAAATATACTGCATAAAATAGTGATTGAATATGGTGATGGATTGTCAAGCCAACGAAGACTTGGACTCAGAAGAATCTTCAGTCCCAGCAAATATAGAACAACCAGAAGGAATCCTAGTGATTGAATATTCAAATATAATGATTTTTCCAACAGAAGAGCAGTAAAATGTGTGCACGTGTTTCGGAGAAACACTCTGCTAACAGATTACCTCACGTTCTTAGACTGTCACCTAACTGCAAGGCAGCCATTTGAGAACTGTAGGGAGCTGCAGCACATACACCCCACATCGGGTGCTGCAAGCAGGCACAGCTCCCCTCCAGAATTGAGCAAAGTGAGAAGATTCAGCTTTTGCTTATTATCAGCTAGGCAAAACAGCAAGCCTTTGCATGGATTGTCCAACAGACGCTTTGGATACATGCATGCCAATCGATAAATAAGGAGGCATACTGACAGAAGGTTGCCACTAAAATGATATTCCTAAACCCACGCCTTCCTATTATAGCCAGCAGACTCGCTGCTTACTTGCACCAGCTGTGGGTTTCTGAAGCTGTGATAAGCCGATTCAACTCACTAACCCCACAATTTCACCAGCAGAAGGCTACCCACTCTTTCTCTGTCACTTCTGCTTTCTGCCACTTTAAAGATGTTAATCAGGCCACAAAGGAGCGCAGAACATGGGAACTTGACAGCTTTTTTTGGTGCTGACAAGCTGTTAGGTGAGCTCAGCCTCTTTAATCCTGCAGCACCGTGAGGTACACATGTAGCCCAAGCTCAGCACATGCTTACTCTGGAGGTAATTTACCATCCCCTCTTCTCCAGTGAGGCACTTTCACATTATGTCTGCTTACAGCCCTCTGCAGATAAAGCACATCTCATTAGTCTGTACCAAAGCACATCTCATTAGTTTTTAACAACTATGCTGTGAAATCATATGGGTAGGTGACATGGCATTTGGACTGTACAAACTAAGGCTCAAGTGCTTGCCCGGTGCACCTTCTTTGACAGCAGGAAAAATGCATCACAACTGAACTGGGCTTCAGACTGAATAAATTCTTCATTTTTTCCCAAACTACTCCAATTACCTATAACTCCGCACATAAAGAATTTCTAGTATGGAATAAAATTCCTCATTGCTATTTGCATCTTTCAGTCATCTATGCAGTAATCCTGAAAACCAAAAGGAGCTTTTTTTTTTTTTTTGTGAGAGAGTATAGGCAGCAAAAATCTTATTCTTTCTCCCCAGATGGAGGGGGGGGGGGGAAGATTTGTAGATTAGCATTGTTCTCTCTTTCTCCTCAAATCTGCAATGAAGTTTTATTTTGCCCCAATTCCACTTGTGGTGATGTACTTTTGGAAAACACATCTGTTGGCTTTGTATTTACTAGTATGCAGTTATTGCATTACTTAATATATCTTCACATGGATTATTATTTTTTTAAAATACAGAACCACCAGAAGAAATGAGATCTAAAATATATTATCCATGCTCGTTTTCCCTGCTTATACACCATGCGCTTGTTTCATGTGCTTTAATCAATAAATTGTCTCAGTATCAAACAGGGTATTATGTAAGGCAAATGAAACAGCACAGAAGCCAAAAACAAAGATGAGAAGTTAACTATGTATATGTAATTAGGAAAAGGAATCAGAATCTTGGTTTCAAATAATGCTCGTGGCACACACACACACACACAGATTTAACTCATCTGCTCTGGGTTGATCTTTCCATGACTTCCTATATTTGAGTCCCCTAAGAAAAACAAAAACACAACAGAAGTTACTGTGGAATAAGGCAGTAGAAATCTAGAGAAAACCCATGAAAAAGAAACACTGAAAGTGTCTAAACTAGTTGATTTAAAGTATCATTTGAAAACCCAATTTACATAATATAAGTCTTCTCAACCAATACTCTAATTCATTAGTAGTAGTGTTGAAGTTTCCTAAGAAGTCAGCAGGAGTTCCAACAGAATTCTGAAAGCCTCGAATGTTACTTCTGCATTTCCTTACCAAAGCTTGCAAACACACAGTTATTTATAGTTTGAATTTATATAATTTGGTTGTAAATAAAAGGACACATCCCATAACATTATGGAAATTGGACAGATTTATAATCCCCACCCTGCACCATCTGAACAGCAAGAAGTCACTGCATTGTAGAGACAGAAAAGCTACCATAAGATTTTGTTTGCTTTAAACGTATTGTTCCTTACTCATCTTCTTGGTTCAATTACAATATTTTAATGTATTTTGCTGCCTTAGAACCTATTATGGGGGGAATAAATACCTAAGAATTTGGACGCTCAGATGTGAGCACAGACTCATGAGTCTTACACTTGGAATCCTTTCCTTCATTTATATAGTAGATTAAACTACAATTTCAAATACTTGGAATCAATGTTTGTGACACCAGTGCACCACATCGTTCCTTGAAGCATTCCAGTTATGTTTAAATTAACACACCTCTACCAGCAGATACTTAAACGTGCAGGTGATGGGAAGGAACAATCTTAGCAACAGACCAAAGCAGTCCTCAAGAATGAAAGTTACCACAAAATGCCATCTAGAACAGTTTACTCAAAGCTTTCCCATGAATCATCACCAGCCACAAAACATTTCTTAATACCCTGTAGCAAGCTTAGGACTCCTAATGTAAGTATAGACCATTATAAAGACAAATAGTAAGTCAGAAGGTGCAGTTTACAACATAAAGAAAAAGGAGAAAGACAATTTTGTTAATGACAATTGCCTCAAGGCTTTGGCTATACAAATCAAAGCATTTCAAACGTTTTCACCTGATTTTCTGAGTGTCTCCACTTACAAGGCAGTAACTCTACACAGTTGGCTGCTGCTATCCTGTACCTGCTTTTGCAAGGGGTCAGAGAGAAAAAGAAAATAGGCTGTGCAGAACAAACACGATGAGAGGAAAACAGTGATTTTTTGTCTAGATTATTCAGAGTTTTATAATTACAAACTATCTAGCAAACATAACGGACTTCTTCACAGCTTCCATCGAAACATTTCCATAGACACGCACACTATATTTTGACAGCTGGTCAGGTTTCAGTATGCCAAATGCTGTAAGAAGTTTCAGCTTTAACAGTAATTAACAAGAACACTGAACCCAATAATAAAACCCAATAATTAAAAAAAAAAAAAAAAAAAAAAGAAAAAGCATTTTTCAAGTGATGATTGTACTGACAGGAAAGATTTTTTCAGTCCTCCTTTCTTTTCTCCCTGACACTGGCGCACACTCTCATTGATATATGAACAGGAAGGGGGGGGGGGGGGGGGAAGGGGGTAGTTAAACAAGATGACTTCCTTTCTGGTCAAAAGTAACATTTTGAGTTTTAACAGCTAATATGTTTTAGCCAATTCAGATAGTTGTTTCATAGTGAAAGATACAGCTTGATTATGAGCTACAGCTCTTTTAGTAAAAGGGCTGTGTTAAAAGTTGACATTAATAGAAATCTTCTGAAATTCCTATTATTAGACAGTAATGATTTCATCCTGATGCTACTGAAATGCCCTTTGAATTTGTAAAATAAATAAATAAATAATATCAGATGACAGCCTTTTAACTCTAGAAGAATGGCATTCAACACGAGGAAATGCTATTCTAAAGCTTGTCAAGATAAATAAAAAGCAATTGATCTCAGAAGCAGAAATGTGTTATCTTTATTGTATTCTGTGGAAGCAAAGCAATATTTCAAGCAGTAGAGGTACCGATCCGTTGCCCTTACCATCAACATAAATATGCACTACCTCCAAAGCAGCAGTGTCCCTGCCTGCCTAGCCCCCAGCTACAGGCTGACTTCCACTTGCAGGCACCCACAGCTAAATCATACAGCTACAGACTGAGCTGGACAGCACAAACGAAAACTCTTCCCCTCTCCAGCCCCAGGTTAGTTTCAGCTCCTCACACCACAGCTCAAACATCCACAGTAGCATGGGAAGTTGTGTGACCATGGCTGAGGACAGAAGGGAAAATATGGCTCTTTCCAGTGTCATGTTTATCACCTTAATGCTACCATGGAATAATCCTGCATGCACTCTTGCTATTTCACAATCTTGTTACCTTGCTAGTTTTCACGAGACTCAAGCTAAATAGAGTAATTTTAAAATATAAGCAGGGCAAGTGTTTTTCAAAAGCGTAATCTGTCAGGCATCTTTCCTAGAATCACGAGCACTTTTCCATCACCAGAATCTTCAGGGTCAGCGGCTTTTGCTTTAAGTATAGCTACTGAGCACAGAAGTAATCATTCCAAGGAAGTCCTACTGCCTCCAGACAGGACAGCCACATTAGCCTCTCCAGCTGCTATGTACCAGAATTTTAACCCCCAAAATTCCATTGCATCACATAGGATTGGTTAAATTTGAAGGAAAAAAAACACTTGAAATTAAGACTTTCCTGAGTACAGTAATCTCACCAATCCCTTCTTCCAGAGACACAGCAAGGCAAGTAGATCCATAAAGTTTCACAACATTTGAATGATATCAGTGAATGAACAAGCCATAGTTAACAGTCAAATGAAGAATGGCAATGATAAACAAGTATTCAGTAGAGATTAAGAATACTTAGCTACACTCACAAATAATTAAGTGTTAAGAAATTTACTAAAATAACTACTTTTTTACAATTATTTCGTAAACAAAACAAGCTTGCCGTATTGTACCATGGAACCCACTAAGTTGAACAGTTCTGGAGGAGAAAGACTAAAATCATGCAGTGTTAGAGAATACATTTCCCAGATACATGAGAAAGCAAAGTATGCACATATATAATGAAAGCTGCAGACTGCTGAAAATTAGTGTCTGGTTTGGCTCTTAATTTCCTGCAGATATTCAATTACCCCTTCATCGTTTTCACTCCCTTGCTCTCCATACCAGAGTATAGTACCATGAAAACAAAATTTAGAAGAACAAAAATGTGAATTCCCATTCTACTAATTTTGTTTGCAACTGAGCTCGTGAAATACAGAAGCTAGAGCTGCAACCTGATTTTCAATTATTTATACTTTGCTGCCTTTCTAATTTCACATTTTCCATTCCACTATAGTGATGTCTCCTTCATATGCATATTCAATTTTTAGACAAAAACAGACACTTGCCAAGGCGGTATGCATTCAGGCCACTGACTGCCATTCTGTTTGATTAGTGAAGCCTGGTCCAAATTATTGGCTCACACTTGCACTTTATTTTGACTAAACAGTATGTTTTGCAACTTAACGCCTTAGGATACTTTATTCTGACTGTGTAATATCCTCAGGTATCTTTCAAATTGAACAATTACAGTGGGATAAAAGGTTAGAATATGTATTCGATACATGATATTAATTTACCTTAAAGCCAAGACAGGATCAGCTTTGTAGAGACTCTCTCATGTAGGCATATTTTCCATCTGGCCTCAAAGACCAGACATTAATTCCCTGCAAAAGAACAGATCACATTTCATAATACCATCCACTGAAAGAAAAATCCAACTATTTACAACGATTTAACTTCCTAATACAGATAGAAGATGCATTTTCCTGACCATGCAACAGTGAAGTAGAATTTACTTGTAAAACATGCTGGTACTTCGGAAGCATTTCCCACCAGCAATCTATTATCCATGCAAATCCCCAAATCCCCCTCCTCCTTTCAATGAAATGCAAAAGGTGTCAATGTGTTGCTTCTCCAAGTAAAATAAGGCAGTGCAGTACACATTAAAGCGGTCTCCATGTATTTCAAAGTAACTCAGTACTAATCAAAGCTTATTATGAAGATGCTACTGATAACTCCATTAATAACGCTCTGTTGCTGCACTACAGAAATTACAAAACAAAGAAAGGATCAATAGTAACCAAGTTGTGCTGATATAATTTCCTACAAACACAATCATATTGTGGCAATGAAGAAGTAATCAGGGTGGAGGAAAATCTAAAAGAAAAAAAAAAAGCCATGCTGATGTTGCAGCTTCTTTTCCAAGGCCTCCCATTGACATTCCCAATGCAGAACCTAAGAAGCCCCTCCAATACACCATTTTCCAGGACTGCAGCCAGCACTACTCCAGATAAATACACTGAACAAACAGAAGCAGTTTCCATCTACCAAACACTATGCTTTCACATAAATTTTACTGATTCAGTGTAATGCTGTAGCAGCCATACTGAAACAAACTTCTTTGCACAGACAGGAAGATGGGTAGGAGGTGGGTGGAAGATGAATGGGGTTTTCCATGTTTTCCTAGGTATTAATTCAAAAGTCTGACCGAAGTTGTCTTTTAGCTAATGGGGAGAATAAAAGCTAGAAAATAAGATGTAAAAAGACATGACCAAATTTATCATCTGGAGATAAATTAAAACACACACACAACTTACAGTACTAAAGCAATTCAGATTTCAGTTGCCATTATATTTGCCTTCAGATTAACCCTGCAGTTCATCAAAATGGAAGAGCAACAGGGATATAGCTCCTTTATCATTATAGGTTTGAACCCTGTCAGAGATAGGTAAAATAATTTAGGTTGGGAAGGTCCTGGGAAGTTGCCTGGTTGCCCCCCATTTAAAGCAGGAATGACATCAACGCTAGATCAGGATGCTCAGAGCCTCAGAGTCAAGTAAAATTAAAAAGGAAATATCACAGACCTGAAGTAGCTTCATGTTTTGCCCTTCAAAGGCCTGGTCCCCAATGAACCATAGTAAAACAGAAAAAAATAAATTAGAATGAAGTAAGATTTACTAACTTCTAAAGAGGAACGTTTCCTCAAGAGTCATAAATACGATATTGCACTACTATTCTTCAAAACAATGCCTTTAAACTATAAATGCCCATGTAAGCACGTATTAGTAGTCTTACTGGGCAAGATAAAAGGAAAAAAAAAATCTGTCTTTTCCCTGGACCAGCTACAGACTTATTTGCTCACAGATCACAGATAAAAGCTTCACGTTAAAACATTTTATCTGTCTTACAGTTTTACTGCTCAAAAGATGAACTCTAAGATTAAATCCAACTTTCTATTAAGCTCTGGAGATAGTCACATCCCATCCAACTCATAAGACTTTAGGATCTGGACGTCAGTAGTAGATATGGAATATATGAGGGAAGCATTTCAGAAAGGCATTAACACTAATACAGCTTACATACGTGCATCAAGGGAAAGATAGCCGCTAAGTTATGACACTATTCAGCCATGATCCACAGGTATAGGAAGAAGCTGACTTTACAGTTCCTGACAATTTGAAAAGGTTCTCCTAAATTTGCCCACTTAGAGGAGTCTCGCTTTTAAGCATCTACAAGGAGGGAAAGGAAAAAAAAAAATCAGCAAAAACTCAAACTAATCAAAGACTTTTTTTAATCAATGTTTTTACAAGTTTGAAGAACAAGGGTTGTGGCAAATTTAGTTGATCTGGAAAAGTTGTGTTTATTTGGTATTGTTTTGTTTGTTTGTTTTTTAACTGAAAACCAGAGGAAGTAAGAATTTCAAAAGGTCATTGGATTGTAATTTTACCTGGTTTTCCGTATTTAAGCATTTACAATATTACTTAAAAAATGCAGAACATTTTAAGATTTTTCTGTCATTATGACTAATTACTGCAGGATGTCACCCTCTCTCCACCTTCTAGATATAAAGCTTTAATTTTTTTTTTTTTTTGTCCATTTTCACAGTAATTATGAGATTTAGAATCAGGGAACTGAAGAAGTCTTGTTTCAGTTTTCCCCTTTGCTACGCAGGGACACATTTCATTACTGAACCACCTTCCTGGGTAGCAATGATTATGTTCACAATCATTGCAGCTTATTTTCTGTCCGTGCCACCTGTACCTAACTTTCAAGCAATTAGCAAAACGTACAGATGGGGACTCCAAAGTAATTTAAGTAGGCAAGTACTAGTCGAAGGAAAAATCTCCTGTTCACAACCTTGCAGAAATTATGCTATTCTCAGCAGACAAAGTTTACATTCAAGGAGATCAGTAGTTTTGCTGGAAGAGAATGTGGCAAATTAGAACAGAAATCCCCTTTGACTTAGAAGCATAGCTGCTATGTTTCACATGAGGCTCAGCAATCAGTGGATAGAGCGGGAAGAGGAGGGAGGAATACAACAGCTAAAGGATTAGATGTTGTCACTTATGAATCCATCATCACACTTCCTCAGATTATGAAAATGATTTTTTCCAAGTAGTACATTTTATGCTTGACAGATTACAGATCAGTTTACACATTCGAAACGGGAGTGCTCCAATTTTACAAGAGTTCAGGTCTTCTGAGACCGTCATTTATTATATGGCTTGACACAAGTCAAGAGAAACATTCAAGCAGACAATGCCGCCGACACTTCCAGGCAATGAAATGGGTGAAGTTACAAACTCCGTAATGATCACTTCAGCAAGCCTGAATTTAACACTTTTTCCCTTGACTATACAGCTGGCTCCGAAAGGTCATTAGACTATTATATTCACTGTTATGTAGAACAGCATTATACACATGCAAAGTTTCTATAGCAACACTTTCTTAATTCACTCTAAGCAAAACACCAATTAGCTTTTTATTATAGCCAATTAAAAAAATCTGCACACTAATTGACAACCTCTCTACTAAGAATTTAAGCTTATGCAAAAGAAATTGCAGTGAAATTTTCTTTGGTAATAGCTTACTTCCTATTCTTCCTCCTTAACAGAACAGTAAATTATTCTTGATAAGAGCTACACACTTACTCTCAATCTAAAACGTTTAGACCCACAGACATAACCTATCCTGGTATGCCTTAAAGATTAGTAGAGCCTAAAGATTACAGGCTTCTGAAAGGCAACAGAAATGTAATCAACTGACTTATTTCTGCATCACAGGAAATTGGGCATAGGCCTATGCACCTGGAGAGCATGCAAGAGGCAGCCAGCAAAATGTTTCTCTTTGGGAGTATTTAAGTGTGCTGAACCAAGGCAAAGAAATCGCAAAAAAGCAGCCCTCAAAGTCAAATTCAGTAGGGCAGCAGAGACATTTTCATTTGCTTCTTAACAGTTATTGGTGCTTTTTTTCTGTTGTCTTCTACCCAGCTGGTGCTGACAGCTTCTTTGTATGCCACTTCACATAGTAGATATCAAGATATGTTACTCCAAGAAGAGTCGTGAGCACAAAATAACGAGAAACACAGAGATGCAGAGTATCAGAAGTAATCAGCAACAAAAAGTAAAGGGTCCTTTCTCAGTAAGACATTCTGCTGGAAACAGAATGAAAAAAACACCTTTCCCCTTACATTTCTTCTAGGTGAGATGCTGGGATCCACCTTAGAAACAAATAAATACGTCCAGGACAAAAGTAGCACATGGCTTCACTGACAAACAGGGCATGGCCCAATCAACACTTAACTGTACTTAATGAGGTAGCAGTAGGTCTCTAGATTACCCTTAGGAACTAGCAGAAATTACTTCTGTTCTCATCATCTTACTCTTATTTACTTCCACTGTTTTATACTGCAGCATGAGTACAGAACAGTAATGCATCTGACAACTTATTTGGGGGCATGATAGGAGTAACCAAGTGGTTCTCTTAAAAGGCTGATGAAAAGAAGGCGTTAGGGTGGTCTTTGAATCCTATCACCGTAGATGAGAGAGGGTGTTTCCACATGTGGAGAAACATGCATGACCTTGGAGATACATAGGCTATTGCAGCATGTGGCCATCTGCTGAAAAGTCTGTATGGTCTAGAGCACATCAGTCAGCTTTTTGTTGGTGGTGGTTTGTTTTCCTCCTTTGTCTCTCTCTCTCTCTTTTTATATATTTATTTATTTATTTATATATTTTTTTTTTGCTTTCTGCATTGGCATTTCAAGCCATTTAATATTTCAGCAAGTGGGTCTACCCTGTCAGGTAAGCATTACACGCCCAGTGTATTTCAGGAGAAGGGTTAGAGCAGAGTTCAAAGGCAGCTGGTAAGGGCAGAGCTGTGCAGGCAGATGCGAGGCACCTGCAGCAGCCCAGATCACCTTCAGCTGCTCCCTGGGAACATCTGCATTCTGAGCAGCAGCCAGGTTCCAGGCAGACACAGCAATTTTTCAAATACATCATCACTAGATGTCTCCTCCATACTTGCTTCTCTGATTTGCCCTCTGCCCAGTGTGACTGCCCTGAGCAGCCACGTTCATTTGGTCAGGCAAGCGTTACGTGGCGTGAAATCCTTGGGGGAGTAAAATAACAGATACAATTTCTGGTAGTCTCACCCCTGCCAAGGAAACACCTTCAGTGGCCTAAAATATGAACCCAAGCCAGATGTGCAGCTATCCCAACCTCCATGAAAGTAAACAGTAAAAGCAGACAGTTCACAAATCAGCATGATCAGGTATATGCTTCTGCTCTGCGCTCCCTGTTGTGGCGTTTAGTGTTCAAAGTACCTGCACTAAAAGAAGAAATTGCACATTTGGTTGCAGGTAAGAAATACAGACCTACCCTCTACTTTAAAGACTCCAAAAGCAATGTTTTCTTGTTTGATCGACTTTTTCTTTTCTTTTCTTTTTTTTTTTTTAATACCATTTTGCAGGAGGGCTTACTGCAATTAAGTTGTCTTTGTCTAAGTATAAAAGCTCAAAATATTCTGTTATTTCCAAGAAGTAATGGGATGGCTTTGTTGTATATCTAAATTACTCACCCACTGTTATGACCTAACACAGAACTAAAAGTAGATTAGAACAATAGCCTTACGTGCACGGATTTTCAACAGTTCTGAAACATCCTTTTTGACTCCTTTCATTTACTTTTCTGATTTTGAAACAAAACACAGAAGCCTGATTGCAGCAAATTTTGATAACTACCATGGATTTCTCTCACTCTCTCAATGAAAAGCATTACAGAAAAACCTTTCATCCACATATCTTTCCAATTTCCTCACGCTCCTCTGTAGGCAATACCATACACTGTTATTCCTGGCTGATGAAAAAAAGAATTTAAGGAAAACCACAATTTTCCCACAACACTGTTCAACCACTATAGAGGTGGTGTTCTCAATCCAAAGACTGCACATAAAACTTGAAAAACAAGATGACTGTAGATGACTTCAAGAACTGAAGAAAAAGAAGTATGACCTTTGTGAACTTAATAATCTGAATTTCCTAACCCCAAACCTTATTTTTTTTTTTTTATTACAGTGTTAGAAGTAATTAAAAAGTTAGCCTCAAAGCTATTTCAACAGTCAGTGCTTGAATTCTTGATACTCTATTAAAGATGTATGACAAGATCTCCAACTTGCAATCAGATCAAATAATAAATACTGAAAGGTTCTCCTTCCTTCATGCTGTCATCACTTCACTTACTATAAGCTGAAAGTAGGGATAGATTCACTGTTTCTTATGAAACGTCAGCCTTGGAATCAGAATTACCACATCTGTAAACTGTCAAATTAGAAACCCTGAGCAAATACAACTAGAGAATGATCTGAAAATTTGACAGAGATCATAACATGGCATGACTGAGAAGTTATTGCATCTTTTTAATTTTTATGAGGCCTCCCCAAGCTCATGCTTTCATCATCCAGAAAAACAAACACAACAAATCGGCAGCCTTGCTACTGGAAATGACCAGCTCATACCTACGGCTGATTATATCAGCCTTCCTAGTTAATCATTTCAAACCCAGGTTCAAAGACCTAAAGATAAAATTGATTAAGCCTGGAACAGAAGCAATTGTCTCCCAGGATCCTGCCATCTTGTGGTCATGAAAATTTAACCAATTATAAAAGAATCACAAGTTCAGGAAACGACAAATTCTACGGAGAATCGACAACACCATCGAAACACCCCCACAACCATCAACCATCTCCAATTGTTTTTCAATTAAAAAATAAATTTCAGCATATTAAACATATGAGAAAAACGCTCAAAATCAAGAAGTGCAACTTAGATTTCAGCAGCAGCCTGTTTGACAGGCACACCGCTGCTCGAACTAGTGCCAGGGTGCAGCCAGAAAGCCACACACAGTTTCAGTGCTGCCACCAATACAGTACCAACTGCTCCACCTGCATCTCTAGTCCTCAAAGGGCTGGAAGGAGGAAGAGACAAAATAAGGGACTACATGGTGAGAAACAGTGATCCTGAGTGGGCATGACGTTTTTGTCTGTGAAATAAAAATTCCCAGTTTTCCTTTAAATGTTCAGAGAATGATATATGTAATCTACCACTTAAATTAAAGGACAAAGACAGCTACTTTGAATTGAAAGAGGGCCACACAAACTGGTTTTAGTTACAAAAGGCTCCAACACCAAGCAGCAGATCGCTGGAGCTGTTGGGGGTGAGAGAAGCTGTTGTCTACCTTCTTTGCTCCTAATGGGATTCCCTGGAGGCTTTAAAAAAAAAAAAAAAAAAAAACTATTTCAAAAGGTCAGACACTGTCTCCAGGTGCTTCTTGCCAATGTTAAAGCCACACTGTAGTCTTTGATACCTAGATAAAAGAAATTTGCTGGTTTAGAGCACCCCAAACTGCGAATAAGGGCCACTTCAGTACTTCAAAGCAGCAAATGCTGCAGCAGGGGTGGGTGTGTAAGTGCAAGATGACCAAGGCAGAACAATATTCTGAAGGAGAACAAAATAACTTGTAATGATTTATCTAGTGACACATTTCTCTTCCAGCCTGGTCCAAAATGCACTGAAGTTTGCAAAACTTCTGCTGATTTTAAGAGGTTTTGGAATATGCACTTTATGCCCTCAGAAATTACATCAGGAAGGTACTATCAGTTTATCAGCTTTAGGGGGCACATGTGCCATATTTTATTTTTAAGCCTCTCTCCATTAAGGAGAAGAAAGGTTCATACACTCAGTGCCTTTAGACACAAGTTAAAAAAAAAAAAAAAAAAGCAAATAAGAGGAATTGCAGATTTCTCAACAATAAAAGAGACTTTGACCTTAAACTGTGGCTTGTATTTCTGTATTTTGCTCTGCCTTTGTATTTTTTTCCATTAGCAAGGAAGTCAGATTTTTATTTATATAGAGCCATATATATGTATTTACTCGCATTCTCATCAAGATTCATTCCAGTTGTGAAAAGTATGTCTCTCTCTATAAATAGATAAAATCATAAAGCTAGCAAAAAGTCAATTTCCAGACTTTACAACTATTTTCATCTAATAATTCGTTGTATTTTGCAACTGCTAAGTTATAAACCTCACCAAAACAGGGTTTATTATAGCACAACTATAGATAATGGTCTGTCAGCATTTTTATTAAACTCCTTATATCAGCAGAGTTTATAAATTGGCAATAAAAAAAATACCTTCCAAAAAGAAAGTTACCGTACTTGGTGTCAAACTTATTTTTAAGTGAGGAGAGTCTAAAAACTAGATTGTACCTCTCCATCTTGCCCCAGCAAACTGCCATTTTTATTTATTTTTTTATTATTTTTATTTTTAATTTAAGGCAATTCTTGGTTTATTTGCAAGGGCTGATCTGCCATTTTAGCCATACACATCACTACAAAATCTTCAGTCTTGACCCTCCAATTCTGACCACCACCACCTGCCCCTGGGGGCGTGCACATCTCAGGAGCTTCACCAGGAGCTGTGAGGCTGTAGGAGCAAAGACAATTTGGGAGCACCTGACACACTGAAGATCTCCTCCTGCAGCCAGGGAACCACGCAGGCAGGGATGATGTGCCCAGAAAACAGTGACTCGGCCTCAGGGCTGATGAAGAGCGTAGAGGCTGATACATTTTGATATAGCAAAACGTTTTGCGGTGCAGAGGTGCACAAAGTAGTGATCAATGAGCTGGCTTAGGGATGTTCCTCACGCTACAGTAACTCAGAGCTGCGCTAATGAAACCAGACTGCAGGCAACTAGCTTATCCTCAATTACTTTAGCTATTTTTGCCCAGCCCTAAACTTTGCTCTCTAGGCTAATCTTTCAGAAGACTCAGGATTTATTTAACTCATCTCGTGTTTTCGCACAGGGAATGGATAGGGAAAAAAGCCCCTTTTCCCCTGCCTTCATAACAACTGATGAAGCACTGCTCCAGAGGGACACTCCCTGGGGATGTCATGCTCCTCTTTCTCACTGCTTATTGCTCCGGAGCCCAACAGCCCACCTTCACAGGAAAAAAGAGAGCAATTTCCACCTGATCTGGCCCAGGGTTTTGTGCCTGGGCCATGCTGCAGACAGGGGACCCATTTGTCACACCTGCCCTACCCTGACAGCCACCCCAGTGCAAAAAAAAAAAAAAAAAAAAAAATTCTCTTGATTTTTTTTTTTTTTAATTATTATTATTATTGAGTAACAAAGGCTTACGGGTCAAAAAAAAAAAGGAATAACCAGAAAATAAGGAAGCCAGTCCAACTTGTATTGTAATGCTATAAGACAAGGCTTCACTGTTCTTGCTGTTGTGTTGTTTTGCTGGGGCAAAAATTAACTTTGCACATTCTCAAACACAATATCAAATAATCAAATAACTATTTAATACACTGAGCATTTACAGACAATACCAGTGGTAACTCTGTTATACAAGTATCTATTAGCCTATGCTATCAAATCCTCTCAAAGCCAAAGGATAAAATTCCTGTTTTACAGCAGCAATTATGAATTCCTGTGTTCCAGGAGACAAAAATCACACGTTGTTTCAAACAACAGTAACTAATTCTGAGATCTCATTAGCTTGGTTTCTAATTAAACCCACTATATTACTGCAATGCATGTTTGCAGCTGCCAGACTTATCTATGTCATAAGCAAGTACTGCCGAAGACCATATTGATTTAAGAGCATACATCACTAAAAATCCATGTTCCAATAGGTGGAATAGAGGTGACACCAGAACTGCAGAGTCCTGCTTAGATCAGCATTCGAAACAACTATTCTATTAGAAACCATGCCACAAGAGACTTATAAATGAAAGCAAGAAATAACGACAGAACCTGGCTAAAGACGTAGAACCACCATTCTTGCTCAGGCAGGAAGCAAGAAAAAAGTAATCTAGTATATGTACTAAATTTATTTTGAAAAGGGAAATTTTCAACACAAAGCAGCTCTGTCTTGCTAGAATGGCAGTTCACAACTGCTCCAAACCCGGAGCCCGATGCCCCACTGTTTCTCCCCAGGCAGGCCAGCAGTAGGCCCGGGGCAGCGGGCTGCCCTGTGCTGGTGGAACACAGGTCACACACAGCCTAGCAGCACGGCGATTTGAGACCCTCGCTGATAATATGTCTGTGAACAGATCAGGAAAGCTCTGATTGCCTATTATGCATTATTGAAAAACAGATCAATACTGAGTTCTCCAGGGGCCGCCAGTATGCGCCGCAAATATGTGAAACCAAGGAAAGCCGGCGGCCTGCGGGCAGGTCTCTGCTGCGCTGCACAGCACCGGCTCCCACAAAACATCCCCCTTGGGCAAGACGTATGTGGTGCCTCTTCTATGCACCTTCTTCTCCCTCCCCAATGGACATTACAGTGCCTAAAGTTCATGCCACGCTATTTTTTATTGGGATTAATAGCTTTAATAAATAAATAAATAAACTAAAAAAATAGCTCCCTTTTTCTCCTCAAGATTTTGAGGGCCTTACTCATATTCCCCACTCTCTCCAGCAGCAGTGGCTCTACTGCCCACACGTCCTTCTCGCCACTGGGCCCACCCATGGGGATATACCATAAAATTCAGCCAGTGCCTGCCCTGTCCCAGCGCTTCTCAGGAGGAAGCTGATGGAGGCATTAGGAGCTGTATGGGGCTGCGTGGAAGGTTGCCCCATATGACCCCATTTCTGCTCTGAAGTCTGTGAAACCCCTGGCAGCAGGTGAGTGGCTGCTGATGGCCGCTCACTATGCCAGCACAGCCATCTCGCTGCTACCAGGTGCTCCCCCAGCTGGGAGCTCTGCCATCGCTGCCATTTTAGGCTCGTTGGTGCAGGGACCAGGATGGGAGCTGGGCTGTGAATGTGCAGCAACCAAACGCAAAAGGCACCAGCCCCCAGCTGGAGCCTCTAAATGTTGTTTTAAATACAAATAACAAGCAGTTATGTCTACATGTTTTTCAAGGAGGGATTGATTTAAGAGATCAGAGAAGAGAAACAGTTCAATTTTTTAAAAAAAAGATAAATGAAACATTAGGGACTCCAGATGCTCAATAATTTCCTTCACAAGAGGAACACTTAAAAAAATCCCCTCCCACACCAACAGTATTCTTTCTTGATAATACGAAAATCAAGATGGTTTCTGAGAAGTAGCATGTCATTTAAATATATGTAGCAGCATCACCCTGTGATCCACACACCACTTTGCTAGAGGAGTTGGGGAGGTCTGTGCTGTCTACAGTGAGCAAGTTCATAACTTACAGTACTCATGTTTAGCATCAAGCTCAGGAACAAACTGCTGCCAAACTGGTAAGTGTGGCTAGGAAAATTGAAATGTGAGATTTGTTTCAAGGATCACATACAGAAAACCTTGCCAGTAGATGTGCAAAAAAACAGGATGCTCCCAAGGACCAGCGTATTCTGCGTATGGCTAAACCAATCAGTTATCTGAAAATCCCCTACTTAGCTTTGGTGACTGGCTATTTATTTCCAGCACAAAGTAACTTTATTCTTATGGAAAAGGAGGTTAACTGATGCTTCCCATCTTTTGAAGGGTAAAAATAAATATGCAGGGTCTAAAGAAGATATAAAACATCATCCATTTAAAATAGGTCTTCAGGCCTTAAGACATTTTCAATTGCAATACCAATACAACTCCTGTATGATTCTCCTTCTACCCAAACCCATGATCCCTACTATCCCTTCTACCCATGATCCCTACTATTAATCCATACATTAATCTATTACAGAAAGGAGTTTCTGTTGAGAGCTCCCACCCCCTCTTCTTTGAGCAGTTACTCTTCTAGACAGAAAAAATATGCACTATGAACTGTGAAGCTCACCATCATATTATGAAAATAAAAATGACAAAGCAATGCAGGTTCTGATCACTGGACACCTAAAAACTCTCAACAAGACAGAAAAGAGTGGGAAACAATGACAGCTGTTTGCACATAGCTTACATGGCTAGCAGACATACTGGATAGTGCTGTCTGTGCATTGCCCAACTCATCACTGCATGACATCTGTTTCCACACACCTTTAATTGCCAGAGTTTTGTTCAGTGGGTTAAAATTCTGAATTTCCCAATCCAAGAGCAGATGTTTTCCACAGGTTTCTGAGAGGTGATTTCATTAATTCACCAATAACACACATGGAATTTTGCAATAGCATGCCTACTTTTAAATCCTGAGCAACAGGGACAGGAAAAAACACAGCACAATTCAGAGTGTACAAACCCAAAAGCTTGGGAAATGGAGTTCACAGCACAGCAACAGCCAACTGGGATCAGAAGGGCTGAGGCAGAAGAAAAAGAAAACTTGGAGAAGCCAAAGAGCAGAAACAGATACAGAAAGCAGTTACTCACGGTCAGTAATCTTCTCCAGAATCTAACTGCAAATCCTAACATACTCCAAACAATAAATTTCTTTCGCTCATCTGGAAGCATTTGTCAACTGTGCTAACAAGCAGTGCATCCGTCATCCTTATCTCATGTTGACAAGACAAACTACCAGTGGTCTTGCTCTTTCAAAGATAGCATGAAGGGTCTGCTTCCAGATCTATCGCTTCCAGGCACTGCTAGATGCTGGTCAACTCTGTGGGCTCTACTATAATTCTGTGTCACATAATTGAATGCAATTATTCAGCCTGCCTAGAAAATTGAACAATAACAAAAATGTATTAATATTACAAAGTCAAGCACCGACCAACTAGGAATTGGAAACACGATCAGGTATATTTATTATTACTTAACCCCTGCATCATTCCGTGACCTAATTTGACACCACTCTGGGGATGAATGGAAGTTGTTGTTGCCTTGTTCTTTATTTATCTTGTCAATATGCTCTGGTGAGAAAGAAGAGAGAAAATCTGATCCAACAACAAAGCAGCTGAATGAAAGCTTGAAGAGAGCACCTTGAACCAAGAAGAGCAGAAGAAAAAAAAATGAACATTCCATCTTATATTTTAAAACACGCATACTACAGAAAGCCGAATCAATTTTTGAAATTTCAAAAGGAAAACCTCTTTGTTTTGGAACATTAAGTATTGGAAGAGGTATGGATGAGGACTTGGAGGAGAAAGAAGCATGGAGGGAGAAAGCGAGAAACAAAGACAACTTGGAAGAAGCTGAAATTCACTGCTGGAGAGAGCCCACAACTGCCAAGCACAGCAATCAGTCCCACAGAAAAAGTCTTCAACCAAAACCACTCAAGTGCTACAGGTAAAACAGACTCTTCATGGGAAGAGTATGCATAAGACACAGTAAAGCATCAGTAGCACATGCATAAAAGTACAGTAATATAGCATTATTTTAAAACTCTAGATTCACACGTGCAGCTTTCATATAATCACAGTAAACAGCACATTTTCTTATTTGCCTTCTACAGTTTGAAACTGCTGATGCTGTTTAACCAACTTCTGGCCCTTAAAATATTACTCAATTTCTCCATAAAATATTTATATTAAGCTTCTAGCACAGGTTTCTGCTCAAGGTCCTATTAAGCTCTCATAAGGAGCTGAGTCAACATGTCATGTACTCAACCTTTTAAACTCCCTGTTTCTTTCAGGTTAGGTAGAAATAGCAGAAAACTAGATGATACAGTTGCACTTTTCAGTCCTCATTAATGAAAACAACTGTAGTTTGAAGAATATCAAAGGAAATATGCATGCGTGCATCAAGAAATTTTTTAAATGCTGTTCACCTCTCCAGCTAAATTAAGCTCCAGAAAATGGAAGGTATCACTTCACCACGCTCTTATCCCATCTCTCACTCCCCTAAATATTATCCAACATCTGTGCTAAATGAGATCGTTCTGCTGTAGCCCACACTTGCTGAATAATTGATTGCTTTGACATTAAATGTTCATGGACAGCAGCAGGCACCGAATCACCTTTGCAACCACAGAGATGTGATCTGTGTATTGCCAGGCTGCCAAAACTTCCCCAGAAGTCAATGGCACTTCTGCTTACCCAAAGCGTGCGGGTTTTAAGTTGACTCCTGAGCTTCATGGTCTTCAAGAAACATTCTCTGAAATTCTTTAAGACCTTATTTCCCTTCAAGGTAACAATGTATCGGGACTTGCATGACTGAGATTTACTTCCTTGAACATAACCTCATATTTTTACTGACATTTGGCTATCCTCACCTCCAGGCGCAACAGTAAGGAAATTTATATGTAAATTCAGTAAGTAAAGAAGCTGGGGAGAAATCCCAACTGCAATGAGAAACATTTACAGGATTATAGGTATCTTAAATATTCATTAAATTATACTTCCTGGATGTTAGGCTAATCATGAAAATTAAAATAGCCTTTCTGACTTTTTCAAGAGGCAGCAATTGAAATGCATTTGTTTTTATGCTTCCTGAATCTACTTGTCTACTTGTGACAGTGCTATTGTAACGCTGAGCAAAGGAACATAGGCCCAAGTCTGGAGCACGTTGATTACAGCAAGCAATCTTTTTCTGACTGGAGAGAAAGGCACCTCCAGAGCACTGCTCAGGCCGCCTAGCAAGAATAATTTGGATTACTTGATTATTATCTTAACTCACAATCATTGCTAGTCAAACAGCACCTCATTACACAGCAAGATGGGTGCTACCAGAAAAGCCAGGTGCTGCCCAAGTGCTGAATATCACTCCCTGATCTGAATTAAGTTCAAAATGCACATAGCTATCACACCCACCGCTCGGTGCTTGTATCACACTAAACACTGCTGTGACAAAAAAAAATGTATTAGAAAAATGATAGTTTTGAAATAAAATTTGTCTAAATTTAAAACAGGTGGAGGATTCAATAAAATGGTTTACCACAAGAGAGCATACTTGCATATATAAACTGCTCATCACTTAGGTAATTCCCGCATAAGATTTTTTTAAATGAGTTTTGTTATTTATTTATTTTAATTAAAAGATGCGGCTGACCTGTGTATCATCATTTACACCAAGGACTTTATCAAAGAGGAAAGTCCAATTAGCATCAGTCCTCTCTGGATGCGTGGGCTAACATATCCCACAGCAGCTCAATAAAAACCCAGAGGTGCCCTCTCCTCTCCAGAACTGCAAAACTAATAAACCATTTCATTTAATTTGAAACAGACTACACTGAAATCCAGTTTACCTCAGAGTAGCAATGAAGTGCATGCTTTTCTCCAGGGCACGTGAGGAAAAGTATAAAAACCCTAATGCATGGGAAGTACACTGAGGAGGTTTGCACTTGCAAAAGAGAGGCAGGTTGCCAATGGTATTTATAAAAAAAAAAACAAAAAAAAACAAAAAAAAACAGAAAACACAAGTTGCAAAATCTTTTCTGAAATGCATTGAAAACACATTTCCATAGCATCCTTTGAAGTAACTCTTAGCTGAACTAAGAATGATACCTAAAAAACGTATTTTTTTTTAATACATTAGTTATGATAAATTGCCATAGCTTTCCCTACACACAAGGAAGAGAGTTCAGTATGTTGCAGTGATTTTTATCACTGAAAAGAAAATGCCTTTTCAATTACCATGATATGGCTATTGCTGTACTTCATTTTCAACAGTATTGCTAGATAAAACAATAGTTGAAGCACAGGCTCCACATTAGTTCAACCAGATACAACCATTACATCAACCAAAATCCACACATTTTTTCTTCAAGTGGAGAAAAAAGAAAGAAAAAAAGCCTAATAATAGAGACTATCTCACTACATAACACGAGAGCACCCAAAAATTATAGTAACAGACAGGAACAGAATAGGAAACAGATGCACTCTGCAATTTTGTCTAATAGAGTTGAGTAAGTTAAACAACGATAATGTTTTTCTCTACAGGTTAGACCTAATCCCTGCAGCCCTTAAATTTGTACTAACAACAAATTGTACTTTGCTAATACTGCCAAATAGGAAAGTAACATTTCATAATTTGTCCCTAACCGCAATTCTTTTAGATACTATCTTAAATCCTAAAACGGGAGTTAACACTGATAAACCAGCAGCAGGATAAGCCGGCCATGATGCTGGCACCAGGATCAACAGGAGAAACGCGTCTCTTCCACAGAGATACAGCGCTTGGAAAAGGGAATGAAAGGGACAATTCTTTTACAAGTCCTCATCAACAATAACAGAAAATCCCACACAGCACAGAACGCCTCCCGCAGACTATAAGGCATACCCAAGAGCTAGAGGGGGAGAAGAGACATCCAAACCTTACCCCACAAAAACCATGCTGGATCTGCCCAACACAAGAATATTTCTGAGGAATAAACCTGATGCCAGGCGCTTCCCAAGGCATTTATGTCAGGGTTTGGGTCTCATTAAAACAAAAACCCAAGCACCACCAAACCAAAAAACAGTTAGTTTCACTGAGCAATTTTGACCTACTCTAGTTAAGGTACATGTAACTCTTAAATCCGCACACCAGTTTGGTGTTTATTTGAAAAACTTAAGTATTTAATAGATACTTTCACTTTTAATTACCATAAATGTCAAGAGCTTCCTGTAGGGTAAGAAGAGCTCCCCAAACTTTTCAATGATTTTTGAGCTTTATCTGAAGTGGTTAACTTTAGGATTTTGTAATGAAAGCAGCCCTACAACATTTTAAAAACTGACAGCCTTCGTGCCCACACATTTTCACCCTAAAACACATCCAAGGACATTCACTGAACACTAGTGCCTCTTCTCACACTTGACATTTATTAGTCATGATTTTAAAGTGAGGAGTATTTAATTACAAATAAAAGATCGCTGCATTTGGTAACACTCACGGAATTGCTAAGCATGAAATAAAATATGATGCCGATGCCTCCCCTTTGACTTTGCTATGTATATTTCTTTCTTTTGATAAATCTAATAAAATGGGCTGATTATCAAAGTCTAATTTAAGACTTAATGAAGCAGTAAAGGTTGCAGTGATGAAAAAGAAGCTGGAACAATAACAGTAAAAACATAGCCATAGACTATGACGATCCAAGAAAAATTTTCTGGCCAATTAGATTTGATTGTGTTGAACAATGACAAACTACAGGAGTAATTAGAAATCACACACAGTATTAGCGAGTGACTAAATGCTGTTGCTGGTTAACTGCATTTTATGCTTCCTGAAGATTGCCACATCCTTCCACTGCATGTGTTTTAAACAAGAATCAGATTAGATTTAGTAGTTAGAATTGTACTTTTTCCTCCTAATTTAGTTGTGGCCAAATTGATTCCTGAATTTTATCTTCCTGCTGACTTTATTACAAAACACTCTATTAATATTAAAAGGATATTACAGAAATCTCATTCACACAGAGTTCAAGTGACAGTGACACAAGAAATTGTGTTATGAAACACATTAATAAGGAAGCTTGACGACTGAAGCCATCTACATGCTTTTTTAATAAATATAAACACTTTGTGTATGTATAAATATGGAACTGTTAAAAATGGGACTGTTAAGGTCCACAGATATTCCTTACAGAGTGGTCATAGATTTTGTGTGCCAAACAGCAGGCCCCAACAGCAGCAAAGCCAAGCCGCTCAGACAGTTCTGAATGGCTGAAAGCCCAGCTGGGTTTGCAATTTAAGATACACAAAACAGGTTCTGAATCCACAAACACACATTCCAAAAAGGAAGTGCTTTATGGAGGTGTTCAATGCTGAGGGTTATTCACAATGGCTCAGCTGAACACTAAGGCAGGGAGTCTTGATGTGAAATTAATTATAATTAATCAACATTTCACGAGCATCTTTGTATTCACAGTATCCTACAATACTGTAGCTGTGAACACACCAAAAAACGTGTCTGATCACTAACAGCACAAGCAAATCCAAATGACACTTCTGCTTTAAGTCATACTGCCAATTCCTACTGCGTCTGCAGAAATAAGAGATGGGAGAAGGGAGAATTTTCACAAGACACAAACATGAGTTTGCAGCTTAATGGACTTTTTACATTTTAGCCTCCTCTACCAAGTAATGCAATAGTCACAAATAATTTCTCTTAACTCTTACACTCAAGTTAACAGACAGTTAATACCAGGAGAATTTAATTCACAGGAAATCCTTCAGCAACATTTCCATTGGCATATTACTTGATACAAACAGCATGCATCTGTCTGTACCACTGCACCTGATTAAAAATCAAACACTATGGATTTTTTGTTGAGTAGCTAAGAAGTCATATGTCAGGGTGTCTAACCGAAACCCTGCCTTCAGCCCATGATTCACATGGTCAAGGCTAACTAACAAGTGCCCGTGCAAGACAGATGTGGTTTTACTGACAGCTGCAGGACACGTGGTAATGTCCTAAGGCTAGCTCATTTTCTGCTTTGCTCCTTCAAATTTAAATTCAGAGAAAACACTTTGTGGCAAAAAGAACAAACTCACACCTGTTGCTCAGTTTAAGCCTCCAAGTTCAAAATCCTTAATGACATAAAAACAATTAGTGGATGATCCTTCAAACTCTGACACAGATGCAGTGTATAAAGGTCAAATTCACCAGAGCCCCTTCTACTGCCCCTCCCAATTAAGCCAATTCCCCTAATTGAGGGCTGGGTTCCTTTCTCCCCTCCTGGGCACACTGGGCTCTGGGAAGATACTCATCAGAGGATCACAAAGACCCACTGGAGCAGCAGATGCTCAGTGAGCTCCAAGCTGGGTTCCTTTCTCACCTCAGCCCTGTCCCAGATACAGACGTGCATTCATCTGTAAGAGGGCTGCGTTCATCCTCTGCCCTGCCACTCATTATTCTGGACAAGACCAAAGTGAACAGGACAAGAGATGATTCCCTTTGCGCAGTTATACCTCTGCTTCAGGCCGCAACCAATTTCAGTTTTCAGAATAAAATTTTTAAAGGATGAAAGAATAACAGGACCATAACAGATCTAAAATATAGCTAAACGCTACCATGAACCTATGGCTAAACACAACAGCAAAACTGTTTTTCCACGTCACTACTAAAACAACCACGCTTAATACTGCCAATTATTAAAAGCCAGCTTGTTTGTAATTGCATAGAGATGCCAGATCCTGGCTGCACGATCACAACACACCTTGCAGGAAGCAGGGCTGCTTGGTGCATACTGCTCATCTGCATTCGTAAGCACTGCTCTAATGAGGAGCAGAATCAATTTTTTATTTTTTTCAAAACTACCGAAATTGAGGCTCTCTGATCAATGAAAAGCATCATCTTTTCTAGGCCTCCTCCTCTCGATCTTCCCCGTGAAGCTGACAGGGTTTGGATTAAGATTTCTGTGAATCCCATTTGCCAGAATATTTATGTCTGACTTAATTTTGAACATAGAAGGCAGCAAGCAAAGTTTTTGTAGCTTCCCTTAAAATGTTAGCAGTAGAACTGATTTGTTTAATTCTAGCAACATTTGCTCAATTTAACCAGTTATGATAGTAAGCTATAAAAGAACAAGACAGGAAGCACCAGGTACCCTGCTTTAATCAACTTAGAGTCCACTGATTTTTGTCCCAATTCTAGGGGAATTTCATCAAAATTTTAAGGAGGAAATATCAAAACTTTATTTACATTACTCAGTAGGATTGCCCAGAGAAGAGCAGAAGAAAGCTTATCTCCACCTCTCTTACAGGGTCACTAAGCAGCATTTGTGCTGTGGTTCTTTTTTTACTCCTGCATCCTGCAAACTTGAAAGCGACTACAGTAGAAGCAAAGTTCTCGCATTCCAATTAAGCAATATATTTTCACTAATTTTCAGACTAACTGAATGGGAACGATGGATCGATACAGATGGCAAACAGATCCAAGAGAGAGAGCAGCATCCTGAGTGGTGCTTCTTTCGGTAGGTAATGGGGTAATTTCAGAGGTAACTGAAACCTGCTTGTGTGGTGCAGTTTGTAGGGAAGGGTTTTTGTCCAGGAGTGTGAGCATACAACAGATGCTCAGAGAGCTTGACTCTGATAAGTAAAGGGAAATTAGGCAACACTCAAGAACTGATTTATCCCTGGCTTCAATGGAAGCTTTCATTCAACCAGCAGTGAGACCCGCTTTGTCTTTAAAAGGCTTCAACTGTTTCTGACCAAGGCAACCTCATCCTGTAAACCAGATCATTTAACTGCTGCATCTCTTGTTTCTGACTGCAAATATTAGTTCTGCTGCCCTTCAGTGTCACTGCTTTGCATAAACATTGCTCAAGATTATTTTTTTTTAAAATTAGATATGACCACATCCTGTCAGTGCTATTCTGAATCCATAGGTACTAACAAAGATAAATCAGATTATTTTTTTCCCCCCATGTCATCTCTTGATAATACTATGTATGTGGTTGGTTAAATATTTAATAATTATTTAAATCCAATACGTTTTAGTGTTAGAAATATTGAAATTAGTCAAGTAAAAATGGTTTTAAACTCAAGCACTGGAAATGCACATTTTGTGCACTTCATTTCATTTTATAGTCTCCAAGAACTATTACAATTTTTAATAAACTTGTATCTGGGATTTGAAGCCAAACACTTATGCTCAAAAGGCACAAATTTATTAACTAAAAGATACCCAAAGTGGTAATAAAACGTATTCCCCAGTGGTATATTGCAAATGGGCTGTAAAAATTACATTTTATTAATCCAGCTGCAATTAAAGAGCAACAGCTGTGTCATTTGCATTGCAATGCCCCACTTTTGGGGAGATGACAAATATTGTTCATTATTCATTATATATTGCTGATTGGCAAACATTTTTCTTAGTCCAGTAGTGATGTCTCTTGGGCACAACTGCTTCTCTTTACGATTGCAAACTGAGTTCTCCTGGTATCATGGGGTTTGCAAATGCAAAGAGCCTTTCTTTTTCTTTCCTCTAAGATGTTCCACGTTTCAAAGAGAATGATAAATTTCTGCTGAAGCCAACAAAACTAAGCAACACATACATATAGACAAGTATCTCACCAACAAGTTTTTAGAGTGCTATTGACAGTTACTTGTTTTCCTACAATTAATAAGCCACTATCACACTCTCAATTTCTTTATTGACATAACACATTCAAATGTTTGGCAGGTGCAAAGTAAGAAGCAAAAAAATGTAGTGGCTACAATTTAAGAAACAGAGATGCCTATTAATTTCTAGTATAAAATAATAAAAAAACGCATCATTTACTTTCAAATTAATTAATACTACATGAAGTAGGTAAAATAGGGGCATCACCCTACTTCCACACTTCTGCAGTGTCCTGCCCTCACAGCTGGAGGATGTGTAATGCTCTACATGTGTTAAGCCCATTAGAAAAACATTACAGTAAAACAAAAACTCTTTATGATTCCTAAAAACAGATATGAAGCCACAACAGCCAAGTACAGTAGGTAGCCATCAAATATCAGCGCTCAGCCATGTACTTCAGAAAATTGCAGACCAGTTTTATGACACTGATGGCTCCAGATCTAATAAAACAGTTCTAAAATTCTGTTTAAAATTCATTTTAATTGAAGAAGTAACTGCAGCCCACAAATAAATATTTAATTAGTATTTACTCTAATTCTGACAGGTTTTCTAACCATACAGTAGAGATAAATTAGTTAGTTGAAGGGGACTCTCAGAGATCATCTAAGTACCTGAGCACTTGTGAGCTAACCCGAAGTTAAAGCACATTTTTAAGGGCATTACCCAAATGTCCCTTGAACACCGACAGGCTTGGGGCATCAGCCACCTTGCCAGGAAACCTGCTCTAGTTCTAGTGTGTGACCACCCTCACAGTGAAGATATTTTTCATGAAGTTCACTGGTAAGCGGCACAACAAACATTTACGTTCAAAAAGCACACAGCAAGCTAGGACCACGGTATGCTGTCTTCTCCTTGTTACAGGCTTACTGACAAATGAGGAATTATTCTTTCTGAAATAAAAATGCAGCTTAAGTAGCTATAATAGTATTATTTGCTTACAAGGTATTAACAACACTTTTCTTTGTTGCGTTGTTTTCTAGGTAAATATTTCAGACTCACAGTTCTTATTCACTAGTACGGGGAATAGTTTCTCAGAGTTTCCTCTAAGATGATGGGAATAAGCCTTGACTCACAGGCATGAGGACTCGTTTGTGAGTGTACTTTCATCTCAAAAATTCCAGAACTTGAAGATCTGTAAAAGTTTGTATGTAGACCTGATCCAGGACCTTTTCTCCTCATGAAATGTCTCTCCCTCTTTGCTGAAATCCTAGAAAATCCATCAAAAGGTCTACACAGACATGACAGTCTCTACTAAGCTTGCTGCTGTCTTCAAATCTCATGTACTGTGGCATTTTCAGGCTCTGAAATGCATGTTGTGAAGGTTTTCTGTTGACCCAAAGAAGCTTCACAGCATGGTACATCTGAAAACCAAGAGCAGGACAGCACGGCTGCCTATTTGCAAAGCCTCTGAAGAAAAGAGCAGGAGACATTACACACCTGTCTGTCAAGCCTGAATCAGAGACAAAAGACGGCAGCAAGGAAAAAACCTTTAAGAAGCCAAGTAAAATTAAAGAAAAACACCCACACCACAAAAACAGCAAAATACTAGTTTTCAGTGATTTACTGAAATAAAAACATTCATCCAGGAACATAAGATGCACGCACAGCATCAATCACCATTTGAGTACATTAACATTGCTTTACTGCTTGCCACGAGCTCTACTTCCTTATAAGATCTCTTCTAAGTATGATCTAGTAAGACGAAATACATGTAGCTTCTTAACAGAGAGCAGTTTATTCCCAGAGAAAGACTGGTACACTTTGACCAAGAAATATAACGGAAGCCATGAAATGCCACTTCAGGACCACAATGTTGTATTGAACTGACCTACTTCAGGTATTTTTCTCCCAAAAACATGGTATCCAACCCTAAATTGATATCAGTGCAGAGTACAACAGAGCTTCATGAGCTCACTGTGCAGATTCCATTTAAGAACTTTGAAGCATCCTGGGAGATGAACTGAAAACCCGTTTCTTGCTAACTTTCCCTTTTAGCACATCTCCTCTCACTCTCGATTTTCCAGGATGGAAAATACTTTTTTTTTTTTTTAAAGTGGGGATCATTTCTGCTTGAAAAGCAGTGTACAGATTACACAGAACCAAGCCCCACACAGCAGAAACCACCCGTGCACCGTCTGCCAGGCCAACCTTCATGTTCCTGTGCCAAGGCCAATACGCAGCTTGTTGCTCTAGGCTAAGCTAAAGGCGCAGGCTACCCCAAAGTACATACTTTCCCCAAAAATGTTTGCTAGACAGAACTTCTATTTTCACCATATAAAGTTCAGCATTGCCTTGGTCACTTCTTAGTGAAATATTTTTTTTGTAGAGGACCTGAAGTATTACAGTCACTTTCCATTAAGTGAAACATTTGGAAACTTCAGATAAGCTCAGGGGAAAAAAAATAAAAATGTAGGGCCTAAATGTAAGAAAACCCAGCAGGCTCTCACACATTAGAGCAGTGTGGGTTCCTGAATTCAGCTCTCAAAGAACCCAAATACAACAATAATGATCTTGGCACAGGGCGCTTCCTGCAGATTAATGACCAGCAGGGAGGAGTTGATGGCCCACAGCGCAGCCAAGGGCCATTAACCCCAGCCAGTCATTAATCCCCAGGAACTGCCCTGTGCCAAGATCATTTTCTTATTTCAAAATGAAAAGCAGCAGAGACCATGTAGGATTTTTGTTGGTGTTGGGTTTTGTTGTGGTGTTTTTTTTTTCTTTTCCTTTTTTTTTTTTTTTTTCTTTTTTCCTTAAATGAATGATGTTATTCAACTGCTATCTCCCGGGTATGCCACCTATGGAAGTTAGCTTGCTCTAGATTAACTGAGAGAGTGCAAGTGCACAGGCTGGGCACAGCACACGATCCAAGTGGCTGACAGCGATCAAGGAATGGCTGCAGCCCTCTACCTTGTTCCAAAAGCACTGCTGAGCTTCACTGCATCGAGCAAGAAGGCTGCTGCCACAAGCTGCATTTAGTTGTACCCATTTGTGCCATCAGGCACCAGGTCAGTAGCAGGAGGCACCAACCCACCTCGTACTCCACAGCCAACAGTGCTGTGGACTTCCCCTAACACCTCAGAAAAGAGAAAGGATCATTATTGTCACGCTCGTTACTATTCACATCACTTACACCTGCTGATAACTCACGCTTCCCCAAAACCACTCTACCAAAATAACCTAGAACAGCCGATTTGTGTGGGTGATTTCATCTTGCAAAGGGCACCAGGCACATAAATGTACTTGAGATGTTAAACCTCATCGACATGCTGAAACTCACACAGCCTATCACAAAACTGCTTGGCAGAAGAGTATGCAGGGGCAAACATCAAATTCCCTAAAGTATATGCTTTTAGAAACATTTTCATTACAGTGACAATATTTGGATGCAGGGAGAAGTCTTACCTTTAAATTTAGCACATCTCCCAGTGACCATGACTGCACATAGGCAAGACTAATTTTGTTGGGCTAGAATCATGTAATTAAGGCTTCTTGCTAACAGCGTAATCACTGCTTTAAATATTAACATATCCCCAGCATTCAGGTAAAGAGAATTTTGTTCTGTAATGACCATCCTTACAAGTTAAATATGGTTTTGTCAGAAGAAAAAACAAAAAGTTATTTTGAGTAATTAAACTCCACAAAATGTCATTTCCATGTTATTTGTAAGTTGTCTCATCTCTAACTGAACCACTCAAGTACTCCTAAATAAATAAATCTCTTCCCAGTGCACGTTTTCTTTCTCCTCTGTATCAGTAGTTATGAATTTACCTCATAACTTCACAGCTATGAAAAACACTTGATACAACTTACAGTTTTAAGCTGAGCTTACTGCGTCGAGTATCTCCCCCACACAATCTCTTCCTAATCTTCTGTAAAGTGTTTTTTGTTTTTGTTTTTTTTCCAAGGATGAGGCTTTATGAAATTGGATTTTTCTATACGAGGGGAGAACTAACACGTGTTTTTATTTAGCAGTAAACAGTTGTATTCAGTTACTCGCTCTTGCAGTCCCTAATCTCATGGAAGGCTAATGCGCATCCTCCGTCCACGCGGAGAGCAGAAAGGGGGGCGCACGGCACTTTGAAGCAGCAGGCTCTCATCAACAAGACTATGTGAGCAAAGGTGAGTGACCCTAGCACTCCTTAAACAAGTACTTGCTGTCCTCTGGTTATATATAATTTACTGGGAATAAAAATAATTCATGAAAACAATTCAGGAGGGACTGAATAAAACCAGCACTGCTTTCCAGGAATTTGTTGCCAGCTGCTACAAAGGTCAGCTCTTCTAGCCTGTTGATTAGCTTGATACACTTATTCCCACAATGGAAAAACAGAGTTGAAAGTTTTGCATCAAAATAAGGACATCAATGTATCAAAAATCACAGTACATTATCAGGGGGCAGACCATCAACTTTGCTTCCACCACATGGAGCACAGTATCAGAAACCAAGACACGGAACAAACTCACCACTTTGCCCAAAGATGCATCTGAATGTCAGATGACACTGCACGCACAGCCCACAAAATGCAGCTTTCAGCCTCATGCCCAAGCCTCCTACAGATGTACCAAATTGGGAAAAGCACTTCCAAAGTCATCTTTACATAAGAATACCATAATAGCCATTTTCCTCAAAACAGATGTCCAAATAACTAGACCTCGATCTGAAAATATGCCTAGATAGAGTTTACTAATAAAATAGAGTTATTCTGTTCACTCATTCTGATACAGACCTAGCAAGACTCCACACATTTCAGTGAGCAGTATTCCTAGCAGAGTTATCCTACAAACCCATCACTTTTCATACCCACAGAAATACTGTACAGCAGGCTCTGTGCCCCGCTTTGCTAATTAGATCCCACATTTTTCTCCATATTACATTAATCTGGAATAATGCTACAGACTTTCACAGACTTATTTCTTTGGCAAACTAGCTGTGGCAGTTCAGCGAAGTTATTAAAACTTTAGGATGCCTATTCTAACCTCAAAAGGTCTCCCAGAATGAGAAAGCAAGCCCACAAAAATTACTACCCACATCAAACGCACCATTTGTTAATACACAGTATTCAGATAGAATAATCCAAAATACTAAACTGAATTCTGTGTTTGCTTATATTTGAAACGGAAACCTTAGTATTAGCTTAAATATATATTAATATACGTCTTGCAATACAGGCAAGCATTGCACAATAAGCAGTCCTCCTTATGTAGCTTAGTCCCTGTTTTGTTCCCCCCCCCCCCCACCATAATTTTCATTAGAAATTGCTCTTCTCATAGAAAATACCATGGTCCCAAATAAGAACAGTTACTGCCTTGATACAGTAATTTGACTCCCTGCGGTGTGCATCTGTGAACCTTTAATTCTCCCAGCCCGGCGTATTGAATTTTCTGGGTCAAAATTAGAGACCACATCAATAAGCTCAATAGTTGACAGAATGGCATACAGAGCAAAGTTTAAATATTTATTCTTTCTGTGAAATCACTGAACATTAGTGGAAAATCTTCTGAATAGAAGAACAACGTTCTTTGCTAACTGTAGTATCATTAATCGCTGATGTCTGCTTGTATTACAGTTTTCCAGAGTTTTTAAAAATAAGCGAAAAGTTTTTCAAATGTGCTCAAGAATTTAGAAACACAAATACCAGATTAAGTTTGCCAAGAACAATACATCCAAATTCCACTGAACTCTTTCCTTCAGTTCCTCTGATAGGAGAAAGCAATAAACAAACAACACCCTAACAGTTCTGAGAGTTTAGGGTCTGCTTTGACCTTTCTACTGACCAGTCTCACAAGCCATCCTCAGATTTCTGAAAGGTGAGCTTTTTTGTGTCTGTCAGTTGGCAAGTGTGTTGAAGTACAAGAAAAAGCGGGACCTGCAGTTGAGTTGCATTCACCCTGCGTACAGGTTTTCCATCCATCCATCTTACTTCAGTTCTGAGTTGAGCAGCAGTAATAGGGGATTTTTAGTAGGAAAAAAAAAGTCACTGTACATTTTATATGAGCAACAAGAAACTTGATTCTTCCTTATAAAATTCTAAAGAGGCTTTATAGAATTAGATGAGCTTTCCAAAGAAGGAATTTTACTTAAATATTACCTGTTCTCTTCTACCAGTTGTTGTCTTAAGTCCACATGGAGCTAACCAGTTCAGCAAGGATCACTACAGTTTACAGTAAAGATCATTCTTAAAACTAGCAAGGAAGACATGCAGGAAAAAAAAAAAAAAAAACTCCATACAGCTGCTATAAAGGCAAATTGTACTGCCTGCAGCTTTTACTTTGAAGGTCAAAGATTCTCTGAGTCAAAGAAATTGCTCTTCAAAAGGTGAGAATAACAGTTCCTGTATACAGAAATGTTCTGCCCAGCTATTTTGTGCAGTGAGGACCAATGATAGCCTTTTTCATTCCTAGCTGGGAACTGCAGGCCAAATGTCATGCCAAGATAATAACGGGCTGATTTCAGAATATTGAGAAGCAGCTTGAAAGTGAAAAAAAACAACTTTGACAAAATGAAGAAATGGCGGCGTTTCAACAACTGCAGCCTGAGATGATTTAGGGGAGTGATCAAATTAGTTTCAGTATCTTTGTTCCTCTAATTCATCAATCTGCAATTACTGTCATTGTCATAATAATTTGTATCAGTTGTAATTTACCAATTTAAAAAAGAGGCAGATGCTAAAATTCAAATTACGTAATTACAACTAAGAACATTACTAATATTCTGTGTGCTCCAGTTATCCCTGGCCCTTAAAGTGGACAGTTCTTCATCTGCGTGGAGGCAGAATTCCACATCCTTTTTTTTCCCCCCTGTAAACAGTAATCAACATGCAAAACAGCTCCCAACTACAGAAAGTGATCCATAGTGTCAACTTTAGTAGTGCTGAGTCTTAGTATACAATTGATTAGCTTCAGTAGTTTTCCAAAAATCTAAGTCAAATTCAATAGCAAAATAAATAAATAAAATTAGGACTAGGCTGACCTGTGCATTTCCACTAGGAATACAGTTTTCTCAGAGCACTCTTTCAGGCCATGTGGAACTTGCCATTTTTACATCACTTTGGGCATCTAGGTCTCAGGAAAGGCTGCTTACCCAAGACCTAGGTAAAGTTTCTTGGCTGGAACAACCCAAAGTTTAAAAGCCAACTCTTATCCCCCACCACCACCTTTTTTTTTCTCCTCCAGATCAACACTGCCACCTTTCATTTAACCAAGAACTTGCATCTCTTAGTTGATTCTCCATTTTGCAACTCCTTATACTGCTTTACTGAAATAAATGAATGCGTACTTGAGCTCCCCTTGACATTATACCACTGCTGACTTCAAGAGTGCAAAACTATGGTTGTCTTTTCTCTTTCCAATCCTTGCTATAAAAAGAAGTCCAACTCAGTTTGTTTTGCCTCTCCATCTCACCCTGATTATTCAGCACAAAAAAAATTCTGGGCCCACTCACTCCTTCTTTCTCTTCCTTTCTCCACCCACAAGCAAAGGGAGTCACTGCAGTTTACCTCAGTCATTCCATATTTCTACAGTATCAGAGTGACTCATTTATGAATACAATTTTTCTCATGAACAAATCATGCAGAAAAGAAACATTGCTCTCCAAAGTACTCCTTTTAGATAGGAACAGAGACTGAAAAAGGACAGAAGGATTCGCTTGTGGTCACAGAAATATATGTTGTAGGTTCCTTCATTCTCCACTGGTCTTCCTGAATGTTTTCTTTGAATGCCTCCCCTGCACCTAATTCAGTTTAGAAGTGACTCCATCCTACTCTATCCTACAGTAGCACAGTGGTGCATGATACAGGAAAGGGTCTTTTAGGAAAGGGTCTTTTGGCTTCATTGCAAGCTTCCCAACCTTCTGCTTCAGTCAGCTGCTCGGCTCAGCTTGGGTGTTGAAATTCTGTTTTTAGAAACAGAAACTGAAGATTATGAAATTTAGGGCTAATAAAAGCCTGTTTTAGCTAATAAACTAGGCATGGAGGCTTATATTCCTATTTCCCTTACCAGTCTTTCCTCCCGTTTTGTGTATGTCTGTATTACACTCTTAAAAGAAGGACACACTCCTAAAAACTTTAACTTAAGCATGTAAGAGTAACTTCTGCAATTTACCCTTAAATAGATTTCAATAGCTATCTTTTCATCTGAATAAAAGCTTGCTTGCTTAGCTATTTTGCAGACAGCCCAAAGAATCAAGCATTCATCTCAACTTGCAAAAGAATTGATAAGCACATAAAGATAATTCATCTCTAAAAACAGAAATGCTTCAAGAGTCATTTGAAACCAATTCACCACTTTTTAAAGTGTTTTAATGATCTACTACGGCTTGTATAGGAAGCCCAAGTGGAAATTCATGACAAACATCAAGTCTTTCAGGTTTCCACCAATTAAAGAAGAAAAAGTCTGTTAAGTAGTTACCACTACTTAGCCCCAGTTACTGGATTTTAAAGAAAGTTTGGGATTCATACTTTTAGCAAGCTAATCAGCACAAAGAAAAACTTCAAGTAAATACATTAAGCAGAGCCCATCTCTAACCACTTCCCTCCAGCAGAAGCAAACAGACAGAAGTATACCTCAGGGAAAAAAGGTATTAGTCCACCTCTTAGTTTCAGCAAGCCTAAAAAAAACCATGAGATTTAGGAGAGCTGGGAATACAGTGACAGGAAAGATTAGTAGCAGGGGCAACACTGGGAAAACTAACACAGCTGACAGCGACAGCTGACATAAGTGGGTCTTTCTTTTACATAGTAACAGGAGCTTCTCATCAGCTTCTGATTTTATGATTTGGGGTATCTGAAGTGCTTGTATTGCTCGTTTTTGTTTTTTTTTTTTTTCTTTCTGTTCCAATGATTATATACCCATTTGACACACAATTTCCTAATCAGCTTTTTCTGTCACTCAAAAATAAATTTTAGAACAAAACCAGACATCTCAGCCTTGTCACTTTACACTTTTTTTCGGGGGGAAAAACTACCAACAGAACATTACTGTTTGGGAACGGTACCAGCAGTACTTCACCATTTGGGAAATAACCCATTGAAATAATCAATAGTAGCAGACTACTACTAAGCAACACACAGCACAGGCACAGCACAGATCCATGAGCTGTGCTCGGGAATCCCACCTAGAGAAACCTTTCCATAGCTCGAGTTATAAAAGAATAGTGGTGAATGCAAAACCAGTAACTCCCAGTTCCACGCAGCAATGGGAATAAATGCCACCCTGAAGAGCCGTCACAGCTTCTCCCCGTGGTGTCACACATCTGCCTGCCAGATGCTGAGCAAGTGGCCAGACCCTAGGTCCTCACCCGTCACCTGGAGCATGTCCTGAACGTGTAGCACTGCCTTTGTTTTCACTTTGGGTGAACCCTCAGAGAGCAGTTCCTTGGGTGACCAATCATCCCGACAGCACAGATTTCTAGAAAACGGTGACAGAGTTGGCCTGGTTCTCCTCGGGAGCCAAAGCAAACCTGGTTGTATTTTTGCATTTTCTTTCCCTGTCTACAAACATCAAAAATGCTCTAAGCCAATGATTATCTGGAGTAGCACAAACAGAGCCTCAGCAGCACAAACACGGGGGTGTTCAGCTTGGTTATTATTTTATTCGCCTTAAGGCTTCTCAGCAGCAGTTCAACAATGTTTGAGAAGGGGGACACAAGCTCCTGAACACTACACTTTGAATCTGTCCTGAAATGAGTAACTGCATGAAAGTTTAGAAAATGAAAAATATCAAGCTGGCCTCATAGATCCATAATTGAATGCCCCATGATGGCACAAGTTGGGCAAGTCAGCCATAAATTTTTACACCTTAAGCTTTCAGGCAGCGGAATGTAGACTTGGGAGATATTTCTGGTTCCAGCTATCTATCACCCAGTTAAAATTTGCATTAGTTCGCATGTCTAACACCAGACAAGACTCAGTCCAGTGGGACAGTAAATTGATGCTCCTCTAAAACTTTGAAGCAAGCACCAGAATCAACATTAGAATCGTACATAGTACCGCCTTCCTTGCTAAATCCAGAGCTTTCAACACTCCTATCACCTACGACAATGAGCATATAATGAGCTGTCAGAGCACACAGAACAGCAGTCCTGGTGTGCAAAGTAAAACATTACATTAATCTGCAAAGATTTATGAAAATCAACATCAGTGTCACTGCAAAATGTCTTCATTTCTCCTTTCCCTGTTTCTGTATCTTCAGATACCCATGTGAAATCCTTCAAAGTTGTTTGGTTGTGTTTGTTTGTTTAAAAAAACAACAATCACTGTACTTCACAGTACTCTTCACTGCACATCAGGAGTTTCCTGGGTCATGTATCACACTGCATTACCAATCTGAAAGAATCTACTTCTATCGACGGTACTAATGACCAGTGTAACAGTATTTCAATATTGATTCTTCTGACTACCCTAATAATGCTGTCCTATTAATAACACAGGAGATAAGGCGAAATGCATCTTCCTTACGATAACAGCTACAATGATTACCAATGGATCTGCAGGCCAATGACACTATTTAACTCAGAATATTATATAAACAGCTATAAACAGCTTTGCCTAGAGAAAGAAAGAAAATTCACTTTGCTTTATTTAGGCGTCTACATTCTTTTGCATGGAGTTTTATTATATACACTTCCTTACACAGATACAAAACAAGTAACACGTTGATATAACAAAATCTGAAGCTCTGAATTATTTTCTGTAACAGAAAATGAGAATTCGGAGATTGCATGAAAGATTACTGGTGTCTTTTCGTGCCTCGAAATCAACTTTTTATTTTTATACAGGCTGCCAGCTTTTAAGTTAATAAAATGATGTCATAACTACCTGAGGTACAACAGCACCCCCGACGGACAACATTTTGCACAAGCATAGAGAACTGTGCCCACAGAAGCACTTCCTTATCTACTTTGAAAATTTCACAGTCAACCTCATCAAAAATCTATGGACCGCCTGGGCCCCATTTCAGAAGATGTTTAATGACATCCTCATATGTTTACATGTTCTACTAATCAGGCACTTAGAGTTATGTACATGTTGATTCCAGGTCATTAACTAGTCCAAATTGTATTGCAGCTAACAGGAAATAAGTCACTGAACTCCAGTAGGCTCCCCATTAACACTGTAATGAACGGGATGAAATTCAATAATGACAGACACCACAGTTCTGCCCCTTTGCACTGGAAAATCTTCTAGATGTTGACACCTTTTAGTCTGCTGTTTTTATGTATAATAGTACAGAAAAGAGTCAAAACCAGTACCAGAAATTGCCCTGTTACATGCAATAATGCAACTTTTTAAATGGCCTCTTTCTAAATCTTTGAAACATATTCCATGATGATTTTTTTTTCCTTTCACTGTGAAGCAAACTATTACAAAGACACAACTAACATGAAAATGAACATAGAAGAACAAAAGAGAAAAGTGACAAAAAGCTTTAGGTGATAATGGGTTACATTCCATTTGTTTCCTCTGAAAGGAGATGGAGAGACCTTAAATTAAAAAAAAAAAAGTATGTACATCAAGTGGTTATGGTAGCAATAATCATCCTTTTGGTCTAATGCTCTGCTGGGAAACTGGAATGTTAGATACTTGTTCCAAACATGAGCTGCCCTACAAGAAGCAGCTTTGACACGCAGGGCTACAAACCCTGATCTTACTCCCCCTGGAGTCATCAGCAGCCCCCACGAGCAGGCAGGAGCCCAGTCACAGCAGCTGAGGAGCTGCAGAGAAGAGGAAGGATCAGGTACACCCACACTGCTGAACTGGCCACGTATTTGGTATTAGTAACTGAATTTCTTTCATTACTTATGAAGCCCTGTGCTTAGGTTAAACCAGATGTAACTTAAGATAAGCAAGGCAAGGACTGGACTGACACACATTTTTAAGGTAAAACAGCGTAAGGGATTCTGGGCACAGATGTCTATTCAGTATAGATCAACAAATACTGGCTATGGATCCCAGGGTTGTCCTTGTTCAGCTGCTAACTGAACTTCTAACCTTACACTGCAGTACCAGCTCAGTGGCTCACCTCAGCCTCCACACCATGATGAATCAAAAGCAGAGCAGTCTATGTCTTAATATATGGTCAAATTGGGCTTAAAGGAACTTGAATGATTCAAACAGATCAAGCCTGTCTTTGAGCCACAACATCCCAACCAATATGCATCATCCCAACATCATGCAGAAAAATCAACGGTCTCATTTTCTTATTTCTAAATAAGCATATGTGGGCTATGCATACTTACAGCTTTCTTGCTTTTGGTCAAAGCCCAGAGTTCAAACAATTACCCTTACGTTTTACAGATGGAAAAAAAGGAAGGTTCCTGAAATGAACATGAAATACTGGGATCAAGAGAAAACTGTGGTTTAGTAAGCTGAAGTGATTTTATGAAGTAGAGAATAGATTAAAAAAAAAATCATCTTTCCAGTCTTTAAAACTAACTTCCAAGGTAATTTATTCTGTCCTTAGACAATTACTTTCTAAGTTGAATATGAGCCAGCAGTGTGCCCTGGCAGCCAGGAGGGCCAACCGTGTCCTGGGGTGCATCAAGCACGGCATCGCTAGCAGGTCGAGGGAGGTGATTGTCCCGCTCTACTCTGCGCTGGTGCGGCCTCACCTCGAGTACTGTGTGCAGTTCTGGGCACCACAGTATAAAAAGGACATGAAACTGTTGGAGAGTGTCCAGAGGAGGGCTACGAAGATGGTGAAAGGCCTGGAGGGGAAGACGTACGAGGAACGGCTGAGGGCACTGGGCCTGTTCAGCCTGGAGAAGAGGAGGCTGAGGGGAGACCTCATCGCAGTCTACAACTTCCTCGTAAGGGGGTGTCGAGAGGCAGGAGACCTTTTCTCCATTAACACCAGCGACAGGACCCGCGGGAACGGAGTTAAGCTGAGGCAGGGGAAGTTTAGGCTGGACATCAGGAGGAAGTTCTTCACAGAGAGAGTGGTTGCACACTGGAACAGGCTCCCCAGGGAAGTGGTCACTGCACCGAGCCTGACTGAATTTAAGAAGAGATTGGACTGTGCACTTAGTCACATGGTCTGAACTTTTGGGTAGACCTGTGCGGTGTCAAGAGTTGGACTTGATGATCCTTAAGGGTCCCTTCCAACTCAGGATATTCTATGATTCTATGATTCTATAAGTTTACCAGCCTGCTATATATCAGAAATTCTATTTTTAATATGTAATTGTAGATGACATGACAAGGAAGTATGTAAGACTGTACGGAACTGAGCATCACCCAGCCCTCTGCAAACAGCGCTGAAGGTGTACTGAACATGAGCATGACAATAGTTTCACTGACAGCCACAAGGATTATTGTGCTCAAAATTAAACATTGCTTAAGTGTGTCTCTCATTGAGGCTAAATGCAAGTTAATATCATGACCACTAAGTACCCACAGCCTCCTGGTTCCCTCCTGATATGAGGCTTTGTTCAGCAAAATTAAATAAAACTGCTGCAATTTCACAGAAGTTTCACACACTTAGGACTGGATTAATGTCACTGGAAAAAAAAATCTCAACTATTTCACACAGACCTTTAGAAATCAGTTCTTCTAAGTATACCGCATCATAAACAAGCACATTCTTGAATAAAAAACCCACTTAAGAAGACACACAAGCAAATCTTTTATTGTAGCTGGCAAAATGAGCAGACTTAGCTCAGAAGTCTGCCTGAAGCTGACAGTTTTTGGTATCAGTCACTCTAACACATGCTCCCTTTTATTGGACTTTTTTTTTTTTATATGTAAAGATGTACAGGAGTTTTTCACCATATTCCTGGGTAAACAGGTCACTGTTCCTAAAATGCTGTAAAAGCAATTCTGAATGCCGCCACGTCAAGCACACTTTATTGAGGGAGACAGTTGGACTGTCTGATAGAAGATGAGCGTGATGAAGAGACCAACACAGATAGTAGTAACATTATCTGGTCAGTGGCTTAAGCTCAAGGAAACTGTTGAACAAGTTTAGTCAACCCAATCAACGTATTTATTATAAATAAGAACCATGCCACATTTGTATTTTCATACAGAAACGTTCATATGCTTTCATTTTTCAGAGGAAATTGCAGGCTAAAATTCCAGCTCAATAAGAGGCTGAAATACTCAGATAACTCCATTGTTACACATAAAACATCTCTAGAGTACTCTCTTGAGAAAATCGGGAATACTGTAGTATCAGCTGCAACACTGAATTTGGTGACAAATCTGTTGTCTTGTGATTTCAACCATGCCGCTGATAAATATACAGACAAGCACTGACTTCATGGCCTAATGACCAAGGCACCAATTATCCAAAGTTAGCTCTCCATTCTCAAACATGTAACAACTCAATTTTTCTAGTTTGACAGGAGAGATGCATGCTTTTCCTGCAGTCAAACCAGAAGTGGAACATTTCCGTCTATGAGGATCCTTCAGAGGTCCCTTCTCAGCAGGTGAAACCTCTGCTCAGCTTTCCCCCCATTTTGCCAGGAGTGACAGATACAGAATCGCACTGCAAGCAACCATCAAGCTTTGAGACAGCCACATGAGTGCAGTATATCTGGGGGGAAAAAAAAACAGCTGCAAAAACAATGACCTGTTACAGGAAGGGCAAAATGATTTGTTCCCATAAGAGAACTAGGCTCCATTTTGCTCTTAGCACCCTCAAATAATGCGGAGCACATTTTTTTTCCCCTTCCTGTAAGAATGATGGATGTATAATGTGGTAAGAACTGTTTTCTACTGCTCTGGCTGCATTTCTTACCTCACAGAACACTTTGTCTGCAAGAGATGGATAAATATTTGACATGGCATCATTCCCAATGCTCTCCACAAAAGTTTCCAGAAATTTACATTTTCCTGTGCAATAATTAGATAAATGACAGGTTTTTTTCTTGCTTTTGTACTCACAGTAATTATAAAACAAATTACATAATTTCACAGACGTGTAAAATAACTCTGACATTATTTCACTGGGTCTGGCAGCTAGGATTTGAAGAAGAACGGGACCAGAGTTAATGAAGTCAGCACTAGAACCCTCATATAATTTTTCTGAATACCTAAGAACTTCTATGTGGAGTAAAAATAAATCATTTTTATGACTGCTTCCTGACAGAGGTGGGAGGAGTAAAGAAGACAAACTAAAAACCACCAGTAATTATGAAAATGTCAGATGTATGATGTGAAATGCACACAAGCCAGTCAGATATTAATGCAATGTAAAAATACACTTCTAGGTTTATTAGTTGCAAAGTTTGTACAGTTTACTTGAAGATATAACTATCTTCAAAAAAAAAAAAAAGAGGTACTGATACAAAAATATAAAGTTTGCTGTGACTGCAATGTCACAGGCTAAACTCAAGACCAAAGTTTTTATGGTTTTTGTTTGTTCAATTTTCTTCTTCTTTTTCAGGCTATCAGGTAATAAAGAATGAAAATATCTACATGAAAAAAAATATTTTAAAAAGCAAACAAAAAACACTATTATGGCTTCAATATAATGCATTTCCTTGCTTTCATCTCTGCAGAAGGAATTTAGCAGACTCAGTTCAACAATGTGTTTTCATCTTGTAGTGGAAACATTTAGATTCAGGACATCCCCACAAGATCCTACAGATGTCTACTGCATACCCCAGATGACAGCTCTTAGCAGAAACATTGTCAACTCACAACACTAGATGGAACATTAGTGCTTTAAGTGCTTGGCAATTGTTTTACCAGAAGTACTTCATTGATGTTACTATAATATCTACAAACATTTCTCATGATTTCCCACTGGCCAACATTTGTTCTACCCTCATCAATTTGCACAAGAATTTGGTTCCAATACTAACAAACAGTTCATTTTAAAGATTAAAAACTTTGTGTCATAAGTTCTAGAAGTGGGAGCAATCCCTGTGTTTGCAAAACTTTTGGCAAGTGCTATCACTACTCCCCTCCACTGATTCCATTCTTTCTCATTTGATAGCAGCATGCAATGAAGTTCTTTCTGGTCAGTAAAATCTGTCAAAAGTCATATCCCTTCCCTTCTTCTTCCCAAATTCCTTTACTTAAAAAAGAGACATCTTAAACCTTAGCTGGCTACGCAGCTTCAGAGGCCTCAAAAATGCCCCAAAAACGTAACGAAGTTTTGAACCGCAGACCTCAAGGCAAGTCAAATTTGGACTGCCAAGCATATCCACATCCAGACTGGCTATCGTTTAACCACACTAGTGACTATATGATCTCACAAACCAAACTTCTAAAATGACAACTTATTACAGAAAATAAAAACAATTTAAAAAAAATCTCTTCTGACATGTAGGGAGAAGGCTACATAACCGAGGACAAAGAAAAAGCCAGAGGACCCAAGAAAAGCAAAGCTATGGGCTTCCCCACTCCTAATTTGCTTCTGCTCCTTCCCCAGCCATACAGATCCAGCTCAGGTCACCGCTTTGCAGGGGCTGAGCTCACTGGGGAAACAGCATCGCAGTTCCAGTAGCCAGACTGAGATTTGCAATGCATGAGAAAGATGATTGATGCTCATCCCCACTAAATGGTGATGAACTAGTTACAAAATTAGTGTTTATGTTAATGCACTTTTGCATACTGCCATTGTTCTTCATCTGAGGACAACATTAGGATTTTTTTTTTCTCTTCCCCCCCCCCCCCAAAAAAATGTTTTTAGGCATCACTCCGGAATTAGCTGTCTCTTAAAAGAAAAAAATAATTTGACAGCTGGATACTGCATCTGCTTTTCCCAGGTCATTAGTACCTAAGAACAGTTAATTTATGAGACTATAAGGTTACAGAGAGACTGCCAATTAAAAGGATCACACTTCTTTCTACTATTTTCAGCTTCGTCTGCCGAGTGTTGCAGTTTAAAAAGTCATGCCAAGTTGAAAAAGCCATCAACCTCTCAATATTCCAGTAATTTTGTCAAAATCATGGGCCATTTTTCTTAGGACTCCATTTCATGGAGCAATATGATTTTATGTAGTACTTTCACATCTCAGATTCATGCTTTCAAGGTTTAAAGTAAGAATTTAGAAGACTAGTAAATAAAAGAAGCAGAGTAAAATCAGAGTAAGGTATCTCATGTAGTATACACACAAACTCTTAAATACTAGAAATTAAGATAATCTAAGAAATACTTCAGGATATGCTATTTAATTTCTGAGTATGTGAGGCAGGTAGTACTCAGTTACTTGCACTTCTCTTCTTGCTTTGACCACTGAAGTGCTTTGTGAACCATCTTCCATGATCAAGGCTCAACACATTTGTCTGGTTTTTATTTCACCTTTAATATATACTGGGGAAAAAGAAGCACATGTACCTGAAGGAAAAAGGTTATTGAAAAAACAAAAACTATTTGGCAATTCACCAGGAACATGTTTGGAAGCAAAAGATAATTTTAAATCATTAATAGACTTCAAATAGCTAGCAATTTATATTATTTTTTTTAACATGCTAAAAAAATAAGAAACAGAGGCTGAAAAGGACAATTTAAGAATATAAGCAAGGAAATAATTATTTTGAAACAGTCCAATTATATACTCAATAGGGAAGCACTGTTTCCAATTTATAGTGAAGCGCTTTTTAAACATCTCTGTTGTCAAGCTCTATTATACTACTGTTGAAATTCATTCCCTGCCAAAACTAGGAGATTCAAATCTTTCCGTTTCGTGGTTTGAAATCAAGTTTAAAAGCATTTTTTTTTATTTTTTATTTTTTCCCTAATCCCAGTTCTAATTACACTAATATAGGCCTTTCAGCTTGTACAGGGACACCAGAATTTCCATTATCAGGGCTTGTTTTGAAAATATTTATTCAAGGAGGATCTAAGAATGAAATATTCATTCAAGAAGGATATAAGAGTATCTCAGCATGAATGAAAACAGATTTTACAAAATCTGGCATCAAAGTTACTTCTGCAGAAAAAGGAGGAGATCAAAACCCAGCTCACACACCCACAGTCATACAAACAGACGCTTTTAAAGTCAATGGAAGAGAAAGGGCACTAGGCATGTAAAGGATAATTGACTACAAATTAACACTCAGGGGTATAGAGGAGACAGGAATCTAGATAGGGCCCTCAGTTCACTCCCCATCAAGAATTGTGTCTCAAACTAAGTGGCCATAGGTGGAGTGAACCTCCTCCCACTCAGATTTCAGTGCAGAACTATGACCTACATCTGTTCTGAATTATGGCCTTAACTTATGCTTGAGTTTACCGTTACTGGAAGAAAGCCTTCACTGTATCAGGAAGCAGCACATTGTTGTTATTACATCAGTATCGCCAAAGCAGCACAGCCCTCTGATAGCACACATGCAGTTGAAGCAACCCTTAGGTCAGCATCTATTGTTTATGTAAGAAGCTGTTCTCAAATAAAGACATTTTGGGGGGTTGCAGGAATGCAGTGATGCTGGAATAAGAAACAAAACAACCTGCCCCCAAATGCAGCACATCTGGAGTACGCAGCAGGACTGCAACAAAATTCATCTGTAACTTCAGCAAAGAACTTTACTTTCCATTTTTCTAACCACTGGCAGGCTTTGAAGAGTCAGGCTTGGCTCGAACACCCATCCTTCTCCTGAACCAGCTGCAACTTATCATATTATAATCCCCATCTTCAATTGCTCAATCCATCCTTTTCAGTGCACATTTCCTCGTGTTAAGCTAGTTATTGGCCTGTGGCTTCCCATTCTTTCAGACTCTCTCAAGACTTGCTCTTTTAACATTCATTATGTGCTTTTTCCACACATCAAATATATTGTTTCCATCACTCCTAACATTTTAGAAGTGTTAGATATAGCTTAAGATGCATGTTATAACTCCAGATATTGTACAGTTAGCTGGCCAAGTTTCATTTTCCAATCACCAACAGAGGATTTGAATAAGATGTTTAAAAAAAAAAAAAAAAGGCTATTCTCCTGTGGTGAAAAATTTCATGCCAAGACTTGATAGAGGATGCATAAACTTCTACAGTTGAGTTAATGCAACTCCAAGAGCAATTTTTTTTTCTGATAGAAACACTGAAACAGCTTCAGTGCAATAGCATATACTGATCTTCAACTCCCTGTCACTGATTTCTGTAAACCACAGTGGTACATCATATACAATACAATTAGATGTACACATTACCAATGTATGTTATATAATTATGCAAGCATGAATATAGCAAAATGAAAGTTGAACTTAGATTTATAAAGAAATAGAAAGAACTCAGAATTTCCATTCAGACAAGTGAATCTCCATTTGTTTTCAGTACTTGTACTGTATTGAGAAATTGTTTGAAAACAAAATGTGGGTTTCACAAACTAAACATCTATTTATTTCAGTATAATATTCAGTAAACTGTTTAGTGTAACAGGTGTGCATGCATGTATGAGTGCACACCTACATCCAGAAAATGCCTTCAACTCCAGACTTTAAAACACATTCCTAACATAAAAACTGACATTCTTCTATTCTGTAAAGCAGATATATTTTTCACATTTCATTTGTGGGGAAATGAACAAAAATTAAAATCACTCCAGAAGTATCAGTGACAGCATCCATCGCACCAACCCATATATCCAGAGGCCAAAGCATTGCATCTGCATCACTGCAGAATCTGTAGCCCTACACGAAGTCCCCAGGCAGAAGCTCAGTTGCAACATCACTCAGTACCCTGGCATAGTAAAGGCACCAAGAAACGGAACTTCATTCTGCATTTCTTCTATATATTTAATGAAGAAATCAAAATGGACTTTGAGTTTCATTTATCAACAGGCTATAAATGGCTACATTTGCAATTACAGATATAACTCAACTTTATAAGCAGTTCTTCCCTAAAAATGGAATTTCCAACTTTAAAAAATTGCTGCTGTATTTTCAAGTTATCTGCTATAACATAGGCAGTATATAGAGCAACAGCACCATGAGATTTAAGTGGTACATAGACCACATCTCATGTCTTCGTATAGCTGTACCTTCCACTTATTTGCACATCCATTGCTCGTGGGTAGAAAACAACACATTTTTGTCTTTTTTCATGTCAAAGAAGTTGGTTTTCTCCTGTAATGTACTTTGACCATCTTTTAAAATATCCCCCATCGGTAGAATTCTGTCTTCTCTCTGAGATAATATTGTGCCCCGAAGACTCTCCACTAAGAACTGCACCATTTGCTACCTGTCAGATGTCTGAAGGCACTCGCTCAAGCAGCCTGCAACTGAAGAGGATTATAGCTCACAAATGCTGCCAGTATCAGCGAGACAGCAAGTAGCAGACAGTTCATTTTACAAAAACTTAATGGACTGTATGGCCCTGGCTGCTTAATACAAGCACTGTCAAGGCATCTAAGCAAAAAGTCTCAGCTGTCACTGCTGACAACCTGAGCAGAATTATTTGTCACACTAGAATAGATAAGAGACCAGTAGTGTGGTGTATGGTGAGATTCCCATACATCTCCATACTGCAGTCTCAGGCAGCAGGCATATGGTTTCCTCCGATGCACTGGCAATATAATCTTACCACGAGGCAGTATGGTTAAATGCTATTCTTTGGTCTTCATATTAGCTACGTTATCCTCCTCTGGGCTCAGTTTTACATGCTGTAATTAAGACATAATTTCCCCTTCATTTTTTCCTGCAAAAGACAGCATACAAATCCCTGAATAATCTCCAGGTCATTAGCTACTGTAATCCATGTCATCAATATGTCAAATTATACCAGCTGAAAAACTAACCTGACGCATCTGTTCTATCATGCAAAAGCTTTCACCTACATATTTATTCTAACCCCATCAAAAAGGCTATCATTTATTATCTTTCAACACGTGTACGCTAATTAAAAGAAGAAAGACTTCCAAAAAGCTAATTCTTTCCTTGATGCTTGCATAACAGAGCTCTCATTACCATGGGTTCTGAATGTATACAGTCTACTTTGTTAGGATATACACCATCCTTCTACACAGTAATATAGCCTTACATTTTGACTACACCTCCTAATAAAACAGAAACGAATGCTCCCCATTTATTGACATTCACCCTGCAAAACCACACTGATATTAATACCGAACAAGTGTAACCAGAAAGGTGCATATTCTCCTATAACTTGTCGATTACTTAAAACTCAAAAGTTCTTCAAGAATTATACAATGAGCTATGAAAAACTGCTTTGGATAGAAGAGAAAGGGTTGTACCTGATGCACAGGTGTTGATCTAATCCTAAAAGCCACTATACAAACTGAAATAAATTCATTTAATTTATAACTCTACTGCTATATTGCACTACTGTAGCCTTCAAAACATAATTTTCTGTTCATCAGCCTGCTGCACCTCATCCGATCTAATACGGGAGTATTTTGGACAAATGTATTTTAACTGAATGATTCATGGCAATAAAGCACAGTATAGATCAGGTCCTTGATAAGGCCTGCAGATATTAACATAATACAGGCAGCAGCATCACTACCCAGCAGGGACTAATTCACATCCAGAAAAATTGGGTTTTTCAACGCCCAGCCAGACAAACTTTGGTGGTCTGAGTTCTCTGTGCTTCTGATCGCACCCTTTACCTCCCTAGTGTACTTAGAAAATAGATTTTTACCGGTAATAAAATTTCTCTAATGGCTTAGAAAAACAGAAGCCTAACCTGAACTAAGAAAAGGACCCCAGATTTTTTGTAGTACTGACCAAACTTTAAAGATTTGTAAGAAAGGGGAATGCTTTTCAGCAGGCTACAGGTTTATAACTGTCTGGGATAATCAGTCAATTCCTTGTCTTATCTGGAGAACAACCAAGTACCTAAAAATGTTACTAGTTTGGAATATTTCATTTTAATCTTTTTTTAACCCACTGGGTATATAAATGAAAATAAGGAATTTATGCCCACCTGAATTTAATAAAGGTAAGTTACTACGCTTGAGAATATAGTTTTGTGGTAACACTTAAAAATTAAATGTTTTTTTAAAACACTGAAGAATGTATTTAAAGAACTCTCTAACCATCCTCAGGAGCAATGCACAAACAACTGGCACTCATGCCACATGCAGATCTGCCAACTGAAAGCCGATGCAAATTGCAGAACCATTCAACAGATTGGATCGGAAGAGTTTTGCAAAACAAACACCACAGTGCAGGTTTGAAGTGTCAAGCCTACTTCTTTTAGTCAACACAAAACCCGTATTTGCCTTCAGGCAGATTTCTTAGGCAAAGCTTTTAGAAAAGAATCTGAAGAAGGAATGAAGTAAGGGCAAGAAAGGGAAGTAATAACAGAGACTGAGTCGAGTTACACAGGGCTGTCAGACAAGGACGCGTAGAAAAGAGCTGTGTAAGTGACAGATAATAAGCGGACAGAGGCAAAGCTCCCTGTGTTGTACAAATGGCAGCTCTGTGGGCTTGCTGCTGCCACCTTTGACACCGAGGGCCCTCCTATGAACTGCTGGGTGGCACAAAGCCGTACCTCTTTGGTGTGGCCCTCCAGCTTCAGAAATGCTGCCAGGTTATCACTGGATGTAACGCAAGAAGCACTTCGGCAACTTATTTCCTGGGAAAACCAAATGGAAACAACATCCAAATGGCAATTCTTTTTAATACTGCTTTTCACAGAAGAACATACACCTCTTGAAATGTTCTCTCTCACAAAAGCAATAAAAGCTGCAGTTCTTGAAGTGTTAGCAAGGAAGCAAAGCCCAAGTGAAAGAATTCAACTTCAGTCATCATTATCTAGTCTATTTGACATTTGTTAAGATTGTGTGTGTGTGACTGTTCCGCTTAAAATTATGAACAGGAAACCTCAGCCCATCTTATATCTCAAACACCTCCACTTCTCAACAGCCAGTGGTTATTTCTATTTCTATATTATTTCCTGCTCGCTGTAGGCAAGTAACAAAGTTATCAGCCTGTCTACAGCAGTGAGTCTACATGTCACAGAGATGAGGCCTGAAGAAAGAATTACTGTGTATTGCTCTTTTATGCATATATCTGTAAAAACAGGATGAAAATCTTCTGTAAAAGAACACTCACATGCTTCATCACTGGAGCTGGAATCACGAATCAGTTAGGTTGGAAAAGAACTCTCAGATCACCTGGTCCAACCTTTAACCTAGCACTGAACCTAGCTGAGAGTCATTCTCCAGGGCTGAAATTAATTCATGAACAGACTCGTATGTAGTTTAAACCCCATCTAACTCCTCAAAAATAGAGCAGCACACGTGCATGGACCCTGCACAGATCACGTTGCCTCCAAGCTGAGCCGTCAGAAGGCCCCAGCACTGACACGATGCACCACCACAAGCAGCTTCCTCCGCAGCAAAGGACTGCCAGAGGTGCACTGGCCTCCAGAAGATAAGCTCTATGTCAATGACCACGGAACAGCTGTACTGGTAATGGGGTAAACCCTAACGCTATAGGGATACTGTGCTAAAATTGTGGTCTCACAAAATTAGTATCTTGACTTTGCAGAACCAAGGATCCAGAGCAGAAATAGATTAAGTAAATAATGAATTAAAAAAAAAAATAGAATGAGTATGAGAAATGGGTGCATACAATAAAGGCAGTTGCTTAATAATTCACACCATTGAAAGTGTTTAAAAAGTGTGCAGCTGACCTCCTTAATGAGTGCTCGAAGGATTCAGAAATGCCAGCACATACAACATTGAATTTAATCAACACGCTGTTCAGGGAAAGCTCTGTCCCTATACAAACGGCAAATAATGCTTTGGGACACAGGCAGACAATGAGACCTGAGAGGGACAACCACAAAAAAAAAAAAAGAAAAAAAAAAAGGCAAGTATTTCACAAGGAAAGCGTGTCTTCGTATGTCTAGATTTGGAAGACCTGTGCTTAAGTTCTACTGACAAGTAAGTGAACTCCTCCCTCCCAATTTGGCCAATCAGTTAACACTGCGGTATCACGCTGCCTAAGATAGCATTAACTCAATCTAACAGACCAAGAAACAAGAAGATTACAACATCCTAATTACATAGAAGCACATAACATCAAATGGGCAAAGATAATCACATAACTCAATAGAAGATTAGGAAAGTTAAATCTCTAACAATTTAATCAAAGCCAAAGTAATTAAATAAGTGTAAAGTTACAATTACAAGACATTAATTCAACTTCTAAATGCTAACACAAACTTAAATTTGCCTTCTACAAACATAAAAGACCAGAAAGCATGCTTTATCAGTAAATAACCTCCATCGAGAATCAATGCACATTTATGAACTTTCTGGTTTATTTAATTTTCCTTCTTCCCTAAAAGCTTTGAAGTGAGGATTTTGAGGCATCTATCCAGAACCACTTAGTAAGCTTGCACTGCAAGATTTCAAGAACTATGTATGTTGGCACAAATGAAGTGCGACATACTGACTGCATCATAAAACTTGTAAGACTGACATTCACAGTTGTAGCAATTCACCCAGATAGCATTGCAATATATCTTCACTTCACTGTGAAAAGAAACAAGGTCTAAACATTAAAACTTGCTGCAAGCCAGTGGAATAGATCCACAATTCTATTTATGCAGTGAAAGGAAAGCATTTAACCTTACCAGCCTTCATCCCAAGTCAAAGTGGTTTGCTGGTTCCACAAATGAGAAAGGCTCTTTTGACCAGGAGATAATACAAAATTTGAGCAGGGTCATTTACACAGCTGCATTATCCCATCCTAAAGATCCCTGTCACTGACTGCTCAGCCTGACATACACAAAAGAGAAGCCAACCCACAAGTCCTCCAGAGTGAGTTTTCCTCACTGCTTACCTGGCAGCTGGTAAAGACTGGAAGACTGTTACCAGGGAAGACGCAAAAAAAAACAGATCATCTGAAGTTGTTCTTCTCCCCTCATCTTGTATCTTAAAAATTCAAAATTATTACAGCTTCAGGAGATGAGAGAAAGGAGACAGAATGGCTTTCCCGGCAAATTAGGAAGCAGTGACCGAAGCAGGTAATTTCTTCTACTTCTCAACATCCTAGCTATTTCTGAGCTTTAATCAGCCATCTCCTCCCTGTGCGATGAACAGCAAACCCCAGAAAGAAGTTTCTAATGCTGGCTCCTTGTGGGACCCAACTGATATATTTTAGCCCATTTCTTTTTAATAAATGCAATGATTTTAATCAAATTTGTTCAGAGGACAGAAGATTAGTTAAAGAAGAGAAGTAAATGAAACATTAAATTAAGGCATCATTGGGAATTAAAAATGTAATTTTATGTTATTATCAGTGGTATATTATGAATAAAGAATATGCAATATGCAATTAGCATGCAGCACAATATGAACAGCATTTGAGAAAAATGAATTTGATATGTAGGACAGAAAGGTCATGAATTCTTAAAGCCAATTCAATTTGCTTTGCTCTGTTCAATTTTCTCATGGGCATCTGTTTAAATATTTCCAGGTATGGGAGAAAGTGACTACTAAGTTCTGACATATTTTAAGGTGACTGTGGTTCATGACAAGCAACCTAGTAAAACTCCTGTACAAATTAAGGCGCTGCTCCTCTAAGCTTGTTCTCATTTGAGAGATAGCTTCTTCCCACATGGAGTTGCATAGAAAGTAACGGGACAGAGCAGCATGTGAGTATGTCAAACACAAAAACTATGCCATCAATTAAAGTAAAAAAGATTCTTGAAACTTAATTACGAACTCCCAGTCTAGGATTAAAATTTATTATTCAGAAATACCAAACAGCACACAGAATTATGATGCCCTAAGCCCCTCACTGTTCTCCTTAAGGATATTACGAGGCAGAAAGACAAAGTAATGTCCAGTATGAGCAACAATACCTTTCACCTGTAAGGTATCATCAAGGGAAATAGCACAGGCACCCAGAAAATAAGACAAATAAATTGCATGCTAAAGGCTCCCTGTTTGATTTCAAATCATTTGCATTTATACTCTTTTGTGGTTATTTTTACGTTTTACAAAGAAATAGAGAAACTGTCTTTTTGACTGAATTCAAAACAGTTTTGGTGTTAACACTAATATAACTGAAGAATTTAATTATACTCAGAGCACTAAAAACATTTTAAAAAAATGTTTCTTAGCCTACTAAGCTACATTCACACGTACCTGAAACTCTTCATGAAAGAAATGGCCAGTATAAACATTTCAGGTATTGTCACTTGACTCCACTCACATGCAACAATGCATAAAATAGAAGAAATGTAGGTGTGTACACAGGAATGGGCACATTCATAGTTTGTGGGAGTAGCCTGCGGGAGCTTGTTTCCAAATTTGTGAACCTTTTCTTTTTCATTTTCCTCCTCCTCAAAATACTGCAATCTTTTGAATTGGAACTCAGATTAAAACTGTATGAAGTCATCTTTTTTTTTTTTAAAAAAAAAAAAGTCATGGAAAGACAGTCCACTAGTTTTGCAAATGTCAGTTCTAATTATGACAATCAATACTACGTAAATTTTAAAATTTAAGTTTTTTTGTTTGTTTGTTTGTTTTGGCTAAAAAAGATAAATAAGTCAATGTTACTTTAGAGCATCCATGAAACCAGCAATTATTTCATCACTTTCCTGAAGCCTAATTGCATAGTTTCACAATTATCTGCTTATTCCAACCTATATAATCTACTGACATCTCCTTTCTAATAACTGGTGTTTTGTGCTTCTTCAAAAACTAAATGCACATCTTTGACAAACAGCATTTATAGAGGGCAACTGTGGTCATCCAGCCTGACCTTATACATTGCACAGATCACAGAAATTTAACTCCGTAACTTCTGCATCAAGCCCAAAGACATCTAGCTGAGATGGATTATATCTTTTAGAGAGACACAACCTTGATTTAAATACTTAAACAGTAATATTGTGAATCAATTCGGTGTTTTTAATTTCTCTACAGCTGTGACCCTCAGATTAACAAACTGAAGTAATTTCTTCCACACTTTCAGTACAGAGGTCACATTTCCAACTTAATTCCTAAGGTTCAAGCATTTAATAAAACCTCTCAAATTCAAAGTAAAATCCTACTTCCAATCAGTTCTTGGACCTGATATTAGACATTAATTTTCCCTTTATGCAAAAAGGAAACGCAGTCAGAAGCTTAGAGCTAGCAACCAAGTTCCACGGCACTAGACAGTTGATCCACAAATATATAGAGCAAAAGCAGAAAATGTTGACTACTGACTACAAGAAATATACAGAGAACTCTCTCCAAAGTGTTATTGCAGCCTAGAGATCGATAGTTCTGTGTTTAAGCTTGTCAACTTATGAAGTTACATCTCATACACTGACCTTCTCAACACAGATATCAAAGATGCAATTTCGAGAGTTCTGTTTCACGAGGGATAGTTTTGTAATGCACTTATTTCAGGGGCTAGCCCTGTTACACAGATAAACACATTAAATGCTAGTGAAATTAGTGAAATGATTTTAAAATTCCAAGTGCAGACATTTATTGTCTTTATTTTTGAGATACAACATCACTTGCATGTTGTGAAATTAAACTGAGATCATATTTATATGTCACACAGTTGCACAGCTGAAAAACAAAAGCTATTGTATTTAAAGATCTATCAGTGCTTGGCAACAGTGACCAAGGTGACATTGGCCTCACACTTGCATAGTTAGAATTATTTGCATGGTTTTGTTCCTTAATTTTCAAGTACAGTAGCTTTGACAATTATTTGTTTCATGGCTCTCATGAAGAAGACCACCCTGCCTTCTCTCTCCTTTTGGATGTTTATTGAGCCATAAACTACTTAAGCATCCTCAGACATACTGCCATATTTCTCCATCCGTTCTAGTCCTGCTCATGGTAACAGATCTACCTAACAATCATGAGAACAAAGAAGGATATAAAAAAAATGTTAGAAAGCATCCAAAGAGGGAAACCAAAAATGATGAAAGAACTGGAGGGTATGGCTTGTAAGGAGCAGCTGAAGATAACTTCGTTCATCTTCTAGAAGAGTAGACTGAGGGATGGCCCCATTGCTGGCCACAACTTCCTCATGAGTAGGAGTAGAAAAAGAAGCTCTTGCCTCCCCGGTGAGAAGAAGGAATGCCTTAAAGCTGCATCAGGGAAGGGCCAGCTGGATATCAAGAAAAGGTCTTCACTGAGAGGGTGGTCAAGCACCGGAACAAGCTCCCCAGGAAAGCGATCACATCCCCTTATTTTGCTGCTGATAGCCTGATGTCTTCTACCAAAACCAACATCTCTTTTTCTTTCATTATATTACAGACATAAACTTGTTTATGTAGAATATCTCTACCTTGCAGCTCAATTATTTCAGCGTATTCTTGGTTAGTTTATTTCTTGATCCTACTCAGAAGTTTATTGTTAAAAAGAAGGCAAGTGGGCATTAAAGAGGCATTTTATTCAGGAAATAAGATAGCTCTGAAAGCTTCAAAAGTCAGTTTTTAGTCATAATGCTTTAATTTTTCAAATCATTTAACTACAGCTTGCCTTTACCCTACTCCTCGCTTCACTGCTGTGATTACTTTAGATGATCAAGAAAAAAAGCTGCATGGCAAAACTGCAACTAAAAGGTCACAAAATATTTTCAGTGATTGAGTTTTGCCTTTGAAATTCATATCTACATATGATGTGGTAACCTAAGAGCAAACACAAAATCAGCAGATTAAGGATATTCTCCTAGTTGAGGCCCATTTAACAAGCAATACATATCTTTTAAGATACTGACTCAGTGCTTGCCTTTTTCATTCTTCTCATGCAGAAGGCTATAAAAAAGCAGTGTGTTTAACTGATTAGACAAAGATAACTGCTTACTCAGACTAAACAGAGTTTAAAACTTTTGCTTAATCCAGCTCTTAGGACTCAAGGTCTGACAGATAAAAACTAGTGAACACATTACTGTTTGAGAATAAGCTTAAACACAGAAGATATTTACTTTTAACTAATGAAAATAATACTAATTGGTATTGCCTTCACAGTAGAGGTGTGCTGCTGGAATGCAGACAGGCAGAGATTATTCACAACAGAAAACAGGCAGTGATTTTGAAATGTTAATTAAAAACACAAGGGATATGAAAGAGTAGTGGAGAAAAATGAATGTGCTGATTGTGAGAAAAAAAGAGAAGCCTTCTAGAACAAAGCATCCAGGATAACACTTCGCATAGAAACAGAAACATGTAATAGGCAGAATAAAGAGTGTGCACATACAGTACCTACAGAGAACTCAGTAATTGTGCCACACACTGACCATCAAGCCATCTTTCTACAACACAGCACCTACAGACTCACCAGGTTTACTAAGGGCTAACTGCATCTCACACAGACATCAGTAATAGTTTTCTTACGAGATTGATGGACACAGAAAGGGATACCAGAAAAAGAATAAAAAGCTTTATTTAGATAAGTTGCACAACTCCCATTGAACTAGAAGAATTGTAAATTAACATTCACAGCAGTGATAACAAATAACATAAGGACAATGCAGATGTCCAACACAACATCATAGTCTCTAAACTGGAGAGACGTGGATTTGATGGATGGGCCACTCCGTGGATGAGGAATTGGCTGGATGGTCACGCTCAAAGAGTTGCAGTCAATGGCCTGATGTCCAGGTAAAAATCAATGATGAGTGGCACTCCTTAGGGGTCAGTATGACCCAAACCATTCTATGATTAATTTGTTTGGTACATGGATTTGGGGGAAAGATTCAAGACATTTGAAATTTAAGATGCGAGAGATAAGCAATGATTCACCTCTATTGTTTGCTTCTCTTGAATTTCAAAGCCATATGAATTTTGACACGATTTCACTTTTCCTGTTAACATTTCCCATGCACTTTGTTTTGATGCCTTCTTTAAAGCTTCTCTCACACCACACAAAAATGAAAACAAACTCAGAAATCAATAGTAAGTGAACCTGATTCTAATGTAGATTACTGTGAGTTGTAGTATCAATTTAATCCCACTGAGATTAATGAAATACAGCAGAAGTGAAAGGCATCAGGAACTTCTGCTTTCATCCTCATGTGGAGCTCCCTGCGAAAGGGAAGGTGACTGAAGGGTAAAACTCAACATTTTCTACTGTTGTATAGTATAGACAGCTCTAAAAAAAAAAAACTTCTGTTATGTAAAGAAACCACTTCAGTGTTGTTGTACTCCTAAAACAGGAAGAAAAAGGCACCTAAGCATAGGAGTTGTTTATTTTCCTACAAAACATGAATTTGGAAGCTCATATGTAGACATGGAAAGGTTGTCAATTTAAAGTTTTAGATTGCTTTAGATAGTGTCAAAATACTAGAGCCATTATCACAAGCCCACTGCACATGCAGCTATATCACCTGGTTGGGGTTTTTTGGCTTTTTTTTTTTTTAAATGAGGTCTCTGAAACAGGGCCAAATTGGTTTCAATTTGTCTCCCACCCCTTACGCACATTTGAGGGTTGAGAAGGAAAGACTGCACAGTTTTAGACTGCCTGAACTGCAGGCTTGAAGCACATACACATGCAAAATGGTTGACTGGAAACGACACCAAAATTAACATGCAAAAAGAGAACCTGCTTAGGGGAGATTTTACTTTTGGTTTTATTGATCCAAGTAAACTCATTAGGAGACTATCCATGCTGAAAGTAAGAAAAGACTTAAGCTGGTATCATAGTAAATTCCCTACTGTTGCAGGATGCAACAGATTATTTCATTTAAATTCAAATTCTTATTTATTTGTTGCAACACAACTTGCTAATGCAATATAATACCAACAAAAAGGGTCACTGAAAAAATCTTTAATTAAACACTTGCTGGGTTTTATCAATACTTTAAGATATTAGAATCACCAATTTGTTATTTTATCAAATAAGACAGTTTGAGATCAGAACCCAAGGATTACACGCAGTTATTACTTGTAATTTTATTCATTTAGAATTCAAACTATGATAAGCTCTCTTCGTATCTAATTTCATCTATTATAATTAATGGATCATAGAAGACTAGTTACTAAACACATTAATGACATTTTAATGCAGCCATGAAAATTATATTGTCATAGGAGTCTTACATACAAATCTAATGGACTATAAAGCTTCGTTGTTTCAGTAGGTAATACTGGAATTAGATCATTTATTTTCTAAGATAATCGTTCCAGGCTGACCTCCACAGAAAATGATTTCTGTTTTTATACATGAAAAATATATGTATACATATATACACAATAGACTATCTCTGCTCCAAGGAGGACAGCAATATACCAGAAGTTTAAGAGATACAAGAAAACATCCCTTAATACAAGCTGTTTTCTTCTCAAACTAAAGCATCTTAAAGAAATCAGCTTTCTAAAGGAATTCTACAGTTCAATCAGTTCAATGCATTACATTTTCACGAAGCTTATTCTTGCAAGTTAAATCTCTCACAACTGTTGAATATGTAGGAAACCAATAACTTGGCACGGTCCACTAGTTCCAAAGGGTCACAAGGATCAGGTTATATTTTCCACTGAAAGTCACCAAAACCAAATCACTACTTTTTGGAAGAAATCCATTTCTTCAAATTCAAGCATGCCATTCAGCATTAGTCTCCTCAAAAGAGGAAAAGCAAGTTGCTACATTTCAATTTAAGTTTCAGAAGTGGAAACAGAACTGGGACTCTGCAGTAACATTACTGCTGATCCTATATGGGAAGAGATTTACAAATTCTAAAATGAAGACTGCAGTAAAACAAATACCACATAGATCAACAGAGGTTGCAGATTAAAAAAAAAAAAAAATTGAAACATCCAAGAATTGCTGTTCCCTCCTTCTCCACTAACTTCAAATCCCAAATACCACTGTCATGACTCCATCATACACACATGTACATTCACTGTGGGGAACAGCTTAAAAAAACCCACAAGTGACTTCAGTGGCTTTGGTGAGCCTTAACCCGCCATAAAATTAAGAGCAAGAGTACAATACTATTTGACCGCCATTTCAGCTCAGTGATCATTTTGTGTTTAGCATGTCAATCTAACAAACAGAAAGCCCAGAAGAGGCTTGCAGGACCCACTTCCCACAGCAAGGAAAAAGGAACAGTTTCCATTCCACAGAGCGCACAGCATAAACCAATCTCAACATCACAGGACGCTGTGGATGATGTATTGAGGATGAACGGGATGAATGTACGCTAAGCAACTTTAGGGTGTTTTATGATGTTACCTATATTCTAGGTTAATATGAGATTTTTATACTAGCACGTTACTGCATCTGAGGCTATTGGAGTTATGCTGCAGCTTCTTTACCAGATCGCAGTATATTTCTTCACATTTCCTGTCTACTTTGAAATTTAAGCAAGCCCAGGGGAATACAGCCATTCGGTATTTGTGTTGATAGCTTAGCTGCTTTGCTGTCATGTCTCTCAAGAGAACTTGTTAGGTGTAATACCTCTAAGAAAAGGTTTAAGTAACAGTTTGTTCCAAGTCCTGAGAAAAGTAAAAATAATTTTAATTATGTTCTCATTTCAATACCAGACCATCTTCTTTACTATGACAACCAACTACATTCTGCATTGCAACAGATTTTGAAAAAAAAAAAAAAAAAACAACAACAAAAAAAACAACAAACAAACCAACATCCCAGGCTCCTTAAGCTAGGAAGACAGTTTTATTTATTTAGCACTTGGTATCTGAAATGCCTAACATAAACGAACTATAAAAAATATTTGAACAGGTACTTCTTATTGAAAAAGGGAACAGAAAAATCTGAAGCATAGCTTGAAGACAAGTCATAAGAACACTTGCATTTGTCAAGCTTCACCTGATCCTTAGGTATAGAAAAAACATGAATGAAAAACATTGGAGGGGGAGGAAGGTAGCATGCTTCTGACAAACTAATATTGCTGTTGAAAAAATATACAACTCATCTTTTATTGAAAAAATATTATAATAAAAATTACAGAACCACCAACCCATTTAAAACTAAAATGCCAAGGGCCACATCCCCTATTTTCTGCTGCCTATACTTGGCACATTAGTTCTGCCCCCCACCCTTTCCTATATTTCTACTAGTTGTGTCTCAACATGGACGTACTAGGCAGACTTGTTATATTTATATTGAGGGGAAAGGAACTAACAGAAAAATGAAGCACTGAACATCGAAACAAAAAAGCAGAGAAGAGAATGGATTAAATAAGCTTTAGGAAGCCTTGAAAGGAAATGAAAGGCACTTACTACTTACACTGTAAAGAAAGCAAGAGTACATGTACTTATTTTTGGCACAGCACTTTGTAAATGGGGGAGTGGGGCAAAGTGTCATCTTATGTTTTAAATGAAAAGTTCAAGAGTGATGTACCAAAAAAATTGTCTTCCAGATGAGGTAAATCAAGCGCATGAAATTATACTTCTGAAATCTAGCCTATCATTTTCTGGAAGATTCATCTTACAAGTGATGACTAAAACAGTGATAGTACCATCTAGGATAAAGGATCCTATTTATCAGAACATGTCATACTTTACAAGCTGCATCTTAGATGTTATTTTTATAATAAATGTCACTCAGTCAACTCAAAGCAAATTCATAACGTCTACAACAAATTCAGTGACTCTCAGGGTAGAGGGTTTTAAGAGGACAGCAGGCACAGCTGATTTCAGTAAGAGGCACAGATGGACTTGGAGGAGTAGAGGTAAAAATAGGAACACTTAATCCTTGAGGAGAAGCTTCCAAAAACAATGCACCTGCCTACCCTCAGAAGTCCCTCGAGCCTGTCTCTAAACAATGCATTGAAACCTGTGTCTTAAGTTCAACTTTCTGCAAGGGAGGGGAGCTGGAGGGTTGGGTTTTGTGTTTGTTTAAAAAATATTGAGTCATCATTTCTTGGTTATGGATTTCATTTTTGTGAAAATTAAATCATTGCAAAATATTTCTCATTGGAAATGCACTCCTTTCAATAATGCATTGAGGTATCTTAAAGCAACTGAAGTGTTCATACTACAACTGTGAAATATTTTGCTTTGAGTAGTGCTGTATGTATACAATCTGAATCTCTATCAGATAGATCCAGGACACTGCTGAAATCCATCAGAGCTTTGTAATTGACCACACCAAGATGAGAATGGTCTATTTGTATAGATATAAGCATATTCTTTCTAATAAAAAAAATAACCATAGAATTGACAATACATTATATAAAGCCTTAACTAAAGAGCTTTAACTGCAGTTTGATTTACCAGTCACTGGTCAGTACTGCCAATCACTTCATGTCATTCCAACCTCACATTTTTGCTTGATCCTTCCTCCATTAAAACAAATGTCAAAACTCTCCCATTAAGTTCATCTCCTTCACATGCCTTAAGGTAAAAGGAAACACTTTTGAAGTTGGAGGTGCCATATCTAGAATAATATAGTCTTAAAGAGTAACTTATACTGGGCTGGTCATGTAGATGTATAAACTTGCATATAGCCTTTGTATCATTCTTGAAGGTTAGAAGTGAAGTTTCCCCCATTCAAATAATCTCATAAAAATGTACAGGGCAAATTTTCTGGTGGGATGCTAGTTTAATTTTAAGTTAACAAGCAACATATTCTGAACTGGATTCAAAGGTGAATGCCTATCCACCCTGGGAGCACTTTATCCATTCTTTCCCATGAGAACACCAGAACCAAAGTAAAGTATTCAATGAAAATGTGTTAAAGTGTTCAATGGAAACAGTCCCTGTCTTTGCCTGGGACTGTTATTCAGCCCTGGAAAAGCACAAAGCAAACATTAAGTGACAGAGCTAAAAAGAATACCAGTATCACTCTGAAATATAGAGCATTTGAGGGGAAAAAAAAAAGTCTTTCTTCTCTCCCCTAACCACTATTTTATTTTTAACCTGTGGGGACGCAGAAAGTAGCAAAAAATGAAGGTTTTTTTTTCCCAATTTATTTTCTTCTTTGAGATATCAGATTGCTCTCACACCTCTTTCCTGAACCACAGCAGGGTCAAAAGCACCTATTTAGGCTTCCATAATTTAATGTTTTTCACATTAATATAAAAATAATATAATCATAGAATTATTTAGGTTGGAAAAGGCCTTTAAGATCATCCAATCCAAGCATGATCACATACCTTGGCAATTTTGAAAAACTGTTTTGCACACTACTCTAGACATTTATCAACTACTAAATCATGATTATGTTACACTGCTTAAAGCAAAGGCTCATTGCAGCGTAACACTAAAGGGTCACCAGCTCTAATTTGCACTTACAGAACCACTCCTGCCCTTCTCTGCACTAAGGCACATAACCTCCTAATAAGATCATGAAAGTACTGACTGAGAATGTCAGGGCCGGGGTTAAATTTTATGTTTACTTAATTGTACTTCTGATTTTTTTTTGTTGGGCAGCCCCAAGGTCTTTGCCATAGCAGAGTAAGAGCCTAATGAACACTAAGTTTGTGTCATAAAAGGAACTGCAACAATAAGAAGAAGATAAAACACTGTGTATTTTTGTGAAAGCGAAGCTTTGGGAATATTTGGGGAATATCCACTTCAGAAGAAAAAATGTTCAGAATTATCATCCTTTAATTTACAGTACACAGCTATTGTTTTAATACAGAATCACAGAAGGGGTGAAGCTGGAAGGGAACCCTGGAGGTCATCTGGTCTAATCCCAGCTCAAGCAGGGACACCCATGGCAGGTCTCCCAGTACCGGGTCCAGTCGGTTTTTGAATATCTCCAAGGGTGAGACACCACAGGCTCTCTGGGTACTGTTCCAGTGCTCAGTCCCCCATACAGCACAGATGTGTTTCTTTATGTTTAGACATAGCCTCCTACATTCCAGTTTGTGCCCACTACGTCTTACCCTGGCACCAGGCACCACTGCAAAAAGCCTGGCTCCATCCCCTTCACATCCTTCCTTCAGGTGGTTACAGACACGGATAAGAACCCAGGAGCCTCCTCTTCCCTAGACTGAACAGTCCCAGAGCTCTCCCAGCCTCTCCTCGCAGGAGAGGTGCTCCAGGCTCTTGACCACCTTGGTGGCCCTGAGTTGGACTCTTTCCAGTACGACTGTCTCTCCATTGTACTGGGGACCCAGAACTGGGCACCATGCTCCAGGTGCAGCCTCACCAAACCAAGCAGTGAGGGAAGATCACCTCCTGACCTGCTGCGATACTTTACTTAACGCAGACAAGACTGCCATCAGCCTTCCTAGCAGCAAAGGCACATCGCTGATTCACGTTACTAGTCTGGATGCAAAAGCTCACCATCACTTGCAGTGAAAGCGATCCTTCTTGTGTCGGCACAAAAGTTTTCTAGTACTCTTCAATCCTCACAAGAAGACACATTTTTTGTGCAGTTTCTTTAAGGCAGAGTACATAAAATTAAAAATTGGCATGGAATGCTAAGACAAATACTTTCATTTCCAGCTTGCTACAAGCAAATTCACTAGAAGTATGAGTCTTTCAGGAGTTTCATAAAACAAATACCCTGTTCTAGAAAAACTGTACTTTGCTTTACAGATTTGTTCATGAAATACTATGGAACTATAAAAGTCGTATACTATCAAACAGTCAGAAAAGATTAATTCAACCCTCTGCAGAATTAATATGCAATATCGAAGGATTACACTTGATCCTCTAATGATGTTATGATACCCTATGGAGAGATTCAACTTTAAAACATCAGCACATCCCTGTTGATGAAAACACTGCTGAAATTGTGTCTTTTTAGTATATATATGGTATAGTAGGTTGTCACAAACTACCTTCTGCAAGTGCCTTTTTTTTTTTTTTTAAACAAATGTAAAAGTCTGAATTACATCTAAGTATTAAAAACCAAGTACATTAATCCAAATTACTTCCCAAAACTGCGGAAAGATAAGAAAAAAAGAAAATGCCCCTAACACACTGAGTGAGAGTAGAGTCTTCCTTTATAGGAAGACATCGTGTGAAATCTTGGCTCCACTGAACACCTGTTGAAATCAGCATAACCTGTTTCTATAGCTACAGAAAAGTCGCAGGAGTTGTGTTCAGCCATCATTAATCATAGCTAGAATTTCCAAAAGTGCCTAAGGACTTTTCTATCAAATAGAACCATTATTATTAACTCAAATGCAATTCATTGATTTTCTTAGCATAATACAGGTTTATTTGCAAGCATACACACATTGGAACCAATTCTGAATGAAGGTTGAAACCATTTTGTTCTAGTAAATGCAAAATAAGCCCCAGCAGCAATTATCATTATTTGTTGCTTAAACAAATACTATGATTTCATGGGGAAAAAATTAAAATGCATTAGGTCCTGCTAACACTTTCGAGCATTGAAACTATTCCCAAGATGTTCTTGCTAAAATAATGACTTGAGGAAATTAGTCAAAGATGCTTCCCTCCACTCCCGAATACATACTATGCATAGATGATCATCCTACATGCATTTCAAGTCACTCTTTTGACTAAAGACTTTCAGAACCTATGGGTCAGCACGCGAGCTTCCTCCCCACCTTTGCTCTGCTGATTAAATAGCAATTAAACTATTTTACCCATTAAGCTACTTCATGGTATTTTCCTGTACAGTTTCGGGGTTTTTCTGCTAGTTAATCTTTGACCATCATTAACACATTACAACTAGAGGAAACAGAGTGATCAATTAAGTGATTAGCTTTGCCCTACCAAGCCCCCTAAAATTACATGGTTCAGGCTTGACCATTGTACAACAACAAAAATGAGTAAGACTCATTTTACCACATTATTCTTGTTTGAATAGTAAATGACCTACAACCAACTCGTTCAGCCTTGATCATGAAGAACTACAAATTATTAGCATTATCTTGTGGGCTGCTTCTGCTCGCACATCCTTTCTGCTATGAACTCTCCTACACCACTTGAAGCAACAGTATTTATAAGCCATCTACACAAAACTGTTCAGAGGAAAACAGATTACAATTTATTTTTTTTTTTAAACAGCTAAAAGACAGCAGCAGCACAAGGGGTAAGAAGCACCAAGAAGTCAATAGCACTCAGCCTCAGATATAAAGAGGTGAGGAACCATTCTTTTATTCAATGAGCAATCTCACTGAAGTCAGCAGAGTAACAGTGCAAGTGAGAAGAGGTGCTGGAAACTGGCCTATTTTAAGAACCTGAGGATCCTTTCTCATTAAAATGGATCTTCTAAGAGTGAAATAGTAAGAAACTCATGAATACTAACTCCTCCAAATCTCATCTTTTCCCACTTGACCAGGTTATCCTCCCTTATTTCTCCCCCACTTCAATTACTTTTTCTTCTTGTATATAAAAGACATCTTATGCCATGAAGTCTTGCATCTGGGGATTGGGAAGGGTCTACAGTTCATCTCACTGAATTATGAGACCCACGTGTCCCCGTGACACAGAAATATACCATCTTCTTATTAATTTCAATAGGAAAAAAGCATTTTTATATGAAAAGGGTTGCAAGAATATTCTTGGTTCAGAAGCCAAACAAATTACTGCCATCATCATGAACAGGAGAATCCAGTTACTGGACAAAATAGATCATTTAAACATAAACTGTAATAGTTTCAACCTTTTAATTTGCAGTGCAAGAACAGAATCTGATTCAGAGAGACACAGCTCCCAGTTCATTTCTTTCTTCCCTCATTCCTGACTGAAAATAAGTTTCCTGGAAGTTTGGCTTTTCCTAGGTTTATTCCCTACTTGCAAGTTTGTAGTGAGCTAAATAAGCATCTGTGGTGTTCATGGGTTTCTTTATTATCATATTTGTTATTTGATGGAGATCTTAGACAATCTCCCACTAAAGTTAGAATATAACTTGTGGTAATTTTGCTGCTCAGTACATTTCATCAGTTGCTTGTAGCAACACCCAGTAGTTGAGAATAATCTTATGATTCAGGACATTCCAGAAGGAATTCTCTACACATGCAATCAGCTGGAGTGCAGAGATCTACATATGTGTAACTACACGTCAGAATATGCCCAGCTTAATAGAAGAGGCTGAGACAAGTCAATGTCAGCAACATTATGAAGCTAAGTATCATTACTGCATGCAGAGATTTGCCGATGGTTAAGTCTGAGCTTCTGCAAATCTGCCTAATCATATTTAGCCAATACCTCGGCACTGTTTCGAGGCAGATTGGAAGTGCTCTAGATTTCTCTCAGTAGCATTGCTTTACTCATAAGTGCATGCTCATACAGATTTGAAATGCTACAGGCTTACATTTAGATTTACCTCAAAATACAATTCCTTGTATTGTTGAAGTCAAATATATGGGGGAAGGAGGCTGGGGGATGTGCAGAGCTGACAATGCTGAGTTCTATTTCAGTTTTACCCAAGTTTTCCTTCCCTCTTTTTGTTTACAGTTACAGTAATGATTAATTACACAAACAACAGCCTTGAACTGTCTGTTCTATTCAATGAAATTATGTTATCAGTTTTTACACTGCCAGAACTCATTTTCTGTCTTTGTACTGGATTCAGATCTCAGATTTTATTCTAGCACAAAGAGAAGAAAAAAAAAAAACAAATCAAGGTTGGGCAGCCCGCTGCATATTAGAGATTGCCTTACAGAGCCTTGTCAACAAGTTTGTACTAACACGTAAATAGGGAACAGCCTGTTCGAAGTATGAATTAAGCATGTTCTTTGGTAGTTTCACTTACGTTTTGAATTTTAGTTAAAAGAAAAAGCATTCAAAAAAGTTAATAGTTATTTAAAACTATTTTAAATTTGTTTCAAAACAAATTCCATATTTCTTCTTTGATTAAGCCAAAGGTAATATCAGAGCTGTAAAAGAGCTGTGAATGACTGATATCTGCAATCTTCCATCTGAAGATCAAAATTTTCATGTTAAAAACACACCAGCATCTGACAAATGTGCATACACTAATGCAAAGAAATCACTGCTGTGTTAGACTACTTTACAATCCCAAATGAATAAAGAATAGAAAATAAATCTGCATAATGGGAAGGTAACTCCCTCCATTGATTTAGTTTTCCCTTAAAGAGTCCAGTTCCTTCCTTTATTCCCTAGGAGTTTCTAGAGTACAACAGTGACAGCAGTGTGATGTTCTTCAGTTTTGTTTTCCTTTTTTTTTTTTTAAAAAAAAAAAAGTCTTATTAGCAATTGTGATATGCTTCAATAACTCTAAAATATGCCATAAAGAGAAAAATAATGTGCACTGAAATAGAGACTTGCACTGTCTGGCAGATTGAAAAATATGCGTGAATCTCTTTTGAAGAATCCCTTCAGAAATATTCACCCAAAGCGTTATATAACAGTTCCTACTATGCAGTGTGAATTTACTTTTTAAAGCTAATAGAAAGTAGCAAACTCTTCCTATTATCATTTGCAGGTTACATTTCTTACACAATTGCACTTTACTACTGAACATCACAGAAAACGCAAAGACGACCCAAAATTGCTCTTAAGAGTAGCAGCAGGCTTGTCACTAAAAACCTTTAACTCCTATCTGAAAGGACCACAGGCAGTTCTATACATGTCAATATGGTTCTTTTTCATGGCAGTTTTACTAAAACTCTGCATCTATTTTTGAATGCTATCACAAAAAAAAGGAAGTTCAAGCAGAAAATAACTTTTTTAAAACCAAAAGTGACCAGTAACTTAGGTAGCTCACCATATCTAAATTATGTCAAGTATTTCTTATAATGAAATTCCAACAGATATCCATTCTTATGCTAACACTTCTGTGTTTAAAGGGTTTATTGATAGTACTCATTAGGTTCACTTTCCCTGCCAGCAAATACACAAAACAGCTTACCTTTCAGTATGTTTACAAGCAGCAATATGTACTTTAATAGCTTTATAACATACATTGAAGGAGTACGAGAAATTTTAAATAAAAATTGAGGAAAAGAACACCATCGACTTGTAAGCATATATTCTTCAGAAAAAAAAAATAAAGTTGTAGGTATATGTATTTTATATGGATAGTACTGCTGCACGCACATTTTGCCAAGTAATTACCATAAGTCACAGATACTTCTATGTAAGAGAAACTATGAAATAAAACCATTATGTTAGTAGAATTCTCAAGTGTGGATTGTGCTATGCAGCCTCGATATACGTTCTCCAGGTAATTGGTAGGCATTTCTAGCACTTCATCCTTTCCAAGCACTGAAAAGGCAATATTACTTAACTGGTACACAAAATGTTATCAAGAGGTCATAAAACCCAGGGAGCTTACCCCGGGTCAACAGAAAGCAGCCCAAAACCAAAGTTATTTCCAATGTCCAGACGAGAAATCTGAAAAAGAGAATAACAAAGGGTTTGTGACAAAGCTGACACACAGTACTCTGAAAGGAGCAAAATCAATTGTGACATTTTTCATTTATTTGTAAATGCCTCTTTGGCAGTATGCTCACTCAAAACGACAGCTGACTCTTATAGAATAGGGGAGGTGATGGTAAAATAGAGGAATCCTGACAGTTGCTTTAATGAGATTCTGTATTAGGACCACTCTAACACTTTCCTTCAACAAGGAGTATGCCCTTCACTTTCAATCTTCTATCCCCCTATGTGGAAAGCATTAACCCTATGAAAAACTCTACTCGGCCTCCTCTAATCAGCATCACAGCTCCTCTTCACTATCTCACTAACATTTATCTAGGTAAGCCCTCTCACCAATTCTCATTTTACCTACAAATAAGTAGTGCAGAGCAAAATTAAACTTCAGCTCCAGAGTATTACTTTAAGGAAAGACTGGCAGCAGTGTATGTGTAGTAGAAAGCGACTCCTGAAGCAGACCTTATCTGATATTAAGCAAGAAAGGAAGCCCCCTGAGCAGCCTTTCCCACCCCAGGAATCACACCATTAGAAGGGTTCAGTGCAGGAGCCTCCAACATTCACATTTTCTTTATTGTATGATTTTCTTTATCTTTATTGTAGAGATATTCTCTATCTTATTAAAGTATAGAGAACACAGTTATTTTGGGAACAGAAGTGGGGGTAAGGTTAATAATTGGAACTACGTGCAGCATTAAACCCAGTGTTTCAGGAAGAGGCCGCACGCTCAAGGACCTAACGCTCGAGTGTGCTTACTCTGAAACACCTCCAACCCTGAGCTGTTTCCTTCTCAAGCTTTCCAGCTATAACACTTCCCCCAGCTGAAACCTGCTTTGTAGTATTATGTGACATCCTGTCTTTCAGGGGAACTACATGATGGTATTGAATCTCTCATGGAAGCTTCATGTTTTGTAAAACAGAAAGCAACCACACCTCTCCTGAAATTACTATGAAGAACTTAAATCTCTCTTTTGCATGATGTACACAAGTTCAAGCAGTGAAACACCATGAAGATTTCCACACTACTACTCAGCCTGAGTTTCATAAAACAATTCCGTATTACCCCTTTGTATGAAACCCAGAAAACTAGATCATGTTTTAGGAGATTACAATGACTTCATCTATTCCACAATCTGCAAGACTATCTGTCAACACAGACTGTAAGCACAGATCCTTCATTTTTGAGAAAAATATATAAAAAAAAGGTTCATCTTCAGGAGTTACAAAGCATTAACAAGCACTTTGTTTGACAACCGTAACACAACCTCTGCAGTAATCCACACTCAAGAAGTACTTTCATTTGATGATTCAGGTGCTTCTAAAGAAGTCCAGAGCTTTTAAGTGTGGAAGAGACTTCCAAGGAAGATGTCATTTTTTGGCACTATCAGTTTGAGGACGCAGACTAAAAGCATAACTTCGAAGTATTTTGCACAATTGTTCCAAGTATCTAAGATCTTTAAAAAAAGCCTCCACTGATAGAAACAAGGGCTCTGATGGCTTTCAACACCAGCTTATATTCTCTCTTAACAAAGATCCACTCTTCACTGAAGCATTTTAAAATCAGCATAACAAAGCCCAGCACAATATTAAGTCACCTACTGAGCATATCAGCCCCAGTTAACAAAAATAAAGTACACTTCAAAACAAGTTCCGTGGCACTTGCTGATTAATATCAGTCCTCATCAGTTAAAAGACCTTTCATATTTCATTCTTCGAAATATAGTGCTACTCCCAGCAACCTTTCACATTTTGATGGAAAGCAGAAAAGGCCAGATTCTGACCTCTGCTCCAGTGTGGGAGCACCAATGAAAAATAATGAAGTCAACAGGCATTTACTCTAGAAAGGGAAAAAAAGCTTACTATTTAGCTCCAAGGAAGGCTGCTTTATAATTCAGACAGGTGATCGGGTGGCACAGCAGAGCAATAATGACTAACATCACATACTAGAGGGAGTATAAATTTTAATGATACCACTCATAAAACCCACATTTTAAAGGTTACAAAACAGAAACAAGCTTACAAAGAAAACACATAAGTCATTCAAAGTGTCAGGTTCTTGCTCCTTAGCTATTTTAAGGAATTAACAACCTGCCCATCACTAAATAAACTAGAATACCCTATACCTATTTACGCAGGACTGAAAAGGAGTGTACATTAGAGTTCAGCAAGCACATGTCGCTACAACCTCTATTCTTATCATTTGAAGAGTCATCATCGTTTATACCTTCACCACTGAGTTCATTAGTAAGACCAAACTAAACCACTTGGCCAAATTGTCTTGCATCTAGACAAGATCAGGAGACTACGCAAACAGCATTAAATAGGCCATGTAAATTACACTTGTTTTTCTTACCCAGACACATGAATACACTTCCTATTTGCTCATATGCATTTCATCGTGTTCCCTTCAGTTTCTACAACAGGACATTGACAACAACCACCTAGATCACTTGAATGTTTGGAGTCAGTAAATGTCAAGGGGACACATACAGGAACAGCAAAGTCCATTAAAACATAGGAGAGTTCATTTCAATCATGGTTTTTCAACCTTAGCTTGCAAGTTTTATTGCCTTGCATATAAAATTAAAGTTCACCCCCCCAAAATGGCTGCAAATTTCTCCAGGAGCTCAGGCAGGCTTCTGAGCAAGTCACAACACCTGAGCACCACACTCCTGATTATTTACAACACAAACTGACCCAATCTGTTCCCAACAGTGCTGGTAATCTAGCTATATTATAGCTCATATGCATCTGTTATTAAAATCTACCAAAACACTAATGTAAGCTCCAATATGCAAATAGAAACAAATAACATTATTGCAAACCAAACCAAGTTAACCATCCTAACCCCCCTACCAAAAGCCAACACAGCATTAACCCTACCTGTTCTTCGTTACCCAAACTCACTATTCATAATTCACGGCTCACATATCCTCCTTGTAGGATCCAGCACAAAACTCTACCCGTGTAAGGGTTCAAACCTCTGCTCTGTGCCCATCAGCCCCCCTGATGAGCAGGGTGGCTTTGGGGTGAATCAGGAGTTAGGCTTCTGGATATTGGAGATGCTTACACAAATCTGAAACATCTCAAGATGTACACCCTCATGTGGCACACAAGCTATCAATACAGGACATTTTAAACAGCTGTCTATTAACATGGTCACTTAGGGCTAATAAGCTGCTACTAGCATTGAACTTTAACACATTTAATATTCAAATCCCCAAGCCCTTTTTTTTTTTTAGCTGCACAGGATGTCACAGAAATACTGCGTCGCTTTGGCACCGCCGTTTCCCTGCCTGCCCTTGGACACGTGTGCCATCTCACCAGTCACAGCAGTGGTATGCCAGCCACAGGCCCGCCAGGGGATGCTGAGTTGGGGCTCTTCCACAAGAGGTCCGCAGGCAGCTCTCCTCCCCAGCACACTTCTACCCGGGGCAACCTTCTCCTGGAAGCAGCGTGGCGACAGCCAGGCTCACCAAGTAAATGCATTCACCGCATAAGGCTTTCTAAATACTGGCTCAGATCAGACCAACAGCTTTTTTTTTAAAAAGAAAAGTTAATTCAGCTTTAATACTAAGTTCTTAAGTTCTTCAGTGTTTGAGCTGTTTAATGGGTAACTCAAAGTTGACTTACTTTTTTTTCATAAGTAGGCAAACAGCAAAAGACACCTCAGCAAGGTCACTTTGCCTTGCTGCAAAGACTACCAGGGACATCAGATAAGGCCTCACCTAAAGTCCTTCCATGTTAACGGGAGGATTTCCACTGGTTGAACTTTAATACCGAATGTAGATTTGGGATCAACCACATGATTACAAAGCTCTCACTGGCAATGCCCGCTGGATTTAAAAATGCAAGTTTACATTTGATTTTTCTGCATCCAATCACAAGTTACCAGAATCATTCAGCCTCTTAAGACTCTTAGTGGTTAAAGAAAACTTAACTTTTTGGAAACCAAATACTATTTTCCTAATTCTAGAGCCTTTTCCTGTAGCTCTGGGTCAATTGTATTTAAGTAAACTATTGTATGGCAGTATTATTTACCCAATCTTCTTTTTTTGTCTTAAATGACTTCCTAAAGAAAACAAACACGAACAATGATCTCAGCATTTATATAGCAGTGAACTTCAGATACAGTAATTGTACTGCTGTGAGCTATGGCAACTTTCCCATGGGGGAAGAATGACCTGGTAATTCAAGAATGGCAAAGTCAAAAGTAAGGTAAGCTGGGGGAGGAAAAGGATTTCCCCCCAGGATGAGATAAATATAATTTCACACGGCAGTGTATATCTCTCTTAAGCCTCAGGTGGTTTTAAATTAATGAGATTAGTTCCAGCAGGCAGTGAAATCCCAGGATATAGGATTTAATATTTCAGCAGTTTTCACTTCATCCAGCAAGTACAGTGCAGTCAATCTTTGTGTCATTTTGTTATTGTCCTGGTCTGGGTCTCATTTTCAGACTCCAAGCCTGGCTAAAGCAACTCGTAACTCTGACTTGAAAACTTAAGCGTCATGTAAAGAGCATGCTTAAATGTTTCGAAGTGCAAAGAAAGGAAGCAGACATCTGGAGGAAGAGATTTTATTATTTAAAACTTTTCAGATATACTTTTATAGAAGGCAATTTGATCTTGTAGTGATGTATTTATTTTAAATCAAGGTCACACATGTTTTATCCTGAGCACACAAAAATACAGTATGTACTGATTAGAAGAAACACTGCTTTGTTAAAACATAGTCCCTAAAAGACAGACATTAACACATTAGGATGACCGACTAGTTCAGTATGATTTATGCACTGAATGATTGCTACTCAGCTCAGTAATAATCAAAATGAGTTCCCATCCAGCAACCACCTACTAGACACCCAAACTGGAGTTCCACTCCAGTCCCCAGTTTCACTCACGCAAACTGGCCACAGCCCTCTCTTCCACTCTCTATGATCATATTAGTTTCAGGCTTCTCTCCAAAACAGATGGATTAAATCACAAATCCAGAAAGCACAAAGGTAATTTAATCTCAAAATACAAAATGAGGTCTACTCAAACCTTTCCTTCTAGATTCACAGGAAAAGTTTGTTCTAGTTTTAGCTTACAAACTAGATTAGAATAAAGAGAAATCACACCCACCCAGATGTCATTTTAATTTTTTTGTTGATTTTGCTCTTACTCACGAGTCTACCTGTGAGAAAGTATTCTGTGCCAAAGCACCTCCCCACTATCTTCATTCTTCATCCTCTATAGAGATGTTCTTCCAATTCCAGCTTTCATCACTTCATATTAACCAGGTGTCTTTAGTTGCAGCCAAAAAGTTCAATCATCTTCATCAGAGGACAGAGTGTTTCATCATAGTCTACGACAGGGAGAAGAATGGCAAAAGAAAAGCAAAGGGGAACTGTTCGGAGCTGCACGATCCATTTCCTTTTCCTGTGGAACTGCTGGGCTAGAACCTCCCTGGTACAGAGCTGTACAGTCTAAATGAAAGGCAATATCAGCACATGAATCTGAGGACACAGAGGCCAACACCTAACCACAAATTAATTTCTGGCACAATTCAAAATTTTATAACCATTTGAACCTGATTTGCTTAACAAACAGCAAAGCATTCAGAATCCACCGCTTCTTGGACCAGCTGTAACCTGGACTAACTTAGCTGTAGAGTTATGTGGATGCAACATGAAAGTGATACTACAACGCATTCTCCTGCCGTGAGATCTAAATATTTGCTTACCTGAGAAGTAAATATACTTTTGCTCTTAAGCTAAGTCCAATGAGTACTTCTAGACCTGCACAGAGCAAAGGATGCCATTTTCAATTAAATATAACATGCAAATATAATTTCCAACAATACGAAAATGAAGTACCAAGGTAATTGTTCTGGAAGTACTGCAATTATAAGTGTCATCAGAATGCATTATGCTTTCTGTTGACAAAAGATTATTTTGTAATGGGTCAGGGAACTCCTTTCACACACTTTAATAATCAACACACGAGCTTCAAAAAGGAAGTCTATTTTAAAGCAGTTATGAATCTCTCCCATCATTTCTTTATCAGCCTCTGAAAATAACAGATCTAGCAGAAAAATACTTATAAAAGTATGACTGCAGGGTGAGTTACCTTAAAATATTTTGAGAAGAAAGCAAAACAACAAGAAAAGCCCACAAGTTTTAATGCAAGTTTTAAGGCCAGAAGGGTCAATAAAAGCAAACAATCTGAATCCCACACATAATTTAAAGACTAGAATCCTTATAGACGTACCTGCCACAAGAAATAGGCTTCAGAAATGTTAATAGTTACACAATATTCTAGAATATTTCTGCAGGAAAAAAAAAAAAAAAAAGGAAAAAAACACACAGCTTTGTGATTGCTTTACAGTGTTAATTTGTGAAGTGGCCTTAATCTACTATATGAAAAAATGGTCCTAATACTTGCCTTAACTTTGCCTCTCTCCCCTTTGCCTTGGTCAAGTCCATTTTTGCTACACATAATTTCATGGCTAAGTGAATCATTGCACAAAAGTTCCCTTACAGAGCCTATTATCAGCATTTGGCTGAAGACAGCACAGAAGCATTAAGCTTCCTGGAAAGTGAAAGAGTCGAGCTCTTCCTTTTCACACCAGCAAGCAAAAATGGCCTGATGTTCAAAAGTGCCGGCTGCAACCCCTCTTAGCAGGCAAAGAACTGCAATTTTGACAGCAAGTCATAAACTACGGGTGCCATCTCCTCCATCCACAAAAGTGTTATGTACCCATATAGCTGGTCATATACAAGCAAGCACAAGAAAGTTGTGCCCTGTCATTTAATGCCTGTGGAGGGAATGCAGAACAAAAACCCTAAAACAGTACTGGTGCTAGAAATGGAAGAGAGGGACAACTAGTCCAGCTCTGTCCTGGAAGATATGGGGAAGTAACTCCCACATCCAGCTGCATGCAGATACTTATTTACCTTCTCTATGCTTTCCTTGTTTCTTCTTCTGCCTTGCATGTTTCCCTCTCAATATTCACATGGAACACAAACTATTACACTAAACAAAAACTATTACACTACAAATTTGACTAACGGTATGCACTACAGGGAAAAGGGGAGGAATTTCATCTTCACTAAGATTCCTTTATATTGCCATAGAAATAGTGGAAAGGGTGCACATGTGAGAGCACGTATACTTGTGCAGACATATTGCAGGCAGTAACACTTTCCTGGATAAATGGAAAGCTGCCTTTGTACAAACGGGAAAAATATCCCATAGGTCAGTCAAGGGTCTCCACTTTGCACATTAACATAATCCAATTGCTTTTCTGTCTAGCTTGGGACAGACCCTGCCTTGTCAGAGGCTGGATGTTAGAGATCACGTAACACTAGATGACACCACTGAGGTATGCCAGAGAACAGCAATACTAAAGCTTCTCTGCTTTGCTTGCATTGTAAATATCCTAAAGCTACGCTACTTTGAGGAAGAAAAAAATAACATGGCAGTAAAACATTGAGTTTGAAGTCTCATATTCCCTGAAATTTTTGCTCCTAGGTCCAGAGGGCTGCATGCCACAGCTGCCTGGATATGTCAGGGAAGATTCGGCATCCTTCTGCTGCGGGAGCACGGCAGATGAACCCCGTGCATTAGACGGGGCTTTGTTTAGGAGAGAGTTGCTGGCGTAAGGCTGATGAATATGAACAAAGACAGGCTACAAAGTTGGAGGAAATATGGAAACTAAGATCCAGTTTTGTGATATAAATAAGATAATGAAATGGACAGAGGCTGTCAAGAGAATTTTCACTTTCCTTTACATTTACTAAAATAAGTATTGATTGATACATTCACAGTTTCATTGCGGTGAGCATTAGATTAGGGCTATTGGACTAACTCAATATGATGCATTGCATGACAGCTAGAAAAATTAAACAGCTTAAACTGCAATCTTGTCAGATCTGAGAAGCCAGGGAGGATGCGAATAATCTGACAGGGAGCATCCACAGAGGGCTGGGAAGCACAGCTGGGAATTCAGCTCAAAGTCCTACTGAGCAAATGCCCAGCGTAGTCCATTCGGGAGGCTGAGACTTAAACCCAGACTTCTGACCACTGGGACCATTAAAGATCGCCAGTGACACCTTTTGCAAGCTAATCCTCTCATTCCTGAAAAGCACTCCAGTGACATTATTGGCAATTACAAAACAGAATCCCACTGGCTTACAAAGCTCATGCATAAGTAAAAATGAAGCTTTTGGAGAGTTCTTGAACAGAGCTGCTCTGGTATTTTTATTATTTTACTGACAGATAAAACATCTATGGCTAGAGAACTGGGCAGTTACAAAAAGGCTGCTCCATCACCCTTCAGGTAAGCAAAGCCCTTTGCTTTCCATCCCAAGCCGTCTCCGCACTCCTGTTGGTACAACAGCATTCCAGCAGTTGAGAAGTTACTGGCAGACAAGATTTGTGAACCACCAGACCACAAAGTCTCCCTAGAACTGCCGTGTCTGCTCAGCATATCAGTTTATTTCATACCCTTCTCTGAACAGGACCACAGAACCTCACAACACAACAGCACAGGAGGTCCCACAGACCTCAAACCTAGCAGGAGGTCCCTCAAACTGATCCATCCCATTTGAGGAAGAATGGAATATTTTTAAATAGGTGACAGCATGCCAATGCTCTGCAAGTGTTGTCACAAGGCTTGCCGTGTAACATTAAGATGATTGTACTGGAGGAAATTAAGTGCTGCTACAGTTCACTAAGGATTGTTACATCTCCAATTCCAGTAAAATACTTGGGTTAGTTCACATGACTCCACTTAGACTATGTCTTATGCATTAGTTTGCAGTAGGCTCATATTTTTTAAGAAACAGAAAACGTACAACAATCTCCTTTCTTTACCACGTAAGCAAAAATCATCACATGCACATTAGTGAGAACCTGTTCCAGAGGAAGCTGACAAGTTGTGGATTTTTTTATTATTATTTTATTTCTCTTCTTTCAACCTTACTCCACTGGGAGTTTTCATGTTACATTGACTTTATCACTGCCATAAAGGATAGCATAGACTTTCCACTTCGCTACAATGAAAATCATTTCCGTGCCCGGTCTTAAGCAAATAAGCAGGGAATATGATTTACTTTTGATTTGAAGAGATTGATAACCTTGAGTTTTAAACCGTACCTGGCATTTCCCTGATCTTGACTTGCCATGAGAAATGTAGAAAGTCCTCATCTGCAAATTACTAAAAATAATCAGCTGCAAGATGTGACCTTGGATAAAGCAATGTTAAATTGGCCAGCAAATTTTTCTGAGGCATCACTGTTATTAACTTGCAATTTTTTCATTTCAGTCTGCCACTGATGCTTGGCAGGTTATAATTTTTCATTTTCTCACTTGGCTGATGCTCACTCAAGTAGAGATTATGGAGATAGCGGCAGAGAATTTTTACAAAGAGACTTTTTCCCCTTTCACTCCATCATATCTGGATACAAATACAAGTCATCTTTATGAGGCGGGTTACCTTCTAGGTATAACAGGATTACCATTAAAAAGATCCCTTCAGTACTCCAATGCTAGAACCAGCTCTTACCTTTAGAGCTCAGGAGCTCTCCAGTATCTTACTGGACAGTTGCACAGCTCATACAGCTGCCACCAGTTTGTGCCCACTGGGAACGCAGTGGTGTGACCTCACTGACCTATTTTATGATTACTTTATAGTTAAAATTACAATTGTAGTGGATTTGACATTTCCCTTAAACAGAGCTTTTTCTTTTTTTTAAACATTTTTTAAACACAGTATGTTTGGCACCAAATCCCCTTTCTAACTTAATACCCTGCATTCTCTCACCATTCCTTCACTGCTGCTTTAATGCACAAAACCTGTAATAAGCAGATGCTCCCAGAGATCCACTCCGGAACAACATTTCCTCTGAATGTTTGTTTGTTTTTCTGAATATCCTCTGCTCACAAGGAAAATGTGCAGAATATGAACATCTAATTAAACACAAGTGGATTCAAAACTGTGATTTATGTTGCTCTCTCTGTTGATGAGCAAGAGCACCCTTCTGCCAGAAGATCCATTTTGTGACAACACTTACCTATGACTAGGAAATTGTCCCCCAAGCAACCCTGATGCAGGAATTTTACATTTCCTGATGAGTAAAGCTTGGCAAATATTCGCAGCATATAATATTTTCTACTACTGCTATTCTAGTTAGAGCTTATGCTAGAAGACACATTGTGAAGGGACGCTGAAGAACACATTATGGCCTGGTACATGAGAATCATAAGTCATGGTGAAAAGCATTATCCTCAAATCAGCTGCCACAGTTCACATGAAGCTGAAGACACTACAATATTGTTACCACCAGATCAGCAATAAGTCACAGACTAGAGGTTATTAACACTGCCTGACAAAACATGCCATTGCCTCCATAATTACCCATTTTCAGCCTTCATATTCAAACTATCACTACTCAGAACAAACAAGTATAAGCTTGTTGCTATCACTGACCAACGAAACAAGGTCAAATTTATTTATTTTGTTTTGTCTTTTCTAATCACATTTTCAAGTATTTATAATTATAATAATAATTTATCATTATAGCAACTGTCTTCCACATGTGATGCATGGACTGCCAGTGGCAGTAAGCTTTGTTGTTGAAAATTCAGTAGAATCACAATTTTGGTTGGTAACGACCAATGCCATAAACGGGTTGGTAATGACAATGTTTCTGTGGTCATGACTATACAAAACTAAATTCCTAGATCTAGTTCATTGCTTTTTACCATTGTCTCTGAAACACCTTTAGAAAGGCAACAAACTTCACTCATTTTACAGACTGGGAAATGAAAGCACAGCAGAGAAAAAACATCTTGGCCAATGCCATCAAGGGAAACAGCAGCTGTATTTGACATTGACCAACTCCTCCAAACCCAAGTTCATTCCCTCTTGTCGGGGTCAAAAAGCTCCTGCTCAAATAAGCACAACACGAGAATAGCCACCATCACCCAAGAGACTGAACGCCAAGGTCTGATAAATGTAGGCTGCCAAACTTTAAAGGATATTATGGTTTTAATAGGTTTTGACATACAATAGTTGAGTACAGTGATCTGAAAGAGATCTGTTACTAATAAATTCCACAGATGATGTCTAAATTACTATCTTTGGATCGTCAATCTTCAGAGTATTTATTAGGGATCATTAGAAGAATCTGGTTTTAATACAAAATCAAAAAATCTAGCAAAAGAGACCCTAGACCCCAAGAACTAATCCTTTCTCCAAAGCACAGCCAAAGCCTACTCAACACTTCGAGATTTGGCTTCAGCTCGCTGAGTGAGTTCCAAGCACAGTACAAAGATTTAAGGAAAATTCTTTCAGTTTGCAGTCTTACATAGCTTCCAGTCAGATAAAATATTAGTTTTACTTGGTATTTTTGTTCTGATTCTGGTGAAATACTTTTTCACTTGACTTGGAACTAGGTTGGAAAAACTATACTTCAGCAATATACACTACCATATGCACTTTTTTTTTGACACATTTTTAATTCACCTCCTAAATTGGACGACTCATCAGACAAGCTGATTAGCATTAATTTGCACCTCTGTTAGCGTCCATTTGTTCCAGTCAAAGCATATCATGAGATTTAAGTGGGGTGGGGGCAAAACAAAATAGGATGCCACTAACCTCTATTAGCCAAGTCTGCATTAGTCAAAACAGCAACACAAAGTCTTTGCACACATTTCTTTCCACCAAATTAATTCTATTCAAACCATCAAATTTGCAGCAGGTCTGACCTCAAGTCCACCGAAGTCTCAAAAGAGACATCTTTGGATGAGAACAGGCATGAATTACAGATTGGAGGGGCTGCAGCTCTCTGGCAATCCCTGTAAAGGTCTCTGCTTGTTAAAAGGAAATAAAATTTGATAGTACTACTATGCATTGAGGTTTTGAAAAAACTGTTTGGAATCCTTACAGCCCTGTCTAAAGCTCCTATACTCACATATAGATCAAAGAAATCAAATTGAAATGAACTATGCATACATCTTTTATTTATGCATAAATTTTTCTACAAATTCTCACTAGGAACCCAATTCAGAAAGCTACTTCTCAAGGAAGGAATGCACTAAAATGCATTCCAACGTCCTTTGCTGGATTTTTTTTTTTTTTTTTTTTTTAACTGAATCTGACCCTTGGTTTGCACTATGGCAATATATTTAACAGTTCAGACTCTTCCTAGGTACTTGCTATTCTAGCCCAACTTCTGTGATATTCTACTCTGTGTGACGAGACAAAGGCCCCCCACTCCCTCTTTCTCGTATCATATTTTACTAATAATTAAATCTCGTCTAGACTTTCACTTTTGAATAATGGAAAGACACTAGGCTGGCTGACAATGAAACTATTTTAAAAGTTGAGAAGCTAAGGTATATATTCCAGTTAGTAATAGGTTATTAAAACTTATTTGCAGTATTAACCTGTAGTCCATTGAAAGAATTATTAATCGGTTTTAGGAAAGCAAACTTTTGAACAGTTCAACTCCACATCTGATTGCAAGATCCTGTATGTTCTAGGCTACATATATTTATTTTGTTCAAGACTGAACTACAGGTTCAATCGAAAAACAATTACTTGGATATATCTTCTATACCACCACTTTTATGCCTTCTCAGGACATCAGAGATTTTCACACTTTTGAACCAATGCTAAAAATAATTAAAGGTCAAGAATTTTTGTCCTCTTTTCTTTTGGTAAGACTTCTATCTCATCTTTCTAGGAGTGTCATTAATTAGCTCATTTCAACCAAAAAAAGAACATGAAACGTCCATTAAACATAGACAAAACTGGACTTCAAAACTGAATCATGCCAAGTACCCAGTAGAATGAAAGGAAGAAATTACTCAAGCTTGGCCATCTAGTACATATACAGCTAGGAGGTCATTGTAGAACAACAAAGTGAGATTAAAGACTAGAGCAGAGTACTTACATATTACACTATTGCCTTATGTACTATTTTTGAAAAGTATACTTAGTCTTGATAGAGACACAACAAGACAAAATGTTTTTCAAATTTCCCACTTATGCCTGAATGCCATAAACAGATACCACTCCCACATGAAAAGACATCAGGAGTATTTTACGTTTAGTAATTGATCTGTAATTTAACATTCACAGTTTTCCTCCTTTCTTGTATTAGAATGTAAGCATTTTATGGGAAGCTGTGTGAACTTCTGAAAGCGTGTATTTCACTCCAAGATGAAGACACAACATCGCACATCAATTCCCTATACTCAGAGCTACCTTGAGTTTTGTGCATGGGCCCAAGGTACATTTCTCAACAACCAGTAACAGCGTTATTTTCCTTTCTATAAAGGAAAAAAAAAAAAAGATTTTTTTTTTTTTTTTAAAACCACCACTACACTTGCGCTATAGAGGCATCTTGTGTTTGAACTCACATCCTAGGAAAACTTGTGCTCCTGGGAGTTTCTCATTCTGAAGTGCTGGATTTTTGAACCTCTGCATTAATAAAACAATTTTCACATGAAATATGTTCTTTTTTTTTTTCCTCTACAGCAGACCTTAGAAAAAAATGAAGTGGCCTTTAGGACTTGTTTAAAACATGAAACCTATGTAAAATACATATGCAATTTTAGGGAATTTAAGCTTTCATAGCTTCAATGCTAATAATCCACTCATTTTCAAGATCTGAACTTTTAAGTGCCAGCATGCAAAGCAAACCAAGAACCATGTGTCTATGCAGAACCCCTTTGTTATGCTGAACTACTAACAGAACGATAGCCAGCTAGAACCAACCCCACCACCACAAAACAACTGCTCGAAAACATGAAGAAAAAAGCTTTTTCAACCAAATAAAGTGAAAAAGCATGTCAGACAATGTTCATTTTCAAACCATTACAAGTAGGATGAAGTAAGTTAAATACAGCTTTTTTTTATTATTGAGTTATGGCTTTTATAATAAAATCAAAAAATCCAGTAACTTATCAGAAGTAGAGCTGCAAAAGCTGCAAAAATATTTTCCCTGGAAACGCCACGTCCTCCATAGCCTCTTTGCACACTGCTTTTTTGTTATTTGCATAAAGGCAAAAACACACTTGTCTTGTGCCAGACATACTTGTCCATGTAGTACCTGCTTTTCAAATAGCAGACACTCATCAGGCATCATCCAACACATGTGAATAGCTGTTAGGAAAACAACAATTCGGTTTTGATATGGAAATTTCTCTGTATTTCTTTTCATTCCATCCTGGAAAGAAAAAAAAAAAAAATACTTTTGCACCCTTGTCTGTGACTGAGAAAAAAAGACTGAAAAAGCAGTAATTTAGCCTGTTGAACATAGGCTCAGATCTCAGCTCTGTGCCAACACTCTGGTCTGGAAGTAAGACCAGGCTTCAAGGATTGCTCTTGTTAAAGCACTTACATAAACAGAAGATAGCCCAGGCTTTATTCTCAGTATGAATACGCAGCAATGCAGCACGTCACTACTTCAATCACAAACAAAAAAATAACACTTATATAAAACAGTTTTTTTTTTAGTGTCAGGAGCATACCTCTATCTTCCCTTTGTATCCAGAACCACAGATTTCTTTACAGAGCCATTTGTGGAACTCAGAAGGCAGCACTCTGCATCACAGCTCCCTCCTCTCCCTGATCATGCTGTTGCTCCTCTCAGCTACCTCAAGTATTCTCTTCCACAGGTATTCTCCTCTAAATGAGCAAACCCACTAGTATTTTAATAGATTCCCATAATTTGCTCTCAGATACAGACCACTGCCCTATGCAGAGGCACACTGCATTTCACGTCTCCACCTACCCACGAGGTTCCAGAGCCCTGCTCCACCGTAGCTCCCTGGATCTGTAGGTGCCCTGCAATGGTTGTCCCCCCAGCAAGCCAGCATCAACAGGAAGGCTGCAATATTCTGCAAGCCCCTGTTGTAATCCTACACATATTATAGTCACGAAGCATGTACCTCCAGCAGTTCAGTATTCTTTGTTCCCCTTTAGTTACTCTTGGAAATATTCGTGTAAGAAATAGTCTCTGTGGAAGAGTTCACATGGATTTGTTCCTACTAAAACAGTTCTCAAACCAAGTTACTTGAAGCAATTCACTGCAAGGAAAGTATGTTTTCAAACATGCCCAAGTATCACTGTTTAAAAAAAATAAAAGCACAGACACCACACCACCCAAACTTTACAAAGGAATACTGAAACCGATTTAGACAGCAACACAATGTAAGTCCCTGCCCTTCGTTTCACCCAGCATGATGTTTGTGATTCAGAGATGTAAATCTGTTAGCACAGATTTAGAAAAAGGGATGTTTAATAATCCGATGTTTTGATGCAGCCTACGGCTTCTTCCCATCTATGAATTCTCCTCTGAGACTTGACTGCCAGACTCATTTTTCCCCACAATTAGCATGACCAATGGCTTTTAAATTTCACATTAAGAGACAAATAGGAAAGTTAATCATCTGCCAACTATTTTTTTCCAATTTATTTTTTTTTTAATGTCAAATTTAGTGGCCACAAAGGCTGTCAAATTGACTGTGGAGAAGTAATGATACTAGAGGGGATGCATCCAAAGGTGCTGGAGGAGTTGGCTAGTGTCACCAAGACTGCTCTTTATCAGCTTTGAAAATCTGTGGCAACTGAAGGAGATCTCAAAGACCAGCAAATCAGGCATTACATTCATCTTCAAAAAGGGTAGAACATCAGCTCATGCAGCCATACCTCAGTCCCATCTTGCCAAAGCACAACACACGTTTTAAATGAGGAACTCCTGCCTGCACATGGACACCAATCAAGGTTACACAAACCCACAAGCACAAAGGACAACTCCACGCTTTGCTGATGTTAAAACACACTGACATCAAGCGTAACATAACCTGGGACACTCCAGAAGAGCTAGAAACACTAATTTCACTTAGACAATCTGGAAAGAAAACAGTAGCTCCAACAAAGTGTAAAACTTACTTGAAGCCCCACACACAAACACCATCTGCTCTTTTGCAGAAAGGTATAACATTTGAAATAACATTCTTTTCTCTTCCTCTTAAAACATGCCATCACGAAGAGAATAATTTTATTTATATAAAGAACCCACAAAATGAAGGTTCATAAAAACAGGAACATATGGCCAAATAATTCTGAATAGCACTTAGCATATTCATCCGTAAAATAAGAACTATAATGGGTAGATAAATGCACCCAAGCCTATTTGGAAATTGCTGGTATAAGGGTGGTTTTCTTCAAAAAAGGTTTTTGTATTTTTTTTTTTTTAAGAAGAATTTCTCACCTCTCACTCGATTTAGATACTTCTCATTATGGTTTTGAGAAAGTCAGCCTTCTCAAACCACAAACTTTGCCTATAGCAGCTGATAACACACATTAACAATAGTCTTCGGCCTAAGTCAATCCATAAAAGGATTCCTTTCCTTCATAAAATTTAAATTTCTCATGGTCGTTACCAAGATAGATCTTGAAATGAATTTAGGATCTAACATGAATGTAACTATAAAGTAGAAAAGGTCGAGCCCGTGCAGAACTGCAGAACTACTTAGAACATAAAATAAAATGCTTGAATAAAAACCCAAGATGAGACATAATAAAAAAAAAAAAAGGACTGAAGGAAAATATGAACACACATGCCACTTTCTGTCACTGTAAAGATGCAAACAATTCATGGCCAAGCACCTCTACCTTGCATATGCACTTGCACAGGATTTTCGGTAATATCAGAATTGTTTTCTGTTTCTCAGCAGCACTTCATACATGTAGCATGCATTGGTTTCTAAGCCATTAACCACTTTTCACCGCATGGTTTCTTACTAGTAAGTGGCTTAGAATTTTTTGACAGAGAACTAAAGAGGAAAAAAAAGAAAAAAAAAGAAAAACACACATTTGCAGATGTCAACTCATACCTGAATCAATACTACAACAACTACCTTAGTTTCTCTTCAGCATGTATCATGAAACTTCCTGGATACTTGCACATTGTCACTTGAGACAAGCAGCACAACCACCACCAGACTCTGAAGGCTCCTTCCAACTACAGCCTTCACTTGCTCCAGTCTGCTGCAGTATTAGAACCAGGTGGGTCTCACCGCATTCTCATCTAACCTCTGGTCACTGCTTCAATATCCTCAGGGTTTTAAGAAAAAGAGTAGTTCAGACTAGCTCTACTCAATGACATGAGTTAGCTTGGGTCCTTTCCAGTTATTCCGACAGTGTTCTCATTACACTGAAGGCTGATTCCTGAGATTTCCTCCAAGAAGCTGCAGTTCATACAAGACAGTCATATCTCATCTGACTTGCACTTCAGCTTGATTTCTGCTCTTCCTGTCAAAATTCAGTGTCAAAAGGAGGTTTCACTAGCCTGATATAAAATTCTTTTATTTCTTCTTATGCTGCCTACAATTCCACTAAGCCAAAGACCTGAAAGTATCACCTGCTAAAGGCATGTAAACCTGAGCATGCTGCAAACCTCAGAACATTCCTGCTGGTTCCTCACTGCAGGAGCTAATGCATTATAACACAGATTTTCCCGAAATCTCCACAGGTTCTGCAAATCCCTCCTTGCAAACCCCGCAATGATTTCCCCCCCACACGCACGCAGCAGGCTGTGCTGTGAAGCAGCCAGTTGTACTCAGCAGTTTTCTAAAGCAGCCTGAGTGCCTCTTCTAGGAAAGTTACTCTGTGACAGCACAATTTTTTATTTCACATTTCTTTCAGATTCTGGACTTCAACCACCTTTATCTTCGTGGCGCTTTCATGAAATCTTGGGAAGAATCTTAGCACCTGGCATGTTCATCTGCTACTGCTGGATGATGGCCAAGATTAACGAAGAAATTGGGTGTAACAGCATCTTTCCATTGTTGAAGAGTTTTGTTGCCAACATGACTTTCGATATTCTGTGCTAAAAATTGAACCATGTCCATTGCCTCTATTTATTTTAAATATTTTAAGTCCTGAGTTGACTATTAGCTCTGCTCTGATTCCAGCAGTATTCTGTGTTTATAAAGAGCCATAATTTATGCGTTTCTTTTTATACAGATTCATATATTAAATTACAGAAAGACCACTATGATCGTCTACTCCAGCTTCTATACGACAAGGTCATAGGCTCTCAATTATTTCTTATTTTGTCTTAAAGGAAAAATACCATATTTGAATTAATATTTTCCGTTGATGAATATCTCACCATAACCTGCAGTAAATTACCCTCACTGCTGAAGATGTGTTTCTTACTCTGGGTGCTTATTTTAGCCAACAGACCTTGTTATACCATCAGTTTCTGCTTTATCACACAGTTTTTGTTCACAATGCACACACTTAAACATTGCAATCAAATCTCTCCTTGCCTTTCTCTTTGATATTTAATGTATTGAGCTCTTGGAATTTCTCCATTTCCATCCCTTGTTCATTCTTGCAGCTCTTCTCTGAATTCTGACTTTAACAACCACCTTGAAGTCTGAACACCAAAATTGACAGACAATGCTTACAGTCATCTCATTAAAGTCAAGTACAAAGATGCTGTATGTTCTCTGCTCAGTCACATACAGCTTGGATATTCAACCTTTCTCAAGATTTCCATAAATTAATCCTATTTACATGGAAAAGAGCAAACTGAGAAGCTCATAAACAAAAGAGATCAATGGAACAGGCCCAACAATCCTGCCAATTCAACCCCTCTGAGGTCTCTTTCATATTTCCCTTTCCCCACACGCATATGTATGGGTGGCGTTTCCCATTCATTTTCAAGCAGAAGCCACAGAAGAACACTGATGGCTGAGTGCTTTGGCTTTGCATAAGGGAAGAATGCTTCACTTACTGGTACAGAGTCCAGAGTCAACCAGTCTGAGTTAAAAGCAAAGGCTTACTAAGGTCCACGGCCAATGTCAATAAAGTCAGGATGTTATCTTCAGCTCTAGTGTTTTCTCACATTTACCTGTCTCTGACTCCTGCACGTATCCTGTGCTGCTCAGATTCTCACAGAACTGCAAGCACATTTTGACAAGAAACCAGAACAAACAGTGCTTATGAACCTTTATTTTGTTACTTTTTGATGACGTGTTCAGATATTCAAGCCTTTTTTTTTTTTTCTCTCCTGCTAGATTCCAGCTGAACAACAGATCCTACAGCTAACAGAGGGCTTACAGAAGTGTTCTCCCGCACTTGGTCTGGGCTGCAGGCACTTGATTTGATTTTTTGCTCTACAGGAGCTATCCAGTTACCAGAGATGAACAATGACCTCTCCTAGTTCCCTGCACAGAGACATTAACCAAGCATACACAGAAGCAGTAGATGCACATTTGAGGAGAAACAGAGTACTTCAATATTCTAAGACTCTATAAATTGGGTGCATTGTTTTCAACCGACTGTCAGAACACAGAGTTGCTTCTCAGTGAAAGCAATTTTCTATGTCAAATTTCAGCCCTCAAACACTTTGGCAATGCAGTTAGGGTACATGAAAGCTTTAAAGAAAGTTAAAGGAGAGTGGGGGAGAAGAGCAAAATATTTCTCCTTGTTTCACTTTACGAAGTACATAGTAGGAGTTTAGGAGATGGTGTCAGGGGTTTTTGTTTTGTTTTTTACTGTGAAACAGCAAAACTATGCTATTTTTCTGCTGGCATAATCTGGAAATCTAAAGCTTTAGAATCTAAAACCAGCACTGATTTGGTAAAAAAAAAAAAAAACAAAACAAAAAAAAACCACACATCATACTCCACACAGCATTAATGAAGAGATGCACAACCACAGCAGTCCAGAAGAAAAAAACACTTACTTGAATGCTCTAACAATCTTAGAATTCTCTCCTAAAAGCTTGGGTTAAATAGAATAAGACAGATATATCAAGCCTGTAAGATTTAGATTCAAAAAAGTCACTTCTTCCAACAAGTTAAATGCACAACAAAAGTGAAACCTCAATGAAAACAAGAACTGCATCACTGTTTCACCACACTGCAGGAAGAAATACAACGTTGCCATCCCCAAAAGGATAAACATTCAATATCTGTTCTGTATCCCACAGCTGGAGATTTGTGTGATTAATTACACCTATCTCCTGGAAAGTGTTATGACTCTTGTTTTACAAACGAACAAATCAAAGTGATCTGCACAGGCATGTGACTTACAGGGATCCCAGTTGTTTCATCACATTCAGAGCCATCTATCAACAGCTTCCTCACATTACACAGCATGCTTCTGGTAAACATAAACATATATACGTATGTGCCTAAACACCAAAACAAATGTCAGTGTGTGGGGGAGAAACAGACTAAGCACTGGTTCTGTAACAAAATACATTCTACCACAAGAATGCTATCTTGGCTAGCAAAAGAACACTTAAAGTAGGAACTCCAGTGAAAAAGTTTGAGGACCTAGATGATGTCTATTTGACAGATTAGCCATAATGAAGATGTACAGCGCACATCCCCTGGAGGGTTACATGTGCATCACTAAGCACTACTCTTTGGAAAGAAATCTGCTTATCAAGGGGGAAAAGAACACTTTAAGGGTCTATTTTTTTCTAGCTTGTATTTATGCCTGGAGGTTATTTAAGAAGGGGAAAAAATAATGCAGGTATGTACCGTATTAAGCAACAAGCTAAGACACTGGCTAAGATTAACAGGGCGAGAAGTCATATGATGTAGCATGACTACTGAGAGCTGCTACCACAAAAAATCTGCAGCTTGTGACGCTCACATGAACCATGATTTTATTTATTGTTTAAACCTATCTAGATAAGTCTGGTATTTTTACCACTTAACCCTTTTTTTTCCTGTTTTAGATAAATGCTCTGGACTAACCTCTTCAAAGCAAACAAAATAGCCTCCCATTTGTCCAAGCAGAAGTATTGCACCACTACCAAGCCAACTGGCCTGTTAATATTGTCTCAGCTAATATCTTCAACAACGTAAAATTGTTCCCTAATATTTATACCTGAAGGATGAGAAGAAAATTGTAAAGTTTAGACAGATGTTTTAGAAAAAAAGTGATGCAACTTGGAGAAAAGTGTTTCTGCAAGATGTTTATTTGCTTATTTTCCTTAAGAAAAATATTTTGTGTATAGCTCTGCAGCACTAAAAAATTACAGCTGAAGAAAACCGCAAAAGGTCTGCTACAAAAGACCATTCTCTGGCTTGTTTCAAGTGATTAACTTTTAACTTCATGGTAGATTATCATATCGTTAAAACATTCAATCCAAGACTAAAACTCAGAAGATGCTCAGCCTTCATTTTGTCGATCCCAGAGATAAATGCTGAATTAATGGATGCATTGGGACTCATATGAGAGCTCTTTAGATTAAGATTCTAAAAATATATATTGCATTGCTTGAGATACAGGACGCTGGCACTGTTACAGTATCAGTCATCTAATGCTTTCCATATGCTAACCACTGAACAAATACATTTGCCTGTAAATGCAAGAACTACGTACCAAATAATAAATAAGGCAACATGATACAGGCTGTTCACATTAGGACAGAATCTAAATTCTTTATTTCTTCCCTTGAATATGACCATCCAGATGACTCAGCAACAGCACTGCAACTTTCCGCTGAAGTCAGCAAGATGCCTCAGCACCCTTCAAAGTGTCAGCTCCGTTTTAATCCCAATTTTGAGGCCACCTCCATGAGGGCAGACTCGCCATACAGAATCCTCCCAAAGCCCAGTGGCTCCACCGGGATGGAGAAGCCAAGGCACTGGGTTATGCTGCGGGACTAAAACCAGTGCTGTTCTATATGGAAATCAATGAAATTGCCCCTTCGTGTTTCAGATAACCAAGGATGGGGCAACACGCCTCCACCCGGCTCATCCTTTTGACGGCTCCCAGAAAGTTTTCAGCATGTCACATCGCTTTTTGCTTGGCGGTCTTTTAACATTTACCAGCTTCGAGGAGCCAACACCAGCCAGTTCCTAAACCTCGCGGAGCCCAAATTTGCGTTAAACTCCCCCGAGCAGACAGCGGAGCCCCCCCAGCACCCCAAAACCACCAGCACGACCCCGCGGTGCCCGCTCACCTCAGCCTCGCAGCCCGAACGGCGGCTCGGGGCTGGTTTTTATTACCATTATTACTTTTTTTTATATAAAAAAGTGACTTCGGAGTTAAGTTTAAACCCCTCCGCGGAGCAGCTCCGCTTTAACCCAAGCGCGCCCCAGCTGACAGCCGAGCTCTGAGGGGGGACGGGACGGGACGCGGGGACCGCTGCAGCAGCGACCTGGCCCCCGCCCCGCCGCCTTCCTCCTCCTCCTCCTCCTCCTCCTCGCCCTCCTCCCAGTGCCCCCACGCCGTTACCTGCCCGCCCGGTGCCCCGGCGCCGTACGGCTGCCCCGCGGCCGGTTTTCAGCAGCCGTAAAGCGGCGCCGCGCAGCCGGCGGGGGCCGGGGCTCGGGACGGGCCCCCCCGGGTGTGGAGCCCCCGCTGTGGGGCCCCGCCGGGCCCGCCCTATGGCCGCCCCCTCTGAGGGCTCAGAGAGCTGGGGCCCGAGCAGAAACGGGGAGCCCTTGAGGGGAGGAAGAGCGCAGCAGGGTTTTGGGAGCCCCTGAGTCCAGGGTGAGAGGGTTTCCCCTCACCTCAGCGTGATGGGGGTGTGCAAGCCCTGCTCTGAGGCTCCTTGGGGATAGTTTGGGACACGGGTGGTTTTACACAGGCACAGGGTACGTGGTAACATACAAGTGAAAAGTGGGATGCCAAGGGCCAGGCAGCCCTCATGCCAGGAAGGGCGGCCAGGTGGGCGATACACAGCCATCCGCAGCCCAAACACCAGCACCTGCCAGCTTCCCCCTGCACGGGGCTACAGGTGGTTGGCTGCCCTCATTACACCACTTCCACAAAGCCTCTTAACGTCCACAGGTCAACGCTGATCTGGAATACAGCCCCATTACAATACTGTCTTCTTGTAAAACGGAGTTACCTCAATACAGATTAATGACTTAGTTCTGCTTGGGAGCGTTCTGCTGTTCGTTCTGTCCTAAATCTACAATTTGTCCTGTAATCCAGGATACTGCTATATAAGCTACAGAGCTTCAAAAGGCAGGCGAACTAACAGCCTGTTAAATTTCACTGTCTGAAGTCAGGGTTAGTATTGTTTACCCTAAGAGAATTAGGGATAGAAGTATTCATTTTATAAAGAGAAGCATGTGTCAAGCAGCATTTCCCAGGATGGACATCTATGACATATCCCCACCCATGGAGAGAGAAAAAAACCTCACTGTTAGGAGGTTTTCCCTATTGGATGATGAAAGAGCTACTAATAAAGAAAACGAAAACATCTTAACCCAACAGCTACTGCAGAGAAAGCAGAAACAGTGTTTCAAGTCTCCCGTGCATGCGGTATGAATACTAACAGAAAAAAAAAAAAGAAAAAGATTTCAGGTGTTTATAACGGAAGTAGCTTCTGCTAATAAAGTATTAATGGGAAAGTCTGGTTGGACTGCTATAGCTCTGAAAGCAATTTCAGAAAGCACAGAGCAATGCAATCACTGAGGAGCAGGTGAACTAATATACAATCCTCATTAATGAAGCAGTTTTTCCAACACTTAGCAGAAGTGAAACTGCAACTTGAGGCTTACTTTTCTTGCCCAAAGGACCAGGAATTTATCAAGTATTTAGGTGTATAAACAAATTTACTCAGAGCTTGATTCTTCAGTTTTTATCCACAATTTTCTCCCATTAAGATATTCCAACTCTGCTCCTTCCTACACCCTCTTCTAAAAAGCACTGACAGGTTAGAGCCACAGCTATCTACTGGCTTTGTTAGTCACACCTTAAGTACAGACTTGAGTTTGCTGTGCCACATAGCTTGACCTAATTGTTCCTGCTCTGTCAGAAAGGCTGAGACTTTAGTTCAAAACAGTTTTTCTACTAGTGGAGTTCTGCATTTTCTTGCTTCAGCTGTGAAACAATGTTAGGTAGCACAGAGCTTGGCTTAACTGTGAGCTAACATGGCAACAGAGGAATTGTCTAAGACCAATTCAGGATGCCAGCTCTTAGTCCACTCTGCTTTCCCACAAGGATCCAGACACAATAGGTAATCAGGAAGCCCACTGCCTGGAGTCTCATGACTCCACTGCACCTTAGTCAAATATTCCTGGATAGGCCTCTTACTTTGAACAATGGCAAAAAGTCACTCAAATCTAAAGTTCCATTCCTCTTTTCCCTAAAACCAGCAGGTAAACATAGCTGCCCAAATCCCTGCCTGCCTGCCACCATTTTAATAGCTTCTCTTTTCCCCTAACATTTTTGCCTGGGATTGGCTTTCCCCTTGGCAATGAGAAGAGCAAGTATGCTCTTTCCACTGTAGCAATATTGCCAAAAGGGAGAAGTTTGAGTCAGCTGGCAAGGAAATTATTAGTTTTGGTTTTTTTTGTCTTTTTTTTTTTTCTAGAAGGGAATCAGGACTGCACACTCCAGAGATGCTGCACAAAGCAGCAAGTAATGTCCCAGCATCAAGGAAAACAAATAGATTTGCTCTACAAAGAAAAAACTCTAGGCAATTACATTTTGCAAAATCGTCATGTGACATGACTGGAAAAGGACATGCAAGATAGTCAAATATAATCTTAAGCCTCTCATAAAGCTTTGCTGAAAGAAGAGTATGCATAAGATAGCACATCCATACAACAATGAACTGTGCACATACATCTCACCTTATCAAAAGTATCTCAGGTAACTTGAAAATGTTCATGGAAACATGGAAAAATAACTTTAAACTTAGAGACTTCCCTAATTTAAGACATTTATTTGTCAGTCTTGAGATACTGTATTAGGCAGAAAGTTTCTGCTTTACAAGAGTAAAAAGAATCCATTTGGTGTTTTTAGCTACTAAATTTGAACTGCTCACAAACATCACCTTGTTTTTCTCTGTAAGTTAAAGGTGGCTAGGTAATTTTCCTTTTTTTTTTTTCCCCTTCCTTTTTTTTTTTTTTTTTGGTGTTTTGTTTTTAAAACCAGCCTGCTAAGTGACTTAGATCAAGCAGTTAAATGAAGCTTAAGTGCCATCTTGTGGCTAGATCACAAGATACCGTTTCAGGTCATATAAAAAAAAAAGAAATACCGATATAAAAATCTCATTTATAAAACAATTTACAAAAAAAAATAAAGAAGATCTACATAGTTCACACATTTATTTCACGCTCTGAAATTATCTTCGAGTCCTTGCTTGAGGACATGGATCAACCTTGTTGGCAGGACTGTCTTCCACTGCAGGATGAGGGCATTCAAACTAATTTTAAAGGTGTGAAAGGGAACTGCAGTCCTGCCCCTTACCATCCACTTCTGCAGTATTTAATCAAGGAAGCTATTGAGACTGACACAACTTGTGGGCATGACTGGAATGTCAAGTCTTGCTTCCTTACGTAGGTTAAAGACACCACACTTTCAATAAGGAAACCCCACCTAAATAAACGAGAACTTAAAAGTACCTGCAAAATGTAGTTTGAAGGTCTAAAATTTTTTATGAGCTTCTCATAGTGAGGAATTAATTGGATATATCTATTTTACAAAACTAATCCATGATTCAGCAAGAAAATTAATGAAATGAACAGACAGAACAGCTGCCAAGAGTGGTCATTTTAGACCTAGCAACCTTGGAAATGACCTTTTAAATAATGAATTTGGAGAAGTACACTACAAAGAAATAAAAAGTGTGTTCTCTGCCTATAACGTTGAACAACAGGAATTACATTTAAAGGGTTAATACATTACATGTATCAAGCTTGCTAGAACTGCTTATTACATAAAAATAATCCTAAACATTGACCATACCTGCCTCAATGCACATGCTAATGAGTGGTTAACTCCAGTTTTGTTCAGTATTTTTCCAACTCACTGTACATTGAAGTACTCCGATCCACTGAAGCCAACATGGAATTGTGCAATATTATCAAAGTAAGAAACAAAGTACAAAATTAGGCCTAGAAGGCTAGTGTGGCCTATCCAAGTACTTAGAAAAAGGTAACTGAACAAAGTAATGCAACCTATTTAGACAACTCTAATTATTCATTATACCATAAGCAGTTAAATATTTCCTAAGAATAGGAGGCATCTGAACATACATGCTTTACACAATTGGAAGCATGTCAAATTTTTGTTGACCTATTTAGGCATATATAGCAATGCAAGAGAAGCACGATCTACAATTAGACTGGAGGGTTTTTTCTTCCTTGATCTTATGAAGTGGAATAACTTCAGGAAAAGCAGGTGTTTCTGATTTTATTGAAGCTTAAGTTAAAGTAGGATTCTTTTTGTAAAGGAGAATACTCCTTACTTAGTAGGACTATCACATTTTCTTTTCATTTCAACTTGGAGAAATTTAAAGGTAAGTTCATTTCTCATCTACACATTCTGCATTGGACTTATAAAAATAAAAATAGGCTCCTTCTCTCTCCCCAGTCCCCCAAACTGTTTGTCCCACGTGTGCCCGCTATTCCTCTTTCAATTTAGAAGTACAGAAGAGCAAAGTGCTTCGCTCAAGAATCACTTCCATGCCCACACTGGCCCAGTCTTTCAAGCAATGTTCTCCCAATAAATAATCTCCATAATGTTACTGTTGCTTAAGCTGTTATAACAAACAAAAGTTGTCACTTTTGAATTAGTGAGAAACCCATGCAGTACCATCAATTACCATGAAGTCCTTGAGACTGTTATATGCATTTTCACAGGTTACTAAAAGCAAGTTTCTTCTGTCAATGACTGTAAGATCAGGCTTTTGAGTTCCTAATAGGTGACTCGTATATAGGAAACTAGTTCAGGATGTATATTTCATGTTCATAGGCCAACTCACAAGAGATATAAATGGGTAAATATAAACCAACATGACTAACAAGCAGGTCTCCACAATACTCAAGGCTGTTTCACAGAGGAGTCAGTTCTTATGATAAAGCTTATAAACACATGTTATAGAGGAGAAAACCTGCCTCCTACTTTTTTAATTATTTAAAGAATAATCACGTCACTGGTGGGTTTTAGAAGGTGTTTGTGAATTGAAACAGAAAATGAGACTGCAGAACCTGAGCCTTAATCCTCCAATTTAATTTCCTTTAATCTTGCTCATAGAATATAACCTCTTTTTTAGCTATCCAATTTTCCACCAAAGCCCGTCTGTTTCAGATCCTCTTATGCCTTTTTTTTTTTTTAACCACATGCATTGCCCTTCTCCAGGCAGGCTTCCCCCCTGCCCAGGTTCCTCCACCTCACGTTCAACACACCATTTGGTTTCTAACCCAGGATGCCTAACAATAAAACTAGAACAGGAACAGAAGACACAGCATTGGAAGTGGTCATTTGGCAACCTGCAGGGCTCACACTTACAGCAATACTCTGAGCACAGGTAGGGTGGCTAACACAACATTAAGACTAAATAAAAGACAATTTATATTCACCCCCATTGAGGTTTGAAGCTGGGATAGGTAATTTGCACCAAATGGAAGAGGAACACTACAGACTTTAGTGCTCCAGGCTTTTCTGGGTCTTGATCATTTAACTCATCATGGGGTTTCTTCACTCAACCTGACCTCCAGTTGTATTTGAACAAAAAAGATAACTTCTGAAAGGGACTGTGGGGAGAAGGAGAAAACCCCCACTTACATAATTGGTTTATTTTATCAGGAGCTGCATTATGGTCAGTACTAAGCAAGAAAAGACACTGAAGCAAAACAGCAAACCAACACAAATGTAAAAGTTTTTATTCTTCATTAATCAAAACATTTCATTTAAAAACAACAGCCCTAGAAAAATAAGGGAGAACCTAAAATCCCCAGTGGCTTAGACACATTCCATTTGGTGTGATAAAAGACAAAGACCCACATATCTTACAACATGTAATTTACTTCAGAGGACAGTAGCTTATAGCCTATGATTTTAATGATTGTCCTACAACTGATCATTTTGTGAAGTACCAAATAAAGTGCACTTAAACTAAATATTATCCTCTTACCCTTCCAGAGAACAGTATTTCATTTAAGCCATTCAGATAAAGGTAGTTTTGAGGGTTAGAGGTAGATTTGAGAGCTTGTTCAGTTATTTGAGCTCCAAGACCTAGGGCTTATTTAGCCTAGTTCAATCTTTCTAAAACTTCTCATGAACTTTAAAAATCAGATTTTTATATATATACATACACACATATACAAAAACATGTATATCCATACACTTGTGTATATACACATATATGTTGCTATAGAGCCTAGTTTCGATTTTCCATATACCAGTACATGTTGAATCAAGAAAAACTTCCCACAGAGGAGAATCTTAATCTTTTACCACTCAAAATAATGATACTGCCAGCACTCATAACAGGAGGAACACATATACGGCCTTTACTCAAAAATGCTACGATTTGCCCTTACAGAATTAATTGAAGAACTGACATCTGAAAGAGCTCTCAATCTCACAGGACTCATTTTCTCTTTACTCATTCTGTACCAACTTGAAAGACAGAAACATTTAACGGAGACTGTTCCCCAGACATGCATTGTTTTTACTAATATTTTCACACTGTGGTATAGCAATCCTGTCCAAAATCTCATGGCAAGCTGCATCTTGAACATAAAATATATACTGTGCCAGCAGAGAAAATTGTCTGTTTTGCTCTCATCTCCTAGACATATCAGTGAATACCAGGAAAGAATGTCAGATATGCTCATCAGTCACAAATAATTACAGATCCCTATCATCATTGTTTTTCTCCACAATCACCTTATCTCTGACAAGACATAAAAAAACAGTCTACAAGTTATAGGAAGGATTCATCCCAGCAAGTTGACTGTCACAGAAGTAAGAAAAGAATAAACGTGTTGACCAAGTGTTTTTTTTGTTACTTATGAATAGAAAGGAACCTGTTGTTTTGTTTTGGTTTTCTTTTTAAATCAACACAAGCCTAACTAGCTTCTGAAAACCTCTTTGCATTTTCAAGGTTTCATCTCATTTTCAAGATGACACCTACAAATGTTTTCTTGATGTAGTTTGTGATTCTTTTTCACGACTGTTTAAACTGCTAAAAACAAATATTACAATAAGAGTCCTAAGGGGAAGCTTTACCCAGTGATCCATGAGGAGAATCATGGAAGCCTATGCCAAGTGCAGTGCTTCCCTATAGAGGTATATAATTGACTATAGGATTGAAATGACCATATGGAACATATCAGCGGTGGAGAAAAACTATAACTTAGAAGAAATTATCACAAAAGATTCTAAAACAAGGAAGGGAGTTGAAAGTTCTAAGAAGGCATTTCCTGAAAATTCAGAATACTGGGACACGAGTCACGTTTAGAAGGGGAGAGTATTAAGAGAGAGTCTTTGGAAAGAAACCAAACAGGTTATCATAACAATAGTGGGGCACTTGGATTGCTTGGACAAATCACAGCAACATACAAATTTAAACCCTTTCTATTTAAGATCAACTGCAATGGCCAGATGTTTGTATTTTGTTCTGCATTTTTATTAGTCCCACTAGAATATAAGCTCTTTCAGGCAGGACCTGCCTGTTTGTTTGGCACAACCCCCCCTATTATACAATACTGGGTACACACAAATAGGGGTTATACTTACATTAATCCTTTCCCTGAAGCAGGCTGATTAAATAAGAAAACATGATTTTCTTTTTTTTTTCTTTTCTTTTTTTTTTTTTTTTTTTTGAAAACTGTAGTTTTCACATAAATCAACAGAATCAAGAACACTTCAATTTTAACTCACTGGGGACAGGTGTGAAAAAATGAAATATTCACAAAAACATCATTAAGCAAAACCACATTCTAGCAGTAGCAATAGGCTCAGCCCTTGGTGAAACTGTTGGGAAGCAGTAAGTCAAGTCATTAGCCCTCCTATTGATGGGAACAGAACCTGTCCCTACTGTTCTGAGCACCAGCAGATGACTCTAGCATATGGCTTGCATTGCAAGTTCTTGGTTTAGCTCATTTTCGCTGTGCAGAGCCAAGTGAAGATAACAGGTCAACGCTGATTTCCATTCCAGGCCCTCGTTGCTTTCACAGATCCGCAGAGAAGCATTACCCGCTGCACAGAGACCGTCGTGCTGAACTTGAATTGTTTCCTTGCACCTGCTCAGAGTCACGCTTGCAAAAGCTTGCACATTGCCTATTCTGCGGCTGTCAGGAGGCCTGTGCCTACCATAATTCAGACCCAAGTATCTAAAATCCAGGAAAATGCCAGAGTTCTGTGCCCTCTTTGCTGTTTCCATGGTCTTTCCTGCTCACATCATGTGCTGTACCCACAGCAGAGCAGATTCTGTTACGCAGCAGTCCTACGTAAAAGCCTCCTTTTAAATCTGTACCCAGTTTTGTGAGTAGTCTGAACCCTCTGTTAGGTTAAAACAGAAACCCTGTGTTAAAGTATTTTATTTGCATTGCCATAAAAGAATACATAGCAGACAGGCATGAGAGACAGCAGCAAACTGCCTGATTTCAAAGGCAGTTTTAGGTGATTGGCATAGGATGGAGTATGCCTGTTAATACCCTGTTGCAATTATACCTTTACAGGAGAAACATTCACATGAGTGAGAACAAAAAGCCATGCAGTAAAGTTCATCCTATGATTTGGTAGCTGGAATTCTTCAATGTTTTCCGAATATATGCCCAAGCAAAGTGTAACAAAGGGAGTCAAATAGTGTAAACACCAAAAGATAACTGCAAACCTAGTAAGACACCTGAATTTTATCAAAACCATATCTGCTTCTATCATTGCTACCCATTTGTCGCATATAGCTGAAGTAAAGTAATGGCAATAAAAAAAAAAAAAACACAGATTAAAGTGGATAAATTGGAGGAGGGTGTTTTTTCCGGGGCTTAGGTTTTCTTTAAAGCACAGCCTGTACCCGATTTACTTGTCCTAATGCAGGCCAGTGTAAAGAATGTGTTATTAAACCTTTTAATTTCAAACACACTTCTGTGATTGCAATTTAAATGAAAACACATGACTCTGAATCCCACTTGATCTCTTCGCACTAGTGCTGGCAGTGCACAGGCTTTCATTCTAATCAGGATAAACAAATCCATAGCTGAGGCTGGTAAAGAGAAATACATGCCAAATACATGCTTTATAAGAAAATCTTGCCTTTTTTTTTTTTTTTTTGGTAAAATGCTGGGCAAAGGGTAAAATACTGAGCAGTGACTGTAGATGCTAGCCTGAATAAAATCAGAAAGAGCTGTAATACTGGGAAGCAGAAGGGATCCAGAACAGACCTGAGAGAGGTAGTGCTGCTTCAGTGCCTCGTATCAGATGGCAGAAAGGCAGGCTTAGTGTTTTCATTGATTCTCATTTGGGTTGGTATTGTCTTGGGATATTAACAGGTTTACTCTGTGGCCAAGGCTTTGAAAACTAAGGGTGATTAAATTAGCTTTTAAGCAAAACACAACATACAAACTGCTAAGGTGGTAGCCTAAGTAGAACAAAGGACCTTTGCAGACTAACTTCTGCAGACACTCTGCAGGCTGAAGATGCCATCATATAAACAGGTTTTTACTGGTCTGGTTCACTTTCATACTGAGCACCAGTGCATGGAGCAAGACAATTTGCCTCTGAATGATCAGGCTTTTTGACTTGTGATGGTGTAGCTGGATATTTCCAAGGATAAAGATGCTTTCGAAGCAGAATACAAATTGGAGTTCATCAGTGAAAGAAAATGAAGGGCTTATCAACAAGGTGGTTGTTTCTAAGAAAAAGACAGATTTATTTATTTAAAGCACTATTCATGGCAAAGATTAGTCTCATACAGAACTAGCAGGAGAAAGCAGCAAGGACAACAAATGTCACGTTAAAGCAGATATATTTGCTGGTGGGTCATTCAAATTGTGCCTGAAGGATAATCCCAGCAAGATGGGTATTTCAACTTCGTTTAGCAGCATCCCTAGCTGGGATAAGAAGGTCTAATCACTTTATTAGAACAACAATGTCATTAGAGGAGAATTTGGGAAGAAGCAGCTATATTTACTTTTTTTTTTTTTCAATACAGGTTTAGCAGAATAGCTTCAGCAGCCAGCTTGAAGCTGTAGATATTTATGATTTTAATCAAGAACTCTGACTTTGTGGTATGCCAAAAAGCTGACTGTGCAGCAGACCAAGAGTTGCACTGCTGTTGCCCATAAAAATAAAATAAAATACATCCTATATTTGTATCTTTTAGATCTCATGTTTTAAGAATGGCAGAATATAGCTCATTTTCTTTTGCACTTTAAATGCTTTAGAGCAATGTGCTCTCTACCTCCAGACATCATTCCTTTTTAAATAGTACCTAGAATTCAGATAACACAGTAGGATGCATGCAGCTTGACCTTGCCTTTCATGCAGAGCTCCCATGACCAGCACCAGCAGAGTCAGGGGCATGGGTAATAGACTACTTCATTGCAGCTTATCTCTTGCAGGGATAGCGCTAATGTTCTGTTAGTGGATAAGTGTTGCAAACAGTTGTACTAATTAACCTGGATCAATTTTTCATATTGTTCTGTAGCTTCTTTCCCCATATAACCACCACCATCTGTGGCTGAACACAGTGTTGCTGGCTTCTCCTCTGTAGTGCTACATTTTGATTTTTCTATACTGCAAGGAAAAGTTATCCATAAGAACAGCCCTGTTTTCAAACATTGCACTGCTAACTAGAGACTCTCCATCTAATTAAAAGCTATTGAGGGATCATAGCACCCTTGAACCAGGAATCTGAATGCCAAAAAACTATCTTTAGTTCAAGCTCCAAGCTATGTGCTAGTTTTCCTTCTGAAGGGTCCATAATATCATCTTGGAGTACATCATAAAGAGAGGTGCCCAGAGCCTCACCCAGCTAAGCAACACTGTTCTTAGAACATCAAGCTTAAAGCAAGGAATGCGTAACATCTATAAACTGAGCAAAGATAACAAAAGTCAGATACTAATCTTTAAGAGATTGATAAAACTTGTTCCGGTCTTGCCTGTCACTTGATAGTCTCATGCTGCGTTTCTTGATTCTCCTTGCCATTTTTTAGCAGAACTAGAACTGCATTTAAGAATATACCTAGAGAAATTCCTTTCCGTAGCAGGGATAGAAAATAATTCAATACCAAAGTGAGCACTTTGGCATGCCCAGTGCCCAGTTTTTAGCTACTAGGGTGATATTCTTCAGCAGCTTGGAGTATGACTCTTAAGCTGAAGGTGGCATGGATCCAAAGCCATTCTACAGACTGCTTGGCTGCTCAGGAGGATATATCCCAGGCTGAAAGCATAATCATTGTTCTTGATGGTCTGTCACTTAACAGGCTTGCATCAGCAGGCCACCATCAATAAGCTGGTAGCTGCTCCTTTGGATCCCCCTCCTCATTTTCTTCATGGACTTGAAAGAGAAGTGTCCTTGGACAAACATTTTCCTTTTGAAGCCCTTCCTACTCTAAAGTCACCCTGTGCATCAAAATGAAGTGCAGCAAGAATTCAGCATGTTAAGATATGGCTTTCACCAGTTACCATTAACCGAATATTTAAATCCACAAGGTCTCTACTACAGGGGCAAGTGCAACACTTGCATTTCTGGAAGCAAGAAATCAACCACTCTTCAGATGCATCTGCACTTATTGGTGCAGACAAGGTGCAAATTACACCAAGATACCAACCGAGGTAAATCAATATCAGAGCTGAAGAGCCTGCTCATCCGGTCTCACTGTAACCAGCTGTGCTGAGACTGAGCACTTACAAGCCCTTAAATACATACAGTTAGTAGTGATACAGGCACGTACCTGAAAAGCAAAGACAGGTCTTAGCCTGTTGATTTTGCCTCCTCACACTTCTCTACCTGAAACTGAAGGGCAGTGAAGAGGCAAACAGGTACAGCAAGCTGTACTGTAACTGTAGCATTAACACAGGGAAGGAGAAACAGCGGAGACCACAAGCAGTCACCCTTCTTTTCCCATTATTGCTTTCCCTTATATTTACAACATGCCTTACACGCTTTGAATTCACCCTCCATCAACATCACTCATTTCTGACACCAGGCACTGTACCTCTATGGAAGCTGTGATGTAGATTGCAATATATGCTACATCTGGATAGGTTAAAAATAAGGGTGGTTTACTTACTCTTGTCAAAAAATATTAGGAATAAGATATCTGACTTCCCTTCCAACAGTATACTGAGAACACTATTTCTGAAATAATCTAAGCAGTGCTTTACAGAAACTGGGTCTGATGTTTAAGGAGGCAGAAAGTGACCGCATTGCCTTGTACCTACTGCATTCCTGCTACCTAATTAATGTTAAAAACAGCATCTCCCCTGGAAGGTCAAAAGAAGATCCCCAGGCACCTGGGCTACAGTTTGCTGTGCCTGCTGTGTTGCCCATGAGTCAAAAGGAAGTTGGCACAGATGCACTGATTTTTTGATAAAAAAAATATTCAGTCATGATCCAAAATCTGTCTGCCTGTCCCAGTAAGTGAGGAGAAGGGTGGGAAGGGACAGTAAGGAACAGGCAGCATTTAAGACAAAACATTTAATTTAGATAGGGTATAAAAAATTCACTCAAAGCATCTCATCTTCTTAGAACTGATATTTGAGTATTTCATGCAGTTCTGCACTGGGCTCCTTACCGTTCTACATACAGGAGGATCACAGGATAGCACAGGCTGGGAGGGACCGGGAAGGCTGTAGTCGCCTCTCCTGCTCCAAGCAGGGTCAGCACTGGGGTCAGGCCACATTGCTCAGAGCTTTATCCAGTCAGGCTGTGAAAATCTCCACAGGTGGAGACTACACAACCTCTCTGGCCAAACTCTGCTTGACTAGCCTAATGAGGAGAAAGTTTTTCCCCTCACAGCCAACCTAAACCTCTGTTGTTCTGGTTTATGTCCATTGCTTCTCAACCTCCTGCCATGCAGTGCTGTAAAGGGCCTTGCTCTGTCTGCTCTGTAACCTCCTCAGAGGCACTGGAAGGCTGCTGTCAGGTCCTCCATAAAGCCAGGTTTATCAGTTTCTCTGTATTCAGGCGACGCAGCATACCATGGGAACTATGGCTTATTTTATGAGCTGCAGTTCTGCGTCCAAATTATGATTTCCAAGAAAAACTGCAGCAGTTTTGTCAAGAAACCAAAGAGCTCACATCCTTGCCAGAAATATAAAAAAACACCCTACATACAAAAAAAGACTTTTTTAAACCAGCCCTACTTGGCAAATTGTACTTTTAAAGAGCCCCACTCCTGCAATACTAAAGCTCTAATACCCACCTCCTGTTTATCCCAGTACCTCAGCCATAAGACTACTCTATAAGAACAACCACATTCAAAAATAGAGCAGTAAATCCCTAGTAGCATTTATCCAAATATGGAAAAGGCATATTCCATACAGTTTAGCAACAAAAATAGAGAGCATCTGATTTAGAAAATCCAGTTTGCCTTACTTGTTATTTAGCAAACACCTTCTACTAAAATCTTACAGTTTGTTGACAGCAATCTGAAATGTGTTAAAGTAGGATACACATACAGAATGCCTTATTTACTAAAGCAGAATTATTTTTGGAAAAGCTGAATGTAGAACAAGCTACGTCTTGCTCTAATTTACAGCTGAGCATCCTGTTTACATGCTGATGTCCATGTTTACTTCTTTGGATACAGGAAGCTATGCTGAAAGACTTGAAATAATTTTGCCTCACGCTGCCTATCAAGCTATTCCACTTCCATAGGAAACAATGGCTCGGGGTCAAGTTAACTCATGCAGAGAAATGTGAGAAAGCAGAGTTGTTTCACTGCTTTAAGACAATGCCATTTTAGCAGCTTTGCTACAAGGATTTTCTTTGCCAGGCTTCTTTCCCCAATCTGTCTCTCTGAAATGCATACAACTTCCTTCTGGCTCTTTCTGCTCAGAATATTGTTCAAATTATTTTTCTTTCTATCTAAACCTTATTCTGCCCTCTCCTTCCCCCCCTCCCTTAAGGAAAAAAAGTACTAAAATTTTCACAAGATTTGCTCTCTGTCTTCAAGCTACAGTCTTTGCACATCAATCTCCACTATGGAGCTATACACAGCAGTAGTTTCTTTCATGATATTCTTGCATGATTTATTGTTGTTTAATGTACATGTATATCTTGAAACACTGAATGGCTGGCCTTCTAGAGGGTTAAGAGGAGAAAGCCAGGACAGTTTTCCATATGAATCTCTGTGCAAGTGCCAGCTGGATTTTTGCAGCCCTGTGCTCAGCAAAGAGCAGTAGAACAAGAATGCTGTTAGTATTCTTAGAGTGCTCTGAAGAGGAACAGGAAGAGGCAAGAAAATAATCTTACTCTGTACCAGAAAGAAGCGCTAGAAAGTCAAAGAGGAGAATTCAAGCTCCATCCTCCCCACAGCACATAATCAACATCACTCACAGTCACTCTCATGCATCACAGCGACACTAAAGGTAATAAGCTGCACATGAAAGAAGGGAAATACTGAAGAAATGCTGTTACAGTACTTCCCCCTTTCCTCTAGCTCTCCATGCCCTCCAAAAACACCTATTGTTTCCAGGACACTGAAACTACCATTTGCCAAAGCTCTGTCCAGGAAGAGACCCACTTGGCACACATTCCTGCATGTTGGAAAATGTTTATTTATGGTTTATAGCAATACATCCATTCAAATTACTGGGCTTGGTATCCCAATTTTTCATTTACTAGCTTACGTACCCTACCTTCAGATCACAAGGCAGGCCTGAGCCCAGATTGAGCCCTGGAGCACAGGCACTTCTGGGGGCAATACAGAAGTGTTGACGACTCCCTAATACTTCAAATACACATATGACTTCAAGAGCAATGAAAATCACAAGAGATACAGAACAAAGCATGGTATTACAGTGCCATCCTGCTCCTTTTACCCTTGCCTGCCTAACTGCAAATAAACGTCTATTTGCCCCACTACGTGTGCATATCCCAAACCATTATGTGTGTCACAGACACTGCAAAGCGGTATAGTAGTGCGCAAAGTGGAAATCCTACAAACTTCGAGGTTACATAGAAGGGAAAAAAAGACCACTTTCTTCACCTCAGGGGCAAAATTGGAGTTCACATGTGTGATGGACTGAATAATGCTTCATCACAAGAGCCAATTTTCTTCCAGCTCCCTGCAGCTCTTAAAATATAGATCTTAGTTTTGTACCTGATTTGCTAAATGACCTTTCTCTCTATCATGCCTTTAAAAAAAAATAAAAAGAAATGATAAATACACAATTTCATGATTTACCATGCTCACCGGAAGCTAGCTATTTTTAGGAAGGAGTACTATTCTCCCTTAAGAAATATATATCAATATAATACATATATGTATATATAGTCACGTCCCTTCTTCCAGAAGGAGGGAAAGGGGTATTACTTCCTCAGTGAAAATGAAAACCAGAATAAAAAGCTAAGTAGTTATTAACATAGAAGTCATCTAACAACAACAAAATATGTTGTGACTTGTAACAAACAAAAAGCCCTAGGACAGTTTGAGCTCATGTAGCATAAATTTGAGTGTTAACTGTTACAAAAACATGAGAGAGAGGGAAAAAAAGTGAGAAGCATGCATAAGCATTGAATCAATAAGGAAATTGAAATCATATAACTTGAAAGTCAACACTCTTAGATGTTTTCCTACTGCATAGAACTTTTTTAGATAAATAAATATATACGCATATATATATACATGTATATTAAGCAGGACCACCCCATACTGAAACCTTTTCTTCTTTGGATGCATTACATTGCTCTGTTAGAGGAAAAGCAATGTCAGCAGTTACCGCTGCCTGTCCTACCCCATGTCCTGCTCAGACCACCGCTGCCCAGCACCACACAGCACAGGAAGCACCACCCTGTGTCCATTCCTCAGGGCCTCCAGGAGCTGCCTTCCCCTTCAGGGGTTTCCAGCCTCCCAGGAGAGGGACTGTTCCCCCCCACAAGCCCCTTCCTGGAGTGCTGACAGTTAACACACACTTGAAAAAAGCAGAAGAGGGAGAAGGAACCCCAGCAAATTCACAAAGCAACGCAAAAACAACCCCTCATACATGCTCTAACAGACCTTCCTAGTTCAATTCACATCCATTCAGGAATATTGGTAAAGAAACCCTATAAATTCTGTCCTACCTTTTCCTTAAGAAGGCCAAACATCTATCTCCACTCTGATGAGATCTAATTGAAGGTGCTCAGTCCATCTCACTCCTTTATGCCCTTCCTGCAGCTGGTGTGCAGCTGTGGGAGATCAGGGCCCCTGAGCGGTGCCCCTGCCATCCTCTGCCCACCTCCTTCCTCCCACAGCTGTGTGTTTGCCCCCACTTTCTGGGGGTTCCTCTTCAGTTTCTCCCCCTAAGCGGCTGGTACTTCCCTCCCTACCACTTCTAGGCCACGACTGATGACACTCGGGGACTGAAACCAACCCCTTCCATCTTGACACCTCAGTGTGGTTTCCAGGCCCCTAGCTGAGCTCCCAGAGCACCTGGCTCCAATTACCTCAGCCTGCCTTTAGGCTCCCAGGGGGGCAACACTTGGCCATCAAGGCCTGAGAGGAGCCCAGTCCTGACCTGGGGTTTCAGCACACAAGGGGACAAATGAAGCATTATCCAGGCTCTGTATTTGTTAGCGTCTTGATAGTGTCCCCACGGCCTTCAATCTGAAGCGAGAAGTCCAGGAACATTTTGGCAAAAACACAGCAAGACTGGGCTGCAGCAGCACCAGTGCTGTTTTATTAATTCTTCTCACCACTGAAATACACCAAAGCCAAGCCCATAATTCCTGATGCCACTTTTTCATTGTTTACAAAATGTAGACTAGATTTTAAGTTCAGAAATCTCAGCAGTTTAGGTGCATCTGGACAAGACAGAAAATAAATTGTCTAGAGTTAAGACTATGGATATGGATGCTATAAATAAATAAATAAACACACAATCATGAAGTGTTAATTTCTGACATATTGATATCATCAAAAATTTTATTCATGGAACTCAGTGTCATGGGAAAAATGTTGGTTTGAGAGATGCTTGATAGCTTATACAAAACTGACCACTCACAGAGGAGATGATGAACTAATTTGAAGAAAAGTGCTTGATTTATTTGCCTTTGCTCTGTTTTTGTTTAATATTGTGGGAAACTAAAAGTATCTGATTAGAAAAATGAAGTTGAGCCAGAGATACAAGACAGGATGAGTAAACATCCCCCAATGTTCTCAGCACATTACAAACTATATGGTACCTTTTATAACAATGCAGCAAGAATAAATCAACCTTTTGTGACTGAAAGGTGACAATATTACTTGTTCTGGTGTTTTCTGCCTTTCAAAAGATGGTCACTGTTGCTGCTCACAGAATTGAGATCAGGCCAAGACGCGCATTTTAATGTCATTTTGCTCCTTATTACAATTGTTTTCAGGTGACTTTTAGTACCTCATTACCAGCTAGACAAAGTTTTTTCTGGGCTCTGTGTCCTTACAAGGTCCTTACAATGCCTTGAAGACTTTGCATTTCATTTGTACCTATTGCCCAAATGCAGTGTCTTTTAATTGCAAAGTAGTCATAATTTGGATATACAGTGTGACACTCTGTGGTTCACACTCAGGAAGAAGTCTTCAGGAAATTTTCACATCCCAAACTACCTGAATCAGGTTTTATTCACACATATGCTCAGTGTGATGGAAAGACAAACCTCAAACAGGAATTTCAAGCGAGTAAGATCTCTCTCTCTTCAGAGATTGACGTCCAAATTGTTTATAGCACATGCCCTACTTGAATCTGTTCTAAAATCCTTAAGGGCACATACCAAAAGTCCTTGTCTCTCAGCAGTGTAATCCCATGCTGACCCCATGGGTCAACCCAGGGGTGCCCCAGTGCTGGGCTGTCAGTGCTCGGCAGGTAAGGTGGCAGCATGCGGTGCAGTCCCTGTGCACAGTGGTGCAGCCCCTGGGCTGGAAGTGCTCTGGGAAAAGCCCCGAGTGACTGCCCCAGCCATGCATCCCCATGTATACCTCTCCCTCTTGTAATGCTCATTCATAAGTGCATCTCACCTGTATAGAAATAGTGATTTTCTTTTTCCGTAATACTGCCTACAAATAGCTTCTCGATTTTTAGTCCATTAACAAATCTTTCCTGGGATCTATTAACGTGTCACTATGGAATGCCTTTTTCTTCAAAGTTTAATACAGCTTAACTCTGTCTTAATCATATTGCTCTACTACACTTTATAGCCTGCAGCTTCAGGGAACCTTTGCCTTTTATTAGTACCCATATACAATCATGATGTCATTCCAAAAAAATAGTGCTGCTTTGGGTTCCATAAATTCTTATACCTTTGATTTACTTGGTGTATCAGGAGTTCTCTGGGAAGGAAGATATGCAGGCAGAGCAAGGAAATGAAATGCTACAGCACTGAGTTGTGTCAGCACATTGCTTTGCAAGGAAGACCTGACAGGAGATATGGACACTTCTTCCCTGCAATGATACTCGTCAAAGTTAACAGCAATGATGGCTTGGTCAAATTCTTGATACAGTCAAGGTGAGTCCTGCTATCACAGTCAATGAGAGCTGACAGATTGCTGTTGATTTCACACTTGCAGTCTTGCAAGTCACCATTTCTTGTTTGATAGAGCCCCATAAAGAAGCCCTTGTGCCATGGTCTTGAAGTCGCAGAATTTCTGATTTTGCCAGCCGTGAAGCCCTTCTGGCTGCTTGGTGGAAAGAGAAGCAGAGTATCTGTTTGTCATCTAGTTTGGGTCATTTGTTCCACCAGGTGAGGAAAAAGAAGTCAAGGATTGAAAATCCTACTTACAGAAGCAGACTCAGATCCATGTTTTATCTGTTATTTGGTGTGGTATTTTTTTCCTTTGTAATGACATTTGTGATGAATATACCAAAGTTGTAGTAGTGTGATAAATCTGTGGCCTCCATCCATTAAATATGTTATTTATATCACTGACTTCATTACTGGAGATGACAAAACTAAGATTATGTAGTTGTGCAGTTGTATAAGAGTAGGTACTGATAACTCTGTTGCCTTTTCCAAATCCATTTCTACCGAGAAGCATATTTTAATGCAATTTAGGGTGCTATGGTCTCAGGAGCCTGAACAAGATGTATTCACTAATTAAATATAAACATGAGGTCCAGCATTCTTTCTAAAATACATCAGATCCTGTCGTACTCACATGCTTGTCTCCCTGCTGTTACAAAGATTTGTCATATGCAGGTGCTTGATTTTCCTCTTAGCATCATGTCAAAGACTGAAAAATTCCTATGTATCTGATCTGTCTGAAAGTAAGACACCATCGTACCTTTTCTTTCTAGTACCCAAGCAGGCACTGTCTGGGTCTGCTTCAATATTTGTTGTTTTTTTTCCAGTTTCTTCATAAGACTTTTTTGATTTTTTTTTTCCAAGTCAGAGTTACTGCTATGTGCTCTATGTGGTGCAAATGTTCAAAGGAATTGGGAATGTGCAGCTCGTACAGAATGCAGCTGCCTGGCTGTGAAATGATATTAGACGCAGAGAATACAGTATATCGATGCTTTGGCATCTATATCAGCTTCCTGTTTGTTTCTGAGTATAATTTAAGTCCCTTTTTTTTTTACCTGGTTGGATCCTGAAAGGTTACTGCTTTTGTCTATATGAATTGCCATAGCAACTGTGGTGCTGGAGCCAACAGTCACAGGCTTTAACAGCCTGGGGGTCAGCAGCACAACACTCTTAATTTAGAGACCTTCATCTCTAAAATCTGGGTTGTTTTACTGACTTGATTGGGCTATATTTTCTGTACTTCAACATGACTCGGTGGTCTGTGGGCTACAGAATCCTGATTTCTGCCTGAGAGGAAGGGAGGGAAGAGATGTGAGTTTATATATGTTTATTTAGGAAGAATTGTATTTTTTTTCCTTTGAATAAACATATTTTAAAGCCTACCCAAAACCCAAAGTATATATTGACTTGCATGTAAAAGCTATGTTATGGTATGTCCTATTCTGTTGCAAGGCTACGGCTCAGATCTAAGGCTTTTCCTTCTGTATATTATCAGCTGCAGACTGCACTAATCACAAACAGTGCATGTGAGCCTGGCTCAACATCCTGACTGCAATAGCCCCAGCAGTGTAAATTTATAATGTCATATTTTTAAAATGATGTGCTTGAAGCCAGCATTGCAGGGAAAGTCACAAGTGGCAGTGGGGCAGACAAATCACACAGTGTTTTCCTGTTTGTTAGCAGGTCTCTCTTGCCCTTCAGCTGATAGAGCAGAAAGCAGTGGCTACTACTATTATGTGCCACAAATATGTTACCCTCAGTAACACACAATTTAAATATTGATAATGATATTTATGCAGTTGGTCGTTCGAGCAGTGGTAACATGTATCTGTCACTCATTGCAGCTTTATCTGCCATACTGCACATATTTTTATTAAAATGAGTGCAGCTGGGGACCTTATCAATAGGAATAGCTGAGTGTCAAAGTCCTCATCCTCCACAGAAACAAAAGCATCCAAAGCTGATGCTTTTAAATGCTGTAAGATACTTCACTTCTGTTCACATTTTTTGTTGTTCTGCAACACTCTAACATGGTTGTTTAGTGACACCGCTGACCTAGCCAATGAAATAATGGAAATCATAAAATTGTGCTCTGCAGTGTGTAGGGGTCTAATGGCTTTGTCTTCTGGGTGAATCTTTCCTGACCTGCTTGCTCTGTGGGTGTGCTGTAGGTGTTTTATCAGGACTTTGGGATTCAACCAAGACTGACTACTTGGTTGACAAACAGTGGCACCCATGCCCAGAAGTTTGAAGCCAAGCTTCCCAAATAATCTGCACGAATACCAAATGCAGACATCTACCTATTCATTTATTGACATGTATGGCTTTAGGTGACAGTTGCTGTGAAATTAAATATTGAAAACACTACTTTACCCTTCTCCCAATTCATTTTTACCACTGGGACAGCTTCCAACAATGGAGGACATTCCTATTTTCTTCAGATGGCTACCTATCTTCTTCCTAGAACAGAAAACATCAAACCATTGCAAAGGGAGCTGAAATGACCCAGAAAAAAAAACTTTATGTGAATCTGGAATACCCAGAGAGACACCAACCTCTTCATTTTATTTTTACATGTCCTTGACTACTATTTCTTGCATGTAGAGGGATGCGTCAAGCCCCAGATAAGTCAGTCACCTTGACTCTTTGGGGCTATCCCCCCTACACTTCTTACTTAGAAAACTTCAAAAGCAGCTGTTTTCTCAACACAAAGTGTTAGGAGAGTAGGATGCTGTGATACAGCAACTGGGGCTATGGCTCCCTGGCCGGATGGCTTTGTCAGAAACAGATCTTGGTCTCTGGTGTAAGGAGCTCAAAATGGGGGTGATAAAAAGAGAGAAAGTCTAAGACAATTGTAGTTTTACAGTCTTCTTTTTCAGCTTGCAAACCGCAGATAAGAGCAGACAAGCTTTATGACAGTGTAGAGAAATCAATACATTTTTATTGATTCTTGTAGCTGCAGAACTCTCACCCAGCACAAGTACAGGGGTCAGAGTATGAGTACATGACTGTCCTGCTACACTACGAGTGTGCTCCTCAGAAGTCGTGCTATTTGATTCACCAAGGATGAAGTCTGCTCCATTACATGACTGCAACAACAGCATCTGACCCAGGATCCTCTCTCAGCGGGGGAAGGTAGGTGCTGTAAATTATCCACTGCTGGGGGCAGCTGCAGCTGCTTGCACAGCTTCACATAAGGAAAATACTTTTTTTTTTTTTTTTTAATTTAACAAAAGAGTATTTTCAAACCAAGACACAGAGCCTATTGAAACAATGCATTTTATTCTAAAAGAAGGCAGTCTGCAAAGTTGCATTTGAAGAAATGACACAGAAGAAGAAACATCAAAACAAAACAACTTGGAAAACTAACTAAGAAGCGGCATAGTCAAAGCAGAATGAAATTAGGGACTTGGAACAAGCATCTAGTTTTGAAACAAAAAGAACTGGAAACAAAAAGCAGTCAGAATTAAACAGAAATTAAATTAATGAAAATTTGAATATGAAAATGAATTGAAACAGAGTTGTAAGTTTTACATTTATTTGAAATTTTTGTAACCCCCCAAAAAAACATCACTGAGAGGTTTTCAAAGTTGTTTTGATTTTGTAGAAATATTCATTTATTTAATTGGCACTCGAAACTTCTCTTGAAAAATTTCTGACCTGCTTCAGCCTTAGTGAGAAGCCATTCATTGGCAAACTGAAATTCTCTGGTCATTTTCAGTAGCTGTGAAGCTGTTGAAATGGTGTAAAACTTTCTAGTAAGTCCTTTTAGTATTGTGGCCCACATTTTCAGGTGACATTTTGTAGTTGATTTGATTGTGCAGCAATGGACTTCACCTTTATTCTGTCTTTTATTCTCCATCTTTTCAGCTGAGTCCATTATTACTTGTTCCGAATTCCTTCAACTCTTCTCTTTGACTTTGTGTTACTTTCCCCTTCATTCTCAGACTGCACCACCTAACACCCTACACCTGCTTTTGATGTCACCAAATAGGGACAATGACTATAAAGTCATTTCCCTTTACAAGTCAAACCTGGAAGGTCTCTCTGTTGTCATTCATTCTATTTCCATTGCTGGCGTAAGTGTCCTTGTTGTTTTTCCCACTAGTGAAGACAGGGCAAATGTCATATTCACTGAAGCAAAGACTTTGCTTTGAAGCGGTATTGATTTTTCCTTTTCCCTTCTGAAGCTTTGCCAGGCTCCATAAAAGCATGTCTCTTGTTCAGAAGCTCTTTGGACTGAGAGACAACAGGGGCAGCAGTACCAGCGGGGAGCAGTTGGAAGTTAGGGCATCTGGTGGGGAATGACAATTTTGACAGCAGTTAGAAAAAGAAAGAGGTCATTTTATTTTTAACTGTACTGTGAGAACAATTGTGGATCAGAACAAAGCCAAATGGGAAACACAGATTTAATTCCAACCTATAATTCCTCCTTGTCTAATTTGGAATATGAACGTTTTTGTAGGACTCAGTTGCTGGCAGCAAGACAACTGGACCACCAGAAGTTACATCTGGGTTAAAGGCTTAACCACAAAGGTGATAAGAGCCATGACTTTGGGGCACAATGTTACAAAGGCACAAACCTTACTTGGCACTGGACAGGAGCCTGCAGAGAACTTCTCTGGATGAAGGTCCAGTGCTACAACAGGAGTCCTATTTAAGAGATCTCAATTTCTTCCTTCGGAACCAGTTTGTGTGATGTAGAAATATCCAGTAGTGTTTATTAAGCTCGCACATATAGCAAACAACCAAAATTCTTCTGTATTTTCCCACTGTGAGTCTGGATCCCTTGAAGGATATGACCACATACAGGCAATTATCTGTGCACTGGAGAGTGTCCCACTCAGTGAGAAGGTGGGTCCTGATTTTAAGTCTATTTAAAAGTTGTGCCTCCTAGATCCTCCAACACTTCCATGGCATTTTGTTCATGCTGACTCAGAGGAAACAATCTCACTTATTGAAGCATCAATGCCACTTTTTCTATTCTTGTGTATTTCTTTGCGATGTCAGGCTAGCTGAGCTGGTCTTCCAAAGCTCAGCAGCTGATGCTGGAAGTGCATGTAAAATTATAGCATCTGCCTTTTGCAGAGTGAGTCAAGTAATAATTATAGTAGATTTGCCTACAGGTTTTGTTTCTTTGTGATTTATTGTTTTTTGTAAAATTAGTAACTACTTCACTTAAGTACACCGGAATTATTGTTCTTAAAAAAAAAAAAAAACAATAAGAATTATTCCTAGTGCCAGTCTGAGACCTCATACTCACAAGAAGTAAATCAACCAAGTGTCCCCCTTTTATTACCTTCCTCTGCTCAGTCCCATCTCCAAGTCAGAAAGGTCTGACTAGAAATTCATGAGATTGCTTCCGATTTCTCAGCTATTTTGTGAATTGTGCATATGCAACAGCTGGAAATAAGACTTTTTTTAAAACACCTGCGGAGAAAAAAAAAATAGCATCAATGAGAGGGTTCTGTTGATTAGAGGATGTTTTCTGCTACTCATTTGTAAGGGAAGTGATTCATTAAGTGCTGTCTGAAAACTATCTTCATGCTGAATTAATAGGAAAAGGTCCTGTAGTCACTAAGGTGTGCAGGAATAGCTGAAACCCCCAGCACCACCATGGTGATTGCTGGTGCTGACCCATGCTTTGCACATCAGCACTGCTCCGGCTGGCCATGACATTTGTAAATTCTCTCCAACCTCCCCTGGCATGGCCATCACTAGTTGCTACCTTTTTTTTTCCCCCCCCCTCTCCAACCACTTGTACCTGTCAGTGCAGTTTTACACAGTCTCTCGAGCAATAGGAAGCATCTTAAAACCGTGACACCTTGCATGGGGAAAGAAAAACATAACTGATACTGTTTGCCCCACCAGGGTCCAAGCACAGCAAGTAATAAACACATGGAAACTATTTTGGTGTCCTGGGTCAGCTTTGACTTTGCAGTTTCCTGCAATACATTTCAGGGCATATCACAGTGTTGACCTCTACACTGGTGTTATCTGTCCAGTTCTCTGTGTACATTTGTTTTCATTATTTGTGTCCCCTCATCCTGTTTTTTTCTGACAGGCTCAGGATCTGAAAGCTGCTTTGCCAGACCTTTAAGTAACAACCCATCATCAGCCGTACTGGGTATGGAAGGCTGCAGCTTGAATTTGTTTTCACAAAAGACACATCACAAGACCTGCCTAATCAGCAGTTACCTAGTTTGCTCACTCCAGACAGAGTCAATTTACAGACCACGTCTGTTGTTGACCCTGCTGTCTGCTCTGGATTATTCCAGTCTGCCTCCACTTTCTAAAATTAAATGTTAGTATTTTTAATTGCTGTTTTTAACTCTTGCCTAATTGGGCACAAGCTCATATGTTACAAACCTCTCTCAAAGGAAAACAAGAGCAATCTAGTAAAGAAGCAAGAGTGGGACTGCTGGCACTAACAGAATGGGTTTGTGCCATTTTGCCTCTGCCCATCACCCACAGGTGGTTGCATGGCAGTGAAAAAAAGTCAGGTACCACATCCACTCACCTCCCCTGCCCAGGTCAGATGTACCATCACATTGCAGGAATTCCACATCTCAGAGCATGAACATGTAGGGTTGTTGCTGCTGATGTAATTCAAAGCAGCTCTGAGTCTGAGCTTGCTGCTTGTTCATGTTGCAGCTGAAAGAGCTTGTAGACATTGGAGGATTAATCTTGTGATTAGGCATCTCGGGTCTGTATACGATACTTGGTCAGAGCTGAGATCACAGAACACAGTATTTCATGGCCACTCTTTGTTTCCTTTATACTTGTTGTAGACGTGAAGTAAAACTGTTTCATTCACAATAACTGCAATAAAATTTGGCAATAATTGCAAAAATTATATACTATATTTCTGTAGACTACTTAAAAGATACTGCTAAATTTGACCAGAGGGAATATGAAAAATAGCTATTTTTTAAACCAACAAAAAAAGAACGGTGAAATTATTATAGCATTTCTTTCTCTGACTTTTAATAAGACTTTTCTTCTATGTGACTGTTTCTAGTTGATCTCATTTTAAAAATAAATTTCACATTCTGGGAGAGAATATACAGCCTATCCTGTATAGTTTACTATAGAGGGTGCCAAAGATTTGCAGTTTGCAAATTTCAAGTTCAGCTGTTTATGATACTATAATTTTTCTATGCCCATAAAAACAAACAAACAAACAAACAACAAAAAGAAACTCTGACCATAGCAACATAGACCCAGAATGAACATTCAGGAAACAAATTTGGCACCTACCTGAGGGATTATGGACTGAACACAGACCACAGGAATGAAGAGGCTGATGAAGTAGCTACACGTGTTCTACTTTGGAAATAAACATTGGAATGCTCTGGCTGCTGTCATCTGGTTTATGGCAAAAAACACAGCAGGTCTGTGGTAACATCTGTAAGTAAAGGTCAGCAGCAAGCCAAAACTGATTAAAATTTTAACCACGGAAAATATATATTTATTTTTTCTTAAAGATTTACAAAGATTTAATTTGCTGTCTTTATTTCCTTAGTACATAAGACCACAGATGTGAAACAAACGTAGTTGTACCAATCCTTAATCCAAACAGTTCTACTGTAAACCAAAGTCTGCTATACCTAGTGTAAAGGTTAACTGAATGGCAAATTCCATGAAAATCTTTAAATAAATAAGGAGTTACTGTAAGATACCAGAGTCAATGAGTCTCATGAATGCTCACAGCTGTTCTCTAAAATTTAGTTTTCTAGCTTTGACCTCTGTTCTTTTTGAGAAACCAGGTTTTTGTTGATCAGCCTTGCAGATCAACAGGATGGGTATAAGCCCTGTGATTGCACCACAGGTAGTCCCCATTAGCTGATGCTTTTCATATTGATCTCTCCTAAATGGATAATGTTTAGTAGTTTCATAGTCAATGAAACCATCAATAACTGTCAGCTTTTACATCTCTTTGACCTCAATGAAGAGCAAATATTGCTATCAGTTTTATCTGGTTTATTCTTGTTGTTTTGAGTTTTTTCAGTTAATCTGATTGCAACACACAGCATGAGGATCAGAGGTTTGAACAAAAGCAGCTAAGGCATTCATGTACCTCCTAAGACATTACTGATCACATTTTGCATAGTTCTCTTCAAAACATTGATGATTCACAGGACAGTAATCAGTCCTCTCTCCAGTAAAATAAGTTCACAATGATTTCAATGAGATATAGCTCTAAAACATGTTTCTATAAATCTTGTAGTCTTAAGTGCTTGTCAAATAGATGTCAGAAACCACATGGAAGTCTAAAAATGCTCATGTAAACCCATCTTCAAGTGCTTGATATCGATTTGTCTATTGTACATCTTCATGCTCAACACAGGTTAAAATAGTTCAGTTATCTCACATTATAACTAGAGGCTGCTGACAGAAATAAGTTGTTATGCTGCTTGCAACTAACAAAACCCCTCAGATTTTGGGCAATTTTTGAAAATGAAAACCATATCCTTTTCATGTGTGAATTCTCTTGCTGTTCCTACCACCTCTTTTAGTCCTTTGACAAAGGTTTGAAGCTTAAAAACACTCAAAACTAGGATGAAAAAGAGGAATCCCTACTACATAAAAAAGGACCCCACTGGACCAGAAGAGACATCTTGTCTTTTTTTTTTTTTTGTTAAATATAGATACTGAGTGCTAACCACAGCTAAATCCATGCTAACTTCTGAGAAGAACAAGCCAACTTCAAAGATGCTCAAAGTGGTAAAACATAGCAGTTTTGCCAAGTGCTACAAAAGGACCCCATTTCTGTTGGTGTTCCAGACTGCTCAGTAATGGTTTCATCCCCAAAACTCACCTCTAGGGGCTTAGCATCTCCATTCTCTCTCTCTCTTCCCTCACCCCCATCTTTCTCTCCCCAACAGCATTTCTCTGTTCTTCTGCATTACCACTTCATTAACTCACTCCTGACTAAGCTTATTCCTCACAAAGTACTATCACACAGAATATAACAGTGCTGTGAAACCAACATTTTTAGTGAGCCAATTATCTATGTCTTAATTATTAGTAATCTTAGAGCTATTTAGAGAGGTGAAAGAAATGAGACAAGAACCACTATCTCATCTACCCATCATCCCACGGCAAAATTTGTTCTGAAATGCCTTCTGCACTACAAATGCTGTAGGCAACCAGCTCTGCTTGTCATTGGAAAGCCTCTATACTATGAAGTTTTCAAAGTGAGGATTGCTCATTACTTCATTCTGTTTCATAGCCTTCGCTGTTTAATTCTTATCACTGCTGGTCTTATTCCCAGCTATAGGCACTGTAGTAATAATCAATGGGTGTAAAAAGCTATCATTCTGATCTAAACAACTTCAAAAATGTCAATTGCATACATGTATAAAATGAGAAGAGAATGCTTGATTGCATAAAAGGGTTTCAGGATTTCATAGTCAAGTGAATCTGAGGGAGAGAAAGGACAGCATTTAATTCATCCACTTTTGATTCCCCCATTAGTCACCAGGGAAAGACAAGCACCTCTAGAATATGACTTACCTGGTACCAAAATTCCTCCATCAATTAACTTCACTAGAAGGTACAGTCAGCATCCCTATACTGATGGTGATAACTGATAAGTAAGAATTTCATCCTGATAATATACATCCAACCAGAAATCTAACAGCAAGCACACCTCCCATGCTAGAATCCAAGCTGTCAAGCCACCCTCCTACTCTTTAAGAAGAAGATGAAGAGCTCGTTAGAGCTGCAAAACAGTGGCAAATTAAATTGGATGCTCCACACACCTGTAGCTCATTCCCTTCTGATATTGAAAGCGCACATTTTTCTCAGGTGCAGTAAGTGGAAACTCTGCTGTTTACTGTGGTGGGCTCAGCGTGAGCTTAGTTCAGTGGAATGGCTGTAACAGATACAGACACCCTGACAAAATCCGCTTCACTGCAGACAGAGGTCGTAGTGTCTGCGCAGCTGGGAAGAATACATCAACACTTGTCTGAAGTGTGGCCATGAGCTACAAACTACTTATAACCTCTTTAATCTTCTTAATTTAACAAACAGCAGAGTTTACAAGTCATTGCTTATGTCTGGAGGCATCTGCTTGCCTTAGGTCTAGGTTTGCTTTTGTCTGTGAAATTGTACCTCCAGCGTCTTTCAAAGGGAAACTTACCATCTGGCATGTGTGTGAGGCTAATTCAGTGATGGCTGTGATCTTCCTAGTGTGTGCCTATCATTAACTGAAGGAGTTTTTCTACCTACCCTTGAGCAACTGGTCTTGGCCATGCTAGACACCAGAGATACTAGAGTAGGTGGATTTCCAGTCCCATCCAGATTAGCCGCACTTCTGTGGCTGGGATTCCACAGGTCTCCCGAGCTGTTCTGAGAAGCGTTTGTACCCAAACACCACATTCACAGAGAAGAGATTATCTATGAATAGCCCTGGATATCCAACTGTGATAAAAACAAGATAAACCAAAATTCCAGTTCAGAAGGAACAAAAAGACTGATAAAAATAAGTGAGCAGCTATTTAAAATATTCCAAATATTTGCATTTGTGTGAGACAATAGTAACAATGATGAGAAAGGGCATGAAAAAGAATCACAGAAACTTATCACAGAAAGTTAAAAAACAAACAAACAAGCAAAAAACAACAGAAACTTAAAGGAAACAAGAAAAAATAAAAATAAATTGTAACTGAAAGGATTGGGATAACATATTTGTGTAAATGATGAATGAATGAGAGAGTTAGAACAAACTGCACCTAACAGTAGTCCATACTGAAGCAACTTAATAAAAACAGTTTCCAGCCAAAATAAATAAATAAAACAATAAATAAATAAATAATAATAATAATAAAATGAACTGAGTTGTAAAATGGACCAAGAGAAATGTAGGACAAAGGGAAAGTCACAAGAAGTATTACAACACAGTCCAAATTCTAGTAACTAAGTATCTCTTTTACAGTAGTATAGTATATCTTAAAGATATAAAGAATACAGTATATCTTAAAGATATACTGTATTCATGAAAAAAGGATTACATGTTATATTTTTAATGAAGTTAATAGAATGCAAAATATAGAAACGTTAAAAAATTTTATTAAATTTGAAAATACATGTATTATATTCACTCTTTGGTCAAGCATAGCAGAATTTGCAAGTGTTTTTCACAGTTATGTGGTGTGTCTCTGAGCTACAGCTGGTAGGGGTTTTCTGGAGAAGTCTCCTTTCATGAACTTAACCATGCTTTTTCATCCTAGACAAGGAAAGAGGAAAACTCCCAACACTCCCAACAAGGCTCCTGGCTGTGGCAGTTATGATTGTATCCTTTTCTGTTTTTTTTTTTTTTTTTTTTTTTTTTTTTGGTGAGCCTTGAAAGAATCAAGATACCAGACCGTGCCTACAGAAACCAGAAAAAAAAAAAAAAAAAAAAAAAAAAAAAAGGCTTGCTATTTTTCTTGTATTACTTTATTACTTTTTCTGTTCTTGGCCACTGAAGTCATGATTCATGGACAGAAAGCAGTGGTTCATATTATCTTCATCTTCTATGATGATCTGTCATGGTACACTCACTCCATTTACTGACTAGGGAGAGAAAAATATATTTATGGTAAACTGATGAATATTAAAGAAAAAATCAACACAGTTTAACACGGGAATCTCTACTAGCTGGCCAGGAGTAATTGGTTTTAGATGTTACTCACCTTTTTTAGAGAAGATCCAAGTTTCCATTTTGAAGACATCGATGTAGACTTACCTATATGTAAATTTACTCATCTGCTTAGCCAAATTTCATTACTACATAGGATTAACCTTGTGAAAAGTAGAAAAGTAATACTATACAACAATCATCAATCGGTAAAATATTGCATGACTTCTGAAAATGTATTTGGTGACAAAGGAACCATCTATTATTTCTAGGTCCTTTCATATAGTCTGAATTGCTCTAAATTATCACTGAAGTTGTTTCTACAAATTAATGGAGGAAATAGGTGTGTTATACATCTCACTCTCCCAAACTGCCTTCTTCCAGAAGATTAGTTTTGCCCCACCCCTTGTTTTATTGCAGGAAAAATTTATGTCAGGTATATTTTACTGAGTCTAGCCAGTGGCTGGTCTGTAGCCACAAGTTTTCTTTTTCCTGTCCTTCACACCAAAGAGATGCAACGATGCTCCAGCCCAGAGCCATGTGGCCACACTGACATGGTGCTTGCACCAAGCTTATAAGACTTGCTGAAAAATAAGATACACTAGCTAAGGTTTGACCTTGCAGAATCACAGTGACATATCTTTTTGGAAAGTATGCTCAGTATTCAGTCACTAAGCATGAACACCTGATCATGCACACTCCTTTTTGCAGAAGTACAGAGAGCTCTGTAACTCAGGGAGGTCTGGAAACATCTAAAGGCTCTTAGAAACTGTGCAATAGCTCTTCAGCTATGTCCCTCACAGGAGTTCATGCATGGATTTCTGAATCTATCCTTCTTTCAATAATGTCAACAGTGAATAGCCACTGACTTTCACAGCTGCAGAACAGAATCACTAAATCCAAATTTTTTTTTTTTTTTTTTTTTTTAACAATACAATTAAAGTACTATCAGCTCATATAGTCTTTCATGAATCTGTTGTTAATTTAGCTCTGGTAGTATTAACTCTGGTTGCCAGTATTATCAACTGCCATTAAGAAAAAAAAAGTTACTGTTTTTTTACAGCTGTATAGCAGAAAACCTAAGTACCTCAACCATACAAACATAAGGACTTCACATTTATTATTTAAATGGCATCATTCTAACACTAATCTCATAAATGCTGAATGCCTGGTGTTGCTAAATTGAGAGGGGAAAATTCAGGTGACAGAGAAAATCCAGCTATTTCTGTCCTGAATTTACAGCAAGTGTGTGGCTCAATTTTATGCCTTTTATGCCAGAAGGAAGCACAGCAGACCAAGATTACAACCGCTGTAAAGTGTCATTGTGTCTTTGACATATAGGTCAATGTATAGATTTGAGTATCAGACATGGGACTGAATGTTCCTTTTTCGAAAGATCGTAACATAAAATTTATTATAGCGTGTCTAGGCTGCAAACTTTGTTACAGACCTTTTATTTGTACCAATGTAATTAGCAGGGATTTTTGCATGTAGATGGCTCATTTTTTATTTTATTTTTTCTGAATTTTGAATTTACATGCAACTAACTATAAGCGTACTTTATAGCATATTTTTAGTGCCTGATAGTGATCATAAATCAGGTAGTTATGCCTGTAATAATTTCTATAAGTGAGTGTTTGTGTGTGTGAGAAAATATGCAAAATTGGAAGGTGAGATGAGCCATGATGAGCATTAGAGGTCCAGAAGCAGATCAATAGCTGGTGTAAATTGCCAGGGCTTCATTGATTTCAATGGTGCTATGATAAATACCAATTCAGCTGGTGATAAAATAAATGTCATCAGCTAAGCATCTGGTCAATAACATTGCAGAATGCAGAATGAGGTATTGGTGCTACCTCCACACTGAGCACTTGCATTTACCTTTGAATTGAATCTGCATGGTTCAAAAGGGTAAATTTCCCTGTTTATTCCCATTTTTAAAAATCTCTGTTGGCTGGGTAGTGCCTGTGGGAATGCACATGGACAAATAATGTGACAAATACTTACACTGCTTTTACTCCTCTAATATTACTTTTATCTTCAAATGAAAAAATATATTTCAAGATACTGTATGAAAATTACTTGCACAAATTTGTTGCGCTTCTATGAGTTTTGTCATCCATCCCAACAGTGAGGGAAATTAAACTAAGAATTGGTTTTAATCCACAAATTACATACAATATTTAATATCCTTTTAGAAAATAAATCTTATTAAAGAAATGATAGTTTTATATGCGTATGAATTACTAAGAATTATAATATCAACAAAAAGGAATGAAGCCAGGTTGCACATATAAATCTTAGTGATTTTCAATATCTTTTTCTTAACATTTTTCACCAGATAGTTTTAGGTTCATTAACCATTTCTTATTTCACAAAGTTAAGTTTTTACTGAATCTGTAAATGAGAAATCAATTATGCAATGGCATTAACAGAACTTCAGAGAAAATGCACATTGTGCATAACTCATAGTTAACTCACTGATTCTGCTATGTAGCTCTCTTATCAAACGCCACTAATTTCAATACATACACATCTATTGATATGCCAGAATTAAATACAAATAGGATGTTTAAGTAAAAGAACCCCCTTTGCCATGTTTCATATTGTTCAGCTGTATTTGGTGACCTCAAAAGGACATGTTCATCTTACAGTGTTATTATTTCAAATGGAACAGGAGATTTTTCATGTTTCATGTTTTCATGTCCCTTAGCTGAAGGGACAGAAAGAACAGACTGAAAAAAAGATAGACTAAAAAAAGCAGAACTACTGCAACAGATATTTTGATGAGAGCTTTGAATGAAAAATAACAAAACCTCTGCAGGGAATTTCCCATTCATTTATTTGGGAGCACATTTTCACAACAATAATTAAATTACCTAATGTTCGCTTACATTAAAAAGTGATAATCCGTAACGTTTTGTTACTTAAAAAAAAGGGGGGGGGGGGGTGGATAAAAGGCCAATATATTAAACTAACACCACATGAAAAAAATAAAAAAATTACAAACATCAAAAGAAAACCATGGTGTTTGACAGCTTCCTGTGAATTCTGTTATTTCACCAAGAGGTGAAGTTGGCAACAGAAGTCCCAGTATTTTCTGTGCAGTGGTGTCTTAAAGTTTTAACATGCTTATTAGCTATTTGCAGGGTATTTCAATAACCAAAACATCTGGTAATTAATGTCTTAGAACATAGGAATCCCTGTTTAGTACAGATTAAAAAACCCAACAACTACATTGTCCTAGCGAGCATCATGTTCTAGTAGCTCATCCAGGCCCTGCAACTCTTCAGTGGGTGGAGAATACCACATGGAACCAACTGAGATACCATTGAGCAAAATGCATTTTTATCTGCTTTATTTCTCCTAGAAATGTCAGCACAGCACATTGTATTGCCTGTAATTTTAATAGATAAACAAGACAATGATTCCATTGTGTTTGTTTCTTCTTTTTTTTTTTTTTTTTCTTCTCAAAATGGTAGAATACATTTTCTTAAAAAGGTCTGCAAACATATTTACAAAAGTGTGAAAGCAGTAAATGCAGGCTTTTAATATTTTTACTGAACTTCCAAAGACTGACTAATATCTTAATTTTATTAGAAATCTGGTCCAAGGATGATACAAGAAATTAAATATCACACTTAAATTTGTTTACTTGTAGGCTACTGTGGAAACAAATCAAACAGATAAATATTTAAAAAGAACAAACTTATATTCCATGAAGCATAAAGAAGATATTCCAAAACCATTTCCTATATTTTTATTATGTTTCAGCTCTAAAACAGCTCTTGCTCTTTCTTAATGTTGTCTTAAAATGTGGGACACAATCTTCCTTTTGGAAAGCTAGCTGCTGTAATGTAATTATAAAGTAGCCACTAAAATATCATTCACAGTATCTGCATCACATGAATGAACTTATTTTCAAACAGGAATGATAAAACTTGTGGAGTTGCCTTCATCTTTCACATTTTAAGTACTGTTGGCTGACAGAAATAAAGTGTAGTGTCATGCTTGGTTTACCTAAATCATTTATTTTGTAACTAATAAAAGTAAACAATTACCAGATACTGTATATATAGAGATATATAGATATATGGCCACAAATAAACTATAGTAAAAAGTTATTTTGGTTTTGATAAAGTTAAGAAAAGCACATAAAATCATATTTCATTAATATCTTGTTTTATGGCCATCAATATTTTTGTATTTTTTTTTGTTTTGTTTCATCAACATAGCAAAATACAATCTTCCTATTAAACAATAATTATCAGATGGCAGACAATTTTTTTATTGGTTTACATTGGCAGGTCACAGTCTAAAAGCACAACCACATCAGGCAGAAATTGCACACAGACCACCCTCGATTTTGAAGACTATATTTTATGCTTCTACAAAAGAGCTAAATTTAAAATTGGGAATATGATCCACTACATACATGGACTTCTATTGTGTTGTATTTTTTGTTTGTTTGTTAGTTTGCTTGCTTTTAGCTGAATAAAACTTATTTTAAAATACTTATTTTGATTATAGCATTAGTTTTAACATTTGTGCTTGGTGTTAGCAAATATGCTTTGAACTTCCTAGCATTTGTTTTATGAAAGCTAACTCACAAATAAAACCTAGATTTCTCCTGTTGTGGACCACTGGAGATTTATTTAAATTTGCCCTGATCCTTGGCTTTTTCTTTTTTTTTTTTTTTTTTTCCCAGTCTTGATATTTGTATTTTTAACTTATTTTTGAAAATAATAAGGGACATTTTCATATAGTGCTATGACACTGTACATTTGCAATATCAGTATTTTTGTAAGAAACAGTTGTATATGGGACTAGACTATAAATATGTAGTTATGTTAATTGTAGAAGTCATGTCATGTCTTCAAAAACCAGGCTGGTCTTAAGATATTACTCTTTATTTGAGACAGTTACCATTACTTCATTAAAAAATGACAAAACAGCAATAAACATTTTAGCTCTTTAATGAGCAAAGATCAGGTCTCTTAGCATTGGAATAATATTCGTTATCCAGATTATCTTTATTTCACTCAGTGACCAGTAATATGGCCAAGAAGTACAAAGTAATTTTCCATCAAGTAGTATACAATTATTTTTTTTTTTGTGTAATAAGCTTTCATTCTTGAAAAAGAGTAACTGAAAAGAAATGTTTCTGTTACTGCAGTTAGTTTGTCAGAGAAAGTTCTTCGCATTATCTTACAAACTATCAAAATTGCTAGTAATTTGAAAAAAGGTAAAAAAAAATCACATAACTTTAGTCTAATAGAAATATAGTACAGGTAAGAGAGAAAGTATTTATCAGGGATGTGCTCTTAAGTCCATCTCAATTATTTGTTTTATATAAATGTACATCTGATTACATATACAAACATTTTGAAAGGACTGTGGTATATAATTACTGGAAAGCAACAGGGGAATGAAAAATTTCTTGCAATTTAGAACATTCATTTCAAACCACACAAACACATGTAGTATTCAGATTTTAAAAATTCCAGTTTTTGGCTCTCTCCCCGGTCTTACGTACCCTCTTCTTCTATACTATTACAACCTGCTCTACAGAATTCATTGGAATGGCAAAGCTAATGTTTATCAAAAAGGGAATTAACTTTATGCTAAAATATTATAAATAAACTTTGTAACATGCAACATGAGTTTAAAGAATAAATGGAGAGGTGTAATCAGAGTGGTAATGTTGGGGCATTTTTATATTGCAAAATATCACTGTAATTAAATCTTTGGACACACTTTACCTTACCAATTTGAACTAAATATATTGTAACTAAATCACAGTAAATTATAAATCCTTCATCAAAAGAGATTCCATTAACGTTATAGTTATGTTAAAGTTAGAAATTATTTAGGTGGAAAGGAAAAAGAACGTTAATAAAACAGATTTTTTTTCTTTTTTTTTTCTGGGATTTAAATCAGCAAGTTTTCACCACTGTATACCTAGAATTCCAAAAATACCTTTAAGAACTGTTGCAATTCCTTCTATTACTGAAGCTACAGTGAAATATTTCACTGTAATTACTTTTGCCCCTTTAAAAAATCTTCTTTAGGTTGTGCCAATTGATGGAGAAAGCTTCTATTAAAAACTCCAATGGGATGAGAAGAATTTTAATTACGGCTTAATCAGCAGCACAGCCACCAAGCATATAAATTATCATGCACATCGTGCTAAAAATATCCAGTTTCCTTTATTCCCACAACTTTTATACTGACAGCACTTAAGTGATAATGTTGTACCTGCCAGGCTGTAAAACTTCTTTGTCTGACTGGCAGATTTCAGCATGAGCCCCTTCCTAAGGCCTTAACAGCATTGGTGCTTTGTGTACTTATTCAAATATGTAAATATGGTCTACACAATAAAACAGGTCCAAATAAAAATTGGTGAAAATTATCTGACATTCCATTAGTGTGTCCCTTGTGCATATTTATAGGTTTTTAAAATTTTCAGTCATTGTTCTTTCCTGTTTGTGTTGCACATGCCTAATTCCATAATGTAACTTAAATCTTCAAAAAATTAATACTTGAATGTGAATGAAAAAGTATCATTCAGGACAACTGTTTCAAGCAATTGCAAACAGTTGGGTGTTTTTGTTTGTTTGTTTTTTGTTTCTTAAGTTCATTTGATATATGTACAATTCATTTTTTTCAAAACCCCAAAAGTTCTTGATATGTATATTCACATAATATTCCTCCATATTTAAATAGTAAGAGTCTTGTAGGTTGAAAGCCAAGTAATCTTCAGTAATATCACCTACTGTAATCCATCAAAAAATAAAGTTTGTTTCATCTTGTCTGGCTATACCCTGGTTGTTGAGTGTGAATGGGGGTGGGGGTGGGGATGAGGATGGGGCAGAGTATTGTTCTGTCCTCCGGTAAATGTATTGAATGTGTGTAGGGGTTGAATCCCTGGTATAGTGTTGGGGATCATTGTGATGGTGTTGGGTGTCATTAAGGGAATATCATCAGGAGACCTTCTCATAGCTAGCGTGTAGTCTGGGGGACAGGCGGTCCTAAGAACCACCTCATGTGGATGGATGGACTCACATTCATGATCCAAGTCAGTGTGCTTCATTTGGAGGGACATTATCTCCTCTTCTTGTGCATGAGTAAGATCATTGGTAGTAGTACGTTGTGGGCTACATCTCCTGTGAACATCATGTCTCCGCTTGTCTTTTTTGTAGTACAATGCTGCAAAGGCCAAAATGTTCAGGAACAGCAAAGATGCACCAACTGCAATAGTAACACTCAATTCTGTTGAATAGTCCCTTTGATCCACTGAAAATGGGCTTGGCTGTTGTTTGGGATCATCTTGTTTGGCTGTAGGAAAGGCTGAAGTAACAGAAACAGAATTTTTCCTTGTTGGTCTGAAAGTATTATCTGTTGATGGCACTTTAGTTGTGGTAGAGGTATACTGTGAAATGTCGTTAAGATTGTGCAGATGAGGTACCAGTTCCAACCAAAGGTTCACTTTATTGGCCCTATAATGTTCTTTAACTCGTGGTTTTAATCCAATGTGAAGATACAGTTGGTCTTTCTGAGAATATCTGGTCCATGCTACTTCTTCAAAACGATTTGGTTTTGTATGGATGAATTTTGTGTCTTGTGGCACTGGTTGATTTGGGTCACTAAAAAAGAAAATCTCAAATGTTACACAGTATTTCAAAAGTAAGTGTAAAATTAATATTTTAAATATTTTATACTTAATGTTTAAGTCTGCCTTTGGATAGAGCGGAATACTGTTTCTTAGAATTAGAGGACTTATTAACTTTGGTTAGAAACAGCATTATGCAAATGAACCCTACATAATCTTTTACATAGAATTCATCAACTTCTCTAGTTCTTCAAATGATAGTATAACTCACATAGTAAACTTTTATGGCTGAGGAAAGATTGCCAGCAACATGGTGATGTGAGCAAATGCCTATGATAGACCAGTGTGAGAAGCCATTAAGCTTTTTCTGTTTTCATTTTAGTGAATTGATGCTCAGCATTTCAGTTCACACACAGTATCCGTGTCCTTCCAGAGGTGAAAGACCACAGCAGGGCATAATTCAGTGTAGCACACAGTGACTTGGACTCCACTGGCCAAAAGTAGAAAAGTTTTTTGAGCTACCAGTGAAAGCAGATTTAATGAAAATGTCAAAACCTCTCAAGTCGCAAGTCACTTATTTTTTAATCAAAGGTGTTAATGTAAAGCATTTTAAACTATATGCATATATTAAATACTTATTTTTTCACTCTCCTAGGGATCCCTTAATTATTTTTGTGTACAAGGTATTTAAAGTTTCTTAAGGAAAAAAAAAAAAAAAAAAAAAAAAGAAAAGCATTGTGTAGTTATATCCTGAGTTTGTATACAAGATTATTAATTATCTGGTACTCACCCAGTTTTTGCAAAGTTTGTCCAGTACGTCATCACCACTGCACTTAACATGACATCATTTTTGGAGAAATTACAAGGAAATAATTCAGTAGGACCAATCATGGGGATTCCTAGTACGTAAGGAACCTCATCTCCATGGGCTGCATCTGCCCATGCAGGTACCTGATCTGTCTGGCAATGATGGTAGAAGGCATAGAAATACGTAGGCGATCCAAAATTCGAGTGAAGATCTGCTGTGGCCACTGCTGGTGCAACCCACTGGTGATCAGTAAACAAAGCCAGCAGTGTTTTCCTTCTGGTCTCAGGATTGTGTCGATCTGCCCAGTCTGTGTACATAAATTTAATGGTTTCCCTCAATATATCTTTGCCTTCAGGGTATCCATACAAGTTATCGACAAAATTAGAAACTGCAAAGTCAAAATCACTAGCTGATATGCCATCTTCACTATCCACAATATTTTCAACAAATTTTAACCCTTCCCCTTGGTTAACTCCCAACATGATGTCATAATTAAGGAATTCTCCTTGTTCCATCAATATCTGAGGATCATCTGGTATCACATCGCCATCGATTACTGGTCCAAAGGCTATATGGTATCTTGCTGGTTGAATGTCCTGGTCAACAAGTTCTCTATAAGGCTTCTTCTGTAGACATTCTACCAATTCTACAGTGTCTGACATGTTGCAACCAACTTTTGTAGCCAACATCCTGGCGTATTTTGCAGGCTGAAAACTAACTGCCCAGCTGGAGAGCGCTGTTCCACTTTGAGCTATTGCTCTTTGAAAAAGTCCTGTGGGGAGAAATATTTAAAAGCTACTGAAGTGACCTTGAAACAGCTATATATTTGAAAGATTCAAAGGAGTTCTTTGAAACAATAGGAAACTTTACCAGAAGAGATATTTGAAAACAATCTGAAAAATAGATAAATACACAAGATGGTGAGATCTGACTGCCGTTATATCTTAGAGGCAATGTCTACAAAATAAATGCAATATGTGCATAAATTGAAGCAAATGTTTCTACCTCTGTGCAGTTCAGCTGAGGATCAGACTTTCAAAAGGAACTCAGAAAGAAAAAGAAGTGGTATTACCTTATATAGCACAATACTATTAGCTTGAAAGAAACTCCTGACATTAAAACAATTTATAGGCTGAAGGAAAATACAAGAAGTCTCTTCAAGGCATCAACAGCATGCATGCATATGACCATGTGTTAAATAAAACCAATGTACTGCCATTTTATGTTCTGTTTGGGATTAAACTTTGTTTGAGAGGTGTATATCTTTGAATTTTGTATTATAGCAAAAGTTTATGTTCTGGAGCAATGGATGAGAAGGCAGTAATTAAATTTGTATGTCTGAGAGTTAAGATCTTGCAGAGAGTCTTTTTTAATGAAAGTTTATAGTGATCACATTTACATAAAAATGAATATTATGTATTTTACATTATTTGGCTATGTAATTCAGAGATTTGATCATATGTTCAGGTATTCATTTATGAAAGAGATGATTTATTTGTGAATGAACTGACTGCATATAAACTTGTAGCAAATACCAAAGACTTCAGTGCAATTAATTTGAATTTATGCTGATTTAGCTAGCATTTTGGACCTGTGAGTAATATAAAAATGGCCTATAGCAAATGTAAGTTGTACTAATATAAGCTATATGAGTCAGAATTAGATTTTGCTTATGCTTATAGGCACCTGAAGTAATTCCACTGACTTTGGTTGAGTTATTTGGGAAGTGGAAGTGACATCTGGCTTCACTTAATTTTGCTAAAGATGTATCTTTGGTCTAACGTTTTAAGAAGAGCTGAACACTCTAAAGGAACTAAAGGAACCAGAGCGAAAGAACTCAGCTTACCTCAAAACTTGATTTCAATAATGCAAAACATAACATTTACTTTGATAAGTAACATATTTCTATTGATAGACTTCCATAGTCTCTAAATCTAATCAGAGACATGCCTTTACAGACTGTATTGCAGTACCAGACTCTGTACACTCAGAAGTCAGTTAGAATCAATTGTTGGCAGGAAACATTTTACAAGCTTCAGAGGAATTTTCAAATCATTTTAGACCTTACTATGGTCAAATCCAAAAGTCTTAAAATCAGATAGGTGGAGGGACTGAAATATGTAAACTCAAGCCTCTTCTTAAATTTATAAGAAGAATCATATCCAAGATATTATTTCCTTGCAAGATATGAGTAAAAAATGAGAAAGAGTTTGAGCTATAAAGGAAGAAAAATATATTTGCATGTTTACAAGGTCAGATACTGAGCTAGTATAAATCAGCTCAAAGTCAGTGGAATTACTCCAGAGGATCCAGGCATTGTAATAAATGTAACAAAATGACAAAACTGAATTTTCACAAAGATGTATTTCATGATACTTCATAATGTTTCTTTCTTTCTTTTTGCATATAGTGTAAATCTATTTTTATTGCTTTATTAAATATCTGTGAACGAGGACAGAAAAAGTAAACTACGTATTAAGAAAATGCTGATATAAACAGGATGGCTTGCTAAGTGCACATAAACTTTAAATGTTGGATTATGTGAAAGTGGTCAAGTTCTCTGGCCATAAAGTTATCTTAGGAAATGAAACTAAACATCTCTCCTTCTTGTGAGGAATTCTTAAGGAAATATTCCTCCTCTCAAACCATTCTGTAAAAAATGAACAAAAGTGTGAAAAATTATTTTCATTTTCTCATATAATTCCTGACAGAAATTGGTATTTCGCAAGAAGGAGAATGACATTTTTATCTGATGATGTGTATGATTATTATAGCTTATGGGCCTCAGACTGATGGAAAGAAGATTTAAATGCTCAATGGATCGTATCACTTTGTGACTCCTATTCAAAGGCTCACCAAAGTAAATAATAATAATTTGCATTTATTCATCTACATTTTCAGAGTGCTTTCTAAAGATGGGTGCTGTTCTGCATACTTGCAGATGGGCAGTTATGAACATCACCATCTTGAAGGAGGTTGAATGCTTCCTCTCAACTACCAAGTGATCCTTTCAAAGGGAAATGAAGGAGCAAAGAGAGCATCCGAATTTACAGCTTATGAAAGAGACTGGTTAAAAATTTGTAACTTTTTTTTTTTTTAATGTTAAGATATGACGAAACGTTTGAAAATTTGGAAACTTGGAATAATTTTTCTTATTTGAAGCTGACCAATTTATTTTAATACTTTTAAAGGCAGGTCTAAAAGTCCCTAAGTGTAACATAGCAAGCACGTGGTGTATGGCACATTGTTTTGTTCAAAACTGAATAAAGCTTTTTTCCTAAACGAAATCCTGAAAAATTTACATTTTCAACTGGATTTTGCCTACACAGACTTAAGCCTTCCACCGTCTATCCGTTTCCCCCACCTAATTTCTCTGATCCGCTCCCTTGGCAAATAATTATGTCAGTATCCCCACACAAATTCTGTTTCTGGCAGAATTCTGGACATGTGTTAGAATATGATAGAGTAAAATCATCTGATAAGAGACAACACAACTGTCCAGATATAGTAAATATTGGCGTATCATGTTAGCGTAACATTACATCAGGAAGATCAATATTAAGATCAAATAAGAGGAGGGAGGAAAAGCCAGGTCTCTGCAACCAACCTTAAGGTAAATCTATGCCAAAAGTTATCTTTTGTGGGTTCTGATAAAAAAGTGATGAAGTAGGTTGACCCTCAGATTACAGTGTAATATTTCTTTTAAAAACAGATTTTTCTGTCTTTTAAAATAGTTTAAAGGCATGATTTAAAGAGTCTGTTGCTTTCATTGACCTCAGTGGGCTCTGTATCATGGCATTGGGTAAATGCAGCTCTTTTCATGTCAGTGGAATTATTTTTTTATGACTGGCCAATTAGTCTCCCACGAAGATACTGCAATATAAATCAGTGGAGGATTGTATGCACTGGGAACAGTGCAATGTCCCTGGGAAAAAAAAAAAAAAAAACAATACAGATAAAAATGTGTGAAAACAGTGAGACAAAAGTAATGTAATCAATAAGCAATAGCCATGCAAGTGAGAAAAACTGTGTGGAACTTTGATGCCAAAATCATGGGATAAAAAAGTGGGGCCTCAAACAGCATGTTTTTAATTTCCTGCTGTCTGCCTCAAGTAGATAAAAAAAGGTGTTAGTTATGGAACAGGAAAAAACATATAGAAGAAAATCCATTTGCAACTTGGATGCTTTGACAATTTTGGATCATGCATGCAAAACATTCAACCATTGTTTTATTAGATGACAGCAAGTGAAGTTCATGCAGTTTCAGACCAAAGATTTCTGAACTAGGTACTCCTTTCCTACACACAAAATAATACTTTTAAGCATTTCAGCTATTAGCCTGAACAGAGAAACTGTGTCATTTTAGTTTTCTTTAAATTCTGCTCCTCGTGAGAAACTAAACGTGCCATTCATGACTTTCTGAATATAGATGACCTCATCTACTATGAGCATGACTGACTGGTTTTCCAAAAAGAGGACACCCTTAGGTAGGAAAGAAGAGAGACAAAAATGATGCATTGAGCATATGCTGTTCAGAAGTTTGCTATAAAGTGTTTCAACAAAGCTCTATAGGAAAAAGAAGAAAGTGACCCAAAATTTAAACATGCACAGAAGAGCTGAGGGAGAAGGCAGCTAGTACAGCCTTTCAAAAGTTTGCTTAACATTGAGCTGAACTCAACCTTTCTTAGAACATAGAGAATATACAGAGCGTCACATAGTACTAATGGTGGTGGCATGCAGACACCAAAATTGTCAAAATTTGCAACCTGCATAATACCTTTGGTTGAATTGCTCCAACGGTTACCTTCAGAATAATGGGATAAAGTCAACAGATTGACGCATGAACCGCCTGCACCAGATCCAAAAACAGTTATTCTTAATGGGTCACCACCAAAGAACCCAATATTTTCACTAGTCCATCGCAAAGCTTGAATTAGATCAAGGAGGCCATAGTTTCCTTTTGCTGCTTGGTCCCCAGTGCTCAAAAATCCTGTGAATGTAAATGAAAAAAAGAAAGGGTTAGAGAGTGCTCTTCTGACTAATCTTGTTGCAATCTTCTAAGTAATACTTCCAAAGTATGTGTAGTTAAGTATTATGGAACTACAAAATTTTCCATATTTACTGAACAACAGTTTGCAATTCTGCACTCTTGCCCAAATAAATCCTATGGTATTCACTCTTCTGACCACGACGTAGTAATGTAGGGAAGATGGAGAAACATCACAGGCTGAGTACTCAAAGTATTAACAGGTCACAACTTATTACACCCAAAGACTCTGTGCTGATTACACGAGGTTGAAGAGTAAAGCTTTAGCAAACAGATACAATGAAGGTATTTTTAAGGGATTTGGTCAACTGTGTATTGCATTTTTGTACTCAGCAGCAGCCACGATAGCCTTAGATGCAGGCAATGACTGAACTTCTTTGGAGACTTTGGTTAACTCACAATAACACACTCTTCCCCCGCCCTTATTTCTCCCATTGGCTTTGCTCTCCCCTAAAATACAGTTCATGTCACAGGACAGGCTGTGTTGAACAATGTGAGCAACACTCAACTCCCTGAGCTCCAGTCCACAGTCATTAACCTCAGTTAATTGAATCTACATTAAAAGGATAAAGATAATTTAAGCTGTTTCCATGCCCCTCCAACATCAAAAAGATAAGAGCTCAGGGGTAATCTGTAGAGCACAGGAATTGCTCCTTTTTATTCCTACTGGAAAAAAGACAATGCAATGTATCAGGTGCTGGAATGACTGTTTTACACTTTGCTCCCAGCAGTACCCTGGTATTTGTTATTGTTGTTACTTTTGTCATTAGAGGCCACTGACTAAACAGTGGACAATACAAACTTTGAAGACAATTGCTGTTGACTAAAGACATTGTTTTGCTCTTGGAACCCATTAGCTGACATTTCCAATTTTCTAAGGTTAAAAACCAAAATGTTTAAATAATACCAGCATTGAGAAGTAGCCCAGTGCCTCAATTTGCATATGAAACTGATTTAATAATCACTAAATCAACAGTGTAACTGCTTTTCCGTACATGCTTTGTAGAGAAATGCAACCATTACGACAATTATTTCCACATTAATTAGATATTAGTGGGTCTTCTACTCTAAAGTCATATGGATTTATCTCTCTTTAGTGTAGACAGCCTACTCAAAAGACGTTTACAGTAGTTTCTCGGAGAAAACCAGAAGACGTTTCTCAAAGGACTTTACTGTTTCACTATGACAATAAGAGCAGCTTTTGAGACATTTACAAGAAGAAATACATATGTGCGTATACATATGTAATGTAAGGATTTAACAAGAATACAGCTAGGTGCACAAATGCACTGATATCCACATATATTACGAACACGTCATTCGGTACTGTATTATTGTTCCAACCTGACTTCAGATGGCAAGCTTATATTTGGTGCTCTGTTGACTGTGTAGACATTTATAGTAACAAGCCTTCTTTGCTGTAAACTGCACCAGAGGCTAATTGGCCTCACTGCCTCTGTGGCTGAGCTGTGCCACCTCTAGGGTGAGCAGCCTTGTTTGCATAGGTCAGGTCTGATTTTTGTTACCATGGAGAACAAACAGGGAAGAGGCATGAGGTGCCAGGCCAGCTATTCTCCCACTTTCAGACCCAGTCTAAGGGACATACTTCATTCACCGTAGCCATACTAACTTGTTATTTAGATACTGGTCTCTAAAATAACTGGTATTTTACAACCAAAAACGGCCACGCTTACTACTTTGCTATATAAAAGAGCAAAGTAGCAACACTACCATAGAAGAAAATATAATTTTGATACTCAGGGGAAACCCAGAAAGAAACTGATAACCAATTAATTATCCTTTTACTACTACAACTCAGTACTGAGATGAGCTGAATATGATGATATTTTACCCTCTCTCACTCTCTTTCATTTTCTTCCATGCTGCCAGAGGTGCTGGTAAGCATGCCAATGCTGTCAAAGAATGGCCCTGGTATACTCTTTCCTGCAGAGAAGTATTCATTCTTGTCTCCGTGTTCCAGGAAAATGTTGTCCCCTATAAATAATTAATTTCTAAAGACGCAGAGAGATGATGTCTTTGAATCCATGGCAGCAAATCTAATGAGAGTTTCCTAACTAGTCTTGCTGCCTTTGTCAGCCTGCTTGGAGTTGAGGGATGGCACCAGAGACTGTAACAAAATTACATGTAAAACATAGGAATCTATGGGAACTACCGGATCCAATGGCTGCACTTGCTAGGAGAGTTTTCCCCTTGCCTAAGTACACGACCGTGGAATTTTAGAGACAAACTATTTTGTCATGAAGCACATAAGCGATTGCACTGATTTAAGGGACTACAGGAAAAATTGACAGTGGTGCTCCTTGAAACACAGGCACCAATAAGATGGGAGCATTTGGAAGCAGTTACCAAAATTGTGCCCTAAACAAGTCATTCTTTGCTTTTTGTCCCCCTTTTTCTGCTTTGAGATTCACTGGGCTAAGGCAGGATGTGCCCTGAGCAGACCTGCAGTGTTGGTTCAGAAAGATGCTTTAGACATCTCAAAGTGATTCCTCGCATTTATTAGTAAAATAGATGGTAGGGTTATAGCTGAGATACAGTGATCTCCCTGAAGGAGAACAAATGCGAACACTCAAGCTCTAAGAAAAAATTGGTTTTTGTACTCTGCATAATATGCAGCAAAATAGGAAGCAAGCAAGTCTTTGCCTAAAACTGCAACAGATGAAAATTATAGGTAAAGCCTTAAGGCGGTCCCCTGATGTTAAATGAGTTCACATCAAGCCCTGAAGATTGATGGGAAAATGGGAAATCCTTGGGAAATCATAGTTTTAAAGAACGTTTTTTTTTAAAGAACGTTTTGTGAAAAGGACCTTAAAAAGAAAGGGAAATGTCTCTCGTTGCTAAAAGTAGAAACTTGCATTCAGTTCAGGAAATGTGCCAGAAGGGGGAGCTTTCAGTTTATTAAAAAAAAAAAAAAAAGTATTAGTAATATTTACCTCATTTATCTATATTAGACAAATTATGACTTGTGTCCAGAGCAACATCTCTGATGCAAAAAAAATATCTCACGCCTCCTCAACAAGAACCACATTGGCTGACTTCCATATCTACACAAGATGGATGATTATTGATGTTGACTTTCATGACATGAAACATTTCTATCTCATTTTTCAGAACCATAAGAAGCCTGTTAATATCACCACCTGTTCATGCATTTTTTCTTGTATGCAGTAGTACCAGCATGGTTTAAAAGCATTCAAAATGTCATGAAATCAGAGATAGGACTGATAAAACAGATGAGGCTTTTCTTTTCTTTTTTTTCTCCCCTAGCAAGAAGTCCCTCAGTGCAGCTAAAATTATCTAACTAAACATCCATAGAGAAATACCCTAAAACACAACATCATACCTGGTCTGTAGGTGCAAGTACTTATTTATGACAGACAAAAGAGAGATTGTACCAATATGTGTTGTCTTTATCCCTGGAGGAGCTTTCAGAATGCAATTAATACAGATACTATACAAACAAATATCAAATCTATTTCTCCATCTGTGGCATTTCTAGGACACAATCATCACATTATCGAGATATTAAGCTAGCAATTTGGAGTCAAAGAGGTGAACCTGCTCTTGCTAGAAAGGTTTGTATGTCTGAAAGCTTGTCTTTTTTTTTTTTTCCTTCAATTATTTTTTTTTTTCCGACTCTATCAGCTAGTTTTTAGAATGTATTATCCATCTCTGCAAATGCTGTCTTACTAACATCATTGGATTGTCATCTCTGCAAGAACACTACTATCATACGTTGCCACCTTTTGCTCTAATGAAAAAAAAGTTGAAGTAAATTATTCCTTGTTTTAGTCACTCCAGGAAGACTTCCAAAAAAAAAACCCTTATTTTTGCATTATTCTCTAAAAAGGTCAGATTGAGCTAATTTTATTCTATAATTAAGTCCTTCTACTCAAAATATTCCAATCATCAGTGAACAATTGCTATTTTATATTCTGAATGGAGAGGTTATCTCTTCTTCCATCTCCTCCAAAGGATCAGACTCTAAAAGAATTATGGAACTGAGGACGTGGTCTTTTGTGAATTAAGAAAGGGATTTATTAAGCTCATTTGGACTGTGTGTCTGTTACACTGCTGTTATACAAATGGGCAGTGTGCGCCACAATCAGGCCCTGTATTTCGTGTTTGAATAAATTTTAACGCTGTGTAGGCTTATGTGCCCAGGTAATGATTTATACTTGCCATTCAGATAAAACATTTTTCTAATACAATTCCTGTATTTTTGAAGAGTAAATAAAGTAACAGACGTGGGGATGTTAAAACATATTTTTGAAAACCTTACTAGATTCAATTATTTTAAGCTCTGATCTAATCTGAACATTCAAACTAATGAAGAGGGGAAGGCCAAGAGAGAATTTTTCCTACTGTAAGAAAATGTCCACAGCTTGATGATGCAGTGGGAGGAGGCTCTGGCTGGCTAATATGCAGGTGCCATTTCACATCACCAGGAACCAACGCATCACTCTGATGAGTCTGGCCATTTAAGTGTTTCATAACCCAGCAGTTTCTGTGACCGGATGAAAAAAGGGGGCAGAATGTCTTGCAAAATTAAAAAAAAAATAATAATAATCTACCCATGAGAAAATATACAGCAACAAATGCTATTCTAAAAATAAAACACATGACCTTGTGAAAAGTGGTATAACTTTAAGAATTTTTTTTCAAAGAGCTATGTTACTGAAAGCAGCAACACTTAAGACTTTAAAATTGCTCACCTGTTTAGGCATGTGTTTTAGCTATCTTTCCTATTATAAATCCCTATGCAGTCAAATGTCATCTTTTATTTTGCTAAAAGCATATGTTACATTGTACAAGTATAAATGCTTCAACGTATAGTGGAAGAATACAGGACATATTTTGAGGGAGTAATTTTTATTCCCTCTGGATTGTAAATTCCTTGGTGAGGGCTTTGGTTTGACATCCTCTATTAATATTCAATGGTAATTGCCATCTACATAAAATTCCAGTTGCCCTTTAAACTGTACCTACTGAGTTAGAAATGTGAGCAAGATAAGCAAATTTTAAGTAATATGGTTAAACTTAAAGAGCACATTTGTTTTCATCTTAGACATCTCTCTTGAATTTGAATCAAGTAACTAATCTGAATGAATTACGTAGGCAGCAGCACTGTGAACATTAGTGTATATATGATATTCATGAAGCTGATGATACTGATCCTCACTTTGCTGACCAGCCCACCCTAATATTAATAGCATATTTTAGTAATGGATAAGTGATAAGGAGACTAAAAGGACTAGGAACTCCAGTAAGGAAGATGTAGGAGAATGCGAAACACTTAGAGCAAGAAAAATATACCTTCATATACATCTACAATATACCTCTGCTCAAGGATCAGAGAAGCAGGTCTTCTAAAAAGGCTGTTGCTCAAACAGGAATTTTGTGACAAATTTATTTGATGTGCAAAAAAAGTCATTGCAAAACTAGCAAAGTTCTCATCTCTTTCTGTAGCTTGCTGTCACATACATGTTAGGAATAAGATGAATGATTCCAGAAGTGCAAGATTTTATCTGAACTCCATGTGGCAAGTGAAGTATCATGCTAGGACACTAGGCACTCTTTACTGGCTTTTTAAGATATGTGAAACTGCATTTATACATGGATTGTATTTTGATGTTTTTTCTTCTTTTTTTTTTTTTCCTTTTTAATATAAGATTAATTTGTATCAGAATCTTTGAAGATAAATGCACTGTATTTTCAACCAATTTGAACACAAATAAATGTTCTTTTGCAAAATATTTGTTAACAGGTGTACATGCTATACACATATTCGATTGCGACTATTCACTTTTCACTCTAGTACTAAGGTTATGTGATTGGTCACATAAATCGCTCGAAAACTTATTTATAATCTCTGATTTCATACTATAAACATTAAGGGGAAGTGTTTTCCATACAAATAGCCTGAAATTACTCTTATATTTTTAATATACCAACAGCTCCAACTTCTCTGGCCAGTGCTATTGCTCCAGCAGTTAGCCTTTGGAAATTCCTATTCATTTCACCAAAGTAAATAATTTTCAGAACTTAATTGGTTCTCCATATAGGAACTTCTTATCCTTTGTCCTTTGCAATTTTGAAAGCATACATGGAGAAAAGTGCGTTGTGTTATATAAGCTGTGATGTGCTTTTCCAGCATTGCTATTTTACTGCTGGAATTTTTAACACTTCTCCAAAGGGTACCAAATCCCTTGAACCAATATTAGCAAAGAGGCTGGAGCCTACAAAAAGGCTGGCCTTTCCTTTCAGCTCTTAGAAATAATGAAAGTTTTCACATCCTTGCATTTGACTTCATTTGTTTTCCCATGAGAGGCAAAATGAGTCGAGCACTGCAAGTTACAGAAGTCCCTTACAGCTGTTTGAGTCTGGCAACTGCCACTTGCCAGTGCTGATGCATTACAGCAGGCTGACTGTGGAGGCATATTGCAAAAGAGTGAAGTGTCGTACACCAGAGCAGTTTATTCCTTTGTCACAGATGTACACAACGGTACACAATGTCACAGTGGCACAATGTGGGTGCAGTGCAGCCCAAAGCATAATAGCCCCTTCTTCCAAAATGCAGGTTCTTTCTCACAAGCTATATCAAAGCGCTTTAAATGACAAAAAAAAAAAAAAAAAAAAAAAAAAAAAAAAAGGTCTGCCTGAAGACAGAGTTTTTCCTGTCCTTGAAAGATTATCCTCAACTGTTACAGAAGGAAATTCTACGATTCTGTGGTTCTAAGTTGCTCATATATACTGTGATAGTCTTGGCAAGTATGTCATAGACATTGAATCAGCCTGAGATTATAATTTCAGGCATTCGCTGAAGGATGTAAGAAAGTTTCAAAGTTTCCGTGGGGAGTTTACAGACGTCTGAGAGTGCTTCCAAAGGCTTCAGCTGCCTCTTCTCCTTGTGGTCAATAGTGTTTTCCACTGTCTCTGTCCATCGTGTTAAACCTGATATGGACAATTTCTCACGTTCTGAGTATTTCGCACGTACAATACGTTCACTTAACAATCTCATGCTGGAATATGGGGTCATGCTATGGGGAAGGCCCACACAAAGTGCTGTTTGTCAAGTTGGTGTTGTTCCTCCCCAGCCCTCACGTCAGGCGTGACTTGGGTCGCAGCTCCCACAGCATGTGCTGAGCTTGTCAGATGTGGGGCAATGGTGGGAACACACCAAGTCAGCTGTTTGCTACAGAACTATCAGCTGAAGAGACAAGCTTCATGGAGGCAATCCTCTAAGCTGATGCGGTAGATTTGGGATCACAATGGGAAGTGTAAACTTATCCTGGGCTCTGCAGGCAGCTCTTACAGCCAGAGTCATTCTGGCTTCTGCACAGGGAGTGCGGATAAAACGGGCTTCAGCTGCCCTCTGTTTGTCAGACCTGTGCTCAAAATACAGCACAGCTGGTTCCAAATGATCACCCAAGACATCAGCTCTGTGGTAGCTTATTATGGATGGTCTTTGCTGAAGAGTCAAATGAAAGACTGATAATAATCTTGAAGATACTTTAAAACAGTTGTATAAGCAACAGGGCTAGTTCACTAGTAGTGATTTTTAATACTGATATCTGAATGTGCTGAAAAAGGAAAACAGAAAAGGAAAGGCAAGACTAGTCTCAGGGACACAGCTGCAGAAACTCATTTTACAGGATTTTTAGTGATATGTGCTGACACATATCAGGAAGTAGAAGTAAGCTCTAAGAGCTGATGAATGACATTTGGCATAGGTGGACACAAAGGGAAGATGGAGTATGTTTGATTTGATCGTCTGCTTTTCTTCTTTAAAAATACAGAAAAAAGATATATATTCTTTTGCTATTGAAAAGAGCAGATATCCATTAATATTTTCATCTTTGAAAAAGTAAGCAATACTGCTGCCAGCAGATAACATCTGCTTTAATGCCTTCCGCAAGGTAAAATTCAAACTTGCTAGTATACAGCTGAGTCATGCTCTATGGTGGCACAACTTTAAACTAAAAGTATTTTTAAGCTGCATACAAAATTTTCTCAGGATAATGAGCAACACTGTAGTAGTAAATAATACAATAACAATGCTCTTATGACCTAGCTTCTTTGAGAACTTTAACAAAAAATATAAACAAAATCAATAGTCCCTAACAGACAGCATAGGCGAAACCAAATCTTATTACAGGATAAATTGTGGAATAATAAAAATCAAACATGATTTTTATTTATTAAAATACATTCAGCCGAACCACAAATGATAAGGAAAGACTACTTGGGAGAATGGAAAAGTCCATAGACAAAGTCATCATTTGACTTCCTGACTTAGAGGAAAAAAGTGATATCTCAAGGGAGAGATTCTTGACTTCACTGGGATTGAGTGGTCAGCTGTTCCAGCCCTACTTACTTTAAGTAGCACAATATGCAAAAAAAATGTAACCCACAGCACATCGTATCAAATATCTGTCCTCTCACCTTTCCCACTTTCAATAAAAATAAAAATAAAAATAAAAGATAAACAAAACCCACAAACAATAACAAGACATAGTGGAGAGTTAACAAATACCAATATTCTTAATGTGCAAGCTTTTAAATATAAAAATTGGCCCATTAAAAAATCTCCTTTCTATTTTCATTCAAGATTGGGTCAGAACATTTTCATTATTCTCAAGATAGCCCAGATGGTACTTGAAGATCATTGTACTCAATATATTTGAGAATTTTTTGCTATATAATGAGCTGTTTAATATGTGCAGCTACTTAAAGCTACATGTAGTTCAAATTCAGATTGCAAAAGCATCATTTATATTGCACATTTCCATTGATTATGTCATGCCAGAGAACACTTTTTCCAGTTTGGGCCTGGAAATCACCTTTGCTTTATAGTGGTCATTCTGGTTGTGTAATAGTATATGTGTTCAGTAATATCATTTAGCTTTTCAGAATTTTGAATATGTATATGGATGAGAAAAAGGACGGATTTAATTTCACTAGAAGGGAAATTTCATATTTAAGAAATAAGAAAATCATAATTATGAGTTCCATTGAGAGGGACAGCACCATAATTTTTTATACTTCTTCACAGTGTTGAGATGTGCAATGAGGGTCCAATCAATGCTAATATATATTCTACGAGCTGATGAAAGGGAAGTCAGAAATCTTCATGTAAAACTGCATATGCAAATCACTAGTTAGAAGCCTAGCAGCTATTTGAAAGTGCAATCTTTCAATCAGAACACAGAAATTATGGTGCTAATTTACTGTGAACTCAAATATCCTTATTTGAAAATAAATAGAAAAGATTAACCATTGGACCAATTTACCAAGAACTGCATTCAGTATGATATCACTTCCATTTTTAAATCAGAACTGGAGACTTTCTAAAAATATATCACTGTTCAGATAAGATTTCATTCAGGAAAGTCTTATGAACAGTATAATACAGGTAGATGTGATACCAGATCACAGAAATGCCTCCTTGCTTTTGAATGTGTGAGCTAAAAAACATATGAGCCTTAAGTAATCAAGATCTAACTTCTGTAGCCTGAACAGTGCAGACAGACACTTGAAGCATATTGGGAATTTAAATAAGTTTTGAGAAACTGTGAGAAATAAAGATTCTCTATCTTGCATCTTTCTCTCTTCCTCTCTCTTTCCTCTTCTCTTTCCTTCTCTCTTTTGAAGTTTAATCTTATTTAATCACTATCAACATTATTCTTGGAGTTCTGTCATGCATATGAAGATATGTATGTCCACCATGCTCTTCTAAATATACGTGGGGAGACAGAATCAATTTCATTGCTTAACAAATCCTTAGGAACACTTGGCCATATTTTTACCCCATGGTAACAATCTGCTGTACTTTCTACAGTCTGAAAAACTCCTTGCCCTATCTATGGCACCACACCCACAACTGTTTCCCTCCTGCAATACAATACGCAGAAGTAGCACAGTGATCAGAAAGTTGCTCTGTCCCCTTCAATACCTACAGGCATATTTGTCTTACTGAAGACGCTATTTATGGCTATATTAGCCTGTGTGTAATAACTCCTGATTTAAAAAAAAAAAAAAAAAAAAAAAAAAAAGCACAGAGAAAGCAGCAAGCCAATTTCAGTTTGAATTTTAAAGTGAAGCATGTTGAAGCACACTGCAACACTACAGATCTCATTCTGTAATTATATCACATCAGGTTAGACATCATGACTTGTTACTGCAGCTGCCATTTGTGTTGAGGAAAGCAGAGGTGCAAATGCTCTTACCCAGAGAGAGATACTTGTCCAACAGTAAGAAATATAGCGTGTTTTTGACTTATACTTGTAGACCATTAAAGGTCTGTAGACTACAAACTAAGGGACTAAAAATCACTAAGTAAAGCAAACACAAATGTACTTTAAGACTATTTGTGGTACCAAGGAAAATTTTGACAAAAATAAGTTGAAAACAACCATCTTCATAAACAGACTTGTGCTAGCCAGATTCCCACACTGTTTTCATTGCTATTAACTGAACACCAGAAACATTCATAAGAACATATATACTTAGACAGAGGCATCAAATCTAATTTTATGCTAAATATCTATCAGTTCTGGCAAAACATGAAGTAAATAAGAATTGACTGGATCACCATATGCCTGTTCCTTTCTCACATGGCATCCTGCCTCTCCTAGTACAGTGTTTGCTTTTAGACACTGCTGCATCTAAATTTCCTGTTGCATAGGACAAGATGCTGTATTTCTTTGCAACAAATATTCTATAAATTAAAGAAAGGGAACTGAAGAGTCAAGAATGGGATAAGGATGTTGTAGAGACAGTAACTGCTATTAAAAAAAAAAAAAAAAAAAAAAAAGAAAAAAATATTGCTATGATTGCTATTAAACTATTTCACCCCAGCAGAATCCTGAGGGATTTGGCTACTGCTGACTGCTTATCTGTTAAACAAAACAGTAGGACACAGTAGATATATATTAATATACAAATCATACATACAAATCCTGTGCATCTCTTCCAAGCAGTCTTCTGAAGCACCTGGTCACATGTCTATCCTCTAAATTTTCTAGCAGCAGTTTAAATAAATATGAGATGTCAAATAATTGTCCCTAGTTCAAGGAAAGGGAAGGAAAAGAGACTAAAATCCTCCCAAAGTTAATTGAGGCTAAAATCACTGCTGCTCCATCTACTGCAATTTCACATTGGTGCACTTCAATTAAGGCATAATAAGAGTGCAAAGTCATTTATACTCATAGATTAGATGTCGTCTGTGAAAAATCACTGATTGACTCAGAGTAGGCTTCTGGAGTACCAGAAGAACAAATGTTGTAGGACTCTGAGTTTTGCTCTTCAGTTAGCACCTTGATAACACACAAACAAAGCCAAAACACCTCCAGTTAAAGGTATTAAAGGTAAGACGTACTTTAAACACAAGGGCACACATGGACACATGCTATCAGGTCTTCAGGCTTCACTAAATATAACTTCTTTCATCAAAAAACTGTCACAACAAAAATGCCTGTAATGTTTCCATTAATGGTCTCAAATGTTTATTCAGTTACTGAAAGGCATTTTTTTTTCTCTGTTATGTTGCAATGAGAGTATTCTTCAAAAGATTTTCTACTTCAGCCTCAACTAAATGCACACCTCTCATTTTCCATAAAATGTTGCATTCTTTCATGCCACTCTGCAGTATTGTATGCGTTGCTACTACATCATCTGAAAATATGCATATACAGATCTGCAGATGGAGCAGGCTTACTGCTATTCTAAATCTAAGTAATTCTAATGAAGTCATGAAAATTTGCCCATTCAAAGCAAGCAGGGATATGAGTCCATGTACTTCATCTTTTAGGATATGTAAAAGCACGACATTAGTAAGTGCATTTATAGATGCTGCATCAAATACACAGCATTAACAAAATGGCTAAACTAAGTAATATTGAATGGGTAGCAGGGAATAATTGATGTTTCAGATAATTAAGTATGTGAGATGACTGGAAGCTGAAGTAAGATTCTGGAAATCTTTGAAAAGACAAATGCATGCATATATGCCATCCAGCTCTCAATAACTGAGATTGCCCTACACTTAAAGATTTCTGCAACATATAAAATGAATGAAAACCAGTGTCCAGCTGAGGTAAATATGCTGTTAAAGATGCTAACTTTGCATTTACTGCTCCTATATTTGGTTCACAGTAGGAATCCACATATTCAATACTGCCTAATCAGAGATGGAGAGCATTGCATAAAAGCCCCATTGAGCATGGCTAGTTTCACCTTTTGCCATAAGAAAATAGAAATCAGGTAAGTACCAAAGTGAGGAAAATAAAAACAACAAAACCTAAATTATTTCAGGCTTTCATGCTGCTATCCTATCTTGTATTTTTTTTTTTTTTTTTTTTTTTTAAGCAACTCTACAATTGTAAAGTAATATTTGAATACAAGACAATCGATTACATAGTTTTCGAGTAAAAGGATTCTTTTATGGGGAGGGTAAAATTTGTCACTTGTTCACATTTGGATGAAACTAAGTATCTTGAAGCTTACAACACACATTGCAGCCAATCTGAGAGAAGGAACAGGAGTCAGAGGTCACAGGGAATAAATTCTCAGCCCTGAGCAAGAACTAAATTTATCCAAAATGGTCACGGATAACAAAACAGTGCTCAGGAGAGGACAAGAATGTCAAGCACTTCTATAAAGTAACAAAGAAATGTTGTGGCAGAGTGGCTTGCTCAGAGGCATCACTTTTCTATTTTGCCATTAATAAGCATTCTAGTTCAATTCTTGTAACTTACTACAAAGTAACTTAACAAAGTGGACTAATTTGCACAATATTAAGTAAAACACATTAAGTAAAACGGTGCTGATTTGTTTTTAATAGTTAACCAAATACTACAGGTTCTAAAGGCACTTTCTTAGCCTCAGATGAGTTGGTGTAAAATCTAATCTGCGCTAATTTTCCAAAAAACAGATGGTGCATGAATAAAACTGTGTAGACCCTTTTAAGCTTTCATTCCCACTAAGTCCCTTTTGGGATAACTACTGTTCATTTCTTAGGGCTCTGTTCTCCTCTTAAGTAACTGAAAACAAACTAAATTATTGTATAGGAAGATACGCTCAATAGGAGCAAAGTTAGACAATTTGGGCCTTCAAGGGATTACATTTTGTATGCAAAGCTAGTTGATAAAACATTTATTTTTTTTTTTCACGGACAGTACAATGATATCTGTGTTATTTACAATGGGAAAATGTTTCACTCCAGGCTAAGCAGTTCTATTCACTATGGAAAGTAAATAAAAACAGGAGTAAGCCACTAAACCTCATTCATGTACATCACTTGACAACAGTTATGACTAAAGACCATCTCATCTGAAAATAAAGATTGCAGACAGTAAGTATTAACACGTGCTTCTTATTATGTAAGCATCTTAAACCCTCACCGCAGACCAGGGTTTAACCGTGTTGAAGAGATGAAAACAGGGTGTTTTTACGCTCTGTGCAGAGGAATGCAATCAACATATGGAAAATTAATTAAAGTTAAAAAGGTGAAATAACATTAAAAAAAAAAAAAAAGAGTTTATTAAAAGAGCCACACAAGTCATAGTTTCTCAGTAGTCTAAGAAAGATCAAATTTGTTGCAGCATCATAACCTACAAAAAGACTGTTTCACAAGACCACACTGAAAGGAAGGATACCCATTCTCCTGGAGCTGCTGCACCTCACACAATGGGACACAACATGTCCCATTCCTCCCCCCTCCAAGTCAGGCATCTCTGTACGTCTTGCAAGCAAGCCTGAGCCCCAGGGTCTACTCTGGGATTCCAGTATTCCAGTCTTGATCTGCTTGTTTTAGGGTTAAGGGAACAAAATATAAATGGTCTATCAGTGTTCTTTCTTCCTTTCCCTGAATAGTAGCAATATTCAGTTCATAGGCACAAGGAGATACAGCACGAAGAGGACAATGGCACAGACAAGATTACAGAGGAAAGCCCTGGTGGAAGAGGGAATTGAACTAGCCTCTGAACTATAAGGCCAGAAACATTTTTTATTTTTATTTTCCCCCCTCCCTGGTTAATCACACCTTGTGGTGGAGCTCTCTTGCAGTTCTTTTCCTCCAGTTATAGCTGCTGGCAGACTTAAGCAATGAAATAGCTAGTGAAGTTCCACACCAGTACGTTTTGAATATTTTTAGCCACCACATGTCCATCTTTGAACTTCCAGAAAAAGACACTGTTTTAATGTACCATATAAAGTAAGTTGGGTGCTAACTGATCAAATAAATTGAGTTTTAATAGACTTTGCTCAACAACATACCCCAAATGACACATCAGTAATTACCATCAGATCTCAAGCAATGTCCTGAAAAAGTTACTGAATGTGAAGCGCATCTGCTAGATTGCTACGGATTGCATTCTTGGTGTGCTTGAGATTTGTCAGAAAATGTATTTATACTCAACAGTAATTCTGCTGACTTTGAGGATTGCGTCAGTTAACAAAGGCATCTCTGACACTGCAGTATGGAATCATGTCCCATTTCTGGCAATGTACTGCTAGCAAAATACCAGCTGTTTTCAGTGGAGGATCAGTGAGATACAATGAGTCGATGTGCTGGCTTGATTAATCTTTATATGATTTCTCAGCCTCTAACATAAGATGTGCATAACTTTATATATGTACTCAATGGTGTAGAACATCACTTAACAGTTAAAGTACTTATGTACTTATTCTTTACTCATGAGACAGTTACTGACAGAAGAAAGTTCATCTCTTTTTTAATTTGCTAACTTCTGAAAACAGCAGTGATGAGTCGACTGCAGAAAGAAAGACAGCGGCTCAGTGACTAGCAGTTTCATTTGGTATCATTCAGTATACCATTGCTATTTAACTCCAGAACAAAAGGTATACATGGCTTTTGCTCCTCAATGATTCATCAAATTCAAATAAGTTGAATCGTGAATTTGAAATATTAATTTATAAAATGCTTTGTTAATCCTCATGGCAAAATCATATATGATTTAAGAAATAAACAAAGCATGTCCCTTAATGTTTTGAACTAGCCTCAGTAATTTTAACACAACATGTTTCTTTCTAGGAGAGAAACTTGAACTTCTACTTTAAGTATCATTCTTCTCCCGAAGATTAGAGTTGATTGCTGTAAGTTTGGAAGACTATGTAACAGAATTACCAGGACTGCAAAATCATGTCCCCCTCTGCTGTCAATAAGTCCATCTCCCACTATCACAGGCTCTATAGGTGTGGCTATGAACTCTTTTTTTTTTTTTTTTGGTGTTGTTTTGTTTCTTTTAAATGCAATACTTGCTCAATTCTTTGCATGGTTTATATTAAAATTCCCTGCATCATTCGTTGTATATGTGGAAACCTAAAACACATATCTTGATCTCTGTTTCTTTGTAAACCATTTTTAAATATTACTGTACACTGCCCCAGCTATTGTTTCACAATATGTGTACATTGTAGTCAACAAGGTGTAATATCTCACTCTGGATGTGACTGAACACAAATAATGCCGTGCAAGGTGTGAAAAATATTTGCTTTAATACTGTAAGTCACTTCCTGATAGCTGTTGGGAACTGGCCATCAAGGAGAGTTTATGTTTCCTTCTACCTTTGTCCTTCTTCCCAGAACTATATCAAAATAGATATAGAAAAGATGCTATGTAATAAGACATGCCAAGTAAAAGAACGTTACAGCTGGACAGTCAGAAACCTACACATAAGAAAAGAAATCTTGTTTGGACTCCTGTGTGGAACAACACATCATTTACATTATTTGTAATTATGTGGCCATTATTTTCAATGGTACTTTTGCATTCGTAGTACTCCAGGTAACTTAAAAGCTATTTCTGATTAACTCAATTGTTTTGAGGGTTGTATCTCACTTCACAGAGCCAAGGAATATGTCTACATCTAGATCACCCAGAGCTTAGCAAATCTTTGGCTTTCTATTGCTTGGGGACTTCAGGCTTCCTATGTTTTCCATACTTATAATTTAATTCCTTATCTTCTCCCAGTTGGAGGAGGAGCAACTAGGAAGTTGTTCTCTGCTTTAAAAAAGTAGTGGTGAGTTAAACTTTTTTTTTTTTTTTCTCCTTAATGTATATCAGGATCAATGAGTTTCAGTGCTGACAAATAAAATCAGACAGCTTTCTGCATATCAGAGTACACACACAGGCATTTTTCTCCCACATATATAGAGCAGGTATAGACCAGTACACAAAAAAGAGTAAATAAGGAGTCACAATTATTATCATAAAAGTGAGACCTTAGATAACAAAGTAACAGAGCTAGAATGTAGGAATGAATTTAACCAAGACATATATGGAAAAGCCATCCTCAATTCAAACCTTTATCAGTCATTTCCTATGAATTTGTTCATGGGGTTATTGCAATGCTTTCCAGAAGAGATGATTGTTTTTTGAGGCAATGAAGCCAGTGAACTTAATGAAGATATTTTCATTAATTTCATAGACTCTGCGTTCCTCATTTAAAACAGGGATTGAACATTGGTACACTTCCTGCTGTTTATTGCTGTTGCAGCACAATCTTGCATATATGTTTTAAAATCAAAACCCTGAAGCTATTTATTCCAAAGTGATTAATTGATTGGAGAAGATGCTTATTATAAAATAATGGAAGATTTGCTTCACAGCTCACCTATTGCATCTATTTACTACTTCCAATAATACATAGGGCAGAAATGGAAGTAGCAGTTATTTCATCAATATATTGTTTTCTTTCATCTGTTTTCAAATTAGTAATCAGATTATGTTTTGCCTACCCTCTCAGCATGGAGGGGTGAACAGAATGAACTTTTCACCCTAGAATCTTTTATATTCAAAGCATTTGATTTCCCACAAGCTAAAGAAAAAATAATTATACAATCTTTGTTCCCACTGCAGGTACCTAGCAGGTTTTAAATATAATAAATGCATTCTGGCAAAGTTAATGTACCATAAAATCAAGCAGACTGTATCACTCTTTGATACATATACCTGGAAAGCCATCACTGAAAATAACAGTAATTTATGCTAACAGATTATTCATCCATTCCAAACCCACCCTCTCTGTCAGGAAAGGTATTTTAAGACACAAAAACATAATCCCCTCCTCTTATATGTTTTCTCTAAGTACATTATTTACCTGGGATGCAGTGTCTGTTTTAAGTCCTGCTTTTAGTCAATTTTATAGTACGACTGAAACACTGGAAGTCAAGTGACTCAATGCAAGGTCACACAATGAATCTGTACCTCTGTGCACGCCAGGGCTTGGCTGCAGCCAACACCTGCTCCTTTGCCTTAGATCATCCTGCCTCTTATCTGCAGGCATCAGCCTCAAAAAGAAGTTGCAAATTCTGTTTTCAGTCATCAGTGGTGGGTGAAGCATTGTTCAGGAGGATCAAATAGCTCTCGTGACTGGGATGCAGGGCAAATTGTGCTTGTAAAACCAAGGGTTGCTGGCTACCTCTTCATTGTCACAATATTACTTATCTTTCATGCGACAAAACAGTGCAGATGCCAAGGTCATAAAAAGTATTATATGGTTCTGCCTGCCATCTCCTTAAGGTGGGTTGGCAAGGCAAAGGGCTACAGACAGAAAAATAGGGTAATAAAATTTAAGTAGTGGGCAATAATATTCATCTGCAGTGCTGCAATGCTGATTAAGAGATTGAGGAAAAAAAAATCCCTGCAGTTCTAATTGGATTTTTTTGTGTTGTGTACAACTGTTAGGGGGCCCTATGCTGATCAACCATACTCATGTTACCCATTTATCCTACATGCATGATTCCATAGAGTGGGCTTATCTGTAGGAACAACAAATTCTTATGGCGTGGTGTGACTGCCACAGTACCCTTCAGAAATCACTATATATGACTTTGAAAACCAAAATCTTATCGATTAATATGACACACCACAGCACAAATGCCTACCTAAAAATGTCTTATTTACACTATAAGAAAAATCAACAGCAAAACCAGAATGTAGTAGTCTTTGTGTGGTTATCTATCTTATATAAAATCCTCTTAGACCTTATATATTGCTAACCATCCATGTAAGTAAATCTGATGGAAAAATATAGAACACTCACACAAAACTAGGTTTTGAAAAACAAAATATTTGTCTGGGAAAGTAAAATCTATAGCATTTGAACACTGCCTTCTGCTGAACTGAATCTGTTTTGATTTACTCAGCCTTGTACTCTGAAAAAAACTTACAAAAGCAAAAAGACGACTATTCTGAGTCTGCAGACAGCCTTCACAAGTGCCTCCTTTTTTTCTTACAATTTCCTAAACTACAGACCAAAGCAATTAACTATTCCTGTTCACTGCTAATTTCCAACCCATTAAACAGGAGAGAAACTGATAAAAGCTGAAAAGAGCTGAAAAGGTTTCATTCCACAGACAGAATACTGCAACTGTTTGCTGTGAAGAAAACTCTAGAACAAATGAAATATTAGAAGACTGGGAATGTATTTATTCTTTTGCTAGAAATAAAAAGAAGCTGGAAGGATAAAGTAACAAATCTCTCACTCTCCCAATAATGAGAGGGTCGAGAGTCATGAAGAGGAAATCAAGAAGCTGGGAGTAGAGAGGTACATCTGTGATTCATCAACATAGAGCTGACAGTTGTATTTGTTTAAGATTATTGAGTGCTGTTTATTGAATTTTCTTCCTTGCTTATGATTGTTTGCTTCTTTTATTCAGATTCTTTCAGCTTCCTACACATGACCTGATGATTTTGTAAGATCACACAGACTGGGCTTTTGCTATCTAGCTTTATTTTTGGGGAAATATGTTGGTGGTACATAGTTGAAGTGAACATCATTAAAAAAGGCTTTAGTACTTTAATTTAAACCCTGAAAAATAATTGGGAAGAAGGAAGAAAATCAGTTAAGTTAACCAGTGACACTAAAATGAGAAGGTGCTTGTGAACACAGCAGCAATAAAATAGAGGCAGAGAGAATAAAAACAGGGTGAAGAAAGATTAGCTTCAGAAAAAAATGCAGACCACTAAACCTGAGGAGAAATGAGAAACGATAGGACAATATGTTTGAGATTTCTCCACTTCTACCCCAGTTAAATCCATCACAGGTTTGCATTGCCATATGGCAGCCAAAACTGATTTGCTTCTGCAAATGCGGCTCAGCACTTGTTCAGCAGTGGATAGGTATTAAACAACCCAGGTGTGACAGTATGTCTTTCTTACCCAGAATACAGAGGAAAAACAAATGGGAATAAGCTCAGAAAAAAAAAAAAAAAAAGAAAAAAAGAAAAAAGGTGCCGAAGGGGGAAGACTTTGGCAAAGATCAGAAATTGAGTAAACAACACAAGGTAAAATGAGTGTCACTTGGTCAAAAACCACCCTAGGGACTATGGGTACGTTACAGTCCGAATTATTCAGGTTGCCACGTAAGGTTATCACTTGGCACAAGAGCACTAAAATAAGAACAGGAAACAAACATACTGCTTGGTTATGAGAACTGCTATAAATAAAGGAAAGTTTCCTGAGGGAAATGGTGGCATACCTCATTGATCTGAACTTTTAAAGTCAGGAGACATAAAGCACCACAAAGTTGTGCATTGGTGGACAACAGAGAAATGAAGATGAAAAATTGAGCTTTTCCCTGCCTAATTTCTCTAGATCTGTGTTTCTGCAGCTTTGCTGACGGCATGATTGATAAACGATCCTTATAGTATTTTACCATCACTGTGCTCCTGCTTTCCAGTAATGAGGAGACTTTCCTTAAAAGGGCAGCATATGGGAGGCTTTCTCTGCTTTATAAATTTTATCCTTGAAGCAGGCTAGCTGCCAATTATTGCAGAAGGTTAGAGAACCTGGGATGTGAGCGTACAATATGCCTCAGATCCTCTGTACAGCTCTCTTGAAAAAGGCATTTTTATAAAGGATGTTGATGTGATTTCAATAAGGCCTTAGAAGCAAGGGTCAGGCTTTGCTGAGGAATTTTTGCATTTTATGTCACAGACTGGCATCTAGAAAACCTCCCCTCCATTCCTCCCTTCATTTCCAGAGACAACAAAATTAACTTAACCCCTTACATAATGGGACCAAGTTGCCAAATGTTACTCTGATTAATTGCTCTTTCCCCTTCTTACTGACATTTATGTATCTGCTGCTCTCCTCTCACTGAAAGCAGAGCAACAGAGATCTCAGGCTCTCCAGGGGTCACTCAGCCATTACAGAAGGGTCCAGTCATGTAGGTCTTCCCAAACCCAAAGAAGAAACTGCTCCCAACCTTTTCAGAAAGCAAAGAAACATCCAAGCATGACAATGGGCTTCAGGTTGAAATGGTGTCTGGACTGATTGATTTCCTTTTTCTCAAACTTCGATGCATCATGTTATGTGGCAGCATCTTTTAAAGTGGCTACAGAAGCATACAAAGCATTTGTGTTGTTTACCATTTAGAATTTGGCAAGTAAATCCTTTTTGCAGTCACTTAGGATTAAAAATAAATTATTATAAAGTGCCTCTAATAAACCTTTTCTTCTTTTTAGACGGTGAGATCCAATCCATGAGAGATTAAAACTTCAATCATGATGTTCATGCTCATAAAGCTATGAAAAGTAGCTGTATTTGTAATATAATTGAATTATTCTGAAGTCAGTTAAAGAGCTCTAGAAAACTAAAAACGAGAAGAAAAAAGGGTAGTTTTTCAGCACCTGCTGTTCAAGCCCCCAGTTGTCATGTTCATCAATCCTGTGCAGCCATGAATGCCTGCAAGCACACTTCAACACGACTGACACCTGCGCACACACATCAGCAGTGCTATTAGAGCCTGAAAAGAGCATTTATGAAAGCTCAGGGGGATAAACTCTAAAACCTGCATGCACTTTACTACTGTGGTTGTTAACCTGCACAAGTGTAGCTGCAAAAACATCTGTTTGCACAAGTGGTAGAGCACATTTTAGAAGGAAACATGGTGGAAAATTTGGTTTCCAGCACAGCCACTGAATACAAAACTGTTGAAGCAGGTGTGAGGGTCAGTGCTAGTCAAAGGAACAAATTGGTGTCACTCCTTGTTGCACGAAGTTTTCATTAGCTGAGACCAGGTTTCAATATTTGAGATGCATGTTAGACTACGGCCAGCTTGTAGACAAGGTAGTCTAGTCTAGAGGGCTGAGAACTACTCAGTGCTTGGCAGTTTCTTCTGGCAAGTCAATGAAATATGCAGCTTCAGATTGGAAATAGGTGTATTTTGAATCTGGCTTCCAGAGCTTGCTGAAGTCAAAGTTAAATTGGATCAGGATCCTCTGAAGAGTATTTGGACTGTAAACTTGACACTGTCACAATACTCTAAAGTTTCTCATTTGCAATAATGAATAAGACATTTAGAGATGTGAAGTGGAAAGCGTTTTCAAACAAGTTAGGAGGGTTTCTGTATTTAGCCTGTATAAGTGCAGAAAATCTAGAGGAAGAGTGTGTCATTTAAGTAGCACGCAGGCAGGGAGATAGCTGAGCTCAAGAAAGACCCTGGCTTCTGCTGCTTGAGCACTACTGCCAGCCTTGTCAAGGGCTCCAATTTACCGTGCATCTGCTAAATGGCTTCAAGATGATGCCTGTTCTCAGAGCACTTCCACTTTGTTTAAAAACCTGTGGCAACCAAGAATCCAGCATGTAGTCCTCAGACTTGATTCAGCAAGGAGTTTGAGCACCCGAGTACTTACATTGAAGTGCTTTGCCCAATCAGGGGCTAAATGTTGAAAGTGATTAAAAACCCCTTGTAGTCTGAAGAATAAGTCATTACAGTGCTCTTGCATAAATTTAGATTAAATACATCTCCAAAAAAACTTAAGAGCTTTGAAGCCAATTTGTGAAAAAAACAAGTTGCAGAACAATTAGTGAATCATGTAAGTCTAAACATTGCTATTTTTTATTTTTATTTTTTTAAAGCATAATGAAATAAACCTTAGATCTAACCTCAGGCTAATTGTATTTTGAAATGGGTTAGAAAGCAGAAACAAAACAAAATGTTTCATAGCTACGCTTTGAATCTCAAGGATCTCCTCAGAGGAAGATACAGAGCTGCTGCAGCTGAGAACCAAGGGGCATACATTGCAGCTCTTGTTTTCTCTCTTCGCACTCTAAGCTCAAGCTGCTTTTGCTACCACAAATAACTCAGAGGTTGTGCAATGCACTTACTCTTAACCAAAGCCACGATACATAAGGCATGCTGGCATGTCTTATTCATTATTGCAAATGATAAACTTGAGAGTTCCTAAAAGGTAAGGCTATATCGCTAGATCTAGCATAATAATATGAATAATTTTAAACATACTCTTCCTGCTGGTCTTTTCCCAGCTAGCACATTTAAATCTGTCTTTAATGAACCCCTACACTCTAGGAAATGATGTCCAGAGGCAGGTAATCCAAAAGGATTTTGCAGCAGCCATCTGCAATAAATCTGTTTGAAGTTTAGTTAATCTGCATTTTAATAGTTCACCAGACAGAAAATTCAAGATTTGGAAAGTTGGAGGTTGGTGATATACTAAGCTCTATCACTAAGCTCTACAGATGAAAACTGTAAACATGAACACCTCAGGACCCATTGTCACCATAAATAAGCCTTCTGTGGACTTCAACTGAGGAGATGTTGCAGAAGTTGATAGCTCTGCATCCCCTAGAAGTACAGCTCACTGTTCTGGGCCTTCCACCTTCCTCTGCATGACCATCAGCTCCCATTACTAGCCCTCTGTTAATCCACAGCAACACTTGGCTGAAAAGTCAGTTTGTCTAAGCCTGCTTTCCAAACAATACTGCATGTCTGTAAGGCACAAAGAACAACTTTGATAATCATATAGATGAGTTACGATGCCAAGATATGAACAAAACAAAGTTTTGGTGGGGGGTAAATCATTTTATCTCCTTGTTTTTGTGGCTCAGTAACCCTTCAGTGAAGAACTGTTTAAAATTTCTTCTGAAGAATCCAGCGTAGATTCCAGTGTTTGGATCCAATTAGATACAGGTCAAAAATGTTACTAGAGGTATTTCCAGGCTGTCTTGCATTTGTGTTTTAATTAGGAATTTCTTTTCCATGTCATAACCAGCTTGCTCCTACTTGGATGTCAGTGAATCATTACAATGCACACAAAAACATAGATCATATTTCTGCGTGGACCAAATTCTCTGTGATTAAGCCATAATCCCTTGAGTTAAAGGCAGCAATGGCCCTTAGAGCAACTCTGAACTGGTCTCATAACTTGACCACACAAGCCTTTTCAACAATACAATGAAAAAATAATAATAATCTGGTTTATATACTCTTCCATTTACTGGAATGCAAGAAAAGTCACCCCAAATAGGAAGGCAATACGTGTTTCTGAGTTTGATTCTTGCTTTTCAGAACAGACAAGCAAGGGCTAAATCCCTCCCTTGTGTAACACACGCAAGCTGTCTGCCCACCTACACATGGACTGATTTTCACCTTTCCTCTTATATATTGTTTCAGCTAATAAATGATTTGGAGCAATAAGTAGCTATTCAAGAGCACTGCTTGAGCATGTTTGGATACAAAGCACCTCTTCAGCAGTAGGTGGCAAGCCTCTCTTGGTTTGTCAGCTGCATTCTTTCCTCTTCGCTTGAGATAGATCATAGCTCCAAGCCTCATTTTTCCCACATAAAAGATAAGGATTATGGTTCTCTCTTCTGAGGATTATTTTGAAGTCTACTGGTGTAAAATGATATACATATCATTTATTAATAATATGGGACTGTAAAAATCTTTGAGATTCTTATAAGACACATATATTGAGGTACTTTGAATGGGAAAAAAAGCCCTCAAACCCCAGAGGTTCTAAAATGACGGTAACAAGGGATAATGCAGACAACTCAACCAGACATCGCCTTTAAGAGACATTTCAGGTTATAATAAATAAAAAACTCATTATTAGCATGGCTATCCTAGGGCCTTCTATAAATCCAGCCTGATCGCTGCAAAGTCAGTCATTAGTAGAATGCTGAAGAATGAGTCATTGCCTCTCAAGCAGTTATTTATGAGGCTAGATCTTCATTTTTTGGTATTGTATTAACCCAAAGATGAATACTGCTTCAGTCTCATCGATGCATGATCTCTGCCTGCTCATCAGCTGCACTTGTAACATTTCTTGTTTGCTCACCAAAGCAGCGCAGTAAGCGTGACAGCAGAGAGATGACATTTTGCAAAGAGTATCACTACATAGCATCTGTTCTGAACTGTGTTTTTAAACTACCTTGTAAATGGCAGGTTATTTTTCATGTATCAAATATTTTCATATCACATTTTCACAATATCAGAAACCTCCTACTCTGTCAATTACTGCTTCAATTAAAAGAATGGACTAATTTTTTTTTTTTTCCTCCTGGTTTTAGAGATTGACTGGGCAGGTACATCTTTTTCATCATGAGGATAAAGGCTGGAAAAACAGACTTAACGCCTGATCCATAGGATTTCCTATTTCAGGTGTAGAATGATAATCACTTCTTATGAAAAAGAATGACAGACGAATTTAAATTCACTCTGTAGATGCGCCACATACAGAAGGAAAGTTGTTGTTGCTAAAGACAAAAACAAAAGGCCATATTTTCGCTACCATTTACCAGCCAAGGGAAATACTGTTGATTCAGATCTGTGCTCCAATTCCACGGCTGTGTGAAATAAAATACAACTTCTGACCCTGGCTTGCTTTGCACTGTGAGAATACAATACAGAGACCTGATGTATCCTAAATGGGTGGCTACACCGCTGGGCATTTCCAGCAACATGATGTCCTCACTGTGGCAGCTTGAGGAGCATGAGCAGCAGGTCTGGCATCGCTCTGCAGCCCAGCAGTGCATGGGAAGGATGCTTTGCACCAAAGCTTCCTTATGGGAACACATCAGCTGTCTGGATTCCATGTGCATATGTACTCATAATTTTAAAACGAACCTGGTGTTTACAAATGTTTATCACACCTGCAGCTGAATTGGTGAAAGTGATTTGCAGTGCTCAGGATAAGCATTTCAAATGCCACTGTGGAACTGTTACCTTTTGAATTTTATTGAGTGACCATTCCAATACGTCTCTTAATTAAATGTCATCTACATCCTGCTCTAAAATCACATTCATTTTTTTATCAAAAAAAAAAAAAAAGATAGCTTCAGTTTTAAGCTTTAATTCACAATAGTTCTATGCTTATCAAATTCAGGTTTTTCATTAAAATAAACTTTTATAAAATAAAATCAATGTAGTCTTTCATTAAATCAATGTAAATAGGTTCTGTAGATAATTTTGTACATCTGAGCTGGTTCAGACCTTGCTGTAATCTAAATAACCCGATTTAGCTGTGAAGGATGGAAATGAGGGTGCTGAATATAAAAGAGAAAGCACTATAAGAAGGTTTTATTCTAATTCTGATTCAACAGCAACTGTGTAGCTCTTGGTATTTTTGGAAAAGCCGTAGATGGCTAATCTTAGACTTGATGAATGGAGGTTACAGTTCTTTTAGGAGGAAAATAACAGGAAAACAGAATATTGAATCAAACGAACAGGCACATCCTCATGAATAAGCCTGACATGAGAGACATCTGGCTTGAGCATATAAGAAAACTAACTTCCCCCCAGTACCTAGGTACCTCTCTGATTCATTTATTTTCAGGTCAAAAACCCAATTAAAAATAAAATGTGCACAAATTGCATGTCAAAAACAATGGATTGATTTGGAATACACCCCTTTCTTTTGAACAGACAATGATGGCAGCCAGAACAGCTAAAGTAAGAGTACCCTGGCAGTGCTGGACTCTGACCTGAGATGAGCAATATGTAGAACTATGTACAGATCCACAAAATCTGCTGCTGACATTTTCTGTGAGTCAGAAGAGAAAATGCATCTTTGCCTAGCAAGGCATTTAAAGGCCATACACAGCATCCTCCAAACTCCTCATATAAAAGAGATACATATTCACGCAGCCCTTAAGCAGCAGTGGTGACAGCTGAGGTACTTTGAGATATTTTGAAATCTCCCTTGAAAACGCCTCTTTTAACTAAGTCAGTAAAAAATCACTCTCTACAATTCAGATAATGCACACCAGCGTAAAACAAACCCATGCATGTGAGAAGAAAAGGAATTGCTAGTTTGTGAAGAGGCAAAACACCATGCAAGAAACTAAGAATTACCCATCTAATAATACCTGTGCAGAACGGCTAACAAAAGTGTGAAGTTGGCATTTTATCAAACTTGCCCATAGGTAGAAAAAACACATCTGTATGAATTTATGCACTAATTAAATTTTAAAGGGAATGCAAGAAGTGTCATAAATTAAGTCATATAGACATCCACCTACTTATTTTCTTATTTTAAAGGGTAAGAGATTTCAAGAACAAATTTTCCCAGGACTTAAGCATGTTAAAAGTTAAGGTTTATGTCATCCAGTAATTTAATTGCAAAACTGAGTTACATGACCACAGTTGGTGGTGTTACACCTTTTCACCCTGACTCTGTCCCAAGTGTTGTTATGTTCCCATTTATTGAACCTCCTTGGATATTGATGTCATGGTTGCAAATTGGCTTCCCTCCCAACCTAATAACTTGGAGACTCCCTGTAAAACAAATGTAATATTAAAATGCAGACAAGTGACCTAAAAATGGCCCTTGAGGGCAGGCCTGCAATTTCCTGAATCACACATTCCTTATTCCCTCATTTCTTAAGTTTCGCAACATCAATTTTTATACTGTTGCTGTTTTATTCAGTCAAATGATTGCTGAATACTAATGAACTGTCTCTCTTTGACAAATGAGTTATTGTTTGATATATTACATTGGGGACATAGAGACTGAACTACTTACAGATACTAGACATTTATAGAAAATACATTTACATAATAGTATACTGTTAGCGTAATGAGGTCCCATATCTGGAAATAAATAGGGGTTTCAATAAACACAAATTTTGGCACCCATGTTCATGCTATAATAATATTTTGTAAAATATATTTAGGGAAACAATGGGAAATTGTCATTTTTTTCTTCAAATACTTTTCCATTTTGATATTTTATCCTACACTAGCCAGCTGCGCAAACACAGTTGACATTACAAGTATAGTAATATCAGGTTGCTTTAGAATGGTTCACCATGAACCATTGTTCACCACTATAGTTATCATATACTTTGCTTTATACTTATATGATAACTGTAGTTATCATATACTTTGCTTTTAAAGATGCATTATTAGGGCATGAGTCCCAGTGTATTCAGATTATTCACCAGTGGCTTCAGCAGTGGTATATTTCATATTAACACTCCTACCCACCTTTTTTAAAGAAAAAAAGAGGTAACGTACAAAACAACTCGAGTGGACTGGCCTCATTTATCTAATGCTGTGCAGAGCACCTGCTCTACATTGGAACTTCTGCACTTCTCATTATTAATTGCTTTTTAAAAAAAAAAAAATAAAGTAATTCTGCACAGAAATCCTTTCTCCTTTATTATCTGTCAGAGGCAGGGTACTCTCAGAATACATAAAGGGAGTCACTGATCCTCCTTGAAGACTCTAACAAGTCTTCTTGTGACTACATTTTCTTTTGACATATAACATTTTTCCACAGGTAGATTTTTCTTTAGCTGGAACTCCCAGAACATTTTGCATTCCCACTGCTTAAAGATTTCTGAACTGAGAGAGTTGGGATTTTATTTATTTATTTTTCTACAGATATTTTGGCCACCGATATAAGAAACCCAAACTGTAAAATACTGCAAATACTGCTTCATTATTTCATGGCAGGATTTTCCAGTTCTAGTTGCTGTGTAAGAGCACAAAGGTCTGGGGTATCAGAGCTTGCTGCAACCGAGCTTCATCTTCTACCAATGTAGAAGCCTGAGATCCTAAAAATACTCTAGGCTGTCTTGTTGTTTTTTTTTTTGTTTTTTTTTTTTTTTTTTTTTGTGTAAGGCTTTTTTTTTTGAGGCATCGATATTTTCCTTTTGTTCAGCCTTGCTTGCTGTTTGTCGTTTGCTATTCCTTTCATAAGCTCCATCTCAACAAACTATCTTTGTTTAGATTTACTTTACTAATATTGTCTGACTTTTCTATTTGCACCTCTCAGCTAAATAAATTAATTTCTATTTGAGGCTCTATGGAGAACAATACACCTTCTGAAAGCATGAATGGAACTGTCTATGTGCAGCAGTATATACTTTTTTCCTGGTTCACATAACAGACTACATTGCAACAAAAGGGAGAGACCCTTGATTGTTAAAATCTTTCAGATTAAAAAGAGTGGGAAGGAGGTAGATGTGCTTATCCCCTGTTCAACTCATATATTTGTAGTCATCAGGATGTGATTACGAGATTAATTTTTCAGAATTTCTTTGTAATCAGTGGCTAGGCACACAACATGGAAATTTCTTTCCTACAAATTCATTTATACATTTTCTTACTCTTTAGTTAGAGTCTCTCATTCTTGTTTTTACACAGTTATTAGGCTGGGTGAACAGTTCAATTCAATAACATTTTATTTCCTACAAAAGTCATGTCTTTTTCTTCTTTTGACGCTTACCTTCTTTAACAAAATTGTGAACTTAAGTTTTGCGACTTGAGATATTTTGCCTTTATGTTTCTTCCAAGCAGTTTAGTCGAGCAACACTATCAATGTCAAATTAACCAATCAGCAGTAGTATGGTTCAGATTACAACATGAGAACTTTGGACTACAAATTTTAGTGAGCACTAGAGATCAGGAGAGCTCATGAAATGTCCTTGTCAAATCATTAGCATAGTCAGTGACACTTCTACGAACATGATAGTGCTATCCTCCAGATTCTGGCTGTCTCAACAGTGAATGGATGCATTTAAATATCAATAAATTTATAAGCAGTTTATGGGGGAAATCTCCCCCTCCCCAAAATTAAAACCAACATTTAATAGAGCAGATCCCTTAACTAAAAGCCAAAGAAGTTGTTTTAGATAGCCTATCTACTCTTAAGTAGTTGATTTAAGTCAGAAGCTGTCTTTCATGTCAGTTTTATTTTATTTATTACAATCGCCATCCCTTACACATTTCACTAGCAGCAACTCACATAGGAGTTATGTACTATTCGTTATATGCAAGTAGATTTAATTGACTGAATGGGCAAATCAACATATTCAGACATAAAGAGGAAAAAATACAGTCATATATATGCATTCAAATTGTGTTTAGATACTGAGGTGCAGCAAACAGAGTAAAACCGTCCTATTGATTCCTTCCCACGGTTAGATACTATGCTCCTCCCAAACTCTCATTTGTAAAACCTCCCACTGGTCAGCATTTCTCTACTAAGAGCATCTTTGCCATTGCTCTTCTCCCAAATACTAAATGTTCTTATCCTCATTTAATGTCTTCATTAAATCATATTAAGAAACATTCACCCAGAAATCCTATTTATGGAGATTGCATATGTTTTGTGACCAAGCTCCTATAAAACCTGAATATTACCTAGCAAACTGACCATGCTTCTGCATTCATTTCTCAAGAACAACAAAAAAGCCACACCACATCATAATCTTTCAAAATAAATTTGCGGCCCAGAATATCAACACAGGACTGTAAGGTTTGTCTTTGACCCTCCCCCTAGCAAATACAGTACCAACAATATAAAAATACACGTTATTTCCAATTTCTCCGGTCACCAACTTCTGAATTTCCAAGTTAGACAAAGTGCAAACATTGCTACAAAGCATGCAGTGTGTCTGAGTAGTTATTATAAGAATTATTATAGACATTTGAGATGTTGCTATTAGCAAGAAAACATTACCTGTCTCATTCATTTCTGTTCTTATTTTGACCACACAATATTTCTATTTAAGTATCCTGTAACAATTGTATTTTATGAAAAACATTTATTAAAGGCATTACTGCTTTCTCATTTATTCTGTAAAGGTTATTAAGTTAATGCAACTGTCACTTTTAAATTGTGAGGAAATAAGCTCAAGGAGTATTATAACTAAAATCAAACAGAAATTAGAGGTTGATATACTATGTATGAATTAATGTTGGATGAATGAGTCATTTACTGAGTACAATTAAGGGGCTTGCAGATTTTTTTATTTTTTATTTTTTAAGTTCTTTCTAAAGCCTTTACTAAAATAAAGTACTAAAATTCAAATTCTTTTTTAAGAACAGAACAAATCAAATCATGAAGCCAATACGCATCCTTCTGGACTAGCAGATAAAATGCAAGTTACCACTGCTACCCAAACAATGGCTAACGCCAATGTATAAACAACCACTACATGCCAAAGAGTTTAGACTGCCCATGTCATTACATGTCCAGAGATGGAACCTTCATTTCCATCTGACTTCTCTCAGATCTAAAATGTTTTCTTCCATTTATCTCCAATTTTAATTGTTATTTTGAACAACTATCCCAAAACTAAGGCAGAATGAATAACATGCATCTGTGTCTTGCTGCAGCTTTTATTTTGGAAGAGAATGTTTGAAAAAAAAACATTTTTCCTTATCTCTCAGGCAAGACATATTAAAGATATTTTTATAACTATTATTATTATCCAAGCATCTTTGGATTATAAGAATTTGAACACTAGATCCAAATAAAGTGTATGTACAAATTTGTTGTCAGAAAAGAAAAATCTCATTCCTCTCAAAAAATTTTTTTTGAAAACTACACAAACTGATCTATTACATGATGAAAAACATTAACTTCAAGCTACTGGTCCAGGTGAAAAATTTTAAAAGAAGAAAGCACATACAGTGACTGTGACCACATGTGAACTTCTTCATTAAAAGCTTTTTCAAGAGTCACTTAGTGATTTGTTGCGATAGACAAGATGTTTCATGAACGGTGTTTTGGTAATCAATAATGGAATCAGGCTGCAAAACAAGTACTTGGAATGAAACTTTGCACCTTTGGCAGGGAACTAAAAGCTGTGAAATTAATAGCCGTGGACAGCAGACTGGATTTTCCCATAAATGCCAATTGAGTAACTCTTATGTTTATATATCAAAATCCTGCAACTCACAGAAATGAGTTATGAAAACTGCTTTCCTATCACCTTTGCTCTCTAGTAATAGAGTTAAATTCATGTGTTCGTGATTCTTTTGCTTCCTTCTATTAAGACACATCTTTCTCTTTTATCTGACTGATCACATACACGAAGCATGTCTGTCCCTGAAACGTTTTTAGATCTTTACTTCAGTCATATTTGCTGGGAATTGACCAACAGATTAACAACCTATTGGTATGAGAAAAGAGACTGGAGGCAGTACAGTAAAAACGGACAACATAATCACTTAAGTCTTATTTCTTTAGCAACCCAGATTAAAAGTTTCCTTTGATGCAGTTTTCAAATGACTTTTGAAGAGAAAAATGCTCCAATACTGTAGCCATAAGTATCAAAATACTCTGATTTTGCTATTTTGCTTGTAAGACTTGTCTGAAAAATATAAAACACAGTAATAGCATTAAATAAATTAGAAACAGCAATATAACCTAGGAAAAATAGAATAACTTTCAACAGATTGGACTGGAACCTGAATTATTGTTTCCTGGATTACAATAAATTACACCACCATGAGCACTAACAATGGTTTTAATGACATACAGAGAACTCACCACAAATATATTCACTACCATCTGAAAACTCATTTTAACAACTTGTACAATAGAAGGCTGTTTAAAGCACATTGTTTCTTGTCTGCCACTGTTATGATGACATATTACATCAAATAAGCAATGAGACTGCAGTGATATGTTATTACAGTATGTTGTAAGAGTGCCCTGATATAATAGATGATTGTTTGGTATATCATGAGAACACTCTTGGAAGCATTGGGTTTGGGAAACAGGTCTGTTTGGTAAGGTTTGAACTTTGTGAAAGTGCATATTCTGCTAAGAAACAATTTGAGATAGAGGCTTGAAAGCAGGCTCATAGAAATAAGGAAGATTTCAGATCACTGGGGCCCAGAGTGTACTTGAGAAAACTCTCCATTGAAAGGGCATCTCCCTTAAACTTCTGGGTTCTCAAAGGAGACCGGAGAAGTATTATGCTATGGGGTTGTGACCAAATGCCTTCAGGCAGTAGAAAGCAATGTATTTAAGAAGCACCTGTAGAGATGGTACTAGCAGGTAAATGACAGGAGAATTGGTGGGAATGAGACCTAACAGAAGGTACACAGGAGGATAACGCTATTGAGATGTTTCCACAGTCTTTGTTACTTTGGTTACCAGGAACTGGTGCAACTAGGGACAATCATTCTAAAGGGGAAACAAACCACATAGTATGGATTATGTAGAGGTACTAAAAACATGCACAAACACTGAAGTGCTCCAAAAGATATGAGAAAAAGATTTGGTATGGGTTTTTTTTTGTTTTGTTTTGTTTTTTTTTGCTAGAGACTGATCTCACACAACGGAAAAAGCAGCACAAGAATATGAACTCTAAATAAAGTGAAAGGTTCCATCCTTGCATAAAATGTCTTCAGTAATTAGGCACAAGGGATTGATATGACACAGAAAACATGATGTCCATAGATTTTCTGACTCCCTTCCCTATACATAGATAAATTTAGATTTGGGTCTTAATGAGCAAATTCCAGGTTTCTGAAGTTTGTTATTGGTCACATTAGTCTGTCTTAAACAAATGGGAGCAGGAAAGCTTGGTAGGGACACGTCAAATGTAATTCAAGGTTTACTGACAAGTTTTGATTTTAATTTCATCAACAAATCTGGGGAAAGAGACATCCACAGCCATGTATTCTTCCTTATGAACATACTGAAGAGACCTCAAAGAGCCGTAGCTGCTTCTCACTTCTGCACCACAAGCAGATTGCTGGGCTCATTGAAAACCTCTACATCTGAATTTACAAATGGTGCAGGTCTTTACAAATGCTGGCCTTAGCTTTACATGGATTAATAGGTCATTCACCTCCTGCTGCTACCTCTTTTTATGAAAAACAAACACACACATGCAGAGCTTTCATATGGCTTGATAGTCTTCAGCTAGCTTTCCTCTCCGTTTAGTTACTTGGCTTCTGTTGCGAAGCTGACTTTCGTACCGAGGCACAAATCCACCGCCCTCCCACAGCGATGCTTGGCAGTAGGCAGCGTGAAGCTGGAGCTCCGATTTCATGTTAGCGCTGGCTCTGGCTCAGCATCCCAACAAGCTTCCTGGGGGTCGGTGCTGCAGGGAATTCCTGCTGAGGATTCAATTAGTGCTACGCAGAAGCGGAGCAGTGCCAGGTGGCAACACGGCAGCCCGCGTCCCGCACGTGTGGCCTCAAGGTCCAGGCTCAGACCTTTAATTTATGACCACTGCCCACAGCGTATGTTTGAAAAGGCAAGTGTTCAGGAAAATGGATGAACCTTCTGCTCAGCTAACTGGTCACGGGAGCAGGGTCAGCAGCTCACCTGGCAGATTTTTAGGAATTCAGCAGGAAAGTAACTGAAAGCTGAGAACTTATTTCAGAAACAAACTGGACAACCTATTTCATTTATAGGACTAATTTTTTCACCTGTTCTTTGAATCTGGAATCCTTTTATATCTCTTGTCCATCACTGAAGGAATTCTGTTAGATTTTTAAAGTTAATGACAGCTTCATTTTTATCTTTGAGTGGAGCAGTAACTCCTAAACACATCTGGAAAATCAGTTCCTTCAAGTTGAATATTCAAAAGTTGAAACAGATTAACATAACAAACGTTTCCGAAATATCTGGTTGTGTTCTCTGACAACATGCTTCAGTCTGGTTCTTGAAATACTAGAATGACATTTCCAAGTGGTACCTGATAGAAAGCAGTACTTCCTCTCCATCCTATGAAGTATTCATTCCTAACTAGAAGATATTATCCATGTACTACCTATGTGGACCCCACAGGCATAGCAAAGAATCAAAACAGTCATTTAAAGGATGAACTCAGCAAACTTTTCACACATGGGGCACATGGGAATAAAATAATGAACATCTTTATTGCTGCTGGACAAATTAAAAAAAGCACTAGAAAATAAACTGCAATGGAAAACCGGGTTGCAAAAGGATGTATGTGCACTTGTAAGATCTAAGGGAGCTGAAAATATGGTGAAATTAAAATAGCTCAAGACAGTCTAATCTCTGAAGTGATGTACATACAGCACTTACAGCACAATATTCTGCAGCACAGGAGAATAACTGGGCTATCAGCACAGCTCTGAAATGTAGACACATGCTCGTGCATTTCCTCCACTTTCAAAGTAAGCTGGAGAAATCCTACCACCTGTCTTGCAATAGCTTAGTTTTTAAATACTTATCTGTAAGGAAAATAAATTTGCTCTAATTCTCCAATAATTTCTTTTTTTAGAACTTCAGCCTTAACAAGAAATTGTTTAGACTATATCTTTAAACTGAGTACCTAGTAATGACACAGAGTACTGGTGCAGGAGCCAGGGCAGATGGATGCTGAAACCCACTCCACAGCACCAGACACTATCATTATGCCGTTTGGGTCTGTTCAAAGGCAGAAAGTAGATAACAACGTTGTGGATCCTTGCAGCTGAAATTTCCCTACTGCTGTGACACCAAGGGGGAGAACAGTTGGATTACTGCAGTGATGAATGGAAAAGTCATTATTATGAGATACTTTAACATTGTGTTTTTCCTCTACCGGCACTATAGTTACCACTACAGATCTTCCCTGAAGAAGGGGAAAACACTGCTGCAAACTTTATTTTCCACTTTTATCTGCAGTCTATGCTGATGCTGCACCACACAGAGCTTTACTCCACTGATGAACAGAATGAGAACACAAAATACTTTTTTCCCATTGATCCCAAAGTCCTTATTTGTAGAATTTTACAATATGTCTGTATGTCTCTTACATCACCAAAATGGTCATAATTACCTAGATTTTGCAAATCACAGTGAACAAATGTGAATCACTGAAATACAGAGTTAGAATTGTGAATGCTAAGAAGCATGTACCAGTCAGTAAACCTGCAAAAATTTCCAGTTTTACAGCAATCTACCAGACTCTTTTCACCCAAGGTTTCCTAACTTCAGTGAGTCTTATTCTACTGTGTACTTATGCTCATATCTAAGCCCCATTTAGTAAAACATATTTTGGTCAGTCCCATGATGGAAAAATCAAGACAGGTTTCACAGTAGTACAGATGGCTTACAATAACTTTAGCTTGGATTCTTCTCTCCCTCCTACTCTGCCTATTCATGTTCATACAGACTTCATGTTAAAAATTTACATTAACCAGCTCTCCTATGCCTCAGTCTTAGCAGAAGTAACAGAACCTGACCTTATGCTAAGTACTGAAAAGGCATGAAATGCCAATGCTCGCTTACAAGGTGGGTTAGAATGAATTCATTTAAGCATCCCAGAGTTGAGCTTAGCTTTCACCTACATTTACAAGCTTACACATTGAGATAAAAAAAAAAAAAAAAAGTGGTTTTGTTAAATTGCTTTGTTTTCTTTGTCCATATTGACCTGAAATTGAGATTTGTATTTTAAAGAGCGCCTTTATACTCACTTGGAGGTTGCCTGAGCTATTTTAAGGACCATGTAAACCACATAGACATAACTGTTTCTTCCCACATTACTATATGAAAAACTTGAAGCTTACTCCCACCATATAAAGCTCACCAATGCCTCATTGTCCCTTTGACAAACAGTCTGTGGCAAATTACTGAAATCATCTCTTGCAGCACTGCAGCTTAAATGATTCAAGCCATTGAACACACCCCCTCAAAGGCTGAAGTCTAGCCTCAAAATTCCAAATATTGCAGCTTAATAAAATTTTAAAGACTTTGAGACCCTCTCCTGGGATCAGCTGTCAAACATCTTTTCAAAAGAAGAGACATAAACAGCCTCCACCCTAGAGTCTGAGTGCCTTAGTCTCTGGGAGGAAAAAAAAAGACATAGCAAGGGGTGTTTATCACTGAAAAAAATATTCAGAATATGCTTTTTGATGTTAAAATGATAGGGTTTTGATCTTCTGTTGAAGACTATGCAGGGATACTTATTTTAAATGTTAGGATCCTGTTTATACTGAAAAAGCATAACTGCGGTTATCTTTCTCCTTGCCATTTTAAATATCCACTGCTTTTGTGGATCTTTCTTGGGAATTGCATATCACTTTCTGTTACACGGAGCCTTCCCCTGATAGCTGCACTTGGCCTCATCAGCCCAGCAAAACAGCCCAGATTCATCGGGGCTTTCCTGCCTGCCCTGAGGAAAGAGCAAAGTTCACTGTAGTTCCTGACACTTCCAATTTTGTTTATTTCCTTGTAATCAAACCTTATCTCAGATTTTTTAGCAAGTTTCAGTAATACTCTTTGTCACCATATGCTTGGAAAGCTAATCCCCCATCGTCTCTTGCAGAAGGGAGAACTTGTGACCAGAGAGGGGAAGTGGCTCAGGACATTCCTGCTTCCAGGAACTTGGTTTAGGCCCCTTGTTCCAAACCCACACCTTTAATTGGTTCCTCTCCAAGCCCCAGACCCTGTGCCTTTAGTTACAGGTGCGTCCTTTACGTTCATATCTAACCTAACCTCTAACTAATACAGGTACCTATTTTACTGTGCCTGTCAAAGTTATTTTTGAGTCAGAAATCCATGGAATCTCTTGTAACCACTTTAGATCCTGGAAGAGAAGAATGGGAGTTATTCAATGTGAATTAATAGGACACATACTGAAGCCTGGGCTCTGAGCATTCCCTGAGCTCTCAGATGTGCACTTTGTGGGTGCTGAGAGAGAGTTTTAAAACTTTCCAATTTACACCCATTAATAAATACGATAACGCTTAGTACTAAAACACTTGAGTAATTAATGCTTAGGTGAAGCTACAAAGCAATGGGATGTTTATGCTGCTTTGAGCACACCAGCAAGTCTCCATCTAGAAAGCATTGCTTAGAGAATAATAGAAACATTTCTACCAAGTTAGAAAAGATCATTTACTTTGAATAGTAGTTGTGGAAAATAGTTCAAACTACTCTACTTGCAAATACTTTTGCTATGCATTGTGACTGGAAGCACAGAAACCCCTTACTGCCCACCTACAGCAAAGATTAGAAGACTCAAAAGTCTACGTTACTAAAACACCCACGGTCTCATCATATATTTTGCAACAAAAAGGTTCCCTGGAGCAGTTTTGCAATTCATTGCATTCTGGTTCAATGCCCACAGAAATTAAGGAAGATACTCTTAACGGCTTCCCAAATCCTCTGGGTGGGAACCTTGCTCCTTGTTTCGCTAAACTGGCAGCTCCATTCAGCACCTCACAGAAGTTATCAGTCAGTGTGCAATTGTATATCCTATAGAAAATGTAAATGTAGACTGGGAATCCTCCTGTCTGACTAAAATTAATTTATTGGGAACAAAATTAAAGCTGCAGAACTAAATGAACTGTTACTGTACGACATAATATTTGCACTGTACTGTTGTGCTTTGTTTGAACAATGCCATTGCTCCATGGCATTTCAGTTGCATTGACAAACGGAAAAATTATTTTTGTTTTTGTTTTTCACCTAAGCCACTATGTTTGGCATTCTCTTATATAGTAGCTGAGTGATGGTAAAAACAAAGGCGCAAGGAAGTGGGGTATTACATTCATTAGAAATTTTTCTTATTTGAAACAAAAGCACACTACAGAACTCACAGAATAAAAGCTGACCTAGATATTGTACTGCTATTGATCAGAAAGACAGGACAACTAATACACTGAGTTTAAAGCTGATCTCTACTGCCTTTCCAAGATATTCCTACTATATTAGCTTGTATATAAATATTATTCCCATATGCTTTAGAGAGGGTTTTAATGCTTCCCTAGCAAGTCAGAAAATGCCAGTATTCTTGCCATTCTTTTCACCAGCAAGTCTGCTCATTCATCGTGTATTTAAAATCCTCAAGTTTAAGTCACTTGACTTGACTGTATATAATTTCACTAAATTCACTCAAAGCTAAATCAGGGAGATTTTCCTTAAACACATGGGAAAAGTCCCTTAAATTTAATCATTTATTAAAATGTATATTTACAAACATATTTTATAAATATTATCTCTTTATGTACATATGTGTTTACATATATGTATTTATACACACACACAAAACATTGCCTTGACACATCCCAGCCTTTAGCAGCTAAGACAATCAGCCAACACCCAATTCCTCTTCTAACAATATATGAAACTCTGAAGCTGGCATGTGCTGTTGTCCAAAGTGGTCCATACATGCAAGTGGTTACTACTATTAGTATTCTGATGTAGAAGAGAAGACATTGGGTGTAAAACCATCAGAAGATCAAATATATAATATAATTTGTATGAAGAATTCTTGCACATTAGTTTATATTACTGGAAAATGTATAATTCAATTGAATAGAGAAAGCTATTGTTGATGTTACACTTTCTGCAGTCCAATTGCTTTCTGAAATTATAGTCCTTGCCTCTAGATTTTCTAAAAAAAAAAAAAAAAAAAAGAGAGAGAGAAAAGAAAAGGAAAAAGAAATCTCCCTCCTCTATTCTTGAAAAGTCTATCAGAAAAAATAAATTCCCCAAACCATGATCACAGCTGGAATGCAGCTTTATGACATTCACAGCTGTGTTATATTTGGCTAGGCATCATACCTCAGGTCAGCTACTGAAGTCACTTTTGGAGATGGGGGGGGGGGGGGTCTGTAAAACAGAGGACTGCAATATAGTTGCACATTAAGTAAGTGTAGATATAGGTTAGATTGTAACTTGAAAACTCGGCCATGCATTCAAGATGTATGGGAGTAACTGAACAACAATGAAAAACTCCTGTGGCACCCAGAGAAAATTGCACGCAGCAGCACAGCTTTCTGTACAGATGCACAGCAGGCTCAGCAACATCTGGCTGGAGGCAGTCATGCCTCACTGACCCCGGGAACAAGCTGTGTGGGCAGCGCCTTCCTTCTCTGGCACTAAGTACCGAGCTGTCATATCATGGTGCTGCTGGGAGGCCCTAGGGGAAGGTGCAAACCACCCTCTCTTTCCATTCACTATGCTGAGAAATTCAACCCAAGTGTATCGTGATGATGCCACGATGACATCAGTGGCACTGCAGCAGGTTGGTGTTTCTTCAACACCTGCCTGAATTACACGACACAACTTTATTCTTTGTGGCACAAACTAAGTTTCTTTTAAATTAGAGTACTCACAGCAATGCTTAATTTCATGTTCTCATTCGTACTCAAGAAGATATGAAGAATTCCCCAATAACAGCTTAAATGTGGAGCAGAGAGAGGTAGAAGTAAACAATTTAGAAGATGGAGTAATCTTGTAATGAATTGATTGATGAGTTTAGGGGACACTTGTTAAAGTTCTGAAACTGGCAGCTCTGTGAATGGTATTGGCTTTTTAAAAAGCATTTAAGGTCTAAATGATCACTGCCAAATACTCTCTGTAAGTAATGGAGAAATGCCTACCATTTATGGGTAATTACTCATTTCCACCCATTTCTAAAGACAGTGGCAGGAGGTGAGACATGAATTGTGCAGTGTTTCATTACATAAGGACACACTGGGTCTATTTTGGGAATGTAACCTGCCAAAATCTAAAAGAATATATTTTATTAATAAATGATGCTTTCTCAAAGGCACTTTATGTTTCATAGAACAGAGGACAACAGCTAGAAAGGGTAAGAAGACTTCTAAAGCTGGAATGATGAATATGATGGCTTCCCTCCTGCCAGATCTGCATTACTTTGCAGCCCCATGGTGCAAAGACTTGAACTTTAGAGCTATATACTATGTAATCTGAAACTTGAAAGGGATGGAGACTTCACTGCTGACACCTACCGATGACTACGGACAGGTTCCTGAGTATTGAAGTGTCAAGAGACTTGCTGATTCCTAGACAGATGCACCAAAGGAGAAGAAATGCTTCCACTACAAGCCCTCACATTGAGCAACCACGGCTAGATAGCAGAGACTAGAAAGATGTATCGTCTGCTACGAATGCTTGTTCGACTGCCTTCTTGCTTTTAAGTTGTGGGTGAATAGAATATTATTCATGCTTCACAATGAATGGACAAGATAACTGTGGCTGGTAGGACTTGTGACAGCCTAGCTTGTTCTCACACTCTGGAATTCATAGGTAAAACTCTCTAGTTTGTGTAAAACTTGAAGCAGAGCTCTGCCCTCATAGACTACCAGCCTGAAGCCCCAGAGAAGGATTCTCCACACTTTGCCACCTGGCCAGGACTAAGAAGACAAGCAGAAGTGCAATCTAATCACTTCAGAAGGAATGCAATAAAGCAGGAATTTATGATGGAGTTATTGTACCACTGCAAGCACCAGGCATCAACAGGATCTTCGAGCCGGGTCACAAGAAGGTTAAAAGAAGGAAACGTGACTTCTGGAAAGCAAGGAGTTCAAATATGACATCAGCATATCCAACGTGAGAATGATTTCACATACATGAAGTAAAAAGGCTGCTTATTATGAAATGTTAGTCACAGAGTCTGTGGACATAATTGCATGATGGCGGTAGGAAAGCTGAAACCAGTAACAATGTAGAAAGTAATTTCTTGCTTATGGAAATAGGACAGGACTTGACACAATGCATATGAACTAGTTAAAAATTGGAGTAACTACCAGTAAAATTGCTTCTTTTCCTAACAGGCTGTGCAGTAAGCTGTATGGGATGGACACAAATATAGTAGTCTGAAAACCAAAAAGCTGTAGGGCTTTGATGACGTGACCTATACCCAGCACGTCCAGGGGCTGGTAAAATCCCAGCAAGGCCACAGCCAGTGACGTCCAAATGAGCTACAGTGCTTCAGGCAAAGGGAGAGGAAGGAAAAAGGCCCTGGTGGACAAGGTCTGAGCTAGGATCCTGACTGCTGTTCCCTCCATCCCCAGAGCCAAGCGCTGCAGATTACTGTCACCAACAAGTCAGAGCCCAGGCACTGAAGGAGCTGTGACAAGAGCCCTGGTGATAGGGGACTTGTCACAAAATACAGAGACTGACTGGGCTGGCATCAAGGAGAACAGCTCTGACAGGGCACTCTACAAGGGTCTGCCTACGTACTGCCGGAACGACTGCACTGGGTTAATCCCAGTCAGATGTCTGCCACTATGGAAAGCATACGGCGCACTGCATCGCTTGCTATGGGACTCCCGATAAATGAAATGAACATGAGTGTTTTTAAATTACAATTGCCAAACATAGGTCACAGAGGTAACAGACAATATAGAGGCTCTGATGGTTAGAGACTATTCATAATATAATGAACCTTTATATTTGTGCATTGCAAAGCTTTCTTTTTAGAAACACACACATTCTCCCTCAATTTTAACCATATCTTTGTGCTCTGGACTAGTGTACCCCTGAATACTTAAGGATATTAACTTACCAGTGCCATAACTGATTTTGAAAAAGGAGTGCTGCAATTTAAAAATGTAAGAAAATATGAATGTTATTTTTAAGCTGTGAAATTTCTAAGCGCCAGCTGTCTCAACATTAACTGAAAATATGCATGGCAGTCTTCTCTCTTCTTCATATTTTATATCCATTCTCATCTTTATATCTTATACTGCTGGAAGCAAGTCCTGCCTATTCCAAAGTTAACAACCATATCTCTCCAGGCTGAACCCTAAAGCTGCTGTGGATCCCGGTTCATTAGGACCCTCCATTTAATTTATTTTTATTTTTTAAATTATTTATTTGCTTAATTCTTGGTTGTTTTTTTTTTTTTTTTTTCAGTCCCTGTATTTGGGCTGATGTTTCTGTCCTAGTGAAATCCCTCAGTAGCCTCCATCCAGGCCATGGGACCAGGCAAAAATTTAATTCTCAGGATATTCAACAAATTCTAACTCATCATTTTGAAGCCTGGGTGAAAACTTTTTTTTTTTCTGTCCTGAATTACTGGTTAAAAATACAGTCTTACCTTCACTTGTGAATTTCTTTGAGAAAGTAAATAGCACTCCCTATTAACTTCCTGAAAAATAATTTGATGTCAAGGGATTTTTTATGCTTGCTTTTTCCTTTCTTATTACAGTTTACTGTATCACTACTTCGACTGGGGAGAAAAATACCACCCCACACCCCCAGACCCTGGAGTATTTTTAGGAGATCCAGAAAGCAATGTCACACATGAAAAAACAATCTTGCAGTAATATTTAATTGCCTACTTTCTGTCTTTCTGCTGCCATGAGCTGGGCTGCACCATTTTATCTCAGGGAAGAATTTGGCCCCTTACATTTAACTTGTCTACACTTTTTTTTTTTTTTTTTTTTTAAAGTCTCATGTCCTTGATAATTAATTCTCAGATCTAAATACAGGATAACAGAACATTTCAGAAATTAGGAGGAAAAAAACTAAACTAGTTGTCAACATCATACTGAGTAATTCAATAGTACTGGAATATCCCGAGGGTGGATATGAATAAACAATTCATGAGGAGCTGGTAAATTACATTTCAGCTTCTGTTTATTGCAGAACTAGATACTAGTCAAATACTTAGCTCTATCGAATAAAGATAGCCCATTGGGCTTAGAATAAAGAGCATTTCTTAAGAGGTTTTCCTCCTGTATTTATTTTGTGTAGGATTGCTTTAAAACCAGAACCTGTCTTGAATGCAAACAGATAAGATTATATCAGACAAGGTCAAAGAGGGAATCTGATGGCCTGCAGCAAGTTGGGTTAGTCCTCAATTCTTTCAGAGGGTAAAAAAAAATAAAATAAAACTAAAGAAAATATGACTTTCAGTTTCTAGACCAGCTTTTAAGATAACATGAAAAATGAATACAATTTAGAATATCTTCATGGTACATTTAGAAGCATTTATAAAATTAGATGGTTAGTGGATGAGCCAATAGCATGCGATGCTTCTAAGATCCCAACTCACATTCATTTTATAACCCTAAACAAAATTATTTTAACCCTTTGGAGTCAGTCTTTCTAGCAAATCAGTGCAGATGAGAAGGTCACTAAATATTAGTCAGTGTGAAATTGCTGGCTAAGATTCACAGCATATTTTAGGACTGGAAGGACCTCTGCAGTTGACCTGGGAAGATGATCTTTCAAAGCAGCCAGCTTTGAAGTTGAAACAAACTTTGAAATTGGGTCAGGTTACTCAGGGTTTTATCCAGTCATGTTTCTCATACCTCTAACAATGGAGATTACAAAACATCTCTGGGCAACTTTTTCCTAATGAGTCTTCAGAACTTCCCTTGTTGCAGCTTGATCCTAGTTTCTTGTGTTGTTTACCAACACTAAACCCTGTACCACCCTGTCTCAGATCACATCACCGACTTGTGTAATGCTAGGAGAGAGCTATTTAGAAAGCTGAGAGCTGTGGGAATTTTCTCCATCTCTGCAGTAGCTGTGAAAATTCCCTTAAATTGGAAAAATACCAAATCTTCCATTGCCAGATCAGATTGCAAGTTTCACTTGCTCGTTGAAGAATACTCCCCAGTGAAATCACCCTCCTTTCACTGGGGAGGAAAGAATATTAGGAGAAGAATGAAAGTGCAGCAGAAAGGTCAGATGAAAGAGAAAGCCCTAATATGCTGCCACCTTTACCACCATAAACAGAAGGATTGGTTCTATTATTATAGTCCTCATGCATTAAGAGCAGTAAGATCAAGGCCAACTTGCTGCACAACACATGTCAAGGAATCTCATTTTACAACTGGGATTTTAATTTACACATGTGTATTTGCAAGCATCATTTGCTCTGGGGAATCAGTTTGATAAAGTCATCAGGACAAGCCTGAAATCCATTGTTAACCACCTTAAATGTCGTTTATTCACCAAAAGAACATATCCAATTAATCTGCTAGTTTATTCCTCAGTAGTACCACTGGTGAACCAGTCTCTATACTCTTCAGTTGGTTACCCAGTTAATTGCAATAAATGAAGTCCAATAAAACTCACAGGTTTTGCATTGCTTCTGCTGGATATAGTTTGGCATCGAGAGTGAGATTCGTTTGTGGAACAGACCCTAGGACCGTTGAAATGTCAGGGCCATAAAAGCTGGATGCTGTTAATCTTTAAAGTGTTAGTGAAGTATTACGAAAGAAATCCAGCAAGCACCTCGCTAGCCTTCTCATAGCATTAGGAATATGCTTTGGGGCAGTTAAGGAGGAGGAAGTCGTAGAGTAAATGGAACAAAAATACTGCAAGGTGAAATGGTGAATTAGCTTCTGGGATGCTTAATCAAACCATTGCAGTGTTCACACATCTAGCCCTGGAAAGAGAGGTGAGGTGAGCCCGTGGAATTGTTAGTCAAGAAAATTACCAGGGTTGAAATCCGTGTTGCTAGCTATACCACAATACTGTGTGATGTACCAATAAATAACATCAGAGTGGCAATCTCTGTAATGAGAATCACAATCATTCTCATCCCAACCCTCCCAGATTTATTAGCATGAATTGATACTCCAGCTAGAGATGCCCTGACAGTCGGATATTAACTGAAGGCTGTAGGTAATTTTAACAATATTTTCCTGTTCAGATGTTACATTTGATTTGTTTCTACCTGCTACCATAGCTTATATTGACAGCATTAAAAATGGGTTACCGCACTGTGGTATTTTACAAAGGTTCATGTCACTTCTTGTTACTTCATTTTGCGTTGCAACATGACAGAGCACAGTCTGATATAATGTAGTGTGGCCTCCTATGTTAGGAAGGGTCAAACATTTTCTAAATAGTAATATTTACATTGCAATTGATATTAACACAGTAGCATTAAATGCTATATCAAATTGTGGCAGCACATTATTTACCATTTCTGTTAATTTATATGGCTCATACACACCAGGTTACATCAGTCAATGCCCTGTACCAGAATGCTATTTCTGTAGAAAAGAGATCAAGTAGGAAAAAAAAAATGGATAAAATAAATATCTGCCTTTCCTCCCTGAAAATTCACACACAAACAATCTTGCATTATAAATACCTAAGCTTGTAGATGTGTGCACCCTTCTATAGTCTTAATAAAGCACTGAGATAAATAAAGCACTCACCTGGCATAGTCATGGTAAAATACTTGCCTATTTGCATATAGAATACATTTCCTACTATCCTCTACAGTTCTTTGTGCCCCTCATTTCAGCTCTACTCATCTCCACGGATTATAAGCAGAAGTGGACATCCACTCTTTTCTCTTATAGTAACAAGCTCATCACAGGTACAACCCATCTAAGTTGTTCTTCTCCATTTAATTTGATTTCTCTCTTGTTTAGAGTGAAGTGAGTATAGAATTAGCTCCATTGTTTACCTTACTGAAATCAAGATAAGATTTAGCCAAGTATTCCTAGTCCCAGGAGGTTTTTTGTTTGTTTGTTTGTTTTCTTAAAAAACAAAAAGAAAAAACATTTTGATTTCTTTTTAAAAACTTGCTTTTTGTCCTAGATAACATTTTTAGAGGGGCAGAAAAGGAAAATCCAGATGAAAGTGAGTTTCAGTTTGCTTCTAAGAGTAGTAACCTCTGGAAAAGAAAGTTTTAGAACATGGGTTTTGCCTATACCACAGTCTTTCCCTACGATGGAGAATCCTGCTTTTATTCCTGCTTTGAGTCCAGCCTATTTAGCAAGAATTTGGTAGTTCCCATTAAAACTAGGGAATGAAAAGAAAGAGAATCAAAACTTTACACCAGAAGTGCCTGAGTTCTAGTAAGAGCTACAATAAAGACCAGTGCTTTGTTTTCTTTTTTTCTTTAAAAAAGAAAAGTGTGAAATTAGGATTAAAGGAGAGGAAGATCAAACAACTGTTATTGATACGTTTCTTGGATGCCTGTATTAATTAAATCATATTCTATTCCTCAAATGATACTGTCATGATAGTAGTCATATTCAGATTCTTTCCTATTTAGTATTGCAAGAGATCCTGGGAGTATAAGCTTTTTGTATGCTGACTACCATTGACAGTTGGCAAAAGTATAACTGTTGGTATAAATTTAAAGCAATTTAACTTAAAACAGGTGCAAAAGACTGTGTTATTTGGTCTTAAGCCAAACTCATTTAAGATAATTTCAATCAATATGAATTGACTTATGTTAAATTTAATTAAAACAGACCTAAAAAATAAATTGAAAGTGCCTTGATGAGAAGCTGTACAGAAGTAACTTAAATTAGGTTTAAAAATTACATATGGTAAACGGTTCAACTATCTTCCACAGATAAAAGTGTCAGAAGTTATAGACTTAAGTCAGAAATGAGAGAGAGAGAGCTTGCATTCCTAAAAGTTGTCTGAACAAGAGCGATGCAACCTAGGCTAGATCTCCCAGATAGGAACGTGAGACCACTCTGACCAGTCTCTTCCAGGAATTTGCCATACTCTACAGAGCATAGCAAACAAAACCAGGATCTTTCCTGGAAGTTATCCATATTTTCTTTCCCCCTTTTTTGTTAAAAGGGAAAAATGGTCATTTCTCAAAATTTTTGTATTTTGAGACAAATGTTTACAAAAAAAATTCCCATAGAAACATCCTTCAACAAAGCAATGCTTTGTTTTGAATTACATTCCTTTTGGAATATTTTAGAATTCAATTAGTTTCCTTCTAAAATATGTTCTGACATGCCTTTTTATTTTGTGTTAATGCATTCCATGCCAGCAACAGTGCACTACAATTAGTGGTATAGTCAACTACAGCTTAAGAGCTGAAATATTTTAGTATTAAATCAGAGACATATCTGCCACCGAGCATCGATTAAAACAAGATACTTGTTCTAGATTAAAATGTATCCAGCTTAGTTTAAGATGGAACATTTTGACATCTCAACGATCAATAATAAATAGCAGCTGCCCTTAAAATGACTTTAAAAGCAAACCCAAGTTATTTCAATTATGTTATTCAATAACATCTCAAACTAAGAGTAGCAGTGAAAAGTAAGGCAGACTGCCTTCTGTAACATCACAGCCTCTCTTTCTGTGCAAGTTCTCAACAAAAGCCCAAAGAATTTCCATGAAACATGTGAGTTTCCTTGAAACATCATTTTCCAGGAAAATGTATCTTGCTAGAAAATTCCTTCTAGACAGCCTTCTCTTTTGTTTCTTTCCATTTTATGTACTTCACAACTCTGAATGTCCCTAAAACTTGCAAGTGCATCATAAACCTGACAAGTAAAAGTCCCAATGAACTAGAAAAAAAAAAAAAAAAGTTATCCCCATCTGTACCTTCCATGAAACCACACAGAAAACAGTGTTTAAGTTTGCCATCAGTCAATAAACATGATTTCTTTACAATTTGATGCTTTAAACTTCTGATTACTTACCACATCCTCAGAATACCCAGCGTAGCTCAAGCATTGACATGCTGTTATGCAAAGAACTGTTGAAGGTTGGAGTTTTTCAATTGTTTTATAATTACTGATTTTACAGAGCCCTCCTGGGCTTGCATTCGAGCAGGACCTGTAGGTACACACACCCCAGCTCCAGGGCCAACTTTGCTATTCTGCCCACTTTGGTGACTGCATTACATGGTTAAAACTTCCAACAGAAGTAAAATGAGACCATTTTGTATCAACAAAAGGGAAAGAAGCAAAGGACAAGTGAGAATGCCTAGCTGAGGAGCCAACATTATGAGTAGAGATGCCCAGAGCCAAGACACCAGGGAAGCAGAGGCACACAGCCAAATAACAGAGCTGGGCCATTGGGCAGAAACAACTCAACTCCACCCTCATCAGAAGAACAGGTGATAAGGAAAGGTGGGAGAGAACTGCAGCAGATGGGAGGAGGGAGGAGGCGTGGAAGAGCAGAAACGCAATTAACAGTTTTCCATGTGGTTTAAATGATTTTGAATTAAGAACTGCTAAAATTCACGGTTAACAACAAACAAGCCTTTTCCACCTGTAGGAGCCAAGTGCTCCGGGAGGAGCCACGCAGCATTAACTCCATTTGCAGACAGCAGAACTGAGGCATGCAAAAGGAAAATAAAAGGCATCCTACAGGCTGATTTCAGAGATAGCAACAGTATCTGAGTGGTAGCTACAGCTCCATCCCTAGCCCAGCTACGGTTCCTGTGTATTTTTTTCTAAGCTAATAACTTCCTATAATTAGACAGATTGGGTTGGGGATAGATGGGCAGAATTGGCCCTTGTGCAAAGGGTGCTTATGAAGCAAAGTGCAATGGAGTTGGACAGAGTTTGAGAATGCCAGCTTAAGAAACTAAGTTTTCAGAAATGGTTAATTCTTAAATGGTCTTCTAGACAAACCCAGTGACCTTATCCTTTTAAATTAACTGAAATTTATGAACGTGGCGGGGAAGACATTTCTCAAAGATCCAGAATTCACATTTAGCACAATTTACTGGGAACGGAAGGTTCTCAAACCTTGAAGATGGCCATTAGCATTTCACAATGTTTTAGCATTTAGTATGTAGCCAGGTCAATTTTAAGTATCAATAGAACTCCTCAGACAGAATATGTTCTAAAGATGTGTCTTTAGAAACTCTGCAAAATCTTGTCATTATAGGTGATAAAAATGTTAGCTAATGTAATAACATTTGGGGAAAAAATGTGGACAACATTCAAATTCCAGCAGAACAGTAAATTGACCTTTCATAATGAAAATGACTAACCACATATTTCAAAAAAGAAAAAAAAAAAAAGATCAGACACATTATAGTATGTGCAAAAGTGATGAGAAGGCAGCAGCATATCCAGCACTGACTCCTCTACCACTAACAATGAGTCAAAGGACCGTTATGGGTTGCAGCTCTCTCCCTTTTTTCTCCACTTTCCTCAGTTACTTATTTTCTTACTCTATTAAAGAATCCTATTGGTGAAAGCATTAAGGTCAAACCTTGATGTGCATTGGAGCCACTGTTCGACTCTGGGGTAGAATAAAAATTCTTTCATTTCCTTTTTTACTTCTAGTTTTAATTTGACTTGATAACTTGTTGCACTTTGACTTGCAGCAAGTGTTTCCTATGTGAAGAAGTCATATGCAAAAGTTAAAAGACTTTAAAAATCAAAGTTTCTGTACGTTGAACTTCACAGCCTTCCTGACCATGCAGGAACCATCTTGCCCTGGATGTAAAGAACAGATGCCCTCAGAAAACCCTCTCTGGAAGAGCTATTCTAGCAATGCTTTATTCTAAAATTAATCAACTAAAGGCACCAGTGACTACAGCAAGAAGAAAGGGAAGGGTATGCATTGAACTACCAAACCTGTTGTGTGGAAAGGCTAAATGGAAAATTCTGTGCATTCCACTAAAACTAGAATGCTGCAAAGATATGAAAAAAAAAGAAAAGCTTTTTACGTGTTTCGTAGTTTCATATTATTCCTCAAAGGAGACTAAAAAAAAAAAACACAAGAGTAACCTTTATGTGGTAAAAGATTTTCAAATCTCACAACGAAAATATTCCCTTCTTCCTCATAAGACCACGAAGTAATTTTAGAAAAAAAAAAGTACAAATATCATTACTATACACACCAGCCTCTAAAATAATGACATCTCAACAATGGCATGCTGTAACTCAGTGCTTTACATAGCACAACGAGAGCCAAGACTTTATAAACACACCAACGCTTGTAGATGTCATTAAATGTAATAAGCTTTCTTTCGTCTCTTCACAGCTTGAAGATAATACATAAAATATATAATTTCCATTAAAAAAAACTAATTGTGTACATCGTGTATTGTGACATCTTTTACCTGCTGTGTATGTGCATCATTTTATTTGTGATTTATTTTTTTTTAAGAATATATAATGTTGGTACTTGCTTTCCTCAGAAATTCTTTCAATTTTTTATTCTCCATTGTGCCAGATATTGCTGCCTGCATTTTTAGTGAAAACAAAGGTCTCACAATTACAAGAGTTGTGAAAAATTACTGGAGAAAGGAATCAATGACATTTTCAGGAGAAAATACTTCATTGTTCTTTGTACTGGAGAAGTTTCCAAATGCAAATATTGTTTAATTTAATCTCATAGTATTGTGAAACAACAGAATTATTACCATGTATGCCCCAATGCATTTAGTTTCCTTTCTATGCAAAAATTCTGCAGGTCATTTCTGTTTGAATGGCCAGTTCTTCATGTGGAAAGAAAGCTCAAACAATGTCTTATTGAATAAAACAGGCTTGTTTTATGATTCATTACACCTCTTTTTGTCCTTATGTGTAAACCAGCTCTTCTCAGTTCCATACCAAGGCAGAATGCACAATGGAGGTTGTGCAGAGCCATAAAAATAATGCTGCAAATTCTCATGCATACAGTAAAAAGCTCAATAAAAATAAGAACATTTTGCAAAAGGTACTAATAGTCTCCATTTTAGAACTTATTTTTCATTCTGCATAAGCTCATTTTTCGTTGTGCTTAAACAAAATGACAGATGTTCATAAAAATGATATTAAGGATTCCTTTTGGCACTTTTGTTCAGTGTTCTCATTTATTACTCTTCTGGTAATAGAGTATGCAATGTTATTCTTATGAAACCAGGATCATCAAAATTGCCAGGTGTCTGATGTGTGATCACTCCCTCTATATGCAAAGCAAAGTGTTTCTGAATGCATTAATCTAGCGAATTCTATGCTTACGGCTCAGTTCTTCAGAGTGTTGTGTACTCTATATGCACCTTAGCTCTATGAGTTTAATGTCAATAATGTTCAGCCTCCTGTAAGACTAAGCCCTTGAAGAAAAATAAATTCTAATTGTGATTCTTCCACTGAATAGGTTTGCGTTCTTGAGCAAATCTATAAACTTGGGTTCCAAACTATAAAATCCATTCACATTTTCAAGCTCTAAGAAACAGTCCTCTTTTACAGAAATGCTAGGCTGCAGATAAAGTTTGCAGTAAAGTCAGTGAGAATAAGAGCTGCCTAAATATAAAGCTGGGCACTTAAATTAAGATGCCTGGAACTGGTGCTGCTAGTGCAATGTTTTGCATATGAATAATTTACATGCTTCCTCTTCCCCCTCACCTATGCCTCCCCCAAGCAGAAAAGAAGTTCAGATCCATTCATTTCACAAAGTAGACCTCTACATGGATGGATTGGGTTATGTTATGAAAGGTTGCAGGAAGCAGGACAGAAAAGCTGAGCAACATGTGCTAAAGGAGGCAGCTGATAGCTAAAACCCTAAGCACACCAAGTATGTGCTGCACATATTCATGTAACACCTCCTGTGAAGTCAGAAAGTGATTTTTCATGGTTGGTAGAAGAACAGAACAACCTGACAGCAGTTTTTCAGACACTGAGTGGCAGCAAAAGAAAGGGGACCCTTGGGGGATCCCTCCCAGCCTCTGAAACTCCATTTGCTCTACTGGAGAACCCCCTTTGATTTTCCCTTCATTTTCTGCCTTCTGCTGCATTCAGTCCACCTAGCTCCTCATTCTCTTTTTCTTGTGGCCTCAATCTTGTCATTTATACAGTCCATCTTCTCCTTCCCCTTCCCATATAACCTTATAGCTTCAGAGCATCTCTCCTCCCACCTTGCTGTGCTCTGGGCAGCTCATATTCCCCATTTCTGCTGTTCCCAGCTCAAAGAAAACCAACAAAAATAAAATACTTTATAAGCTAGTATATCCTTTAATTGTATATCTTTATCAGAGAATACTATTTCAGTTGAGCCAAGTCTGTACCTTTCTATATATATAAAGTATTATTGTATAATATTTTCAGCTCAGCTACATTCTCCTTTCTTAGAAAAAAATGTTCCTAATGACTGCAGTGTCACTATGAGGATGACATTCATTGGCATATTTCTGGTTTGGGATAAACTGTAATTTTATCATCTTAGCCACAGGGCAGTTAAATGGCAACGGATTTACTAATCACTACTTAGTAAGATAAATCTGTTTACTTCCCAAATAATAGAGAAATCCTGCCTCCAGCTACTCATTTCTGCTTCTTGTCTTAAAGTTTTTACCCCCTCAGAGTCCCCAAATGAAAACAGACCAGAATTTGTTAAAACAAAGGATTTTGTGAGAGGTATATTGCAATGAGGAGGGGTGAGGACATTGAGGGTGGAGGGAGAAACCTCCCAAGGTGGATCAGAGTGAAGCTCTATTAATGGCAAAATCAGTTAAAACTCCTTATTCTCTTACGTTTGTTCCTGCCCTCTCCAAGAAGGTTTTCGTCTCTTCATTTACACTACAGTCTCAAGTGAGAAAGCATGAAATGAAGCAGAAGGTAGAAAAAAAGTGTGATCACAAATTTATATTTTGTTTTTAGAAGATGATTAATATTGTAATTATGAGTCAAAATTAACAAAACTACTCAGGAGGAGCACTGTTTCTGCCCCTGCCCTTCCCAAAGCAGCATAATACAAAACTAGAAAACAATAGAAAACATACAGAACTAGAAATTGTATTTCTAATAAGTATCCAATGGATGTCTGGAAAATGAAATACTGGGGACTCATACAACATTTATGAAATGGACATTGCTGAAGAAAAAGTTGCCTTTCCATATTGTAACTTTTCAAATCTCTGTGGCAAAATATATGGGTGAAACTTTTTTTCACAGACAGAACTATTGGGACTTAATTTAAGCAAAATAACTTTTCTCCTCCAGTTTTGTATTGTGAAGAAAAAAATGTTCCAATTTTCCATTTAATTCAGCCTGACACAAAGATCTGCTCTGCTTTTCAGTACAAATACAAAGTCATAGAAGGAACTCCAAAAAGCATCTTACAATATAAGAAGAATCAGAAAACCTTCGTTATAGCCTACTTAATTTCCCTGTTTACAATGTACATTATATTATAGCGCATATCTTACGCTAATCTGTAAGTATCCTTCCAAATCAGTACCTCAAATAATAGTCAAACTGAAAGAATTCTAGATAAATGCTGCAAGTCTTCATATTATAGTTGAAGAAGAAGAATTAAATACCATTACTGGTGTAATTTGAAAACCTCAAGTGAAAACCATGCAGATGTGAAAAAAGTGTTATGTATCAGGATGCTCTGTATTAATCCTAAAATTTTACTTGTGAATTATACAAACAAGATTCTAAAGTCATCCTCTAATACATTCAAGGTTATGGTTGGACTTGCTCTGCATTGCTTTAGCAGTTCAAATCTTGCAAATTCAGAAGTCCTGCAAATGAGCAGAGTTTGGTTACAGAAGACCTGAAAAAAGTTGCTCAGTCAAAGGTGTACAACTCATCTCTACACTGACCAAAAAGCCTCCAAGACCTAAAGACAGAGTTTATATATATATATATATATATATTTCTTGTTATCTTTTGCTATCTCTGTTGCAAAGCATTTATTATAAGCTTATATATGTTCATATAAATTATAAGCAAAAAAAAAAAAAAAAATCTAGGTTTGCATAAATCTAAGGAAAGGATTTAATCTCAGGAGAAATCTTTATTTTATACACAATTCACCTTCTGTTACTACTGAAATCATGGAAGATTCCTTTCTTCATTCAACAGGGATAAAATTAAGCAACTAAAAATGACTCCAACATTTCTTGCACTTGGAGACTGCTCTAATCTTCACATCATCCATCGTGCCTTGTTCAGTTAATGACAAAATATGTTCTTCCTTCACTGTTTACGTACTCTTGTTACTGCTTTTAAACTAGCAAAATAATATAGCTTTTATTCACTCCAAGTCAGATAGCATTGTGTAATCCAACCCTGGACGAGGAAAGTAATGAGAGTTTTCTCATGAAGTTGTAAGTTTACATGGTTAGCTGTTGCAATGTTGCCCCTGTCTCTCTTTTATGAGCATTAATTTTCATCAGTACAAGGGAAAAGAAGTACAGCAGAGCTCCTTTGCTTTGGGAAGTCTATCCCCCTATAATGACTAAAAAACAAAGTCACTTCAAGCCTGAAGGGCAAATATAGTGCACAACAGTCATGGGAAATACTACAAATTATTCCCCATGTTACAGCCTGTCTCCCTGATGAGGCTGTTGTAGCATAAAAGCAAAAAGTCAGAGGTTAAAATAAAAACCTTCCCCCTTTGAACTAAAAACAGCTTAAGACCAAAACAACCCGTTTGATTTTTGTCATTCCATATGAAAGTGTTTCCTTTCTTTCCATAGTTTAATACCCCTCTAGTTCTTTTACTAGTCACAAGGTAGATTTCAGTGTCAATCTACCGCTTTTACAAGCTGATTGATGCCAGACTTCATGCCAACTGCTATCTGGGGAGTTAGAGTTTACTCCTCTGTAGCAAAGTTTGATTTTAAGGGCTGTGGTACTGGCTCAGCAGGGCTGCAGAAGCTTTCCAAGGTTTCCAAAGCATGTACAATGCAAAGAACACAAGGCATTGTGCAGTCTGAGAAACAAGAAGAGGTGTGGAAACATCTCAGGTATGCTCTGGATAGGATGGAAGTTAGACCAGAGGGCTCTAACTCTCTTTTGCAGCTGGATTCATGTTTCTCTACACCTAAACTGATTATTTTGTGATGACCAGGTACACCAAGGATATGGTCATCTTGCTGTGCTCCGATGGTATCTTAGGCAACTTTTTTTACATCTTGCTTCAGCTCATAAGCTTCACTTCCCAGCAAGTATCATACTTCAGATGCTTTAGGGAGCAGTTTGGTTCTTTCTCCCTGTTTCTGAGGGGGGAGGAAGGATGTAGCAATTAATTACCCTGCAAACACACAATCATCTCTGGTCATCTATCATCATTGTAGTGCCTCTACTGTTTTATGGTTAATGTATGTCAGCAGACACATGGGTCTATCATCAGACTCTGTAACATCTCTTTAGCAAGATGGCTGTGGAAGAAGATATACATAAAGCAGACTTTTTGTCTGAGGGCATCCAAATAAAATCTAGCTTTTTTACTCATGAGCTACACCAATTCATGTGTGTTATGGCCCTCACACTGAAAAAAAACAGGAGACTGGGAGTGAAATCCAGCAGTGGTTACACTGCAGAAAGTTCATAGCCCACAGCATCTGCACATAAATAGCAGGCCAGACTGGTTGTAGGCAAACTGTGTCCATTTGTGAATTTCAGAGTAAATTGCAGCCTGGGACAGGGCTCTGACAAGCACTCATTTTGCTCAGGACTTGAGGACAAAAATCTCAGGACCTTGGGCATCAGAGAAGGTCACCCAGCCTGCAGCTTGAACTCGGAAGCATTTTCATTCTCCTGAACATTGAGAACAGCCCTTGCTGTACCAGGGGTACATGCTGGTACGTTGACCTTCATTCTTTTATTTTCCAAGCTATGTAGCACATTAGTAGAGGAAAGCTAATGCAATTGGCATCAAAGAACTTACACGCTGTCTGATGGGCTGGAGTGCTGCCAAGCCTCTAATCCACCATGTGACCGACAGGACTTTAGTCCCCAGGAAAAAGTGATTTTTAACACAGTTTTCTATTTCTCTGAAGTTATCAGCAGTTTCATTCAGATCATACAGATCAAATGCCTTCAAGGTAAGTGATTATTTAAGGAGTTATTTTCAATGAGAGCCTTTGGTCCTACTGTTCATTCTGATAGTTAGCTGGAAGGAAAAAATATTCTCTGGTTCCCTGATGTCGAGATTTTTTGTACCAAGTTGTGCCAGATGAGTCTTATTCTACACAAAAAGAAAAAATAATCTGGGTCCTTTATATATATATAAGATGGAAAAAAAAAAAAGAAAAAAAAGGAAAAAAAAAGAAAAAAGCGAAGTTCAGAGCTAAGTATGGTATTCATTCCAGGAGTCACCAAAGAAGATGAAGCCAAATCAATATTAAAAAAATCTTACATCTTTCTCTATAGCTTAAAATATCAGCATGCATTGCAACTGCATCTGTGGAGTTTGCTTACAAAGTGCTCAGAAAGCAATGAGGGAGAAGGGTGCCCGGATTCAGCAAAGCACTGCAGCATTTACTAACTTCCCTCATAAAAAGTGTCCCAAAGTAATAAAATTAAATCACCTCAATGGCTTGTAATAGGACTTAAACTTGGCTAAAGCTGTGAGATAAATCTGCCTAGACCTGTTCCTTACTGTGAGTTCACAAAAAAAAGACAGGCAGTCTCCTAAAATTAAAAAGGCCAAATACCATTAGACTAAGAAGCAGAATAACTAACTCTTCAGGACAGAGAAAATTCAAAGTAATAAGAAAAGACAGAAAACGAATAAATGTGGATCTAGGGAAGATTTACCTCCTCCTCCTCTGCCCTTCCAGGCTGTCCCTCTGCCCCAGGCTTGGTGTAAATCCCTCTGCAGCTTTCTGGATTGCAACAAGCACTGCTCGGTCCCCAAATTCCCAATGAAATTTCCTTTCTCTTATCCAGAGACCTGGGGGATGGGTGGGGGTCTCTTTCCAGCCCTGCTCAGCATCTCTCTGTTTTGCTTGTGCTCACAAGACTCTCCCCTTGCTCACTGTTTCCCCACAGCCCCCCAGGCACCTCTGGGACTTGAAGGGGTGGCATCCCCTGACATGTCCTGAGAGAAGCCGACTGCACAAACCAAACAAACAAGCTGGAAAGTCTGCCATGAGGCCTAAATCCAGGAGCCCCCGAATGCTTTTGCAGCCACAATTTCTCTGTGAGGCTTACGTGGCAGGTCCATAAATTGTGGTCCACGACCTGTGAGGAGTGATGCTTTTGTTTAAATCAATGCCCCTCAGAAGTCCCATCGATATCAAGAAGATGACTTAGGCATGTGAAGTTAAGCACATACATTTTGCGGGCTGTAGGTTTAGCTTTCGTAGGAAGTGATAAAGGAGATTTACAGCATTGCTTTTTCACCTGGGTTTTTACCCCATTTGTCCAGCCGGGTAGAAAAATGACCAAAGCTAGCCAGTAGCTGTAGTGCACATTTGAATAGGCTGCACTGGAATGCGAACTGCAGACAAGGTAAAAACTATCTGAAGCTCATATTTAGAGAGAGTTTATGCTCCTTTCCTTTTTAATGTCCCAACAAAGAGGATGGGTTCCCAAGCAAGAAAAAGATGCCGTTAGACTAAGCACTGAAAAGAAGTCTAATGAGTGACAAAATCTACCAAAATACCTTGCAAGTTGAATATTAGATACAAGTAAATGCAGGTACACAGAGAGGTACAGAAATTTGTTTAAGTCCCATAGATACAGTCAAGATCTGTATATTATCAATCAAATCCTATAACTGTGAGACTCCCCTGTACTCTCAGATACATGGAAACAATCCATTCAAAATCCAATATATTTCCATAGTTGGGGTTGCTCATCTTTACTACACATAAGAGAATAAATAATTATGCAAAAATATGGTTAAAATTCTTCGAGCATTGTCAATTTATCTCCATCGCATTTATCTTGTCTTCTAATTTACTAGTTAAGCTCTTTAAAATATACTTCACAGAAAGTCAGAAATCCCATGCAAGAGAATCAATTTTTGGTATGAGAGATTCAGCTGGAGCATTTGTTAGGGTTGTTTTGAGGGGTGATTAAATACTTAACATAATCTGCCATCAAATTATTTCTGGAGTTTAATATGATTTCTAATTCTGCTATGCACTTTGAAGCTTACAAAAGATGTTATACAAATCAATAGGTGATCATATTGATTTTATTCATCTATTAAATACTAGGAGGGTACAGAAAAAAGGGGGACTAATACCTACTTTTTCATGCCAGAAAATAGCACAGCTTTCAAAATTGATTGAAAATAAATAAAAGCTAGCCTCAGGTGCACATTTTATATTCCCAGAGATGGTTTTGAAACATAATAAATTATTGGAAACAGAGGCTTTGCATCCAGAAAATTAAGTCAAAAAGCCCTCGAAGGCCAATACCACTTATGCTCTGCACAGTACTGCCAAAGATAAAGCATTCATTAAGGCTACATACTAGAGATAACACAGGCATGTGCACTATCCAAAGGAGCTGGGTCTTTGGGAAATAAGTGAAATGGCCATTTTCCACTTCTTTAGCATACATAGTAAGCTGTATTTAGGTATTGTTTTCGCAACCTGTACAAATCAATATTTTCTATTTGAAATGTATAGACTGCATAAATACACTCAAAAGGCCGGAGAGAATATACTACCTAAACCCAAATCCAAGGTTAGACAATCTCAATGGAATGAAATTGGAAAAATTCCAGGCCTTATGAATGAAATGCTAATAAAATGCGCTGTAGAAAGCATACTGTAAAGAGAATGTTAACTCTTTTTTTTTTTTTTTTTTTCCCTTGAAAACAAATTGGGATCCATTCTACACAAAATATATTCACTGCAAATTTACCTCCATTATGTTGCATCATGTCTAATACCCCATAAAGTATATTCTGAAAAGAACAATTTGTTTTCTAATATGCCTACTGAAATGTGATTTATGATCCTAAACAGGAATTGGTCAGCAGACTCAAGATGCCTCTTTGAAAAGAGTGAGAACTTCTTTTAAAAAGGTTTTTCTTTTAAACTGAAGTGAAAATTAGTGGAATAAGTCCTCCTTGAAAATTGGATGAGACCATGTATCCAGATGGCAGTGAACTTGACATTAAATGAATTTAAAATTTAAGGGGAAAATAACACATTTTATCTGTCTAATAATTTATAAAGAAAAGGACATGAGTTTAAATTTTCCTTTCTGTGACAAACTGTAATTGTTCCTTTGACACAGTCTAGTTTAAATTTATGGTTGGAATGAATGTAGCATCAGAATAATAGGCCTGAGGAGCTCAGTTAAGTATTTATAGAGCTACTAGAATAATCTATATTCTGCTTTAAAAACTGGGAGTATATACACATAAAGTTGTAACTTTATAATCTTCTCCATCCAGTGAGTAAGGTTGTAAGTTGCCACTCATAGCCTGATCTTTTTATTACTTCTGTTCTTTGAAGTACTGAAGATAGGAACACTTGGCATTATTTACAACCAAAGCTGACTTGCACTCATCACTAGTTCTGAGATCTATGTCTAAAAGTAGGACTTTTTATTGAGAACCAAACCTAATGATCAGGACTTGGGGCAAAGGAAAAAATACAAACATAAAGCAACACATTCACAGGTTTCAGGAAGAACAAATACAAAAATGAAAAACTATGTCTAAAACACAGGGAAGCTTTTCGGGAAAGACTTTTACCTGCTTAAATGGCCTTTGTTTTAGACTATATCAGACTTTCACATGGTCTTAGTAATGCCTTATCTAGGACTTAAAGGGGTCCCACCATAAAATGTAAAGTAAAAAACGGTTCTAAAGTGACCAGTACTTGAAATGAAAAACCTTATATATCATCTTTCTTCTGATTTGTAAAATTATGGAATGATTACTTACAGCTGTATTGAGTTAACAAAACAAATAATAATAATAAAAAATAATTAACTGAAAAACCACATGGCTTCTTTTCAAAATTTGTTACCATTCATATTTACCAGTGTTGGAACATGGGTCATAAAATTATTTTCTCTGAAGTTTGTTCCAAGTTGATATAACATTAAAAGTATCTTATTGAAGACTGACAAAGGAATTATGACTGATAAAACAACGACAACAACAAAAACAAACAAACAAAAACTATTTTAAAAACAAAAGGTAGGACTTCTGAAATTTTATCATAATTCCTCTCATATCTACGGTGTAACCTAAATAAAGAAGACTATTAGTTACTTTCAAGTAACCAATGCAACAAAATAAGTCCACTCTTCTGCATTCCTATTAAGCACTAATATAAGTATTCTGTCACAGCAACACTGAATTCTCCTGCACAGCATACACTGAAATCTATAACATTAAGAAATATCACTGAAACATCACTGTGTCAGAAGAATGATTTATAAAGCTGCATTTGCACTAGCCTACAATGATATATGTATTTTAATGGATCAGATTTCAGCCAGACTGTCAAAAATCAGTATTGCATTTGAAATAGATGCATTTTACTTACATCAACAAGAATGAATCAGGGAGTCTCCTTCTTTCTTTTTCCAGTTCTTAAGTGCCAAACTCAGATAAGCAAAGGAACCAAAGCCGCAGTGCTTGGTACAAGAGGTAGGCACTGCCAGGGGACCAGTGCTGCTGTCAGCAAGGGTCTCTAGCTTCTGCATTAACTCTATCTTTACAGAATACTTTAAAGATATACTTTAAAGTATACTCTAAAGTATACTTTACTTTAATAAAGAATATCCTTTACTTTAAAGAATATTCTGAGACTTGTCACTTCTAGGGAAAGCTAATCTGTTGACTTCTTAGAATGCATGTTTATTTATATTACATTATTACACTGAGGTTATTACAATATATTTATTCCAGGCAATTACTGTGCTGGGGTAAGGCCTTTTATTTATTTTGTACTTCTGCACTCCAGTAGCTGCAATTGTGTGTTAGTCCTATGCTTTCTACAGGGACCCATACGAGCTATTTTACTGTTCAGTTCAACATTTTGATTAAAAGTTGTTAATTTTTTTGCAACCTTAGGGACCACAGGCTGTTTTACTAAATCTGAGTTCATACCATTGCAAGCTTAAAATCCACTTCTTTAGAGAATGGATCAGGATCAAATTGATAATGAACCTTGATCTTATAATGAAAAGTCAAAACCTACACTATGCCAAATTTTAATTTTAGTTTTTGAATGATGTGGCAACAATGTATTGACCGAGAGAGAACATGAGCAAGCAGTTTCCAAGCTACAGTACAAAACTCTCCAGTTACTAAACTGGAATCCTTGCTGCTTTAAGACCTGACTTTGTGAGATATTGACCAGAGCCAGAGCCTTGGAGCACCCAGTTCCCAGCCGGTCCAGCCCCCTCAGTGAGACATTCAGACATTCATGGCACGCCAGAAAATGTCAAACACTTTCAGGCTCATGCAGGCATTTGCTCTGCACCCTCCTACAAGTCAATTAGTTCATCATCGTGAAAACTTGTGAACTTTTAATGCCTTAAAAACATTCTCCAAAGATTAAATCGAGGTCATCATACTCATATCTGGTTTTATTCTAATCCACAGCAGATGTGAAGGCAGGTTGTACTAGGCACTCAGTTCAAACCGCTCTGTCATTTGTCATTTATTTAATCTACTGACCCAAACAAACTAATAGAGTAGTGCCAGATGCATCCACAATATATATTTGAAATATAAGTCATTTTTCCTCATATATGATATGAAGTTACGTAATATATTTTTAAAGCATAATCAACACAGCATGTAATAGAAATATGTAAGAAGAAAGGGGATCAAACTACAAGGTATTTTTTTCATGAAGAAAAGGGAAGATCTTTCAACTACTTCATGTTTGAACCTGAACTGTGTACAGACTGAAGGGAGCTACAGTCTTAATAAAATATAATTTCATTATATTAAGCCTGGTATAATCAATGCAGTAATAGAAGTAGATGAAAAAAAAAATAAAAATGTGATCAAAGCACAAGGGATTTTGAGATGAAATGAAGAGCAACCACTGGATCTTTAGATGGAAGTAAAGACAAATAAGGAAAAGTAGAAAGCAGAGATGAATTTAATAACTTTGGATCAACCTGAATCTGTAATGAAGAGAAGCCAACCACATGAACATTCAGCTGCAAGGAATACATACATGTGTGAAAGAAATGGCTGACATATGTAGAGCTGTAATACATAGAACAGGTTTCCTATACCTCTTTAGTTACAAAATTATTTAAATTCATACCCTAATATGTGTTATAGTATGGACATGAAATAGAAACATAGAGTAAGGTAGAATAAATTGCTTTTCATTGTAATAGACTAATAACAGACATTTAACAGACTAGCCAAACCAAAGGCCCTTGTGAGGTTATGTCCAGAAAGGTTCCCTGGTTCTGTGGAGCCCCTATAAACACCTGCTTGCAGAAACACAACCAGGTGCCATAAAAAGTGTGCTCTCACCTCTGAGTCTGCCTAGGAATTTAGTGCAGATCATCACCTGAAAGAGTCCTGACCAAGCAATCACTGAATATAAAACCACTGTTCTTGACCAAATCCTCACACAAATTACTGCAAAAATATGAAGCAAGTTCATAGTCATGTATGGCATATGTAAACTCTTTCTGGATTTTGTTACTTGGAACACTCAGCAATTAACATTACAATTAACTTAATTAATCAAAATGGCAGGTCAGAAGTATTAAGAACCCAAATTATAAATTTTCAATTTCAAATTGTAATTAACTTCGTATAATACCTATCACCTTCTGCCTCTGAGAAACAGAGCATGCAGTAGATTGGCTTCAATTTGCTACAGTGAAAAGCAATCACTTTACGTACAGAGGAAAATGGGACTGGAAAGTAAGGGAATTTTTTCCCCCATAATCTTGTCTGCTGAAAAATGGTGCAAGGCAATGCACAGTGGTGTCTGAACACTTGCTCAACCGTCTAGCAGCAGTCAGCAGAAAGGCTGGCAGAAGAAAAGCTCTCTTTGCTGCCGCTGCTTGTTGAAATACTAATTTCTCCCACAAGAAATCTCGAGCTCACAAACCTTTCACTTACACAACCTCACTGATTAGAAAAGAAATCAGAAATAATAGTGCATATTTGTGTGTGCGAGCCATACGAAAGCCTCGGGAATTTCAGGTTTAATTCAAATAAGCGATGCCATACAGCACTGAGCTCCAGTGAATGCAGGCTCATTCCTTACAACATCAGAAGCATTACATTTACTATCAGGTTTGGACATGATATCCTCACGTTGATTGAATCAGGCAGATTAGTTACCTCCTGATGGCAGGAAGGGTAAGCAAGAAGAAGAATGAGAGTTACGTCGTGCCACTGAACTGGCTGGCACCCAGATCCACCGTGCTGTCAGTGAGCTGGGAGTGCCATCATGGTGGATACCAGTAGTTAACAGGGGGAAAAAAACAACAACAACAAAAAAAAACAGGTCTGATGCAGAGTAATTCTAGGCAGGACACGTACTCATATGAGCAGAAACTTTCATTTAGAAAGCTCAGCATTAGCCAATGCATCTCCAATTTTTGTGAAAATAGCTCCAAAACAACTTGAACAATAACGCACACAACCACAAGCTGCTGTAAGATTTATGATCGCACCAGACTCAGCCTTATTTTATAGCTGCCATATGAGATTTTATTTCTGGAAAGAAGCGGCATTGATAAAGAGGTTTAATTGTCTGTCAGCATGCCTTATGCTGCAGTTACTTCATTTACTTCAAGCCTGAATCTCATTACTACTTCAATTCTCCAGGTTCCCCTCCTTCTTGAGGTGGGTGCTTAATTAGAGCAGCCCTGGTAATGCAAGCAAATACGGCAGACATTCACTTTTTTCTCCCCCTGTCATCCTGACAAATCTAATAGACTATTGATTTTCCATCCTCAAAGAGATCAGGCTCCACTTTTACCATTCAATCATGATATTAGCTGTCCATTAACTCCAATTCCCTGGCCTGACAGCTTGTGGACACCTCCAAGGCTGTTCAATCAGGCAGTCAACACCCGGACAACAACGCAATTACAAACCTCTTCCAGACCAGAGCCAAGGTCTTAACCTTCCTCTTTCTCTTGCTTTGTAAGAAGTTTCTGTTCCTATTTTTGCATTTCTTACTTATCAGCTTAATGATACTATTGCTTATTTAATTACCGTGCTTGAAAGGAAGTATATTTGTGATTGACAGGATGATTGTGTTATTCCCCGGCAAAATCATCATTTTTAAGTAAAGTTGTTCTTCCACCTCTGCTGCACCTGTAATGGCTTGAAACTAAAGCAAGTGCTATTAACATTTGGTATTTGTCAGAGGAAATAAATTTGTCAAATCTCAGAGTTCTTCATTAACTTCAGCTGTGCAATTTATCCTGCCATTTCAAAAATGATCGTCAGACATGACTAGTCCACTAACAAGATCATTCAATATTGGGTGAAAAGGAGGTTGATAATTTTATAGCTTTGGTTATTACCCAGTTCACTTGTGAAAATGCAAGGAATGGTTAGGAATTCTGTGACAACCAAAAATAGGGCATTAAAATGTATTTTTAGTTAAATTAACTCTTTATTATTGAAATACCTGTATTTTGCGTACATATAAAGCCTTAAGGTGTTTTTTGTTTGTTTTCGTGCAAAATGAATATTAAATATTTCAGTAGGAGTTTTAATAACCTGTAACATTTGAGGCTTGAGAGATCTCAGTTTGTTAAGCACAGCCATACAATTTGGCATGAATACAAACAAAACACTTGTATCTTATAGGAACATCCTTACATACATGAAGTGTATGGAAAAGCAACTTTTCATGATAACCTTATCTATGGGAATGCAGCTTAAATGTATTTTTTGTTTGTTTGTTTTATTTGTTTTTGTCTTAGACCAATACATCCACAAAAACAGTCATCTTTCCCTAGGTTTTACCTGTAACCACAATGGAACAAGACTAGCATGATATTCTTTAACGTGTTCTGTTTGCAATACTTTATGAGCAATGGGGCATTTTGGTACTCACTTAAGTTCTGGCTGCCACATCACATTTGACTCAAATATTTTACAGCTGAAATTCTAACAGGTATCTGATTCTGTATAATGCCACCTTTATTTGATGATTGCACTGCATGGCATTCTCAGTGCATGCACTACTGGATGCAGTCAAGCAAGAATAATTACTTCTTAAAATATGTATTAAATGTGTAGAAATATTTTGGTTCTTTGGCAGGGGGATGCACAGGTGCTTCGATGTGAATTAACATTTAGCTTTAATGAATAAATGCCTGGTTTTACATGCTTCAATACAGACTTTTTTTTTTAATGGCCATTTCATTTTAAGCAATAAACAAACTGTCATTTATTACTGGTAATATTTTAAATAAGAAATCAGAAAAGTTTTTACAGTGCATATTCAATTAACTAGTTCTCTAAACAGATTTTCTGTTCCATGTCAGCTTATTCCAGAGATCAGGAATGTACACGTAAGTAACACCACAGTTTATACTACACTTCATGCATCCTATGATCAAATATTTACTAGGTCTTCCATTCTGGCCAAATTCAGTCCTCAATTAATTTATGTCTAGTCTTCTTAAAATCAGAACTCTTAATTGAGCAAAACTCTTTTCTGTACTGTGATGCAGAGCGATCTGAACTGGGAAGAATGACACTGCCACAGAAAACCCTTTTGTATTCTAATAAGTTGATTTTATCAAGGCATAAAATAGTAATCTACAACAATACCTGAACCCTATGTTAAATATTTGACCAACTGCAAAATTACTGTCATCCCTAAATTGCACAGCAGGTCCACTGGGATATTAATAGTAGCTTAGCAGCTCCCTTAAATGCTCCCCAGAGTAGACTGAATTTACAATAATCACCCCGCATGACATTCAGTATGCAAAATTCAGAGTCCGCATGCAAAATGATGGAAATTAAACCTATTTACCCTCAAATTCAGACATACCTTTCACAACTTACACAGCCTAGGTTAGGGGAAACTGAGGCTATTTATTTACATTTATCTTCATCTACTCACATTGCCACAGATCTCAAGGGATCATTCACAAGTAGTTTTGCAGGAGACTTAAATTAAAAGCCAGTATTTGCAGATATTACCGACCTGTTGTCCAATCCAGCACTCTGTCCTCACTCATGGACATTTTAGAAGGGTGGAATGTTTGCTAACATTTTCCTTTCCATAATGCAGCCAGACAGGAAATTGGCATGATGTGTCACCTTTGATGACACTGTGCTTGTTTATTCCAGAGAAGAGTTTAGCCACTAAATCACTGCTACAATGTCCTTGGTGAATTATATGAAGCTTGACTGTGTAATATATTGAAAATATAAAATACATATAAAATATAATCTCTCCAGAATAGTTACAAAGTCCATATGATATTTTCTGTACTTTTTTTTTTTTTTTTTTTCATTCAAGAGACAGTTATAGTTTAAGAGAACTTTAACCTTCCTAGGGAGAACAAATATTAAACATTTTCCCACCAAGCTCCTCTAACAACTCCTCCACAGCTGCAGGCTGGGACTCTGTCCTAAATATCTCACACAATATGTGGGGTCCCTCTCTGTATAAGTCTAATGTTAGCCAAACCAGCAGGCTCCACATTGGCTGATTACTCCATTTAGTGCAGCAAATCTGCCTGATTCGCCGATTTTAACTCTTCGCTGCATGTTTAGATTGCCTCCAAGAAGTGAAACCTTGCTTCAGGTGAATTGCTGCGAAGAATTATGGCTGAGTTAATAAAGTGGTCTCGGAAAGAGATTAAATTAAAATATTAGTGATGCTACCTGGAAGCAGGACAGAAGAAATTCTGCATACAGAAATGAATTTCAACCAGAAAGCAGACTGAAGATGAATCTGTTCGGTTTGTTGTACCACTCCAAAACAAGCTTGTATTTTAGCAACCAGTAGGCTCTCTGCCAGCACTAGAACCTCTCTCAAGCATGTCTGTGATAATTCTCCTTCTCTCCCTCTCCTCTTTGTCAATTTCCTCCTTACTGATTTCCATTTTCCTCTTCATACACTTCTTCCCATTATTTCTTTGGCATCATCTGAATCATTCTTGCAGGACTGACATGGGAGCCTGAAGTGGTCACCATGACCTGGTGCAATCAGGGTAATCATAGCTGCTTGTTAAACACTCTGGTGGTTGATTGTAGTTGAGGCACTTCTAATATAATGTCTCAAACAGGAACCAATTTAGTACTTTAATTCCTCCTTGTTGGCAATGGTGCATCAGATCAAAGTTTCAAGCCTGAAAGACAGAGGGGATGGATAGCAACAAAGGAGCTTGCAGCAAGGTGGATAAAGCCTTGGATTGCTTTCTGACTAAAGACTAAGGTATTAAAATACATAAACAGAAAATAAGGGGAAATACAACATTAGTTCTGGTATAATTAATGCCTTTTTTCCTAATTAAATTCTGACTGGATCACTGAATATAAAGAGCCCAGCGATTTGCAAATTTCTTCTAGGAGGACCTGTCTCTGAAGCACAGGAAAGCTGTGGTAGCCAACCAAAATCATTTGCTGACCACTGACAAATCCTCCGCGATAACCTTCAGACCTTTAGACCCACTGACACTATATATGTGGTAATTTTGCTCCATCTTCAACAGAGATAGAGGCTGTTGCCACCAATACAATCTTTTAAATGACACTCTATAGGCCCACACAAACACAATCCATGATGACCTACATACACAGGAATAGATTTTGTAATGTAGACATAATTTCAGGCTTTAATGATATTAGCTTGCCAATATAGCTACTCAATATGCAACTCATTTATTCCAACAATTTAAAAAGTTGCTTTTCCATGATTTACCTAAAAATAGCCTTTATGTCCATTTATACAGGTTTTAGCATACGTTTATAATCAGCTTTCAGCCTGATTCAATAATTTTTATGCAGATTCAGTAATGCTTACTTAAGTAGGCTCAAAGTCAACAAGACTACAGGGGTGCTTAAGGACTATCAAAATGAGTTAAAGTTAAAAAAAAATAATAATAAAAAAGCTAAAAACTTGAGCCCAGAGAGAAGTCAAACTCAAAGAAGCAAATGTGTAATTAAAATTATATTCTCATTCAAAGACTGAAAAAAATGAAAGGAGGGTCTGTTCTAAATAATACATTATATTTCTAAAAACTTCTTTTTTCATCTGCTGACCTTACCATGGGGAAAATTGCTGTATCTCTTTTAATATAAATTACATATCTCATTTGCAGTCTTCCAATCTGTTTCAATTGGAAGCTTTTTCATCCATTCCCTGTAGGTGGAACTCCTTCTTTAGACTAATTAGGTGGTGTTGCCTTGACCACTGTTGCTTAGATTTAGTTTGGTTAGACTCTAAAATGGCCACTTGTGTATTTTCATTTGACTATCAAGAAAATATCCCCACAAATTTGATGCAGCATTTTGATCCAGTGTTTTGAAATACTTTTTTTTTGCCTTGTTGTATTTCATCATTTATTTTCTAAGAAGACCACTATCATTCTTTGATGAAACTTGCTATTGGTTTCTAAATTCACCACTATCTCTTTTAAACAACATTGAAAAAAAAGTGGTTTCCAAAAAAGTACAGAGTTCAATTTCATCTTCCGCATTGTGCTGTTTCACATGGCCCAGTGCACATTTCTGAATTAGCACTGACACAGACTTCAACCAGGACTGGTTGATGTGATTTGTTTGCTGAATATTTCATGTATTTTTGACACTATCAATGATAACATTTTAATGAATTGCTTACACAACTATAACATTATCTCACAAACCAGTGAATAATTTCATCCTTCTATGAATTTGTTCAGTTAAAACAAACAAGCAAACAAAAAAACAACCAAACAATGCGGTCCCCCATAAATACATAGAAGATATATCACAATGGAAAATATCCTTTGGTTTCTGGGTTTCTCCAGGGTGGAAGCTTGGGGTCACATTTTAACACTGATTCATAGCTCAGGGCACTATTACTTCATAGAGCACTTTGGTTTGAATTTTCATTGGTATGCAAATATCTCTCTGATTTATGGCACTAGCAAAGGTATTACTCAATGGCTCCTATTTTTCAAAGTTTCTTTCAGGGTATGTAAAATTAGATAAGAAACAATTTTCTCTAAGTCTGTATGCCAACAAAATCCCATGGAGCATTAGAGTATCACTCAACTTTTTGCTAAGAAAAAAATGAAAAGTTTTAAAAACTTTTTGTTTTCAATAGAGATCATTTCTTGAAAAAAAAAATGAAAAAATAAGTCTGTAATTTAAAAAGTTTGATATATTAGATTATGTGGTTCTCTGTGTTATAATAGAAACAGCCCAGACTTTTCATTCACACTTTGCTTCCAAGAGATTAAGGGATTTATAGTCAAACTTGAAACTCACACCTGAGTTTTGATGAATCTGAATTACTGATAACAAAACTAGACCTGCAAAATAAAGGAATTAAATGAAAACAACAAATAGGAATAATGGCATATTGTTCTTCAACAAACATCACATCTCATTTTTTATTTTTTTTTTTTTGTTCAACAGAACCAAAATTAAGTTGATTCACACTGATTTTGTTACATTAAAACAACCAAAGCCACATGGCCTAGTAAAGAATATGCCTATTGAATAAGTTAATTTTCATCCATGTAAGTCTCCATTTTTCCATAGCACCTTCTGCACCTTTAAAAACCACCTAGAAAATGTGCTAATAATCAATGTCTCAATGTTCTTTTACAGTATTGAAATTTGTAGTGCACCCATTACTTATTACAGTTGAGCTTCTGGCTGCTCACTCATTAAAATCCAGAAGGAGACAGGTTTGGGGATCAGTACAGAGGGCAGTGCAAGACCGTACACTAAGAAGTTTTCTCATATTGTTCTTCCATGCTCTCAGCTCTGTCAGTCTGACACACTCGCTTATGTAGAAATTAAAATAATCTTTTCATGCACATACATGATGTGATTCACAGAACCCCATTTTATCTGTCATATTATCTCCAGCTGAAGAAATGCTCTCATTAATTAGATGACTGCGCTTCAGAGGAAATGAGTGAGCAATCACTAATTGCAGCTCAGGGCTGAATTTTCTCATGGCCACCCTGCTGTACAGGAGGCAGAAGATGGAAACAATGTCACTGTCAAAAGTGTCACTGCTGCTCTAGTTCTGCTGATTTCTGTTCAAAGTTCCAGCTGAATACAAGAATTCAGCTGTGAGGATGAAAGCACATGGGCACAGGTTGCCCAGAGAGGCTGTGGAGTCTCGTTTTCTGGAGGTATTCAAAACCCACCTGGATGCCATCCTGTGAAATGTGCTCTGGGTGACCCTGCTTGGTAGGCAGATGGACGAAATGATCTCCAGAGGTCCCTTCCAACCTCAGCCATTCTGTGGTTCTGTGCCAATGGATGAGCCACAGAGAAGTAGGAAAGAGCACCAGGAAAACAGCACTTCACTCTGGCAACAACTGGGAATTGAAGGACTGAGACTGTCCATCTAAAGGCCTGTAGGTGGGCCTCAGTTTCTTTCATCATTCCTACTAGCACATCACTTAACAGACGGATACACAGCCCAGATGCTGCAACTGTGCGATCTAATTATGCAGAGCATTATGCTTTGAAATGAGCAATTTATATGGGAAAGTGCAGACTGAAAATACTTTGATTTCAACCCCCTTCTAAATACAAGCTTGTCATTTATTGTGTGTATGGTGTTCCTTTTTATGAAAAAGAATTCTTGTACTTAATCTTTTTTTGTTTAGATTTCCCTAGGGCAACAACCAAATTAATATGTTCCTCACGGGAAAACACATGTTGGTAATAACATTGTAGACAAATTAGGTAGATAACCTGAAATCACAGTCAAAAGTAATCAGATCAGTGCTGAGTTCTAGGACAGAAAATGGTAACACTTTTGCCTTCCGTAATATTTCTAAATTAGGTACCCCTGCATGACCTGGAGAAAGTACTTCAGAAGACTTTATACTGAGCATACCTACTAGTGAGAAGATATTTCTTTACTGAATGGAGGAAGACAAAACTTTTAGGCTTAACTTCAAAATCTGCCATTTGAAGTTGGGGGGCCTCAGAAGGGGAAAATTTTTGTGAGTTACAAACCAGGTCCAGTAGCAGAGGGGTATAGAATTAGGGATGCATAAATGGTGGTATAACTTCACCTCCACCTGTTTCTTTATACTATAGTTGGAAATGTGACTATTTGTTAACCAATGAGCTTTTCACCTTCAGCCATGGATGGCTGAGCCACAGAACAGTAAACCATGTGGTTTCCAGTCAGCCTAAATTTCCTGTGCTCAGTTATAGCCTATTATGCTAGCTACAACCCCTGAGCCACTCCGAATAAATCTTCCTATATTTTGTACTTAGAGTCTCCAGAAGTCTAGGACAGTTATGCTTTCCCTCCCTTATATATTTACAACCCGATTCTTCTTTCTTTACAACAGTGTAAATCATGGGTCACTCCAATGAAATCAGCACATTTGTGCTGATGTAAAAGAGGCATTAGAAATATATCAGGCCATTGTTCTGATTAGGTTAAAAGAAAAATCTGTTACGGCCACACATAAGATGAGTACAAAACACCTCCTTCAATGCTGGAAGTAATTCAAAGTTTGCTGATTATTTCTCATTTTTATGCTCCAATAAGCTACCCATGCAATACCTACTTTCCTTCCCTGTCCTTCTGAACACATTGAAAAGGTTTTGTTCACATGAATGTATTTGGCAAGACAGATACAGAGAATTGACCACATAGAGCATGAATTAATACAGTATCTTATTTTTTTGTTACAAAGATTACGAAGGTCTGTATATGTACATATATATGGAAAGATAATTTCTTCTACTCTTTCTTTCAAAGTCCAAAAAGTATGATGGGAGAAAGAGTGTGAAGGAGGGGCAATTGCAGCCATGGTGAAAAGCTTTTTAGCCTGCCCTGGCAGGTCTTCACAGAGAACCCCTGAGAAACAGGGGGACCTCAAGCCACATTTTACAACTTACCACATGAAAACCCACCATCCTTAACCTGTAGAAGACAGTCATTATAATACTTCTAATGCCAGCAGAACAAAAATATGCCACAAACATTTATATTATGTATAAAATAAAGAAGTTGTATTTTATAAAATCCTTATAACACGGCTGTCTTGGTATATGACACCTTACAGAGCACCTCTAAATAAGCATTTGGGAAAAGCAATCTGAGTAAATGGTTTTAAAGACAGGTTATTTATTTATTACACAAGACACAACTTCTCACATTATTGCCTCAAGTAAAATGAATGCTGATAATGCTCCTGTCTCTGAAACTGAACACATTTATATTAAAAATGTAGAAAGTACAGTATACACTGAGGTGCAATCTATTGACTATGTCAGTAATAGCAGCTTTTTCATTTTTCCCCTTGTAATAGAAGTCATTGCTTGCATTCAGAATGTATTGTCAAGCTTTATTAATCTCAGCACAGAGGCCATCCTGGGCCTTGAAAGCTATTGATTTTTTTAAAGAGATGGTATTCTTTTTCCACGGCCTACTCGAGATCTATTTCAGATCTGTCATAAAAAGGAACCTCAAATTACGGGACTGCTTAAACAACGCTTCATAATCAGTCATGTGTTTAAAGTCTCTTCCTTGAAAAGCTTGAAAATGAATTATAATATCTTCAATTTAAAAAAAAAAAAAAAAATCTTTGCAGGTTGGCAGTCACGCTGTAAAGTGCTTCTTTGTCTCATTATTCTCAGATGAAAATTGATTATTAGACACTGAAGGTGATATTCTGAGCAGAGCTGAATGCCTAGGGGAAAGTCCTAGGGAAAGGACTGAGAAACATCCCTCTCTGAGCTCTAAAAAAAGCAGTCATTTTGGTGTCTTCATTCCAGAGATGAAATTCTGACCCTAGGGAATTCATTGGGATTTTTGTCATTTACAGCGTATGTTTTTTGTTTGTTTGTTTTAAACCTATGAATGCACACAGGAAATATTGGTGCCATAAGCAGTGCCAGCAACCCTGGTATCATTTGGACTGTCCCATTATGAAACAGTAAGGCCAGATAAGCTTGTGTGCATTGTGGGAGTTGTCATAAGGTACAGAATCTTTTTAGCATTCACATGTGTTTTTTCTCTAAGGGGCAGAATCCACTGGTATAGGCTTCATCAGGAGTTACCCCAACAACTGTCATTTGGATTCAGACTTGTCATAAACAGAACTCCTCTCCCTAGTTTGAGCACTGACAGTGCAGTGTTCTAACAGCACATATCCGCATTACTTCTCTGTTACTTGTCAATGGTTAGGAGACCAAAGATCTAGGCCTTAAAGTCATTTCAAGCACTGTTAACTTTCTGACATGCCCCTGACCTACCTGCAATCCCTGTTTCTGCATCTGTTTCAAAATTTATGTTGCCAAGTGATTTTCATGAAAGATCCTGCACAACTCTAATTGCCATGAGGAAGGACCAAATACAGGCATATATTACTAAAATGCAAGATTTTATACAGCATGTGATACTTGAATTCAAAATCATTGATATTAATAAAGAGTGGTCAAGTCTAAAGTATGAAAGAATCTGTTTAATCACTTCTGTGGTGGTAGTTCGAATTACTTGTATCTGGCAGGACTATATGCTTCTATTTCATACTGCCTTTGGAGAAATGATGTAGGTATTTTTACCCCTTAGTAATACAGCAAAAAATGTATGAAGAGACTTGAAATTTTGCAGTTTTACATTCCAGTAGCACAGATAGGATTATCCACTTGTTCTTACTACTTGGATATAAAATAAAATCTCAGAGCAATGTATTTGCTGTTGAAACTCAGTTCCCGTAAAAGCTTAATAGTTTGTGTGTAGCAAGTTAGTAGCAACACTGAACAAGATTTCACTCATAGTCTTTCAGTTAAGTCATGCTTAAAAAATGAAAAACCCTCAGTGCCAGAGTACAGAGATTTAAATCTTACAAGTGATGTGCACAAAGTGAAATATAGAACAGATACAACTAATCAAGTTAAAAATCAGCTCAAGCTGTCCGTGATTTACAATTAAAATCTGATAACCCAACAAGAACTTATTCGATAATGTTTGTGATTTCTTAGGCTTGATTTGAAAGAGTTTTTATTTATTTGTGTATTTAATTAAAGATGAAGATAGTTTCACATTTTACAAACATGAGAGATTACCAAGCATCATTCAAATTCCAGAAATAAATTCTCCTGAAATTTCCAAGAAGTCCATGGGAATGTGGTGCCCTGTTTATTTCTGCAAAATAAAATGTATCTTTTACTAGACCTTTGGCCTATGAAGATGAGTGCTTTTCTTCCATCTGAATTGCAAAATCAGACCTTAAGTAAATGCATTGAGTAGCCTTTGAGAATAATTTATAGCCTTTTCAAAATGGGCTCACATAAAAAAAGAAACCCTCTTGCAGTTACAGAGTAAGTGTACTTTGTTTAATACATCGAATTGCTGTTGAAGTCAGCAAGAAAATTTTGTGCCAAAGAACTGTAGAACTGAATAAATTTTGCATAATTTGACAATTCAAGTAATCAAGACACACTACCATATACTCTGTTCCTTCCGGACTGAAGTACATGATGACAATATCCTGTTCTAATGTATTATGAGATGCTGGGAAAAATTACTATTCTAAAAAGACCTTTTGGTGTTAAATGACACCCACAGCATTTCTTTTATTATTTTAAAATTTCCTGGAATTTATGTTTTCTTTCTAAATTTCAGACTCAACATTAGTAGATATTTATTAAATCTACTTTGAAAGCATTAATATATATATATATATTTAATTGAAACAACACAACCATTTGCACATAAAATAGAGAAAATTAAAGGCAGAACAACTGATTTTTGTTAAGGGCAATCAATCTAGTCAGTCACTAGACTGATCCTGAAGCAAAATGGCATAATTACTCAGTATCTATAGATGATATAGTCATGCTTTACACAAGATAAAATAGGATGTAGAAATATAGAAAATAGATTCAAAGTTGCATTTAGAAGCTAATAATGCTCTCTCTTTTCTATGGCCTATTTTACTCTCCAGGGCAAGTTTCAAAGTAGCAGTTGTGTCTTTACATAGAAGTTTTACAGCTCCACATCCTACAATCCTACACGTGTCTCTCTGGCCCGGCTGTTATCAAATATGTGTAATGGGCTGGAAATACCCATATGTATACACATACACACACATTCTACATATACATCTACACATCTCCCCCATCCTATTTTGCCAGACGTACTAACGATTTAGTAAATACGTAAATTTAAATATGTAAATTTAAAATCAGTTCAACACAAGGAAATTCACACAAGCACACATGAATGACTTGATACAAAAAGGACTGATAACCTAAAAAGTTAAAGACTGAAAATGTTTTTCTGTGAGATGAGAAGCAAACCGATCCATCATTGTTGTCTTACAATCTGGTAATCTGATTTTAACTATTTCCCTCCCTTAGGTAGTAGAGACAGCTCTTAAAGAATTTTTTGATAGTCAAGAAGTATCCCCTGCCAAGTGTTGAGGATCTTGTGCCTGATGGCTTGAGCAGTGTGAACGTGAGATACTGAGTATTTCGTCTTTGGTGGAAGCTGCCCGGAACCCAGCAGCTCTTAAAACCCAGCTATGAAAGTCTTTTTCTGGCAGCATCTGCCACAACACTGCATTGCAGTGATCCTAGGCAGTGTGAAAGGCAAAAGGGAAAATAAAGTAGAAACATCTATTTTGCTACCAATATTTCCAGGGCATAAACTATGCAGCCTATAAAAACTTGTTAAATCCTTTTGCAAACTACACCTTTTTGCCATATAGCTGAAGTTTTGGTAAGACTGATAAGTTCAATGTTTGTTTTCTACTAAAAACAAGAGCTTGGGATTACAGTTCTGCCTTCTTTTCTTCCAGCAAGGTAGAAGATGCTAATGTTAAAAAAAGCAGAACAAACAGGCTCTTTATTTCTGCAGGACAAAGAGCATTTGAACTCCATCAGTGGCTCTTTGACTGCCTTCAAAGCTTGTCTCTGACTAAATTAAAGCCTCTGCTGACTTCTGATTTGTACAACACTGTAGGCTTTCCATTGCACAACTAGATGTATGCAATAGCTTAAATGTTGCCTTACAATAATACAGCCAATGAAAAATATTTGAATTAAGATTTACAAACGGCTATATTCTCACTCAATGCAAAGTAATGTAGCTCCTCAGATCAATTTTTATTATAGCATTTTACAGTGGCTCTGAATCTGACCCCTAATTCAATGAGCTAGTTCTGAGAGAGAAGTCTTAACCTTATTCTGTATAACCAGGGTAGTACATTTTGAGGTCACTGATAACATGAAATAGTTTAACTGGAATTAAAGTGATTTTGTGAAGATAGAAAAGCACAACTCAGCAGATCAACCAGCAAAATTGGCCCCAACATAGGAGACCACTGATCCTGATCTCACTTAAATTAAGAGGCACTCCTGTGAAATCTGTAGGGTTATCTTGGTACAGAAAAGCCAATCACAACAACAAAAAGAAGAGCAGAAAAGCATTTGGGGAAAAGCATTTACATAGATGTAGTCCTGGTGTATTGGCATTTCTTCATCATAAGATTACGGTAACTGGTTAACACCTAAACATTTACATATGATGGAGGTGGAGTGTAAACACTTGCCAAGGAAATTGAAATGCATGTTTATTTCCCCTCTCCCCACTGCTCTCACCATGAGACTGCCTCTGCACACCTCCTGAGCTAAGAAAAGATGTAGCTGTTGGAAGACCTTGCTGCAGGAACAGAAAGGCATGGCTTGACTTTTAAGCAATCTCTTTTGGATGCAAGAAACCCATATTGTGTTTACCTCATATTCTTCTTGTATATACCTTTAAGGTGACTGCTAATTGATTGGCATTATTGAACTAAAAAGGATGAATTTGCATTTTGGTACTTTACACCTGAATTACACTTATTTTGCTTACACTGGCCTCATCCTGGTATTTACTGAGGTTGTACTACAGCTTTGAAAAGGCTTTAAAAAAATCAATCATTGGTTGTCATTAAAGAAATCCTAATATGAACTCACAAGAAGCTCCCAAATGGTAAGTAAAACAATAAATTTGAAATGTTGTAGTGTTTTCTTTTCCTTTAAGGCAGGGTAGTTTACCTTGTCTTCAGCATTTAGAAAATAAAAACCATTTCAAGGAGATGAGCCTCAGTGGAGATAATATTCCTACAGCAAGACCAAGTGCCCTCAATAAGGAGAATGTCCACGAAAGAATTCACCTACCAATGCAAGGTTATTCCCAACAAGTTGAAGTTTCAAGAAGGTGAAGGCAGAAAGCAGAGATGAACATTCTTTTAGACTCATTGGAAATAAAGGTAGATTGCTAGAATGGGAACAATAACATAAAAGCCCTAGGACACACAGGAATTGTGTGCAGAGTTATGTACCATAGGCACTTGCTAAAATCATAGGAGCAAAGTAGAGAAGATTCAGTAGAGACTGCAAATAAGGAATGGAACATTTCCGAGGGAAAGAGCTGTATGCAGTCAGACCCAGTTTAAGCTATATTTTATCTGTCATTTTATTATTTTGCCATTCAAAAGATGAGTTTTAAAGCAACTGATTATTTTGTTCCTTTCATCTAGAACTGTATAGTTTGAAAGAGACATTAGGACAGCAGCAAACCAGGGGAGAGGAGAAAATGGGTATTAATCATAGATACAAGAAAAAACATTCATGCTTAGTGTGTGTAAGAAATCTAAAATAAGCTTGCTTTGGCACAGCCATGAGACAAATTATTCCTGAATGTAGCAGAAGGGATTAGTTATGTCAAAATACTAACTTCCCAGTTGACTTCTTCATCCTCCAAGAGGCAGACCTGCTTTTCCAAAACAGTTTTGAGAACTCCAGTGCTGCCACATAAAACCTCTCCTTTGAGCAATTAGTAGTAGGAAGAACTGGCTTAGTTCTTCTTTCCTTTTCCAATTGCATTATATTGCATAAAATGGAGTATCCGTACAGACTACACAGCTCAATCAATGGAAATTTACATGAGCAGGAAGACCTGTGGGACAAAGTCCTTCTAGCTTTGCCATAAAATCGGATGCTGTCATAGTTATTTCATGTAAAAAATAAATATACGGATACTTTCAGCTGCCCAAATCCATGATTTGTCTACCAAATGAGGTTCACCACACATTTTTACCCTCTTCAGAAATTAGGATATTTACTTACTAAGACATAAAACCTGGACTTCTTAAATAGAAATCCTGCTTATTACCTGAAGGGCAGGATTTGGATGTCCAGCCTTTTTTTTCCGCTTATGCAAATTATCCCGCCCCACCTCCAGCTGCTGATTCAAAAGGCTTTGAGTCTCTCCTATGGCCTGTGTTGTGCCTGTTAGGGTGCAAGGCATTCCGGATCCCAAAGGGTACCTTAACCTGTGCTACGTATTCATGCTTCTGCCCTGGAGAAAAATTAGGTTCTGGACACACTACAAATAGGGAAGGAGGTGGCATGACTTTAATGACCGGCAGTCATTGACAACAAGCATAGGTTTAGGCTTTCCACTCCCTTGTAATGCTGGTAGTTTAACTAGTTTTCTTTCCCTCTGCTGTGGTGAGCTAAAAGCAAGCCTTTCTTACAGAATGCCTGCCTACAGAGCTTGATAAACCCTGGACAAGCTACTGCTTCTCACCACGCATCCCCTCAGCAGATCAAACACAAATTCTCCCAAAGCTCTCTGCCCTGTTCCTCCGCCCGCCTCATTCACTTAATAGCACTCTCAAAATGTTACAAGTTTCACGTCTTACTGCTCATAAAGCACAATAATATCTCCCAACAACCACTGAATCCTGTTTATCCCTGAGAAGTATGTTTCAATTTGTTTTTCAAAGTGAATATTTTGTTCTTAATGATGCCAGGCTAATAATCCTGAAGGCTTATTTTACAGGTAAAGCAGTAAAAGTGTAACCAAAACGTCTTTATTAAGGCCTTTATTTTGTAATCTTACGGGAAAAAAAAAAAAGTGAGTGTTTCTATTGGGCAAAAACAATACACCTGCAGGCTCAAGCTGTCCTCAGTTTCTCTGAACTACGAGTAAACAAATAAATAGGATTTTTTTCTTTTTTCTTCTTTTTTTTTTTTTTCCCAGAAAATCAGTATCTAAATATCTGTAAGTCTACAAAGAGACATCAAATAGAAATATATTTCTTTTGCTTCTATAAACCCTTTACTTGAAATATCTCCAATTAAAAGGCTCTACCTCAGCTCAAACCACCCCACATCTTCTATGAATGGAAGTAAGAAAACTGTGTATTTTGATCAACACATCAGTCTTTGCTCTGATCAGTTGAATCTCCTGCTGTCTCCATTGATTAATTGTCTATTTTCTGGGAAATTTGCTGCTTAATAGTTGCAACTGTCAGGCTAGAGTTTTCTGAAGGCTGATAGTTGCCGGCTTTAGAAGGACTTCTTACTGTTAGAGGTCACTGCGCCAACATGTTTGTACATTCTTTGTGACATTTTCTCATACAGCACTGAATAATTGGTGGTATGTATGTGAACAGGCTTATATTCTTTTGTTTATAACTTTTTAACAGAAAATCTTATCTTCTTGAGTTCTGTCAGTCATAGATGAAGAGAGTGTAATTTATACCTAAGTGCCTCAAGCACTGTGCATTACTTCCCCCCCTTCCTCCCTGTTTCTAAGCAGATTCTAGGATATATTGAAGCTTGGCCATAAACACTACTCCTCTGTATGAGTACAGCAGGCTTCTGAGTGCTGTGTATTAAGGGTGCACATGAACAATGTAAACCCACTTTATCAACACATCATATGGCAGGATGGAAACTTGCTTCTGTAGGCTCACTGCTTCCCTTGAACATTCCCCAAGGAAACACGTGAAACATTTTCTATGATTCCACCAAGGCCGCAATATGCTAAGCGATCTTACTGCAAACTAGAACAGAACGTGCTAAAGAACAACTCTTCAAGGATGCAGTCCCTTTTAGTTCAAGTTCAGCTCATACTGAAGAACTTGACTTTGGGTAAAGCTTGGGAGCTGAGTTCACACCAGCCTGCAGGACTTAGCCAAAGGCTTTTCATGCTATAGGGAGGAATATGTGGTGCCTTTTGTCTTACACTGCACACAGAGAAGAGGACTATTGAGAACTAATGGAACATGTTTCATCTGACTTTTAACTTCAGTTTGTCCCTGAAATCTTATGAAATAAGGCTTTCATTTCAATAACTCCTAAAGCTTTATCATTTCCTATCATTCCATGCACTCTGTTATTACTGTATTCTGACTAACTTTCACAATAATGTTATTTAGAAATCTGTCAGTTTAGTTTAATAGCAGGTGCTATGCAGTCAGGTTTTCCCCAAAGAACTTGAAATGTTGGTTATAATCAAGACAATAAAGGAATAATATATATATTAAAAATAAATAAAAAAATGAAACAATGAGGAACAGAGAAAGACAAAGTCAAAAATATTTTACATGGCTGAGTGGTGACCTCACTCCTGCAGGATTATTATCAATGAGAGCAGCAACCAGGATTAAAACAGAGAAAGAAATGGGGGAGGGAAAACGAATAAGCATTCTCTTTCTGTGATGATAAATTTAAACTTAAAACTAAACAGTCACATGGGATCTCTGGAGTTGATGGGGTGTTAGTTTCGACAGATGACAGGATAATAGATAGGTCTTTAATTCAGTATCATGGAATTGTTTCTTTAAGTTAGTTGCAAATGAAATCCATGTAAGATAAAACACAGTGCGAAAAAAAGAAAGCAACCAGGACACGTAATGAACCCTTCACAGAAAGCAGGATGGCATCAAAAAAAAAAGATTTCTGAAAAGCAGTCTGAAAGAACAGATAGAAAAAGAAGAGGAAAAAGAAGAAAGTCAGCTGCCTTGACAACCGTCAACAGGTCCAGTGGGAAACCCAAGAACTAATCCCAAGGTTTGCCTAAGAAATAGTCAAAATGTTTTCATTGCCATAAAGGAAATACAGATCTGGCATTTAGTCCAGAGCTGCAAATAACTTTTGGAAGCACACTGCCCATGAGCTCAAGATGAAAAGAGAAGTGGAAGGTGAGGCAGATGTAAGAAGTAAGTTAGCTCATGTCCATGCACAGTTTGAACCCCACAGATTCCATCTGCTCCGTCTTTGGTCACTGTTCACATGCCATCCTCAATCAGCAAGACTGCCAGCAGTAAGCACCCAGCTCTGAGAAAAGCATCGTGTTAATTAAGTGTTTTTGCAGTAAATCCAGCAAGGAAGTAAGTGCAAAATTATTCCCCTACTATAGCTTTTAGGAAAAAAATGCAATTTCTCACAGATGTTAGTGTGGGGTTTTTCAAATATTGATGTTTACAACCAGGGATGCACTTAAGAGAAGTAAAAGACAAGTCATAGTTTGTGTATAGGATCCCTGAAATGACATTGAAAAAATGCTTCCTCACAACTCGTAATGCTGTTCACAGCGTTAGCTGCATGAATATAATGTGGTATATAGCTGCCTTGTCTGTAAATAAGCAGGTATAAAATATTCTACCCTGATTTGATAAATTAGAAAACAAAGTAAACTGGACAGGTAATTAAAAGTAATAAAACATCTTAATTGGTTAAGTAACAATGTAGAAATTCGTTACCAAAAGCACAAGTATAAAATAGAGCAATTTGGGTTTTGGTATTTTAAGTATCTCTGATGCTGTTGAGCCACAGTAGTTTCAGATACCATAGGGAAGCTAGTACATCATTACTATGCATGCAAAAATCATTAGCACGCCTGACTCTGTACACTTAAATAAAATATGTAATATAGATAACTGGCATCCTGAACATAGCAGGAAGGTGATTAAACAGCAGGTACTCAAGAAATATTGCAGATGGGGCCCAAAGGCATTTTTATTTCTCTTCTGGTCAAGCTAATAAGAGGCCTGATGACCCCATCTCACAGCAATACCCCGTTAAATTTCAATAGGAATGATGACAAGCCTTCATAAATAAAATCATCCATTCACAATAGCTTCCCACTAAACAAGAGCTAGGTAAGGCACTTTGCTAGCATGAGCACTTGCAGCTAAGGGCATAATCCTTCCATGCTACAACCAAGCTCCGAAAGACTTGCAGTGGGCAGGACAACCAGCACTGGCCAGCAGAATTAGGTACTCTGAAAGCTCAGTAATCTCTCAAAGGACCACAAGAGCTAGTCATTTTAAATGTAACACCATTCCCTTTTGATTTTCTCAGCAGAAATACAGTAGGAATAGCAGTATGGATGAGTTGAGTGCAGAAGGTGGGTATCCTGAGGAGCATGAGTGTGATGGGGAATATAATGAGTAACTCCAAAAGATATTGGCTCATTAACAATGCCCTACAGGAAAGATTTTTCCATCTAATAATAGAAGTAGCACAAGCACAGATTCTTGATATGATCTGAAGCCTGTTTAATTCAACTGCTTTGGGAGTAGGGTCCTTGATTTCTCCCTTTCTCTGTCACTTACATAATTTGGGCACTGAAGTGCTAACTCTATTATGTGGTTCAACATGAAAATGGAGACTTTTTTTCAAGCTTCATTAACATACTGTTGCAAAAATTGGCCTCAAAAGAAGCTCTGTCATTTTGCAAGACTAACAATCTCTAGCACTATTTGTTGCCAAAAATAATAAGATCCATTTTTAAAAAGCAAAAACAGGATTAAAAAAAATATCGTATATGATATAAAATGGAGAACCTGGCATGGATCAGAACTCTACAACAAAATTTGTCAGAACAGTACTTCGATTGCCTGAGTCTGCTAAATTTAACACTAGCTATAGGACTGCAAGTCCATTGTCTTCGGCACTGTGAAAGAAATAAGCCCAGGAAGTCTGTATTTTGTCTCATCAGATCAGCAACAGCTTCCACAGATTTAAATTGGTATAACACTATGTAGCTTACTCTTTCTTTCCGAATGTCACGTTCATGACTTTTTTCCAATCTATCCTAAACGGAGCCTGTAGAAGACATAGTCACAAACAGACTTCTCTTTGAAGCTGACAGGATCGTACACCAGATGTACGCTAATATTATACCACACAGTCTTCATCTTTCCTTTCCTGAAGTAGCTGATAAAACTGTGACTTAAATTGGAACCCATGACTGTACTAAAAAAAAATAACCATTATAGTAGTAGATCACATTTTATCACGTGTCCTACCATACCCCAAATTTGTCTGTCACAAAATTGAACCAAATTTAATATATATATATTTATAAAATATAAATTGAGAACAATGTTTCCAAATCCCATTAAATTTTGATTGAATGTGTTTTCATAGTAAACAAAATGTGCATTAATAAAGTTTGTTTTCTAAATAAAAGGTATTGTAAATTTAATACAAAAAGGAATTAAATGGTCTGCTATTTTGAAACCAACATTTTCTGATTGTTGATGTTGTAAATGTTTATCTTACAAACAAATGTTTATACTTCAGATCGCTCCAGGAATAGTCTATGTAGCTCCAGATATGCATAGGAAGTACCCAGGTACTTTTTTGGAGGGAGTCAGCATGATAAATAGGAGGAAAAAAAGGAATCAAAAGGCAGCTTTTATTTTTCAGTGCCTGGGTGATTGGGAGAAACCAACTGAAGAAAGATTATATGTATCTGAAACAGTTCAATGCATGGGCGTTTATTATTCTTTTTTATTCTGAAGGTGCTGTTTTTGGCAACATATCTGTTTTTTTCATAGGTGCTTGCACTCTCCAGCAGTGAAACAATTGCACTGTCAACAACAGAGATATCTCACTGAAAGAATGAAGCATTAGCGGGAACCACGATATAATGTCTTAGTATCTTAATTGACTATAATTAACAAAATATTTATGATATACTAGCAAAAAGAGAAATGATAAATATAAGTAAAAGCCTGATTACCCTATGCAATGCACATCTTGAGTAGTGAATAGAAATATCAACTCTTATAATCACTATGCGATTTACATTCTTCCACACAAGCCTTTCAGATACAACATGGAACGAAATATATCGTGCTTCAACCAAGAATAATTCTGATTTAGATATAATCAGGCAGGAAGGCATTACTCACCCAACAGAGCTCTGTCTTCTGTGAACACACAGAGTGACGGCTGATGACTTCAGAAATTCCTTCCTTTTTGCCTCTCTCCAGCCTTCTCCTCCTTGCATCCTATGGATCCCAGAGAGCGAAGACAGAGCAGGTGGGGCAAGGATAATGGTGATGCCTGTACCTGATTGTGCTGGCTGTATCAGCACAGAGTTGGGTCCAGAGCCGTAGCCCTTGGAAGCCCAAAGGAGAGATAAGACGCAGTACTGGAAATTGTAAAGTGTTTGCAATTAATTAAGATGTTTTTGCTCCTCCTTCAGAACAAGTACAGGGTAAACAAATTAACATGTTTCAACTGAGACAGGAAGTTTAAGACTCCTTAGCTTTTGAAGCTTGTGCATTCGCTGTGACAATGACAGGCGAGCAGCGAGCAGTTACACATTGACATCTGTACTCTCGCTGCCCTGAATGGATCTGCATTTTGTTTTTTTATCCAAAGATCACATGTTCAGCAGAAGCCCTTTCATAAAACAAGATGTACAAACAGAAGTATCACCTCTAGGACAAGCAGAATGATCCCTTCTGCTCTAATAAGCACTGGAAAGACTTCATCTAGAGCACTGACTCTGTTTTTGAGCACCATCTTCACAGGCAGGAACTGCAAGGAGAGAGAACGGTTCAGGGAACAGAAAAGAGGGGACAAGAAACATAGTGTATGAAAGAAAATGTGTAAGCTGAGGAGGGTGTAGAAGAGAGAATTGATAAGAGTCTGCCAATACGTAAATTAATGCTGCTATTTATCCCTCCTTCAGGGAAGGCAGTATGAGGAGTAAGAGTAAAGCAAGGTAGGTTTTGACTAGTTATTAGGAAAAAGTATCTAATGATAAGGACAGTTAAACACGGGAATAGATTTTCCAGAGTAGTTACAGTCATCTTCTTTCTGGAAGTTTATGAAGATGGATGTTCACATCCATCAGGAATGACAGGAGTATGGCTGATCCTGTTTGGGGCAGAGGAATGAATTAGATAGCCTCTGGGAGCCCGACTTGTGAGACTGTTCAAGAAATACGCCCAAACTGGGTCTCTTTGAATCAGCATCGAGGAGAATATATGTCACAAAAGCACAGCAGCAGACCTCAGGGATTTGAATCTGTAATATACCTAAGGAAGAGGGATCATACTGGGATATAAGCTCCTTTAATTTTTAAGAGAAATACTATGTAAATCTGGGGGTTGAAACATTCAGTTGTAGAGATATGAGGGATGGAGGGATGTTGGGCCCAAAGGAATATAAAAGCCCTCCAAGCTATCAGCTTTGGATTAGCAGGACAATTTCATGTTCAGAGCTTTGGAAGGGATGTGTACAGGTAATGGAAACTCTCAAGCTGGTCTAAAAAGAAGTTCCTGTAATTTTCCACTATGATTTTTTCTGTAATATTTTTCTCTATTAAAACACTATCTGCTGATTAATTAAACAACTTAGCATAATCAATGCACAAAATAATATGACTCCAATATTGATTAAAGCTTTCTTTGAAAACCTCTGAGCTCTTTTATTGCAACCCATAGAGAGAGATGGTATTTTCTAGAACAAAACAGAACTGCCTTGCAAGTGTGAAAGCGTGACAGAAGAAAGGCACAAAATATGTTACTGTTTAGCTGAGGATGTTGAAACAAAGCATGTTCAGAAATGGAATAACGTGACAGGTAATTTACAGTGATCTGATGTAAGCTGACTGGATGCCAAATAACCTGGTGTAGTCATGGTATTTTTTTTCCTCCAGATACATTAAGCATCTTCTTTCAAAGCTGGTGTAATTGACACATTAGATTAGTTACAAGATCACCTGCCAGGAATGAACAGGGATGAACACTGACATTTAGTTTTTTAGGACCATTTAGGAATAATGGGTTTTGATGCTTTCTACACAGCTCAGATTTAAGAAATGATCAGTGTCCATCTGGATAAGAGTGAAGATGATATCAGCTTTTGGGCAGTCTTCCTGGTTTTGGATTTAATTCCCTAAATAATATTAATTAATTAATATTGAGGTGAAATTCAGTGACTTTGGAGGACATTCTGGGAATATCATAGGCTCTTACCCAGCATTCACTGCAGACAGCAGTGGCAAGACTTTTGGTGATTTCTACAGGTACTGGATGATGATTAGTGATATTCATTTAGTGAGTATCTGCACATTTAAGTAATTAACAAATATAGACTTAGAATGGTCATGCCAGGTTGGTGCTTCTCCCATGTTAATGAAACCACTTCCTTGAAAATCAAGTTGCTAACATGAATAACGATTAAAATTTCCAATCTTTTCTATGTGTATCAAACACCTGTAATTTGACAGAGCAAATGAGGAAAGTCCTGCATGCAAGACTATATGAGTAAAACAAACCAACAACTATTTATGTAACTTCTCATCAATGTGCAGATTGTGTCAAATTATACCAGAACATAATTTAGCATACCCAAAGAACTGGAAAGTAAAATTGTTTCATGTATTTTAGGTACTATTAATTTTTCTAAGCGCATGGCAGTTTAGATTTATTCTTCCATTTTATTTCATAATGCACAATAGCTTAAATTAACTTGAAGTTGATTATAATGGAAGGAAGTTACATGGTCTGTTAAATGTTACTCTATCTGATGAACACGTAGTATTTCTGCAATTACAGGGCCTGTTTTTCAAGAAATAGAGGGAAATGATGAACTCTGTGGGACTGAAGGATACCTTCCCATGTAAATATGATTTTGGAAGGCTACTACCACTTTCTGTGCAATGAACCATGAAGACAGACTTTATGATTATTATCCCAGCATTCTGCATATATACTACATAACCTGCCAACCAAAACCTGCCAACCTACAATTATGTGGTGTAGCAACTTCAATTATTTACACAAACATTTTCATTTGGTACAATTGTTTTCCTTCTGTCATCGATGCCATGCTTTTACAGATGAGTCCCATACTGTTCTGTTTACCTTCTGTCTTTCTACCTACAATGCATTAACTAGTTCCAGTGGTTTTCTTGAAAGCATAATGACTTTTCCTGTACTCCAGTAAAAATATATCCCCACAAATCAAGAGGAAGCAGGCTCAGACTAAGTGGCTGAGAAGATTTACATTCCATTGCTAACTCAGTTATTACTCTGCTGAAAACCCCATAGCATCAATATAATGAATCCCTCAACCTCTGCTGCTAGCACAATTTTTCTTCCCAACCTCATTGGCTCCCAACTTTCTGCTTGACCTTTTACAATCTGTGTGCAGCAGAACTTCATTACAACCTTTTAATGATGCACAAATGGCACACAACACCAAGGTCACAGCACATCCCCGGTGAGAACTTCTCCAACACCTCCCAACAGGCAGCAAGATTTCATTTAAAGACACAGACAGTCCAGTGAGGAAAAAAAAACTTAGGATTTATCACAGCTCGCAATAGCTACTAACGCACAAGTGACCATGTCATAAAATGAGTATCTGCTTCCACAAAAATGTTTTAAAAAACAAATTGATATCTCAAGCAACCAAATGAATAAAATGGCTCATTTAGAGATCTATTTGTATCTCAGAAAAATAATAGTATTTCTCCATATAGAAAGATTATTTAAACATATTTATTTATATATCATATAATATATATAAATGGTAAGGGGTGAGCAACATTCATCCATCTAGCACATCAGAAGTCTTTCCAATGTCACAGCAATCCAGTGAATATCAGACAATGGATTATATCTCAAATGATAACCAACTCTTTTTGGGTTAAAACAGAGAATAAATAGTTCAAATTCCATCCTGCAATTTTCCAGCTGGAACATGGGGATACCAATTCTTAAGCCTGCTTTAAAAGAACTTCAGTTGCCTGTTTGGAAAGTGTTATATAAATGCAAAGCATCTCTCTATTCAAGTTCGTGGACTGCAGAGCACATTATTCGGTGTTGGTTAGTGATAAGTCACTGCACCTCAGTTATTGGTGACGCATATTACAATGTTCTAAGTGTATATTTAATAATTACCTTATAAGCATTTTGTGTCTGAAGTAATTAATGGTTAAAACCCATTAAGTCTCATCTAAAGTTACCATATGAGGGAATATTGTAGTACTTTAATTTTGATGTTTGATCTTCAGTTTATGAACTGCAGAGTTCATAAACTCCAGAATCTTTCCATTTGTTGTGTGCAGGTACATGCATACAAAGCTAAACTAAATGCATTTTACATGCTCAATTCTTCTTCCTTTCAATAGGGCAAGTAGGAGTAACTCGCTGTAATCAGTGCAGCCAGACACACAACCACGCAGCTAATCTCAGGGAAGAATTAGGACCCAAACTAACACACATCTCATGATACACTACTACGGTTACAGTGATTAACTAATTAGATTAAATACCTCATATTCTTTTCCCTGAGTTGTCAGTGACACATCGTGCTTTAATCTCGGCCAAGTCATTTAATCGTATTTCCATTTACCCATTCGTAAAAATAACACAAAACATACTTCTCACCCATATAAGAGAACATATAAGGATTGCCATGATGATAAAGATCTCTGATATCCTTAGACACACAGCAATCTGAAAATGTGAGGCCATACATATGATCTCAGGTATTTTTCTAATATTAAAAACGGAGATATCAGGAGTCAAACACAATCACTGCCAGTACTGGCATATTGCCCTGGATCTTAGACAAATGTGAAAAAATTCATCATGGACAATTGAATTTTACGTCCCTTGGACAAAGACTACCAGGGGCAAACTGTGCTTTCAAACTTTCAGAGTAGTAACTAATACATTGTTCTGGATTTATAGCAACATAAACAACAGCAGATATTGGCTGTGTTCCTTTAAACAGTTTGTACAAATACATAGATTTGGTGCAAGAATGTACTGCAAATTTTACTACCCATTAAGTTCTGGAAAGCAACACATCTTACGTGCTCTCTCTTAAATGCTTCAAAAACAAAATGTTCCCACAGAAAATTTGGCTTTCAAGTCAGAGCAGGCACAAAAACCCAAACCAATATTTAGCCACATTTCTCTGGAGGAGAACAGGACCAACTCAGAGTGTCAATCAGCAAATAATTAAGCTTAATGTATGAAAATGGAAAACTAAATACAGTTTAATGCATTTTTAATATATATTTAAAAAAACAAAACCAAAAAACAAAACACAAAAAAAAAAAAAAAAAAAAAAACCAGCAAACAAGGGACCTGACATTTCTGAAATACATTGGAAGAGTGTTTATTGTTAATTTGATTGAGTTCACGTATAGCAGGACAAACAACAAGGTTCTTTGATTTACTGAAACTGAGAATGACTTCCCTATATCTAAAGCTTGTTGCTGTTCACAATGATAAGATTTTAATAAATCAAATTACTGAGAGAAGCTTGATCAGAGAAATATTAAGTATACATGTATTCAAGTGATACATGTCAATGGATACACCCACAGAGAACACAAGACTGCTTAGACCCAGTTTCTGATTTGACTGCTGAAAATATTTATTTTCACAAGGAAGGGAAAGGATGAGGGAAATGCACAGTGCTCTGAGGGAATGGGGAGGTTGTAGAACAGTTCTGGGCAGACTAACAGTTGGAGATTTATGCACATGTAAGGAAAGGGAAGGGCCAGACCTTCTGGGAGAAGAAAGCTGGTGTTCAATGTAAAACACATCAGAATAATCTGTTTACAGTAAAGCACAAAGTGGCACCTTGCATCTACTCCATATCATATCAAGTAGTGAGATATATTTTATCTTCTTTTCATGTTAATTAACAATAGAAATCATTAAGATGTGTATAAAACTGTATTATGGAAAAATGCAGTTAATTTGACTCAGTTTATTTACTGCAAACATCGTGTCCATCCTGTAACATAACTTCTCTAAAGCTTGTGATGTTAAAGGCTACTCAGGAAATATTCAGAAATTCCATTCTTGGAGATTTTCACAAACATCTAGATGAGAGCCTGAGCAGCCCTATCAAACTTTGATGTTTGCCCTATTGTGGGCTATGATGAGACCTGCAGAGGTCCCTCCTGACCTATGGTTCTGTGATTCGTGCCTTACTTCTCAAGTTCATTTCCACCAATTGAGCAAAATATTTTTTGAATTAACCATGTCTTTTGGAGAAATTAAAATAGTATGCTTAATTCTTGGAAAGACAAAGTTGGTATTGAATACTAGTTACCATGAAGAAATGCCCTTTTCTGCAAGGCTCTTTCCTGCAAATTCACTATTCAATGCCACAGGAGCACACATTAACCGCAAATGACATCAAAAGAACTTTTACAAGCAGCAGACATTTCCTGGAGTGACCATGTTCTCAATCTCAATGATCTTCTGTTTCTTTACTCTCATCTAGACAGAGTAACTGTGTGTTACCAGGAAGCATTGCTCTTCCTATACCTGTTTCACTAAAATTGGTTTTCATTTGCTCAAGTGGCCTCTACTACATTAAAGCCTTTTGAAAATGCATAGCTAATCACGCACATGGATGCAGCCAAAACAACTAATTGAATTAGGAGCCTGCTCAGTCTAAATTTCATTATTAGTATATACAGCAATGGGGGAGAACCAATCAGTACATCGATTTTTACATTACCGGAGTTACCAGGATGTGCTAACTGTTTTTCAAATGCAGAAGCAGCAAGTCCTGTTCTAACTAAAAGACCAAGATTTTTCCATGTCTTAGAGTAGAGGAAAGAGTTACCCACTTGCAGGATCATACTAAATCGGTATATGTGATATTCTATTCTATTCTACTATTAGTCCTCCTGTGATTTTTGCAACATATGTAAGTTTATATGCGCTTAACTTCATATTTGTTAAAACAATTTAATGTCAGGCCTATGTATGCGTACACATGCATATATTGATATAGTTTATCCCTAAACATCCACAATATATCTATAACATGCTAATGCATCAGCAAAGATGTTTGTATTTATATGATACTGCAGTAACCACTTGGCCGTATCTTGCAAAAGGTTCTCCACCATTTTGAAATGCTGTGCTGTCACATAACAATTTATTGTTATTCAAACTTCCCCATTACTTTTTCATATTAAAAATTGGTAATGAGGCTCCCATCTTGCTGAAGAACTCACAGAAAGAATCCTGCTACTCCCCTAATGAAGTCCCCAGACACAACTGACAATTTTATGAAGAATAAAAGAAAAATGTTGCTCTAAGATTCAGAACTGACCCTATCAAGTGGAAGCTGTGTTTTACCTTGTTGCAAATTAATGCACTAGGCAAATTACCCCAGACCAAAAAGGCAGGAGAAAAGGCTTAAATGACATTCATGCTCCACATTTCCCAATTGGTACTGTCAGCAGTTGCTTTGTGTCAAACCCACCAACATCTTAATAAGAGCTGGAAGAGAGAAAATTGCCATCTCATGGTAGATCTGCCTGGGATCCCTTGTAAAATAAAAAAATAAAATAAAATAAAATAAAATATAAAATAAAATAAAATAAAATAATAAAATAAAATAAAATAAAATAAAATAAAATAAAATAAAATAAAATAAAATAAAATAAAATAAAATAAAATAAAATAAAATAAAATAAAATAAAATAAAATAAAATAGCCACAGAGGATGCTCTCCAAGAAGGGAACAAAACCACTTCTTGGAGGTATGAGAAAATGGAAATCATAAATCTTTGTTTCTTCAGAGTGTCTGTTCCTCTCACTTCATCTCTGTTTCAGCTCCACATCAATGTGGGTTGAATTTTCTTCCTCGAGAAACTCAAAACGCTTTTCAAGAATAGAAACTACTCTCATGAATTTATGCAGATACCATAAATGATAAGACCTTCTGTTTTCATATTTTATTGTTCTATTTCATATTACTCTTATTCATTTTTATTCTTCTTCCTTTCCTTAGTTTCTTTAGCATCAGCAATATTGCAGCACAATCCCTGATACCTTGCTTTATAGAAATTGATATAGCACGTATAGTATTGATATTTCTTCTTTCTCTAAGAAAATATAATCTGACCTTTTAGCTTTCAGATCTCAATTATTTTACTCCATTTTATACTCGTATTTTTGTTTGTTGTTACTCTATCTCTGTCCTCCATGTCCTTTTTCTATCCTTTTCTTCTCATTGAAAGAATCTGCTGACAGGGTGTCTCAATGTTATAACTTTTATACCATGATTGTTTATAATTTTTGGCACATGAAATACATTAACAAACAAAGCATAGAAGGAATATTGGGTATGTTAGTCAAAAATAACTTTTTTTAATGCAACAGGTTAATTAAACAAAAATGGTCTTTATTTCAGAAGACAGACAAGCTAAACATAACTAATGCTTTTACTTTCTTGAGTTAAGTTTGTTTAACTATAATTCCAGTAGCAAAGCAGTGCAAGCTGACTCTCAGGAGGGTTGAGTATTTAGTCTCATCTTTTAACCCACCATCCCATGTCACATTCACATTTTTTTTTTTTTTTTTTTTTTTTTACACACAGACATCATTGTGCACATTGTGCAAGCAGGATCAGATACAATTCAACAGGAAATGACAAATTTGTACTGGTTACCAGCCACAGAAGACAGCTTAGGATACAAGGCTCTGTGCTTCTTCACAGAGAGGGTGGTTGCACACTGGAACAGGCTCCCCAGGGAAGTGGTCACTGCACTGAGCCTGTTTGAATTTAAGAAGAGATTGGACTGTGCACTTAGTCACATGGTCTGAACTTTTGGGTAGACCTGTGCAGTGTCAAGAGTTGGACTTGATGATCCTTAAGGGTCCCTTCCAACTCAGGATATTCTATGATTCTATGATTCTATGCTAAGAGGCTGAGCACCAGCACCAATACCTGCTGGCCAGCCAAGGTGCCTCTATCAATCACTGCTGCTTTCAAAGTGGGCTGATCCTCTGTCTTTACTTTGAACCTGCTCTTTCTGGAGTTTTATACATTTTCATGTCAGTACTTTTCCCTTGAGCCCTAGATTTACTATAATCATCTCAAGATTCTATTTTTCCGGTATTAATTTTTTCATACTGTAAAGCTTTTGCTTATATGCAACCTCACAGTTCAACAACTGCATTTTTTTAATTTGTTTATTATTTTCTTTTGTTTTTCCAGCAAAACTGAGCCAGTCACTATGTGTCTCACTATTCTGGCTTTAAGCAAGACAGCCAAACACCTGGAATGTGGGTCGCAACCTACTTGTGTCATGAAAACTGCACCCTACTGCACCCTACTTGTGTCATGAAAACTGTTCAACGTTTTTCTTGTGTTTATTATTAGATGGCTAGACAGTTTACATTTTCTCTAAGTATTGAATTCCTATTTTCAAGTGCCCCCTCCAAATAGGCTTTCTGCTCATTTAATTCCTTTCATTAAAATCAATTTGAAATCAGGATTTTATATTGCTGGACCAAGCCAATCTCATAATATTGCCACAGCATAATAACAAACTGTTGAAAGTTTCTATTGCAATTCCTTCCTTGTAGTAATTAGTAACTAGTGTTTTGCATTATGGCATTATTTAAATTCAATTGCTTGACAGACTTACTGCATTATTAAACCTTTTGCTCTTGGGGCCTCTATTTCAATTTCTGGTTGTGCTGGTAGAATCTGCACAATGCTCTCCAATGTCAAGTGGCAATTTTCTGAAGTTCATTCTCACTGGTAAGGACCAGGACCCTTCCTGATAGTGAGTTCATTTGCTTCCAGGGAAGAAGAAAATGATTAGGGTTAAATTCCCTCTGGCCTTCATTACAGGAGCAGATAGTAGGTTTCAAGTTGGTAACTTCCACTATTTAAATGTATTTAAGTTTAGCAGTTGAAGACAAACAATTTGAAAAGCGTGATGATTATTTGTGTCTCTATTGCACAGTGTCTAGAATTCAGCTTTCAAAGGGGAGTGGAAGAGCACTTCAGAGAGCTGCATTTATTCATCTCTAGTGAAGCAGATGGAAATAAAATCCTGAGTCAATCAGTGGTGAGAGCCCAGTGCAGTGCTAATGGGGAACTTTCATGCCCACCAAAAAGCAACAGGAGGCAAGTCCTACCTTCACACAAAGCAAAACCAGAGTCTGCTGAACACAGTGAGATCATAAGGCTTCTTCCGAGAAAAAGATCACCTTATGTGCTGGCATTTATAATGTGTAATACATTATATATTTACACATACATTACACTGATTTTATACAGAGCTCATATGCGTTTCTATACCAACATTTTTCTAAAACTTATTATTCCTAGGGCCTACAGCAACTGCATGGGCCAACGTGTGACAGAGATGATGGTGACAGTTGGGGATAATAGCGAGGCCCTGCTGTTGTATAAAAGGATCCATCTTAATTTTTTAGGGATAGGATGGGATAAATAAAACATGCAGTTTTGTTAAATACAGTAAATCATTTAAGGACAGAAAAACTGATCCCATCTAGAGTTTCCTTTAACATATCCATACGGCTGTGAAAGAGAAACTGCAAATCCTACCTCAATTTATAGGATGGAAGCCAGCAAGATTAAAAGCTGATTTTCAGAAGAAATTTATCATGCAATGATTCATTATTCTCTACTCCTTTCATCAGCAAAAAAATGGCTCAAAGTATACTTCATTTTATATTTGTCTATTACTGGAGCAGTCCAGATACAGAAAGAGTACTGGCTGCACCACAAAGCTAGAGACAAATTCCTAAAATTATGTTTTAATAGGCATCCCCTGAGTTGTAACTGTACATGGATACGTATACAGATGAACAAAACTATCAGACATTATGGGTAAAAGAAAAGCAAAGAGATTGCTTTGATCCTTCAGTCGTAAGCTTCTAAGCTGAAGCTTTTTGATAAAAATTTCAGGTAATTTTCAGCTTTTATGCTAAGTAGCTATGATCAACCTTGAGGTATCTCTATGTATGCTCTCTCAATACCCATGACTACGTGGCACTACGTGGGTGAGATGGAGTATATGCAGCTTTCCCCAAAGTTCAGCTCTGCCAGTTACTATTTAAAGCCGTTTTCACTCTCTTCAGAAATTTGTCTGCATTTTCTCAAAATGTGGATTGTGCTTGCAGTTTTTTTCCCAAAGATGCTGTATCACAACATAGTTTTACAAATTCAGACCTTCCTTTTTCTAATTCCTGATTACTCATCCTACCCCCTCTCTCCCTGAGGCATCCCCCTGGATATTTGAGGCTTGACAACATCAACAAAGCAGGAATGGTAACAAAGATGGGAGAAGCTAAGGCAGTGATAATCCCTAACCCAGTCTCTTTTGGGGGCTCATTAGGAAATAAGTCTCCAAAATGAAGAATCATATTGTTATGCTATTACAAGGAAAAAAACAAGCACATTTAGAAATGCAACATGGAACACTACTGGATTTACTTTCAATCAAGGATGATTTAGAGAAATACTGGTAACACGGGATCTCTTGTTCATTCAGGTGCAGCAGACATTGCAGTAATTGCAGAACTTCTTTAACAAGCCAAAGAAATGAAACTGATACAAGGACAGAGACCAACTCGGCATCAGGGGTTTGTTGCTTCTTACAACATCTGTCCAGGCAAGAGGAATAGCACCTTTGAGACCTATGCCTACATTTTCCACCTTTTACACTCAGGGAAACAAGTTCAGCTTCCAAAACCATCAGCTTAACATTTTCCTAGACAGTAAATCAACTGTAAAAAGTTGAGAGTCAAGTCATAATAAATGGAAAACCACCAACAAAAGTAATACCAATCATGAAGATAAGTTGAAAAGCAGAATATGCTTATTATTCAAATTCTGGTTTGGAGGAATATATATTTTTAATTCTTGAACATGGGAGTGGCTTGATCTGAAATTTGCTCCTAATCTGATTTTTGTCATGTATGAGCTACTTTGAAAGAAATCCTTGATGATATTTCAGAACTCTGCCTCACTCTCAAAGAAATCATATCCTCCCGTGTGCATTTTCCAGGAAGATTAGTTTGAATGATTCTTGTTGGACATAGGCAAGACAAGAAAATTCATAAAGAGAAAGGTACGTTAAGCGATTGTAATGACTACTGGAAAGAAAACAAACAAACAAAAAAAAAAACAACAACAACAACTTGTAGGCTTGCAGTTAGGCACTTTGAGACAAAATTTTATGAACTTGCAGTTTATATATTAATGTTACAGCAAGTTAGACTAGTCACTGTTAGAAGACTTACTTCCTCTAGGGAAAGTAGTTCTTAAGAGATGTGTAGGAATTTAAAAACTTTAATGCTATAACATGACACAATTGTTAAATAAGCTATACCAGTGCTGAAACTACTGTTTACGTCTTTCAAATTCCAAGCTTAAAAGTGTCAAGATTCTCTCTCTGGGCTGGGAGAAGATGTGACATTCACACAGCACAGAAAGAGGAAGGCTTGTAGCAAGGGAACATATGAAGTACCTGGAGAACATCAGAGTTCAGATAGGAGACTGCTCTCTGTGGGGTATATCAGGGAAACTTGTTATTCAAAAGCCATAAAGGTAAAGTATTCCCTCATCTGAGACCTTCTGCAGAATTTAAAAGAAAAGTGGCTTTCTGGAACAAATGAAAGAAAACAACAACAAAACCAAGAAGCATTTCTGCATGAAAACAAAGAAATCAAGAAAAAACTTCAGCACTGAAGCTGTTCTCTGTCAAGCTACAGATCTGAAGTAGAAGGGTTCTTGCTGGGATATGTGCCACTGAGGAATTGGAGCATATCTAGACCTTCAGTGTAGTGCATCAGTGTATCCTGCACAGTGTTGTGGTAAATTTGAAAAGCTAAAAGCTTCCCTAAGATTTTACAATACTAATTGCATCGCTTGTTCTCTGCTTGTAGACTAAAATAATCCCATTTGAAGTTACTGAAAGAGAGGATATCTGCTTGAAGATCCTGTGCTGCTATTGAAATTTGCAGTTTATCAATCTGCTACATAATCTATATAGGAAATTTCCTTTAAAAATTGCCAGTGACTTATTTCATAAATACAGCACAGTGGGTGGGAAGAGGAAGAAAGGAATAACTACTAGCCGTGGAAGGTGAAAAGCTAAAGCACAAGAGATAACAGTCATTAACAAACACTAGCAGGCAACAAGAAGCAGGGGTCTGAATGAAGTTCTAAGGCAGTTCTCCTGCAAGAGTGATGGAGGTGAAGAGCAAAACTAGTTCCAGAACAGCTTGATACATACATTAATGGTGTTGTGTGATGTTGTTGGCTACATCACTGGAGACTATAAACTTCATGACCTGTTCCCTCCATTTCTACGATGTGGTATTTATCCTAAATCAAGTGTTTCACTGGAAAAAAAAATTACCTTTCCTTCTAATGTAATCTGAGGCATGTTTTTTACTGTTTCAAGTGTTGCTGGAAATTTGTACACATGCTGTTACTTGCAAAACAACAGACTAATTTGTCCTAGACTCCAGTTCTGGAAAAAATAAATAAATAAATAAATAAATAAATAAATCTCAACCAAAAAACCCTCCAGTCCTGCAATGTTATCTTGCTGAAACCTTGCAGCAAAATTTAAAAACACAGCAGCTGTCATTTACCAGATCCTCCAGTACTCTTCTAAAGCCAGATAAGATGAATACAGAAATCTCTAAGGACAGTATATAAACTGCAGTATAAATGGGAAAATGTGAAACAGAATTCATTAAAATACATCAGTAGCTCTACTGCCGGCTTAGAATGGATTGATTCAGGAGAAAATCCTGTGCAGAACTTACTGAACTGCTGCTGGCAGGCAGCAAAGGCTCAACATGTGCAAAAGTGATAACTGGTGAGACTGCAGAAGGCCTCTTGGCGATTTAAATGCATAGGCTGCAGACAATTCAGGCTGATTCTCCGCAACCACTTTTAGTGTTTATTTCATTACTTTCTGCAGCAAATGGCTGGGAACAGAAGGGTAGCTACATTAAAAAAAAAAAAAAAAAAAGTATCAGTACCCTTGCTGCCTGGACAAAAGTTTCAGTAAGCCAGCTTATCACTTCAGTCATGTCCTTGCAAGAATGAAAACTTCCGTGATCATGATATGTAGCACTAAGGCTGCTGGTGGTACAGAAAACCTTCATCTCAGGAATATAGAGACCCAAAGGCTGGAGATGTATTTAGTTTTGCATACAATGATCCTTCCAGTCGTTACATTTTCATTCTCTCAGGCATACTGAGGCAAAATGAAATGAGTTATTCAACCAAAGCCATCCAGAAACTAATGGCAAAACTGGATTCAATATCCTGAAACCATAAATCAGCAATCCATGTCCTGGAAATCTTCATATGCACAGCAATACTGACTCTGATAATTTTTCTTGACGTATCAATACCAACAGGAGTCTGAATTTAGATACAGAGATGCTTGCCAAACACATTGATACTATATTTTATCATAGCCACTTAAACATGTTAAGCTATACTGGAAAAATTACATTGGTGGGAGGGGGAGAGAGGGGGCAAAGCAAAGGCGAGACCATACAAATTGTATCCAACCTATCTGGATTTGCTGATTTTAAAGTCTTGCCAATAAACAAACATATAAATAAATCATATTCACAGCTGATCCAAATTGCCACATCAGCAAAAGTCCTTAGGGAAGAGCAGAACAACAACAGATGTTTTGCAAATAAAACTATGTTAGCATAGATATATCAACAGAATTTTCCAATGAAGACTGAGCTTAAATTATATGCCATCCTACCAAAGATGCTTTTCTGAGAAAAAAAAAAAAAAAAAAAAAAAAAAGAATCCAAATATTATTCAACCTTATCTAAGGTTAGATACCTTATCCAGGTATCCACATATTGAACCCCAGCACTGACACTAAAACCAGCATCATATATGTGGGTGTGCTGCTGCAGCCAGTCCCAGCCAATACGCAACAGAAAATCCCAAAGATGCTCCTAGAATAAATTTCTCTAATTCCCATACAGAATGGGCAATTTCAGTGTTAATTTCTTGGCTTTAAGGTTTCTTTTAGCACTCGTAATGCAACTGAGCTACCTCTATCTATGTTTTTTTATTTGATATAGCACTTCTTCAGTGTTCATACACCTCCTTGCATTCAGCTTACACCACATCAGACGTGAACAAACACTTCACAATTTGCCACTGGCAGCTCTGTTCCTGAAACTTTTTAACCAAAGAACATTAAAGCTCTCTGACAAAATCCAGAGCACCTTCTGGATTTTCATTTCCAACCAACTAAAAATTATAATGAATTTCAAATGGTAATTTATTACTGTTACTTTCCTCTGTCGCGTTTGTTTTATGTTCTTGCTTGATTTTTTTGTTGTTTTTGCTATTTCATTTTTTACATTTTATTTGCCTAGATTCTTCCACTAATTATCTTAAGATATTTTCATACACCATGTGCTCATTTCGAGATATGTCACAAGATCAGTCCTCACATATTGGAGCAGATATTTCTGTAAATTAGACACGGAAATGTACACGACCTATTTAAGAGTTTAGAATTCTGCATGCACAGACGTAATGTGCACAGACAGCCAACTAAGGCCATTTGTATTGCTTTCTGCTTTTTGGTGTTTTTTCTCCTTTAATAGAAGCACAAAATATGATACAGGGCTGGATGAAGGGAACACAGCTATCTTTCAGCTAATTATGGTTAGAAAAAAATACAAATTCATAACTGCCATTTATCACAGCCTTAACTTTGAGTTATGGGAGGGTTAGCAAAACGCCAGCATGGCTTGGGCATCCACCAGCACACCGGGTTGTCAGTCCCTTCTCGGAAATCCTTCCCAAGATGATACTTCTGGGAATGACACTAATTAGTCACCAATCAACATTACCAGCTCTGTAACACTGTTCCCAGAAACAGCATCTTTCTGTAGTCATATTTCCAGGAACAAAACACGATATGTATATAGAGGCATGCAAGAAAGGTAATAAGCACTTACATATACATGAGGCCAGCAAGCCCCAGCTCTTAAAAGGAAGAGGCTTTCATGAGGCTCATTCCTGCAAAACAACACTCATGACTACCTTTTAGTCAGACAAAACATTACTATTGATTAAACTGGTATGATTTTTATCGAACCAGGCTCCGTTGCAGCATGAAGTGCACACCATTTTTTTTGTGCTGTGTAGCATACCAAAACAAGAAATCTGAAGGGTCTGTTTTCTTTGGAGTAATGGAGCCCTTTTGCTGCCAGTCTGGAAAAAACAAACTGCATTGCATCCCTTACGAACGTGAACAGATTCCTGTTGCACTGGTGGCATTAACCAGGCCACAGAATTTGGACCCGAAGAACATAATTTCAGAGGTAAACAAGGAGGTAACGGGATACATAAAAGGCAGCTAAACAGGTTGCAGCCATTAATTCTAAAGGGAGTTAGGTCCATAACTTGGTTCAGCGTCTTTTGGACACCCAAACCAATGCAAAGCTGCATGGTTAGAAGCTCAGTAAGCTGGCTGTAGCTTTTCAATAATTAAAACTATTGCATAAATTCCCCATCATTTTATCATTTGAACAGAACTCCAAATCCCTGCACAAACTTACATCTTGCATCCAAGTCATTACGTATAAATGTATTTTCTTAATCAGATTTCCACAGTTGATTTTTCCGCCTTATGCACTCAAGGAATGACTTTCTGATAGAGCACAATGTTTAAGTAGTGATGAATTTGATTTGACCACTAAAGACTAAGGCAAAAGTCACTGTGCTGTAGCACATTCGCAGTCACTTAAAATCAGCCGAAGCATTCAAATTAGCACTTACATTGGAATATGGCATTGATGCTAATGTAAAATGAACCCTTTACAAGTTTACATGCATTTCCTCAAGTAGACACTGTAATAGATTTCCTTGTTAAAACAGACCTAATTGCATCTTTGGGAAGAATATTTCTTGAAATAGACGTCTATATTGAAACAATTAATCTGAATTACATTATTAACTAACTCCTCAAGAAGATTTGAGAGGTAGTATTGTAAACAGCCTGTAAATGTAAAATGGAATTCATATGAGTCTTGCACAATTTTTCATCCTTTAAGAGAAAATGTATGCTTGCTTAGTCTGTCTTTTCAGCAGATAGTGAAAGTACTTTCAACAAAGTTGAACCAAGTTTTGTTGTAGTTTCACCACTAAAATTTTGGTATAAATACAAAACTGTGCAAATTTTACTTCATCCAACATTCCTTACAGAAAGAATTAACAATAAAGATAATTGGAAACTATACAATTTCTAATTGACTCAAATTATGCCCACTGGCTTTGTAATTTGGATAAATGGTTGGTGAAAAAGGGTACCTTTAAACTTTTGTTTGAGTCCAAGCATAGGTAGTTTCTGAAGTTATCCCTGGTACTATGTACCAGAAGAATTCTGCAGAAATCACTTGGAAGAAAACTTGCAGAATGCATGTGCTAATTTTCCTGAAGGGAAAGAGAAGTTACTCACTTGAATCTTGGCTTTAGTTTGAGGCTTACTGGAAGACCAAAACATTTTGGGTTCTGGCCCTGGCCAACAATCAGAAGGTATCCTTTCCACGTCAACAGTTTTCTTACTGACCAGTGTCCAACAAAAGCAAGCACCAGAAAAAGAAAGTGGACGTAAACAAACTATAATGCTTTCATCTCTCAGCCCAATAAAAGATTGGGAGGAGTGTTTAATAGAACTTCTGTTGTTTTTGTTAGCAGTGACTGTGAAGAGGCTAAAGTGTTTTGGCAGTCAATTGACAATGAAATATTGCCAAAATGTTACATCTAGAAGACCCGTCAAATGTTAGAGTTAAGAGAATGGCTCTCTAATGCTTTCATTTCTTTGAGGAATTTTTGCTGGCTTATCCCTTTGTGGTTGGAGAGAGCAAGAGAGCACCAATATGGTTTAAAGATTACTGGCTTTGCAGATTGTAGAAGGAAGATTTATTTGCTACCAAATGATAGCAATGACAACTTGTTTTCCAAAATATTATTTTTACTTCTTCATGGATACCTTTAAAAAAGAACAGTATGCCTTTGCAGTCTCCCTTTCCACATGTGCTGGGTGCACATTTTGATAGTACTTGGCAAAAACAAACAAACAAACAAAAAAAAACCACACAAATAAATCAGTAAATATTTTGTCAAACACATGGCCCTGATGAAGCAGGAAACCTCATAATACTTCTAATCTTCACGAATGCTCTTTCCAGCCAAAGAAACATAAACATGGCTTTAAGTCAAACTCAGTTTTATTTTTGTAATCAAGGATATGAAATACTGAAAACTATAAACATATTGAATATGTTGAGCACCTGTCCTTCAGGTTATTTTATTTTTTCTTTAGGGATGCACTGTTTTCCTAGTTCTATTCCATCCATGCTCAGGGAGGAAATATAATATCAGGAAAAATACGTATGCCATTTTTCTGATCTTTTAAAAGGGCTATGTATTGAATTCTTTAAAATGTAAAGCAATGTAAGTATCAACTACTACTAGAATTTTTAAAATAACACTGTAAATTTAAAAAAGAAATACCTTCATATCAAATTCTACTTTCTATGCAAGATGGCTCAAGAACATATATATTCAGATGTGACATATACAGCATTAGAAACTAATAAAATACCAGATAATTGTGAAGAAAATGCCTGAAGATCTGATTACAGATATAAAGCCTCTCTCAAGGCTTTAAAATTATTTTAAGTGATGTTGAATTGTATGTGTGCACTCTTATTTCCATGGCTGAAGGAGAATGAACACAGTATTTTCTCCACTACTGCTCTCAGAGCATGCTATTTCACATTTACAGCTCAAGCTCCACTAAAATGCTAATGACAAATTGTTATTAGATGTCAAGTAGGGCGATACATCTGTCAGGCAGAAGGATGATAGCAGCCTTCAGGACTGCTAGATCTGGACCTGCATCAGAATCTGGTGCAAAGCCAGGAGCAGCCATTCAGCAAAGCCCGGGAGGAGAGGTTGCTGCCCAAAGCTGCCCTGCATGCCATCAGCAAGATCAGACCAAGAGCTACATGCAGTAATCGGATGACCCTGGCCACTACGGGAGCGAAGCTGCATGGTCGTGACCTGTACCTGTTCTCTACGCCTCCACCGGTTGATGGGAAACATTATGTACAGTGCAATTACAGTATCCAGAACATAGTATTGCCTTAATAATAGCTTCTTATAATTAATATTTTATTTGATTAGGCTAACCTTCCACTCAAAATTTGAGCATATTTTTTACGTTAGAAAACCATTTCGAAACTTGCATTCATTACAATATATTTGAATGTGTTTTTTTTTCTCCAAGGGAATTAAAATACAATAATTCATGCTAGGAGTCTCAAATGACAATGACAACAAAATAAGAATAACTATTGCGAACAACTTGCCAGAGAAATTCATCCAGCTAATGCTACAAAGAATGCTTCTGCCAACTTACTGAAGAAAGGAGCACAATTCAGAGACTGTTGTTTACTACACATAAGTATATTTAGCAAAAATACCAAGCTAAAAACAGAGGTGACAAATGGAGGTATAAATTATAGACTAGAAAATTAGAGAAAGGCAGAGTAAATTGGCATGGGTTGAAAATAGTAATTTAGAGCTTTAATTTCTGAAAATGTTCACGACATGGAATGTAAGACCTGTCATGACCCTGTGGCATGGTGTGGAGAATATTTCAAATCACAGAATTTCTAGGTTGGAAGAGACCTCTAGATCATCGAGTCCAACCTCTGACCTAAAAACTAGCATTAGACTTCATTTATGTATCTGTCTAGTTGAAAATTGACATATTCCCATATTCTGAATGAACATTTAAAGATTTATGAAAGTACTTACCAAAGACTTGGTAAGTTTAGCCTACAGTCACAAAATGTGTACGATCAAAATTACAAACGTGCAAGCTGCTTAGTAGAATGCAAATAAAAAGTGTATGTACAAAAAAAATAAAAAAAAAAAGGTTACAAATGAACTATTAGCATTATAAACTTTACAGCACACTTTTTTTTCAGTATAGACTTAGCTTTTATGGAAACAGACGTCACTTTGACAATATAACTATGCACATCTTAACCAAAACTTAATAAAAAGATCTATTCAGTGAATAATAATGGGAACGTAATACATTTATTTAATCCCTCACACAACGGAGCCCATGTGCCTACCAAGTGGGCTATTCACACATAAATTGTATTTAATGGCTTCTTGTTAATATGCTCTAGTTGTATAATGAAAATCCAGAAATTTTAAAGCTTGAGCATCCTTGTTCCTCTACTGCCATCAAACTGAGCAGTAACTGAGTCATACAGGAAAGTACACTTGACCTTGAAGCTTTAAACTTTGATTATCCAGCCACATCATAAAAACAGTCCTTTGTAGTTTTCTTTTTCTTTAAAGGTGGGTGGCAGTAGTAGATCTTGCATTTTAATAGTTGAGAACCAATACCATTTTGTTAGAGTCAAATAAAAATTGGTGTTTATTTCAATAAAAAAATGGATCCAGTGATTTTTGTAACAGTCTGTTGGCACAATATGAATTTTCTGAAGAGACAATAAATCATCAATAAATTCATAAATTTTCATTCAGAAAACTAGAAAAATTGATGAAGCAAAACCTTAACTCACACAGATTCAATTTTTTAATTGTGTGTTTCACCAACCATAAGCCATTTAACTAATAAGCAATTCAGGTGTTATTCAGAATCTGTCAGAGGAGAATTTGTAACTATATTGTATTATAGGAAAAATATCAGTTAAGAACACGTAGCATACAATAGACGGGTTTAGCGATATATGTCATACCTCTGCAGTACTTTAAAAAGAAGGCAAGTCCAGTCCACTGAAAATGGTCTTGTGGTTTTGCATTATTATACTATAAATACCAGAGGAAGAGCTGTTTTATGGTCTGACATGATACTTTCAGGTGATTTTCAAAGCTCTTGTGCTGTTCTGCTTTTGTGCTATTCTGCTATTGTCTATAGCAGAATATGCACTGAATATTGTGCAACTAGTTCTTGGATTTAAAATATCAAATGTTATTTCAGGCATTACACAGAAGAAAGTTTTATTTGGCCAACAAGACTATCATGCAAGTATTTCTAACAAAAAAGCTTCCTCCAAGCTAAGGCTATTACAAAAACAAGGAGTTCCATGCCACATCCTGTCCATCTCCTATCTTCCTCTTCAGTGAAGGAAAACCGAAGTTCCTGTGTTCTCTAGTAGCCTAAGTGGCCTCTACAGCCAAAAGCTGTCCTGGTGTCACATCTCAGCTTCTGATACTTGAAATAAAGAAAATTCCAACTCCTCTGAATACATTGCAAATCTTACAAGCAGTGTTGCTCTCCTCCTACTGACAGAAAGAAAAAGCTGATTCAGCGTAGCTGTGTCTGATGATGGGCAAAATGTTAATTAGCAATGCTGAATTTTTGTCAATCCTAAATGATGTGTTTTATTCTTAATAACTAAACTAACTTGCTAGTTCTTGAGTTCATGCATGAGTATAGCATAAGGGCCTTTTTGTGTTACGTAAGATTCAATCAAGCACCACATACTGAGAGATCATCTTACTACAGTGCTCTTCAACATGTTAGTTGACTTTCTTAGGTTCAGAGAGCTAACTTTTTTTTTCTTCAGTCTCTCTAGTACTAATGGCTAAGAGCTCTCCACGTGCAGAAGGAAAGAAACTTATTTTGGAATAACTGTATGCAGAAGTTGATATCATGCAAGTAGCAATGGTTTCTCTCTAATCTGAGTTATGTTTAGAAGAGCACTCCAGAAACATTCAGCAAGTCCATTGCCTGTATTTCAGTAAAGTTGTATTTAAATCAGTTAAATTAGTTAAATATTCATGAACATTCACTTTATCCAAGTTCGGATATGTTACTATGAATTTGATTCTCCATGTCCAATGCCACTCTTATACATTATATATGAAATTTAAAAATAACTAATCATACTCAAAGCCTAGTGGATTTTATCAGAATTTATAAATGCAAATTAAATGTGTCTAAATTGTAGTTTTACATTATTGACTCAAGTAAGGGTCAAAACTGTGTCACATGGGAAAACCAACAAGTTTGTAACCTGCTGCACCATCTACTGACCAAAGGATACTACAACAGATCTCATAAAAATAATGCACAATTTGAAGAACATACCTAAGAGCAAAATATACATATAATAGGCTGTTTTTTTCTAAGACACAGCACTGATCACTGTAATTAACATGATCTTCGCTGCAGTGACATTACAGACAGTATATGTGTGTAGAGCATAACTACTCAAAGTTACATACTGTTATCAAGATAGTGTGTTGTTTTTTTTTTAATTTTATTTTTATTTGACTGAATTTCAAAACGGTAACGGCCAATAAAACTCACTTGGGATTACTAATTGGATCTTAAAGGTATAACTGTCACACAACTCAGGCTTTCCAAGCTTGAAATACCACCCTTCCACTGGATATAGGTCAAATATTTGAACAATGTTGAGATTTACTTGGTGACACCAACAGCTAATGAAAATGGCCTCATGGTGTCCTCTACTTATTTACATAGTTTAATAAGAGTCAAGGTAAAAAGGAAGAAAAAAAAATTAGTTATCCATGGGAACTGAAGATCCTCTTGTTCTATTCCACTTTGTTCATTTTAATTACCTCAATTTTTAAATCCAATTTTGAAAAATAAATCAAGACACTTTTCTCACTGGGAAGAAAGATAAATAGTCTAATCCCAAATTGTCTATAATGGTATGCTGTAACTGTATATGAATATTTTTTCTCTCCATACAATTGCTAAGAGATGCAGAATCACATGATGAATTAAATAAGGCAATATTCCCTATTTATAGAACACTAGCATAATTGCATCCAAAAGAATGCACATGTACACAAGGAAGAGACTAGCAAATTGTAAGGCTTCAAAAATTGTTAAAGTAGTAATTATGAGTATGGAAATAAAAACTTATGAAGAAAGAGTATAAGAAATAATAAGCCTAGCTTGGTTAAATAATTACTAAATGGACTTGCAATTATTGTGTAAAAGTATTTCAAGGAAGTAAACATCAGTGCATTGCAGGGGGACTTTGCTAAAATTAATGGATTGGAATAAAGCAGAAAAGAAGTTTAACAGTAACATTTTATATTTTTCATTGGTAAAATTCTATAGGACTTGCTAGTGACTTTCCATAAAAATTACCAAACACGCTTAAGATGCTTAAATATGCTTTAAAGGTGCTTTTTTTTCCTATTAAAACACATACGTTACATTAGGTATCTTTCAGTAGCAGAAACACGAAAAGCTTAAGCACTTGAGAAGGGCACTTACCCTCTCTAGAATTGGTCTAAATCCTTGTGTATACGGTTGCACACAGCATTACAGATATGGTCAACTAGACCAAGCAAAACAAACTATGCATCAACAAAATCACCACCTACTGCTTAAACAGCTTAGTCAACAGCTAAGTGAGAGCAATTCATTGATTCGGCTACACAGAGACACTACCAAGAACTGGATGGATATCACCAAATGCATTTTTCATTTCCAAATTGTATTGATAAAATACTGTTCTTGGTAGTTGGAACCAAAGTCAAGAGACCAATACTTGAAAACACATACATGAAATGAACAAACCAATAAACAACAACAAAACTGGGAACTTACAGACAGGCTGCTCTGGATAGCAAAGCTATTATGCTAAAAAAAAAAAAAATAATAATAACTATAGAATTTCACAAAAGAAAATACCATTGGGAGCTGTCAAACATAAAGAAATCATGATAGGACTTTCTGATTCAGATATGAATTTGTATCAGCCTGTAAAACCATTTTACCAAATCAATAAGCATAGGGATTTGGGGTGCCTTACACTGTTAAGAGAACATACTTGCACAATCCAGATGGTTACCTAACTTCAGAGTTTATGAGGCTAAAAAAAAATTCTAAAAGAGCTTAAAAGATACTCCAACTTGCACATATTATTCCTCTTTGCCCTTGTTCCCCTCTTAGGGGCTTTCATGTATCTTAAATTCCCTGTCTAAAGTTCTTTTTCTTCTAAGCCCGTTGAAAGAGCTTTACAGGAATTTATAAATGTCAATGAAGCCTAGCCTATATCCTCAACATGAAAAGTGGAATTTTTCTATCAAATTATTGTGATGAAAAAAATAAAATCTGATTTCTTACAGGACAGGGTTCATAGTTCCGCTAGTTAAGTGAGCATTAAGCAGAAAAAGCTTAAAGAATAAGCTTTCTTCCCTTTAAAAGTTCATTGGCGTAGCTCTAAATGAAATTAGGACTAAAATTAAGACCAAAGAAGTCCTCGCTGATCTGAGTAACAGCTTCTGCTTATTGACCACCCCACAGAATCTAGTTATACCCAAATTAAATTCACGAGTAAAATGTTCCTGTTCCTCCTCAAGGCTGATACAACACTGAAGAAATCTTAAAGGTCCCTGTATGTGTGTCAAGCTTGCTTGAAAAAATAAAATGAAACCCATTACCTCAGTTGTATAACTTTATGCCAGATCAACAATTCATTTATGGCAATGGTTGTAAACCTTTTTTTCAGATGACACTGGAGAGAAAAGATGGTGTTTAGCACCTCACGGGGATAACATCCTCTGAGAACGTTTGGAAGTTCTCAGTAAAATTTCTAACTCTAAGTATTTAGTAAATCCACTTTTAGTGGTGACACTCCCCACCCCACCCTGTCCAACCCCCAAGAAAGGAGAATAAAAGAATCATGGAACTTTAGACCACTTTATTTCATTGATTTTTGAGAAATTGGTATTACATCAAGAGGACCAAGAGCAGTGATATTTAAATATGCAAAAGGTGGCTGCAAATATTATGGGCATAAAATATTACCCTCATCTCATATAGGACAAATAGCAGTGGTCTTAAATTGCAGAAGTAGAAGTTTTGGTATACAAAATCATGGAATCCTAGATTTAGATTGGTTTACATTTAGATCTGTGAGTACTTCTGGAAATTATCTGCTCCAACCTCCTCAAAACAAGGCTGACTCCAAGTTAGATCTTCAAAAATCTTCATAGGAAAGAAAATCTGCTTCATGGTACAGATATAAGAATAAACTCACTACTGGTATCTCCATTATTTGAAAGAAAGAACAGATTATATCGGAAAAGTTTACTTTTTTTTTTTTCTTTTCTATGTTTGGGAAAAGGGATGAACACAAAGCCTCTTCAGGTCCTATTCTGTAGTTTTGTAAACTTCATCCTTTAGGCTCTTCACACGTAGAATACATGTGGAAAAACATTTGTTTCAAAGATATTTAAAGCTTCCATAAAGCAGCTCTTTGCAATGCTTAGTGAGAATATACATATAGGGAGATTCATACATCACTGACACCAGCCATGGAAAACAAACTACATTATTTGCCAAACATCAATTTATAAAATATCATTTAGTTGTTTCTCTGAAAAAAAAAAAAATTAATAAGTGTTACTGTATGAAATATTCATGAATATGCATTACTATACAAACATTTTGCACAACAGCTGTGAGTTGTTTACTAAATCCTCATTCAAATAATAATGAGATTATTTAGAGGAGGTGAATATTGCTGTAACTATTATTTATAAGTGAGGATTAATCAAGTAGCCAATAGAGTAAACAACTAAATTATCACCAGTGGTATCACAGAACCTTATTAACCACAAAATAAAAATATATTTACATGTAAAATCTAAATTTCCATATAAGCAATTGTTGTCCATTGTGGGAAAATACAACAGGTGGAAATGAAACATGGTTGTCAAATGTCTAAAGGATTATTTTTTCCCAGACATATTTCAATAGAAGCTCTGAGTACAGGATAAAAATAAAATATACATCAAGAAGACAAGATGGAGGTATGAAAAATGATGGACTTCGGCTTTTCATGTTAAGTAGACATTTACATAAATATAAAAGAAATTATGCATTTTGTGCAAGGCAGCATCCAGCTCTACACAGCACATCTGTCAAGTAAAATCTACTTTTATTTTCATGTTGCTAATCACTGTACCAAAACATGACTGCCTCTTCCAGATGAGGAGAATCACTACCTGAATCCGTGCATACACTTACATGAAAACAAAACTGTGCCTGTGATGAGCAGGAACAATTACAAGTGGAGCACATGAGTTTTACATCATTTTGAAATTCTCAGTAAGCTTTCTCATCTCCTCCCTGCTTTTTCCTTGACTGCTTACCTCCATTTAAACATTAAGGAGATTTCATAAAAGAACTGTACCTGTAGTGATGATCTTGCTTGGCAGTCTCTGAATTCTGCTTCTTACTATTTGATCAGTCCAGAACAAATAAAACCACACTAACTGCTACAGGAGAGTTCCAGTGGTGAGACAGGGACTGTCTCACCAGATTGTAATGTCAGAGCATATCCAGAACCTGGTGCACAAAGATTCAAGTTCCTGAGTGTGGTGCTGGTAGAGTCAACTCAAAACTCAAGGAGAAGAAATTACAAGCAACTGATACACAATAGCCTTGCTGAAGTGAATGCTGGATCCTGTGTTCACACCATTCTGCATTTATTCAAAGGCAGAGTTAGATCCCGAAGTCAGAATCATATTTTTCAAGATTACGGACATCTACGTGGTGCTGAACCAAGTGTTGGGATAATTTGTGTCTCTGAAAACTTCAGAAATCCATTTTGAGTCCCAACGACACCACAGTAATATCATTAAAGCCTCTATTGCCACTGCAGTAAGACAATGTTTTACCTGAGGTGGAGTTACAGTATCCTGCTGAAGGTTTTTGTCTATGCACCTGTTTAAATTATTTCTAAAGACATACAAACATGACCCAATTCCTACAATTTCCTTCACACAAACACATTATACTATGTATTTGCGTACATAAAATGGGTTTTTAAATTTTGTTTTGAAATTACAGAAAAAAAATAAAATAGTTTTTCTAAGCAAATTAATAGAATAACGAACAGTAGAATTTATCCTATTAAAATGGCAACTACTCAGTCATCTTTATTTTCTCTTCTTCCTAAGACTGTATCTCAGTGTTCTATACCGAAACTACTAGGATATAATTCTGTGCATCTTGTGCTATGCTTTGGAACAGGGTTTGGACCCCTGTTCTGTGCTGGAGAATTGGGGATTTCAGAGAAAGATACGCAGTTCCCCAAACACCAACTCTTCAGCACTACCTGCCCTCAGGGCCAGATTTCAATGTGGTATGTATATCCTACATCTATATCACACAACTTTTTATCCAGCTTTTGCAAAATGCTGAAGTTTTCATAACCATAGAAGTTAATTGTTTACTTCCATTATTAATTCACCAGTGTTTTGATAATCTTCATAGGAATATTCATTAATAACACACATATTAGGGAAACTGATTAATATAATGCAGTAAAAGGCATGAAATTAATCTTTTATAGAATATAAATGAAAAGCTTACATAAACTTTGATCTTCTGCCGTGAAGTGTTCTGCCGAAATTGATTTGTTTTGTTATCATAAACAATGTGTTTACATGTCACACATTTTAGGCAGGGAACTTGCAATAAATCTTTCATTTAAAAAACATCTGTAACTATGCCTGGTAATCCTATACATACAAGCAGATTTTCATTAACTCTAATTGTTCATTGATAACACTTTTGATTATTTGCCCCAAGGAAACATTATAAATTCTAAAATGTTTTTCACAGTTGTAATTACTGTATGTTTTCATTAATCTGATTTTGTTAGCTCACTCTTTGCTTAGTGATCTTAGTGTCAATCAATTATTCTGCCAATGCATGCATCAAACCAATTAAAAGGGATTTGGGGAATTGGAAATGTATTTAATTATTTATTTATTTTTAAGTTTTGAGGAATTGTGCCAATACTCTGAGTCATAAAATTATGCAACTACTGCTTAAACATAAGTGATAATAATACAACCTCTGTGTTTCCAGGGGGCCACATTTGATTTATCTGTACAATACCCAGTGCTTCTCTGTTCATTCTTAAAAGAACAGAAGCACATAGATACATGTTTAAAATATTGGTTAAAAAGCAGTGATTTCTTTTAAATTCTGGACTTGTCAGAAAGGGTGAAGGAGCAGCTACACACCTGGTGGTGTTTCTTAGCACCTACATTTTGGGTCATGTTTGCACAGAACTGCAGCCATCATTCAGGCCATACTTTGCTGTTCGGTGATTTGGGTCCTTGCCCCTAGTTAAAATAACCCTGAGACTTTTTTGTTTATAGTGTATTTAACCCAAAGACACATTTATAGTTAATGAACACACATTAAATTACTACTGCAGTTTTCATCGTGGAAGACAAACCCAGTAAAAATATGAACCAGCTTTGCACTTTGTATTTGAAGCAATTTTATCAGCCTTGTCATTAGAAAAATGGGAAAGCCTGTATTTAATATGGAGTGGAAATCAAATTGAATTTGTCTTGGGATATTAAATGAATTTTTATTTTTAACTTACTTTAAAGAATGTCTATGCTTCACTTTTTTAAAAACATATTTTAGCATCATTATAAGAACAGAAAAACATTCATCCCAGTGCTGACAATATGAAGCACAGTCAAACAAACTTTTACATGACTTCTGTTTACAGTACTAAGCTGTATTGTGAGGAAAAAAAAATAAAAAAGGCAACAAAAAGCATTTTTAGTTATTGGTGGTGGAAAATGACTATGCATAATTCACGTCTTTTGTTACAATAATTTATCCACAGTGCCAATCTCAGTATACAGAATACAAAGTACACCATCTGGCTATAAAATAGATCCTACATGGTACTCACTTAACAAATTTCATTACAGTTCACCCACAGCTTGAACATCACAGAAATGAAAGCAGGTACTTGTACATTTCAAAAAGAAGCCTGGGAAATGCATCCACTATGACCACACATATGATAATCTTGCAAAGCACTGTTTTGATATAAATAAGGATAATATGAATGAATAAAAAGAATAAAAGTGAAGATTCAAATAGAGTTTTGTTCATTTAGACAAATCTAATTCAAGAAATGTATTTTTCATTGGAAAATTTCCTGATCTTGATTATATCAATTAGAGATTATATGTGATGGACTCTTCCTCAGTGGAAGGACATTAGTGAGGTGTTTGTAAAAGAAAATAAAACTAATTTAGATTACAAACTTTTCTGAGGAAAGACCTTATTTCATAGTGTTCTTCTGGACCATGACTGGAGCAATAAGACACTTCTACATCTCCAGTAACTCACAGAGAGATGCACTTGTCAAATCTATACATCCTCAGGGTGTTTCAGAAGCCTCTGGGCTAGCTAAAGGGCTGCTCCAGTCAAGTAAATCCCATGAATAATGCTAACAAAACAAGTGGCTGATACACCTCCATACCTTCGTTTAGGAAAGCATCACAGCACAGCACTAAAACTTCCACCAGTTGGTACTGATCCAGGTTGCAAATTAAGACATCTCAGAATCTCACCACCTCCTATAGTCATCCAAATGCCTGAGTATTTTGGCAGCTGATAAAAATTTAAAATTTCAGTGAATATAAACTGAATCAAAATTGAGTGTTTTCTTGCCAAAGTAAGATTTTGCTTGGTTCTTTTATTGCCGAGTGTTAGTACATTTATATATATATATATATATATATATATATTTGGATCATCTCTATCTAGAACATTTTCTTTCTAGATGAAAGCACCCAACTTCCATTTCTGAAGTCCAAATCATTAGCAGATTGCAAGCGTCAAACATGTCAGAGGCAGCTCACCACAGAAATGGAAAGCTGAGAGCCTTTCTGCCGGCTGCTAGGAGGATTTCTACCTTGGCTTCGGTTTTCACTGTGCCTGGTCCCATAGTTGGGGGACCCAAGTGCTAAGATGATCACAAAACAATGGTCATTTTTTAGATAATTTTGAAACAAAATTGATCTTAATTGTATTTGGAAAATTTCATTTTACTACAAATTGTATAAATTTTATTTGATTATTATTATTTATTTAATTTCCAGTGGAAGATAAATTCCAAATACTGATTAGCTCAAAAGTTATTTTATATTTTGAAGACAGCAGTATATTTCATAGACAATATGAGAATATCCAAAGGTAACCATAAAAAAAAAAAAAGTGACAGAAGATACAACTGTGAGGAGGTGCAGGTTCCTCTCTAATGGTGCTGGCCTTCATTATTCTTTAAATCTTAAATTTATCAAGCCTATTTTCACATTTGTTTCTCATGTTTGCTAAATGGGCACACTACTCTTGACTACCTTATTTAATTGCAACATGGTAAATATTAAATTTCTTCCTCCTATTACTATTATTTAAATAACAAAATGCATCTCAAATGGTCTGAAATATAATTTCTATGCTAAAGAGTGAACATTTATAACTGTTATTTATATTTCTACATTAGCAAACATCCCTCTTTACATTCCTGACTTCCACACAGGACATAAGTACATTTATAATTACAGCTTCCATTCATGCAAATGACAGTTATGCCTTGGTATTTATCAATGGGAAATGCTAGAGAATTTTAAGTGGAGCATGACATCCAAAATGATTAAAAAACCTCTCTATCAACGGTTGACATACAGTAACATGTTGAATAGAGTTAAATGTTTGTCTTTGGAGACTTTGTGCATTAGCTTAAAAAGTGATTGATAATGCCAGAATTAGTGATGGATTTGTCTGTGATTTGCTGTCATCTGTTTATCTGAGATGCATTACTGGAAATAATCTCCCTGTGAACTAAACATCGCAATATAAGCAATCACAATATCACAAGCTTAATTAGAAACTCAATCCAAGGTAATTACCAAGTCAAAGGGAAAGATAAAAGTCAACCTTTTGTTATTACTTTTTTGACTAAAAATCCTGCTGGGTTGCCTTTTACTGAGATAAACATTTATGTCAGTCTACGCAGGTTATGTCTGTTAACTATCCGACATTCTTCCTCACACACATTAGCACAGAAGTAACATACCAACAGTCACTGCTCTTAAAACAGTATAAACTGCTTGTGACAGACCCAAGATAAAAATCAAAGTTCACATGGGCTATCACATTGTTTTAGATAGCTAAAGCCTTTTTACATTAGGCTGCTTCTGAAAGGTTCAGTTCAAGAAATTCCTTAGGATATGCCTATAAAATAATTCATATTGAGTGTTTGAGATTTAGAGTTACAGTACAGTCCTGGGTGGGATGGCTTGCCAAAGGTTGAAATTCTTGTTAAGAGTTCTCTTTGAATTCACCAGATCTTATACAACTTTATCTCCAAAATGAGAGTGTAGGTGGCTCAGCAAGAGGCAACGCAGTACAAAAGTCCTCTGAGGATTACACAGATTTACTTGCTAAACCCTGTGTCTGTAGTGTTATGGCTTAACATACGTGTTTTTACTGTAGCTATTACAGTGATTAAACAATAATGCACTTTTGAAATATAATAAGGACTTGATATTGTCCTCTGCTTCTTTTATTTTGGCAGGGTCCTCCTCCTGCCAGTCTGATCCCTCCTCCAGCAGTTTTTCAGAAGATTCTCAAGGCAAATCCTCAAGATTGTATTCTCAGTCTTGTACCTCCTTATGGTAAACTTTGGATAATCTCAAATACAAATGAAATTCTGTCTCAATAAGATCTTAGGTTCCATTTGAAATTTCTTATTTCTGTGAACCTGCAAGGCTGACATACCTGAACCAGCTTTAATATAACTATTATAGGTAAAAATGCAGCATAAATTGCCTAGCCAATTCATCTCAAGTTTCACTGTTTTTCCACAATCTTACATGAAACTTCAGTTGTTCTGTCATTACTGCCATCTCTCATAAATAATGCAGAGGTATGCCTAAATGTGCTGCAATTACATCTTTCAATGATATCCTGCCACACTTGCTGTCTTAGACTTTAAGCTCTTTGTAACAGTGGGTTCTTGATGTATGCTTAGCTCTCTTGGTGTTATGATGAGTGAAATCATGGGTCATAAAACAAAATCGCTAGAATTTTCAATTTAATCTATTTGTTCAGTTCCTGCATTTAAATTCTTTTCAGCATCCAAAGTCCACAAAAGTCTACTGTAATTTCCTAATCTATAGATATTGCACACTGCCATGATATGGCTCCAAAATGTTAACATATACCTAGAAAGATGTGTTTTCTTTTATAATACTTTTCAACATTCTTTGTAATTTCAGTGATTAATGGGCTTCCTAGGGGTAAAGAATACTTGCAGTTGTTGATTTTTTTGTTTTTTGTTTTTTTTCCAGACACCATACAAGAGATGGCCAGGAAGTCCAAAATACCTCTAAGGAATATACGTGAGTGTAGCATTAAATGAAGGAAAGAATAGCTTCTCTTTGGAGAAAACAAAGTTAACCTGGGGCTTTTGCATGATACAACAGACAAAGAAGAGTATATAAATACCTCAAAGGCAAAAATATGCACAGTACTTTTAATCACAGAGATTTGCTTAGCTGAACAGAGCACCTATGCCAAAATAGGGGAATAAAAAAAAGAAAAAAAAGAGTTTTGCATCTATCATTCTAAAAGACCTAACTTCAAAGCTAGAATGCCAAAATTTCATTTCTAAAAATTCTGAGTTCATAACATTCAAATACGTGCATTATATTCATGAATTACTGCCTTTTACTTCATACAGTAATATAGCAAATACATATAGATACAAGAAACTAAAAACTGAAAGTTATACATTAGATTCACTCTGCATATCTTTCTATAATGACATACATGTATTTAGAGTAACATTTCATACACTATTATTATTATCATCATATGGAGCCATATTTTCAGGCTAGCAATATATTTTTATGATGCTCTGATTCTAGAGTTGCTTTCAATTGTTCCTACCATTAAAATTAGAGTTAAAAAAATTAATTTACGCAAACTAAGCCATGGAATGACTTCAACTAAACTAATTAGCATAACCTTCTCAGATGTCATCCATATTCATTCTGCAGATTGTGGCAATGCTTAGTGGCTGAACTAGAACTGATGAAGCCTTAAGCTGTTTCAGTGCTACACTTCATAAACCTGTGAATTCAGCAAATCTTACCGTTGCCACCTACAGCAAGCACCGTGTATAATGTTAAGCAACTGCCGTAAACTTCATTAAAGCCATCAAGGGAACTGTGCACTGCAGAGATTAGAAATAACATCACCAGTGTCCATGCAGCATCATTCCTCAGCTGCAGGCTCCACTTGGCAGGTGGAAGCAGCGTACATATGTCCTCAAGGAGGTGACACGCGCAGGTCGAAAGCGTGCCAAGCAGCATGTGCATCTAATGAAAGCTCCTAAGAGTGTGGCTTTGCATCTTCTGCTGCAGCACATATGATTGGAATCGCCAAAAAGTGGCAGCATTAAAAGTTAAGAGCCCTATGAGCTGTGCAAAAGCTTGCATAACATCTGAAGATGCTTCTTGGGCTTATGCTCCTTACAGGAAGGCTGTGATATACAGCCCATACTGTCTTTCACTGGGAGGTAGATGCCAAAATCTAAGAGGGACCTTTAGAAGAGCTAGTTTTATTAGGAATCTCGTACAATCTTGAATCTTGTGGCCAGCAAAAATGAGGCCAGACTACTGTGGACGTGTTGGTTTCAATGAACGCAAATGACCAAGAATCTATTGAATGCCTGATATTAAGCTAAATGTATCTTCCTAAACAGAGCTAGAAAATGATTCAAGTTCTCATATGAGAAATAGTATCCTAATGAAATATAAACCATGAGATACAAGTTTTATATTCCTTGTTATTAATAATCATATAAATATTTTGATGAGGAAATCTTAACAGGCAGTAACTACACTTAATCTCTCCGGCTTTTAGGGCACAAGATTAGAAACAAACACCTAAGAGCTCTCCCTAGAAGCAGAGACTTTCTTCCAACTGCCCGCTCACACACTTATCTCCAAGCCAGCCATAGACATGCATTTGTAAATTGTATCCACTCGCTGCAAACATTATACAATATTTACACCTTAAAAAAATTAGTCACATTGCTTCTCTATTAGAATGCTTCGCACACAACTTCTTCAAATATTAACTTTGCAAGAATCTCAAGAAAATACTGCCTGGTCTCATTAATGTTGATACGGCCACTCAAAGTCAGAATATCCTTCTACAAACAATTCAAATATACGTAAGTGGCCACTGACATGTACGGTTTATTGTTATTTTAATCCTTTCACATATGAAAGGACACAAATTCTTGTAAAATACATTAACCCACTCTTGTATATACATAATCCAAATACCATTACAGAAATTAACAATTTATCCAGGAGCCCCCAAGCCCTAATTCTGATTCTATACCTTTCTATGCATTAGTACTACAAAGCCTACATTTATACTTAAATATAATTAACAAACAGAAACCTTTCCACTGCCCACACATGCCTGTGGCTTCCAGGACAAACAGCACAAACAGCAACATTGCTCTTGGTGATTTGTAATTGGAATTTTAATAAAGGCTTTAGCACACCAAAGCAAACTGCCATCAGCACAGCACTGACGCTGCTAAACAAATTCCTTGGTGATCATTCTTGGGACTGACTGGAACATGGACAGTTATTCTAGCAATATTTGTATTTTCTATTGGGAAAAATATAATAAATAAATAAAAACACCACTACAACCACCAAAATTTTAATGAAAGTTCTTACCCAAGTAAAAAGATCAAAAAATTGTAACATCTTTGCATATACTATATTGTATGGCTTATACTGTGGGATCAGCCCAGGTTTTTACACTATTTCTATTCCAACAGCACACAGAAACAGTCAGAAGAACTGCATTTCCCTAATAAGTGCCAAATGGGCTCACTGAAACCGCACACTATTCTTCAACACACGTTTTTCTCTCAAGATGGAGCTGCAAATTTCTACAGGAGTTCAGTGCATTAACATCTTCAGATAAAAGCTTGTCCCTTATCTCATAAAAGATTGCAATAACAAGTTATTAGGTTACAATAAATTTGCATAACTAAACCTCGCTCTTCTCTGAAAACCTCCTCATCTATTCACTGATTTCACTTGCTTCATTTTAAAAGGACAAGTAGCAGGCACTGCACAAATATTTTGATGTGCATGCTTTCTATTTCTTATCTCAACTTGAATCCAGAGAAAACAAAATCTTAATTATTCTGTGCAATTTTTAGAATATGCATGTAGATTTCTAATATTATGAAATGTAGATTTACATCATGTAAATCAAACTATTCCATTGAAGTATGTTTCTGAAAAGACCCCTAAAAATGCAGCTGGACAGATATATATCTTTGTCATTGGTTTGCATTCAACAAGCACTTGGGTCAAACATCATTTCACATCTCTGCAAATGAAAACCTCTCAATAAACGGATGGCTAATATCATTCAGCAGCACAAGATGGATGGTGATGATCTCCTTCTTCAATGGCACAGTGAACCAGGCAGTTGAAGCAGTAATGCAAGAAGACATTATTAATGCTATTACCTCTGCTAATTCTAAATCTACCACGCGGTTTCTTAAATTCACTGTGGTGACTTCTGTGATATCCCCTCCTCATTGCTGCACTTCATACTTCTGCAGCAGAAACTCCCTTAAAAACATTTCTGATATAGCTACTTCAAAGACAAACATATATATTCTGAATTATGCCAGTCAAAGTTTTTGAAAATTAAGTAGAGAGCTAGAACTTTAACTCCAAGTGACTAATCTTCCCATGGTCCACTGATTACTTAAGATAATGGCTTAGTGAAAGTTATTTTTATATTTAACAGTTTTATCATATAATTAAAAAACATATCTAAAAAGTCCTTAAGGAAGAACAGTTCCTAAAAATATCTATTTATACATATATATATTTAAATAGAGTTAAGCATTTTAAAGGTTTTGTATCAGAGCAATATCTTTTTACCAGTGTCACCTATAAAAAATTTTGAACCATTTGCTCTTATTTTAAAATTAAAAAAACAAACAAACAATTAAATAGCAAATACTAGTTTAAAGTAATTTCTACTTCTGTTTCTAGTTATCTGAATGCAGTTTTCAAGAATGGCATTAAATCCACTCAATGCACCAGCAGGTGATGCTTTCCAGCAGGAGGGAAGGCATGGCTGGGAGTACACGGGGAAGCAGGGACCCTTCAAGAAGCATGCAAAACCAAAATGACATGCACGGGAAGATTTGATTTGTAAAAATTACATTCAAAACTAATGAGAAGGAGCTTTAGGACACTGAGACTTGGAGACTTATTTGAACTGTCTCAAAGTACAAATAAGATCAGTTAAGTAAAAAAATGATCAATTAAGTAAGATGGCCTTCAGTTCCCCTCTATTTCCTCTTCATACATGGCAAATGACCCCCCACACCAGCAGCATCTCTGGCAGACTGTGCTGACTTTGGGATTTCAGTATTACACTCAAGATTTAGCCAGTCCAGGTTTGACAAATTCTGCATCTATTGATCCTCTCTCTGAAATGGAAATGTTGCAAATACAGAGATAGCAAGGAACTTGCCCAGCATTTCTTTGGTAGGCAGTCAAACACAAATGAGTCAGTTATTCACTGCTACTCTGAAAATGGATAGTTTTCCCTAAGAGCTATCTGGCACTTAGAGACAAGTAGTTCAGCACAAAATGCAAGAGGGCAATACCAGAAGTAGAATCAGAAGTAAAAATTCTGAGAAACAACATCAGGTTAACTTCTAAAAATAACATTTTATTTACAGTTTGGATCTTTGAATGTTTTTTGCTCAACAATTCACAAAGTTGTCCTTCCATTTTTAATATCCATTATTTATGGATTGGAGGACAATTGGGAATCATAATTGCTTCAGTCAAGCTTTGGAGTAAACCCTGGAGTAAATGCTTTTTATTTTATTAAAAAAAGCCTGTTTGACTTTGTAATATTAATATTTTAACATGACTTTATGCATAAGAGCAGCTGCTGATTGTCACATATATTCAATACACTATAAGAAAACTGTGAGAACGGGTGTTCAAAATGCACAACAAGCAAAGGAAACAGTTTTTATGATCATTAAAGATGCATGCATTGTTACGGTGAAAATTTTAATTAAATGCTATTAAATAACTTAATTATTCCCTCAGTTTGTGAAAATGTATCACATCTTTCATACCTCATTTAACTGGTTCCCATGGTATCAGGAGACCAAGCCCCTGATTTGCTTTCTAACAGGGTCACTCTATTCTTAACCCTGAGATTATCATTCATAACACTTAAAAATAAATAAATAAATAAAGCCAAATACCAACACCACCATCTTTATGGCCTTTTCCACTTTCACCATGAGTGTAATCACAGAGAGATCCTGCAACACTGCACCTACATCCCACTGAACCTGGGGCTGTTCATTCAGGTGTCCTTGCAACACACTTGCATTACTACTGTTAAAGAACAATCACGAGAATCTCCCATTTATATAAATCTCTCACACATAATCTAAGGGACAAGTTTAAGTATGTTTGAAATATTATGTCATAAACATCTAGAAATGATCATTTACCTCCTTCCTTCCCAGTGCAACAAGGAAGTCTCAAAACTAATGCTGCGGGACTAATGCCTCTAATGAACCCTTTGAACTGAAAATCAAGGCAGGTTTCTGATCACTGGCAACAGATCTGCAGACTCAAAGATGCATCAATGCACATCGTTAATGCCTGTGTTATACTGAAGATGTGTGTCTTTGACTGACAAACACAGTTTCCAGAAAGGAAACAGAAATTCCATTGCAGAGAAATTCTGGATAAGGGGTGATGGGAAAATAAAACCAGAGAAAACCCAAGCTATGGTACCACATTCAGTTTCAGCTGTACCCATGAAATTCCACCACTTCATTTGGAAGCTATTCAAACATGATTTGGAGTAACAAAAAGTACAGCTTCACTTCAAAACCAATAACAATCATTATTTGCCACAGGTCAGAGATTTCATGCTCTCAAAGATGGAAAAACCTTGAGCAGAATGTAATTCCTTTGCATGATTTTTTGGACAAAATTGAGGAATATCCATCCCACAATACTCCCACATCCATCTACTTTCTCACATGGGATTCTGGATGAGCCTGTGAAGTGAGAAAGGGAGAAAATGCTCTTTGTGGAGAAAAGAACAGAAGGAAAGCAGGATGGGGACTGCAGAGCAAGTTCCTCTGCTGGCAAAGCTGCCCTGTCTTCCAGATGGTGGGAAAAGGGAGCTGATTACGTTCCTGTGGGAAGAACTGCATAGCCAAAAACTTACCAGGTGCTTCAAGTCTCTTGCTCTGTGCAATTGTCATGCCCTTTTCTATCCCCTGTTGTTTAGTACAGAAGCTCCATTTTCAGAGGAAATTGACTATTTAGAGATTGGAAGAAAATATCCCTGTTGAGGCCAAGACTGGTGGACATTTGTAGGAATATAGCTTAACCACACTTGGACTTGGGAATCAAAGTGAATAATCTGGGGGAAAGTTTGGTTTATCTCACCTTCTGGCTAATATTCAGTACTGATAGAAGGCAGAAAGGGAACTCGAGGAAGCGCTGAAGACCCCAGTTTTCATAGCTGGACATTAAACCTGCATCAAGTTCTCTATTTTCCTTTAAAAAGGTTGAACTACATATAGCACTAGATGGACGGAAAAGGACAACTCATTAGAGGTTTACTGTATTAGGGGTATAAAGAACCACTTCACCACTCCTACACTAGTACCACTTGAAAATTGCCAAGTACGTTAATAAAGCTGCAGTGTGACACTTCAAAATCATCCCTTTAATCACATGCCACTCAAGATCGTACAAAATCATAATAAACAGCAGACTTACCATTTTAGAGTGCCCACCACTACTCTGAAGCATGTCACTTACTACAGAGAAGCAGGAAAAAAAACACGCTTTTAGCAGAGCAATTCTAGATAATCAAGGCAGCCTGCAAATACAGTCCAATCCAATCTCTGCCTGACAAAATAGGAACCATCTCCACTGAGTTCAGATGGGTGAGTTTCTGTAAGCAGGTACAAAGCTTCCATAGTGCCCTAGGTAATAAAAAACTATTTCATAATAATATACGTGAAAACTCTAACTTCTGAACTCTGTGTGCCTGAAAGAAATAAAATCTTTGTGCTATCATTTGGTTCTAGCAGTTTTTAATGTACAAAGGCAAATTATAACCAAGTGCAGAGCAGCAAGCTTTCAAAGATTCACAGGGAAAGGCCACGTGCAGAATTTATCCCTACAATGACCTTGGAAACCAAAGCTCTGAGATGAGGACAGAGAGACTCATCAGTTGTAATACTGAGCGCATGGACTGAACTTGCACTTTCTGCTTTGCCGTGTTGTGCCTCATTAGCTGCATTTCTTGTCATTTTATTAAAATAATTATAATACAAAAAGCAATATGCTCTTTGCCAATGATACATATTTGATAGGCTTTTTATGCTGGTAACTACATAATGAGTAAATACTTTTAGTAGCTATTAAATCTGAAATGTAAGGTAAGTAAAAATATTTTTTCCCCTGACACTAACATGTTTCTTAGACATACCAAAGCTCACTCTCAGCTATATAATAGAAAAAGAAAAAGCTTTGTCTTAATCTGTAATGCTATTTCAGAAATGACTTTTACAGTACAGTAATTCTAGAAATGATGAGAAATGAAGACTAGCAGCGACAACTGAGTTTAGAGTTAAGCCAAGGGTCCTCAGGGGAGAGTGCAGCAACCAGCAAAAAAACATCCTTCTGCTGAGAGAATGCAAGATCCTTGAAATAGGTTGTGCTCCTCCAGTTTATGGTAGTTTCACTTTAAAGTGCAGAAAAAAGCCCAGATACACCCCAGAATGGACAGAACCGATAAAAAGAGCCTACAAGGAATATAAAAGAGCAACCTGGAATGCAGAGAAGTCATTTATCTGGGGTATGTTATTCCCCTGGCAAGAAGGTGAAGACTACAGCAGGTGCACCTGGAATAATCAGAGTATGCTCAAAAGGGGAGCACAGGAAATTCACAGAAAGGTTCACGAAAAGCTCAGGATAGTGGAACAACTTAAAGAGATACTGCTATCCGCTCAGTGTAATCCTCACCGTAATCACAACTATTTTACTGTCTGTCCAAAGTCCCGACTCTCATTGCAGATGTATAAACCAAAAGCATTTATACCAGTGCAATCTGAACATAAGTTGATCTGAGAGACTGGCTTTGGGAAAAGGGAAAGGAAAAAAGAAAAAGGGGGGGGGGGGGGGGGGGAGGAAATCAGGTTTGCAGAGGAGAAATAAGATATTTCAGCTTTCAGATACTTGAGGGCAATTTCATTCTTCCTTTTGCACATAAAAAAAAAAAAAAAAAGGATACATGAAACAAGCCTAAACTTGTCCTCCATCCTTAGGAAGTTAGGAAGTTACCTCACTAACTCCAATGGGAAATTTTCCAACAGAAACAAAAACCCATGAGGCATAGTTAAATCCCTACTGAAAATCCAGAAAATATTAACAAAGAGTTGACTGTCTTTGTTATAAAACTCATAACATATAATAACCCAAAAGTTCAGCATAATTGTGATTATCAGAACAAAACCAGGCAGGAATCTGCATCCAGGTCTCAACTCTCCACTGGAGCTCGATTGCCACTTGGCTAGATTAAGCTAAATTTGGATCTACAGAAAGTTTTACAAACCAAATTCAACAAACATCCTTAATAGCACTTCCACAAACACAATATGCAGTATTTTCTGAATATCTACCCTATCTTTTCCCTAGGTCTTGCTAAAATATTCACAGACAAGACATATTTAAAGATGATTTGAAACTTACTGTACAATTCCATACATCAAGTCATGCTCCTGGTACATCATCACAGTTCCCGAGTTATTTTGAGGAAATCAGTGCAATTAATTACAAGATTCAGTGACAAAAGAGGAGAATCAGTCAATTATCTCTAACACTCTTAAGTGTTATTATTCTACTTCTTTCCCTCTCACTAGTTAACAGACAGTATCTATTAACATATTTGAATCAAAGTTTGAGATTTAATTTTATTTTTTTTTCCACACTAGTGACATTCCCACCTCCGTGTACATTTGGAAAAAATTATTTGGATGTTACCTGTATAAGTTGCCTACTGCCTTCAAATCCTACTCATACCAGGCACCCCTTGCATCCAGGAAGAAATCTTGAACTAAATAAATATTCTTTAATTTGTATGCCCTCCAAAGTGCTTATTGGATGTGTCCTGTAAGCAATTTGAAGCTCCTGATTGCTTGTGTTGGATGATCAATTTCTCCAAGTGTTAAATGAAAACATATTATGTTCACATTCAAATCAGAGGAGTATTCCCAGACCAGAACACTGTAATCTCAGGTCTAAAGATCTGGCAGCAGCAGAAAATGTAATTTTATTTATCTTTGATTTCATGGGTTGTGCCAGGCGTTCCTTCATCTGCAATGGCAGTTCCATTTTTGCATGTTTAGCTTGAAGTAAAGTTAGAGCAGTCAGCTTCCCTCCCCAAAACTATTATATTCCTAACTGCAGTTCATGGAGTGGTTGGGGGAGGGCACCAAGTGATCTAACATGTCGATCACAGGCATTTTGAGATGCCTGATACTAATTAAGCATATCAGCTCTGATGCCAGACTTCTGTAAGACAAAAGGTTCCATCAAATTGATAAGACTGCTAAGCAGGGTTTAAAATTAATTCATAATTTCTTTTATGTTTGTCATGTTTTGTGAAAATGAACTGCCATTCAATTTTTCATAAGCTCTGCACAAGCAGAAGCAGCTTAATTTCAGGCAGTGCGCTGACAGGCCTGGATAGTTTTATGAACAAATTATGATTACACACAGTGATCAAGCTGCAGATAATTGAAGCAGCACACCAAACTATCCAGCATGCAAATATTAATGGCTGTCCCCAAAGTCTCTTTGAGTCTGCATAATCTAAGAAGTTTTAGCTTCTCTTTGCATTTGGAATATTTTCAGCATAAATATTTAAAGAGAATTATCTGAAGGATCACCCAATGAAGATCACTCCATCTTACATTTCCTAATTTTTGTCTGGAGACAAAACGCAGTGAGCCTATGCTGGCAGCACAATGTGCTTGGGAAGCGCTGCTTCTGCATCCCATTTCTGCCTACAGAAATGAACATGCTCCAGTAAAATCTTTACTCAGCTATCTTACAGGTACTGAACATTCACTGTTCTCTAATAAATCGGTGGAGCTTTGGGAACACAGTACCAACAAAAATACCAGAGCCTGTGCATCTTCTGAAGCTTTCACTCCAGAAATAAGGCATAATAAATGAGGAAGTGTTGGCCAATGGCATTAACTCTGCCTAAATGTCTAATATCTGACATATGCTTTTTTAAAGCTGTCTCAGAGTTCTAGAGTTACCAACTCTGTCTTAGTGCAAAATATTGGCATTATCAAGAATAATCCAAAGGCTACTGTGAAGATTTAGTTAACTTCTATGTCTACCATACTGGTAAGTATCAAGCCTGTGAGTTATCTAATCATGGTGAAAACCAGTATAAAAATAAATAATAATAATTAAAAAAGGACATACCATCTTTAATATTAAAATTTAAAAGGATAGTTTGCTTCAAGCTGGCGAAGAAAGTGGCGAGACTTGTTGCTTTAGGCATTGGAAAAAAAAATAGCATTAATATTGTCAAGGCAACAATGGATATATTTTACTATTATTAGGTGGGAAATTGAAGGTGCAGAAATCCTTCACTTGCTTTGTAGTAGCTTGTTTAATAAAGGGGGACCGGGATAATCATTTTTCAACTTTAATATTATTACAGAGAAAGAGAAAAATGGTGTCTGGGCTCTAGCACTGAAAACCATTTTCCTTCTGGCTGTGAACAACTATGTCTGTTTTGACAAATCTGTTGCACAGTAAACAAAAGGAAAACCTTTCACTATCCCCTCATTAGAAGAGTCATGAGTGCTTTTCATTGATTAGTTCCTATTATAGCAATAATCCTCAACGTGCTGCGTGCTACGTGTGAATACTGTTGTGTATAAATAACTACCAGTGATTAGTGATCAATGAATAACTTCAGCCAGAGATATAAGTGTAATGGGAAGAGAACATGGTAAGAGCTACTCTGTTTCATTCTCCAGATCTTCAAAGAGAGAAGAGAGGTACAGAGTTAGCTCATCCTGTTAATTACTGTTTTCTTATGAACACAAGCACCAGCTTTATATTAGATATTACATGAGATGTATTCCCTTGACTATAATTTGATATGATCAAAACTAAGTCCTGCATTGCTATATGCATACCCACCCCACCCCCAGACTTTAAAAGGATTTCTAGTTATTAGTGTCACGTCTCTTTTCCTGTTTGTTTTACAGCTGTAACAAACTGTTTTACAGAGAATAACTGTAAGAGCTACACATTTAATAGCTGCAACAGCTACGGGGTTTCATATTGATGAACGACCATGTTAGAAATTAAGGGCAGCTGTGAGTGTACACATTATGGTCGAGCTGTCTCCTCCCAGCCCTGGAGCTCTGCCACATGGCAGCAGCAGTGGCTGGCCCCAACACACACAGCTGCACCCCTGGGGCTGGAGATAGAGCCCATTTTTTGATAACTCCCAAAGTTGTTTTCTGGAAGGCTGACATGAAGCAATATTTCTTAAGTCAGTGGGAGGCATGTGCCCTTCGTTCCAGTGTCTGGTTTTTGAACAAAACCTGAAAGGAGTGGTATTGAAAAAAAAAACAATGGTTTGCACTTCTGTGAGAAGCTGCAGAGGAACTGGCTCTGTCTTCTGTCCAAATGAGAGTCCACTCCCTTGTCATGTCTGGTACAACTTCAGAATTGTGTTCTTATTCTCTTGTGGAAATAAAAGCATAATGGTGTTGTGAATGGGATACCCTCTTCATGACATCTGTCTATTGTTACAGATATTTATCCACATTTTTCCACTGCTATTCTCTTCTGGTTTTATGGTGACTCACTCTTTCTTTGTTTGGTTTTCCTTTCAGTTGAATGCAAATCACAATTCTATTGATGCCCACACATTTACACATAGGATGTGCTCAAATGAAGTAACATCCCCATTTCAGATCGAAATGAAAACATTCATAATGTGATGGGCAGTGTAACAGTCTTGAAAGTAGCTTTAGTTCTGAATAAAGCTTTGTCCTCTGATGCTTCTGCCTGCTTTTGACAGCTCAGTCACTGTGATGGATCCATAGATGCACTTTATTTTGTGTTTGCTAGTCTCTCACTTTCTTCAGGCTCAAAGATTAAATAAATTACTGAAAAAATTCCACTGTGAAGTGAAAGAGCTGACTAGTATCCTTTCAAAAAGCAGGTCCTCAAGTTTTATGACGTACAATTCTTGGGCTATGAAATCTAATATAAACTCACTGAAGCAGTTAGCAAGTTTTGATTTGAATCCAGGCTCTAGCAAGTTAGCTGTGGGGATGGTAACGGAGGTGACTGGTACGACAGGGATCTCTAAGAGGCAGTGTGTGAGTTTTAGAAATCTACTTCACTTGAGACATAACACCTCCTACGGCACACCCAGACATGCAGAAGCAGTGAGTGGGCACAGCTATTGCAAAGAAGACAATTATACTTAACAATTCTTATAAATAGGGCTATGTAACTATGTAACTGTGGGAAAACAGCAACGGGGGTAAGCACATGAGCCATCTACCCACATGTGGATTTCACCCTGAAGACGATGCAATGAGACAACCTGCAAGTACTAGGAGAGCAATTCTCCCCTTTTCTTAGACTGTGGGATGGTACAATTTTACTGAGCTGCTCCTGGAGACCCAGGCTGTTGCTAGACTTTGTGAAGTGTCAGCTCATCCTTTTGTGCTCTCTTCAACACTTAGAGGATGTGAAATTATGAGCTGAACTACCATACCAGAGTAGTCTGGATAAGCACATTCAAGTTTCCTTCAGCTGGCCACTTATGACAAACACCGATACACATTTCCAATTACAGTCAGAGCTTGTGGCATTCTGTCACTTCCTTCCCCCCCACCAAATTACTTCTGATTTTAATGGTGCTTCCCCAGGTGAGGCACAAGTAATGACTTCTGGCAACATTCATTTCAGCATCCCTTGCCAATGTCACACCTCTATTAAGGAGCAACTGACAATCACAAGGCATGTGTACCTAAATGAACTTAGAAGATCAGTCTACACAAACTAACATCTCCGTTTGTGAATGCTAAATGCTTTTGACTTGAAAATTAGAAGCCTAAATCAGATACTTTGAAGTTTTCAATGTGAATCATTATTTTCTATTACAGTATACATTGTAAATTGCAGCAGATAAAAGCAGTGTCTTTCATTTACAACTGCTTAGAATAGTAAATTCCTTTTCATTAGTTACAGCGTGTAAAGTTTTGCAAGTGCATTATTAAAAGCAACTAATTGTTCTTTGAACCACTAAGTACATATTTCCCTTTCCAATTGAGAGTTAAATTTCTAGAGAACCAAAATATCCTAGTGCACATAGCAGTTTATATAATGCTTTAATCTGAGGTTTTGCACAAATAATTAAGTTCTCAAGCCTTTAGCTTTCTTGCTTAATCTAAACAACAAACAATTATTTTAAGTTACCAAATTTCATGGGAAAGCCATTAGGCTAAATAAGAACTTCAGTGAAAAAGACTAGTAAAAAAGGTCAATAAAAATGTAGCTAGTTCAAAAATCCATTTTGCTATTCCATCACCTACAAAACACACGGTGATGATAATAACACTGAAACAAGAATACCAATTTCAGTGATAACTGCACTGAAGAGAGAGAAGTGTCTCTTTCAAGGCTGTAACGTTATTACAGGAATGACACAACAGAACTAGGCACATACCTTAAGGCCTACAAGAATGATAGATGCAACACACAAATTCCTGATGGCTAAAGGATGGTATTACACTGTAAAGGTCATTTCCTCAATCTTGTGATGTCTTCAGCCAAGAAGGGCAATTTCGAAACTTTAAACGCAACACTACAATCAACCACAAGTAAGCTACAATGGCAGCTCTGCAGATAAACAAATCAATGACCAAATTAATAATAATAATAATAAAAAAAAATAGTAATACCCTTTTCAAGAGATGGGAATAATGCTGATGGCTGCTACTAGAATTATTTCTTCTAATAATTTCAACATCTATATTCTCCATTTTGAAGTGATGTTAGACTTCCAAAGGATGCTAGAAAGTGACTGATACAGTAATTTTGAGCAAAAAATAATAATTAATTATTTAAAATATTTAATCTGCAATTCTAAGTGTGTTTCAGTGCTTCTTTTCTTGGTTCTCTGCCTTTTAAATTTCTGTCTTTCTTTCCTTTTTTTAATTTTTATTTTTTTTTGAGACAGAGGAAGAGTATTTGGTACGTCTTAAAACTTAAAGAACAAAAGCTTGTTTTGCAAAGGTTTGCAGGGTGTGTATTTAGTAATATTACTTTTTAGAGATTGAGAAATTCTGTGAGATTGAAACAGAAGACTTACAGAAAGTTTACAAAAATTAAAGCTCAGTTTTAATCTCTAGATACTACTCTAGAGCTGGAATGAACAGAACAATGCATATAGCTGCTAAATGACACTTCAGAGCTGACTTCCATCAGATTTGAAGATATTTTGATGACCTCTACCAGGATCTAATCCTCCACTGCCTCAGGACTTCATCCCAACCTTTGCAAGGCTCTGCCTGGGCAGTGGTAACAACAACAACTAAAATAGAGAAGGCTGCCATCAGGGCTTTGTTGAATCTGCCCCGAGTCCGCAGACCTCACACCCTCTGCTTGCCATGGCTCAGGCAGCCAAAGAGTAAATGAATTTGAAAGAGAAACTGCACTTCAATTTCATCTGGTTGATGTTACCATGTGCCTGTGGAGCTCAGTGGGGATTCTCCCAGCTTAACCATTTGGAAGGAATCAAGGCCCACCAACACGAGATCTTTGTAACTGCAGTTTGATGGCACTGTAAGCATCAAGCATTTACATTTTTTAAAAAATATATACTTTTAAAAGCCTTCAAATTCCTCCTTCTCTGGAAATTATTTTTAAAATAACAGAGTGAAAACTGAAACAAACACTTTACTAAAATATTGTCCATAATAAACCCTTTAAAACTGTTTTTTTGTTTGTTTGTTTGCTTTGAGTATTTTTGTTTTAATGTAAAATTGCTTTGACTCACAACATTTAATTAGATGTACTTAAAGTTTTTAGCCAAGGCACCTTCTCAAATAATGAAGGAGTTATATGGTATGCAAATACATAGTATTTACTCACAGCTTGTGTATTAAACTTATTGCTTTTTTTTTTGTCGCACTAAATCCTGTTATATTATGAATTTACCTATACATAAGATAAGCTTTTTCCTGACAGTTTCCAGATATAGCTTGATACACTATCAGTATGTGCGTCATTTATATGAACAGACTAGAGCCGTGAAAGCTTCAAGAATGGATTTAATGCAACAGGCTACAACAGTGCTAACTCCATGGGATGTTCGGAGAAAAAAAACACTGACTCTACCTATTCTTTCAACTGAAAGGTTGCCATTTGAGTCAAGCAGGGTAGAATTACTCAGTTTAACCACAGAGACACCCCACAGACATGTCTTAAATATTTCCTTCAAGAAAAGATTCAGCTCCAGCAAGAATTCCCTGACACCATCCTTCCACAAGTTGGATGAGGACATCAAGAAGGCTGATTCAGGAGCAGAAGACCCCTCTCAATCCAAATCAGTCCTGATTCTGCCTTGCTTTATCAGAGGAGCTGTTCAGACATGTACTCTGTCTGCTCCTCAGTGTCAAACTGTGTTAAACATGCTGCCCGTTTTAATAACTTTTTTCCTCCCTTTGATGAATTCTCAGCTTGGAAGCTTTGAGGAGCACAAAATGCAGCAAGAGGAGCACCAGAGACACCACTGTGCCAGGCTCTGGGATTCCCAGGATGAGCAGGGAGCAGAACTACTTTCATCTCTCAGGGGACAGAGAGGAATATGTTTATTTGGGAACCCCAATTTTGCAAAAGTTCCTGAATCCCATGCTGCCACTGAAAACTTCTGGACTTGAAAAAAGCAGAAATGAAGAGAAAGATCCCCTCACTCAAGGGCACCATGGGCAAGAACAAAATCTGCTTTTCTAATCTTTTATTTGAACCAATCTCATCCTGCAGATCAGAATTCTCCCTATTTCAAAAGCTATCCTGATCTAATAAAACCAAGCTCTAGAGATCAGAATCCCAGTAGTATCCGTCAGCACACTTATTTTAAGGAACCACTTCTAGCAGTTACATTTCAAAGCTATGGCTAACTCAGGATCCTGCCAAACCTTTCAGACATGCCATTTGGTTTGATGTGCAGCGTGCCCTGTGATACAGTATGTGTGTTATGCCTACAGGCACTAATGGCCACTTCCAACACACCAAGACATTTGGCTCATCGTCCAAGACCTGCATACACTTGCTGCTGTCCTCCTGTAAAGTTCGTGGAAAGACAACTGCAGCACAGGGAGGCTCAGTCTCTCCTCCTGTCTGCTGGAGGTGAGACAGCAACCGCCAAACTCCCAGGCTGGATACCTTGCTCAAGTTCTTCAGCCTAGGTGAGATAAGCACAAGCTATCACTGATTTCAGGGGAGCCTTGCAGGAGCAATTCAACACACACGAGTGTTCCCCACCAAGTAAAAACAAAAGAAACTTTACTTTTTAGAATTTTGTTTTGGTTTTCTCCGACATGGAAAACCTTGCAGTCTCTGGACGATGGAGCACCCAGTATGTTACATATTTTTCTTGATGTAAAGAAGTAAAATCCTGATATCACAATGATAGGGAAGGATACAATTGAATGAAAGTGTCCAGGAAGGCTGAAACTCTACGGCTTTTCTATCAGAAGCTAATTTGGCTTTCCTAGCTGTGGGACAAGGCATTTCAGTGCCATTAACCCTATAGTGCATTTATTCCATCTTTTCAGATTAGAAAGCAAGTCATAAACTTTATCCTACTAATCTTCTCCCTTTTCTACCCTGTTTTTGAACATGTCTGAAATAGCTTCTCAACTACTTTTATTCCATTGCCTTAAGTACTTAAATTTCATTTTCAGTAAGGCACTGTTTAATGAATATTTATGAGTAGATCCTGCAGTGTTCATTGAAACTGTAGACTTCCCTTCACAGCAGGCTACAGATTTACATTTTGCTTTTTATTACTAAAATGTTAGCCACACAAATTGATGTCACTTCGAAAATAAGATGACAGTTCTTCCTGCAAACTCTAGCACCTTCATTTGAGTAACTTCATGCATTGTATTATTCCTTGGCTCTGGAGAAATAGTTTATTTTTTTGATATGCAATATTTAATTAAAAATGCATAATTGTAAAACTTCCAGCAGCCAAAATTTACACATGGCAGCCTCAAGTCAGCAAACCACTGTGAGTAGTCTCCCTGAAGTCATTGAGATCACCGTTGTGAATAAAATTACTCACTTGAATAAGCGATCACAAGGCGAGATTCTCATTACAGCCAAACACTACCTGGTAAACAGGAGAGTTAACTCTGACCTCTCTTCTTCTGTAGGCGCTGCTTAGAGGCTGTTGATCTGAACAGCAGTGATGCATGAGTGCAGAACTGCAAGGCCATCTTGTCAATTCCTTGCCAGGTCCAGACGCTAAACCTTTCTCTGAGGTCGCAGGAACACTTAAAGAAGTTATTCCATTGCAAGAAATCAAAAAAAAAATCAGAGCCCTCTCTTTCGTAAGTTGAACTTTATGTTTGCAAAAGCAGAGGTAAGCAGATCCATGTTAAGAGAATATGAAGTTCATTTATTCTAAAAGAGATAAATGACCCACAAAACATCTTGCACACAGCTGTGTAACGAACCAGTGAATATGCAATGGGCTCTTCTCCGTAACCAGTTACAGGGAAATATGAACTTAAACAAGATGAATTCAAGCAAAGCAGCCCAGCAAATGAAAGAAAAAAAAAAAAAAAAAAAAAAGTTCAGAGTTAATGGTATTTCACTCATTTCCTTAAGTTTCCTGCTAAAGCAAGTTTCTCTGAGTTTCTCTTTAGAGTAGCAAGAGACGTAAAAACCGTATTGAAACTTTTATGGTATCAAACAGAGCTTCAGACATGCATACTGTATAGTCTTTGCTTAGGTACATTTGTTTCCTCCAAGTAAAACCATCCCCATAGGCTATGCACAGGTTGCAGCTGCCTGTAATGCAGGATTTCCATAGAAGATGTTTTAAATTACTTTAAAAAAAATAACACTCATGCTAAGATGTGTTATGCCATATGTGTGTATGTATAAAAATATATATATAAACTTTTCTGAAGGGTGAGATACACATTACACTCTTGTGGCTTTAGCAAGAAAGAAGCAGCATTTACATTGTATAACCTGCTGGGTAGAAAGTTCACAGAAGTAAGAGTAAAGAATTTTCACATGAAATCAAAAACAACTAGACATTGTCATTTGTGAGTTCCAGTAATATTTTGGATGCAAATGGTACAATATAATCTGACTTTCAGGCTGTAATCAAGGTTAGATTTGAACGCTCACAGTTCAGAGTACCTGCTTCTTAAGGATTTTCTGTCCTGTTGGGATAAAATTTACTCTTCCTTCCTAATGAGAGAGATGACTTTTGTATATGAACATTGCTTTGTCCGTTAGGTGATGAGTTGGACACGAGGGAGTTACAGGATGCCACCCAAACCAGGGAATAACTGGCTATGTGCTCATTCTTAGCCTATGGCTAATGCTAAGTAATATGCAACAAACATGATTTACTTGTCATTCAAAGTGGTGCAAGTCTAGGCAAAGGGTTTCTAAATACTTTGTAACACGTTAAGCCACAGTACTTATTTAGCCACCCAAGCCCTCAATACAGATCCACACTTAATGGATGCCCAAGACATGTCACACTGTCCAAATTCCAAGTAAAACATGCACTTATCATGAAATGTTACTTCTCATAAAATGAGGTCTCGATACTGTGAACAAAAGGTACTATCAACATCATTGCTGCCAGCATAACTGCACACATAAAGCCAAGTGTTGGTCCTTAAAGCTCTTTGAGGTACACTCTAGTTTCCAAGGTTGGATTTTCTCCAGAATAAAAAGTGTAAAAAGTTTTGTGCAAATAAAAATAAGAGCTAAGCAGTACTAACAATTGTACATTTCTCAACTATGCTCTGATTGATAAAGATGACTGGAGATACCTAATTCCTCAGTGGTACTTCCCTAATATTTAAAATGGGGTCCAGGTGTAATAGCTTACTGATCAAGGCTACATGAGGCCGCAGAAGCAATCCAAAGGAATATGACCATTCAAAATTATCTGCTAGTATATCTGGATCCTATGACAGACTGTCCTCATATAACAAGAAATAATAAATATAAGATAAGCAAAGCACACTAGGGGGTTTATATTAATATACAATTTTACAGCATTGATCTTCTGCCATCAACAGATGCAGAGATTAAAACAGTATTGTTACACTCCAGGTTTGAAAGAAACCCAGTACCAGATACTAAAGGATTTTCCAGGGAACACTGTATCAAAAGAGTCTCAATGGGAATTCTGCAGATAAGCATGCGGGGAAAAACTGAACATAAAGCATGGTACCAGTTCTGTTTCTTCTTGTTGAAATTCAGGCAGCCAAATCACCCACATAGAACAAAACCAGGATTTCAAACGGAATCAGCCTCACCTGGAGATACACAGCTGTCATCCACACTTGCGTTTTAACAGCCTGCCTGGAAGAGCCTGGCAGAACAAATACTACATCCGCATTTCACTTTGTCCTTCTGCCAACTTTGCACTTTTTCATTTATGAGCCTTCTGCAAGAATAACTAATTTTTTGCCAAGTTGCTTACTTCCATTCAGAAGTTTGTTAAAATCAGGCACCCTAACAGAGATTAAAAGCCCTCTAAAATCTAAGGTATGTTTTTGCAGACAAACAGTACTTTCCTTCTACCTAGCCTCAGTGATAACCCAATTTTCCACATAGAAATAGAATGGGACAGTCATTCAAAAATATCCTCCAATAATCTCTACAAAAGGTATGTACCAGAGGCATAAAAGCACTATTTTACTTTTTATGAAAGTTTCACTTCACATGTTAGCCTTTTCTCAACTTTACAAATATGTACTTTGAGGCAACTGAAAGCTAAATCAGAGCCATCTAAGAGTACCACAGCCCAGAAGTGACCGTGCTGTTGCATTTGCTAAGGAACTGAACCTTTCAGGGAAATTGCTCCAGATTAGCTCTTGTGTGTCCTGTCAGGAAAGTCAATGTCACTTCTACTGCTTTTGGTATATTTCATATCAAAAAGCAAAAACAGGGTTGATGAAAGAAAATCGTCATATAAACCTTTCCTACAACATAAAACAAACAAAACTGACTTCAGAGAATAGAGAACAAACAAGATTTTGCTCTAAATCCAAACAAGCAGTTGTTGATTGCCATTATAATTAGTAAATACAAGGCTTGTATACAGGAATGTAGGTATTGATGTGAAAAGCCATGATAGATCCTGAACAAATAGTTTTGAAATGGCACTGCTGTTCCTTAGGTTGCCAAGAACTACACTTACTTTTCCCCTTTCCAGAGGTGAGGAGGTGAGGAGCAGATTTAGCCTCCTTATTTTCACTCAGCTCTATTAACTCAGAGCAAAGCCCATCACAGTAAACAGATGCAACTAATAAGGGTATCAGAATCCATCTGACAGAGACAAATTCCGGTTATTATGTTAGCTCACAGAATTGTTTTGGTCCTATAACTATTTCATACAAATACAGAATATGAAAGGAAAAAAAAAAAAGGTAGCCAAAGATAATGATGCCATTTTCATTACTTAATCAGGATCATTTAAAGACATGGTAAAGATAACTACAGAGAGGAGGAAATCAGAGAAGTCAATTTTATGCACTTACTGTCAGCAAGCCTGAATTAAATCTCTTGTTGTAATAACACAAAAAAATAAATAAACAAATAAAAATCCTTTATCAGAACGCCACTGTCTAGATGCTTGATTTAATGGATTACACTATTAAGTCCTGTTACTAACAGGCTTTCCAGCCTGCTCATTTCCTCTCACACTACAAGCACACAGCATTTGCATTGCACACAAGTGTACTTCCTCTTGTGACAACTCCCCATGAAATGTCTCGAAGTCCTCATGTGCATTTCACTGTACCTTTTAGACTAAAACATGTCCGAAAAGCTTGAATACAGCTCTAACAACTCTGCTGGGGTTCCCAGCTCCTTGTTAAAACTGGAACAGAATCGTGTTTCTCCCTCAGGCACTGCCTTAAAAAACTTTAGGCCATACGTTCTTGAATTATTTATCAGAAGTTACTATGCAAACAAGGATTAAATAATTCTCTTTGAGCTGGTTGTGGTAAACACAGCAGCTAGAGGCATATTGCCTGTATGATATCTACATTTTATCCAGCCTTCCTGGCAAACAAATTGCCTTTTGCTAGAGATGCAAGACCTGATTTTCCTCTACTCACATTGGTGCAAGTGAAAAAACCTCCTCAGCATCTGATGGAATTACATCACCATAAGAGTGGGTAAGTTAATCAAGGATACTATTTGTTTCCAAATGCATTTGATTAATGAGTATGGGACAGAAATAGTACAGACTTAAGCTTTATTCTGCCCTCTGGCTCAATTCATCTGGTGTTGCTTTAAAAAAAAAACAGCTAATCTGTTAATGAATAAAGGAAATAAACAATAACCACAGAATAATTTCATTTCTTTTTCAAAAGCTAAGTGTGTCATCAACCATATGTAGTAGATGAAGGTCCTAACATTTTCTAAACTAGGCATCACTTTCTAAAAAGTTTTAGAAAACATTTGTCATCTGTATACTTAGGCAACTGCTGCTTCTGTATAATCTCAGTTCAAAAAAATTAGCAGCCTACTTAAAATATGGATTTGCACTGTAATGCAGTTTTAAATGGTAAATAAAATTATAGGCTGTATCCAAGTGTGTTATGTGGCAGAAAATACCTGGCAAAAATTCACAAGATGAAACAAGTATTGCTGCTGCCTAGAATGAGTAATACCTTACTTTTACACTTTTGTCATATATGCAAACTTAAGAATACACATAAAATCCCAATGCCCTTTAGCAAACTCCCCAAAAGGACAGAGATTGCTTTGTTCGTTTCTAAAAAGAATAACTTATTTATATATGCAAACATGTGTACACAAACATGCACAGCAAGAGGCGTTCAGTTCCTTAGCACGGGGAGGCAGAATTTCCTTCTGCTCCTGTTAAAGAAGAGGATACTGGAAAACATGACCACAGCTTTCCATGAAAAGTGATGGGTCTATGCCACTAGTCTTTGAGGAAGTCTTTGATTTAGGCAAGGAACAGCATCCAAGACACAATATACTTGATTTGGAGTCAGATCCAAAGATCTGAACTTCTGAACTCCCAACACCTAACACCAGAACTGTGAACAAAATAAAAACAACTTGCCACTTTACCCTGGAGGCAGTACCTCTGATCCCGTGCAAGACTTCCATCTCAACCAGCAAGCCACAAGCTTCTATCTTTGTCACCACAATGAGGACTTTGTTCAATGACTTTTTAAAGCCCAAATAACAGCAGCAAAGTCCAGCTGACCACAGAACTGACCTTTCCCAACAGCAGCCTTAACTGCCCAGCCAGGCTCCTCCTGGGCACCCGGGAGATGTTTCCCACCTGTGCACAGCCCCACATTGCCTCTGGCACTCTAGCCACAACAGCTCAGCAGGCCAGCTTGACAACCACAATGTTAGAGAACAACGTGGAGAGAGGAGAAAAAGCTATGGCACACCAAATGCATGCAGCGTGGCCCTCAAAGTGATCACCACCAGGCTGCAGAGGCTGCTAACCTCTGTCCTGGACTTCCCAGGCAGCCTGGCTGGCCACTGCTGGTCCCCCAAATGATGCTCCTCATGGATCAGGCTTCAGACACTCTGTTGGAAGAGTCCTGGCAGTTCTGAATCAAGCACACCTCCCTTTCTAAGAGAGGTGGAAGTTCAGAGTCAGCTTACAATATTTCAGTGCCTAATTCTGTAACTCCCCTCGGTGAATCTAGCCCCAAGCAAATGTGGTGCTGGATAGCTAAAGAAAGCGGAACTTTGTAATTAATGTCAATGGGTACAGAACGATGTCCTTAAAGAAGTTAATTAAAACTGAGGGGTTTAGTGCAACATAAAGATGAATTATGTGCTTCATGTATTAATACAGAACTTTAATTAAAAAAAAAAAAAGCCCCAAATAGTAGCTCTGACATTTGCAGTACTCCTGAACACTGACCAATGCTTCAGAGGGGAAAGAATGGAAAACCAAACAGGATTTCACCTTTTGGGTAGAAATAGGGAAAAAAACAGTCCAGGACTTTTTACAGTTTGGATTAAAAAAGGCTTTGTTGCTCAGTTTCAGCAAACCAAGCCAACCAGCTTCAGAGCAAGCACAGCTCCACGATCATGGCGCGGCTGTACCGCCAGCGTTGCATTTCAGCCCCTGTGCCTGGTTCCACACCCCTGCCTAGCTGCATTTGCTTTGTGCTGCAACTTTAAAAGAAACATTAGCAGCAATATTTCTTTTTGATTTTGTCCTTGAAAACTAATAATCTTTGAGAGACTGCGACACACAAGCCGGGCTTGCCAGCTATTAAGTGTTCTCTTTCTGTAAGCACTAAGTGCCTCTCAGAACCAAGATATGAATCAAAATAAAGCATACAATCAGATGCTATTCAAGTAAATAAATTATTTTATTTTCCCATATTTAAGTTGTTGATAGACAGATGCTAAAGCCGGCATCTTCTCACACCTCATTAATTTTTATATTTGGCAGTTTGAATTTTAAAAGTCCCCAGCAGATTAACACTGGTACGGTTCCTCAGAAAGCAGCCAAGAAAGCGTGGCGCGCTTCGGCATGGTGAAGCCCCACGTAACAGGTGACATGGGACATGTGGTGTAAGTACCACACCTCCACATCTTGTGCACTGACCAGCCCAGGAGTATGCCCACGAGACACCTCCCGCTGTGTGTTTGTGTAGACATGTTTGTGTGTGTAAATAAGTTAATTTTTAGAAAAGAACAAATGCAGGTGCAGCGGAGGCCTCGCTTCGGGGCATAGACGCTGCTCACTAGTACACGGCTTTCTGTGCATCCCAGCAAGCAGGAGCCCTCATCGGAGGATGCATGAGAGGAGAGGTTAACAGAGATCTGGTAGGCAGGTCCAGTCACTGCCACGGCAGCTGATAATTGAGATAAACTGCAGGAGGTAAAGCTGCGCCAGGGGAGGTGAGAGAGCTGCTGGTTGTAATAGCCCAAGGGGTTATTTCTTGTAGACTAATATTTCTGCTGTGGTGGGTTTTTTGTTGTTGGTTGATTTATTTTTGAAGGTAACATTTATGAAGAGTCACAGAATTTGCTCTTAATTTGGGCTTCTGCTTTTGGAAGTGAAACATTTTTCTTTTTATCTGAAACCCTTTGTAGGTAAAAAAAAAAAAACATGTACGTTAATCGAGAGAGAATGAGAAATAGAAAGCTTGCAGCTGAAACAGCAAGGCTATGAGACCACTATTTCCAATATAAAAGGAACTAATGTAGCTACTCAATTTATTGTTACTTGTATCTTAACTAGCACTCATTTCACTTGATCCTGCAGTGCACCAAGTGATGTACATACCCACTGACTCAGACCTCTGGAGCCTTCTGCATATTCTACCTCCAAGACCCCAAAATACACCTAGGAGCTGTTACAGCTTTTATGTAGGCAGTGGCAAAGTTTGTCAGACCAGCTGTCTTCTTAGAGACACTCAACTCTGAGATAAAAGCTGAGTTCTTGTATCAGCTAGGTTATGCAAGCTCCGAGGAAGACACCAGATCCTCTGAGCCTGGTGGTTTAATCTTCTCTAACATGAATGGTTCAGGTCCAAATCCTGTATGTACTGGTGGGAGCAATTTACAAAGATAGGAAACATCCCTGTACGTATCCTTTTCCATTCATTTATAAACAGGTATGTGGTCATTGGGGTTGGTGAGCTGAAGGCATGAGAATGCAGTATGAGCTATAATAGAAAAAGAGAATTCTACATCGAGTAGAAGAAATAGTTTTTCCCCATATCTGGGTTTAACTTGTCACTACTATTGTTGCATCCAGAAGATACAGGTAGATGCAGTCCCTCTTTACACCAGACTATTTTAGGGAGATCTTAATACTTCTGGGATTTCATTGGGAATCTTAAAGCTTGCAGTACTTCAAGTGCATCTCAGCCCCATTTAGGAGGTACATGTTTTAAACAAGATGTGTCCTATATCAGCTGACCTATACACTATTAAGTTTTCTTAGTTCCCACTACAAGATACTGAAGATGAAATACAAGATAGTTTTTAAATAGGTACACAGCTTTTAAGAGTTGTGTTCTAAACATGTGCCGAACTTACCAGTTTACCAGAAGTAGGAACAGGTGTAGTTGCTGTTTATTTTGTTTGTTTTTTTTTTTTTCTTTGTTGATTTTTTTTGTTTGTTTTCTTTTTTATCCCCCCCCCAAACAATAGAGTTTAAACTTATCTATTGAATTAAATGCAGCTTCATTTGTTAGTATATGTTAACCAGAAATTAAAAGTGCTGGTAAACATGAATCTATATTGACACATATGAGTTCTGTAGTTAGTCCACCCTCCTATTACAAAGTCATTTACCAAATCTTTCAAACTATTCAGATCTGGATGGTGTTTGATGTTGTGTAGTAATTCTACTTTTGTTCAACTATGTCTGCCCTAAAAATTACAGTTATATAAAAGCCATGCTCACTCTAACACAACACAGCTGCAAAACTGTTTTGAAACAATTCAGATTATTTGCCAGACCAATTGTGTTCACATTCTTTAGAAAATTTACTTGGAGATTAAAAATGTAGATTAAGATTTGGGAATTTAGGAATGCATATGGTCATGACTGCATCTGATCTGAGCAACCCTGTTGATAAACATCCCACCTCAGCTTCCTTCTCCCCACCCCCAGTAGATGCCATTCTTTATCTTTTCTATCCCTTCCCTGTCATCTCACCTTGGATTCTCCCCTTGTCCATCGTGCTTACCCTTTTATATTCATCTTCTGTCTTTTTAAGAAAAATGTCAGAAGTATCAAAAGCCATGACTTTTATTAGAATAAAAATAATATTATTTTTTATCTTTCATGTTTTGTCTTTCAAGAAAAAAGAAATGGCCTCTCAGAGGAAAAAACTGCTTAGTATTATGTCGCTACAACAGAGGTCCCATAACCGAATAAACATGAAATCTTTATAGCAATTTATGTCTTTAATGAAGATTTTTCTGAGATGATGTCACTGCTCAGTAATAACTTCACATAATCATAACTTTATGATAAAGTTGTCCAATTATTTTCATTAAATCAGCTGCCTAGTCCATAACATTGCAGAAGACCAAATATATAAAATGCATGTTACATATCAGCTAATCACACAGTTAAGACAGCTCTGAAGAAGACATCACATGAAGTTTGTTGGACCAAAGTTATTCCTCTCCAAGTAGATGCCATAAATTAAAATATCTCAGCTAATGAGTAAAGCAACTTGTCACAGGCTAGTCAGAGGAGATAAAGGCTCAAGCCCAAAGCTATGCTGGACTCCCTGTGCAGACACTGCTGGCTGCCCATGGTTCTATGTGTACCCTGCTGGGACAAGAGACATGCATTCTTCTAAGCTATCCATCAAATGGATGTTCACAGATTCGACATCTATACATTATTTGTAAATGGAGTAGTTGTATTTGGACTGAGCTGCGTCTGCCAAAGCTGGGTTAGGGTTAATGTGTTCCGAGAGAAGCCAGCCTCTCAAAGAAGGTGCAAAGCACCTCAGCTGCTGAGGCCAGTGACACTTAACAGAACTGCTGCAGACAACAAATGTAAAGACAGTTTTGGTTCCCAGGGAAGCAAGAGTCAAGATTTTTCATGCCATACCATTTTTGTGCCAGGAACTGTGATGTTCTCAACCCCACTCAGTGATGTTTTTAAGTTCATATAATTGACAAATTGTCCTATAAAACTGCAGCATAGTGCTTATAGCTACCAACCTTACCTTCCTCAGATGTGCTTATTGTACAAATGCAAGCCAGTACGATACAAGAACAGAAGAAGAAGGAAAAAAAATAATAATAAAAAAATAAAATAAAAAGCAGGAACAAGTCTCAGTCTTATCCACTCATCTTCATTTGTACTGTTCTGGAACCAGAAACCACAGGATCTAGTGGTTGCAGAAAGAAACCCCAAGCCTTGTATGATACAGCAATATAACTTGCAGGTAAAACTGAGTCTGGTTGTGGAAACTTTTGAAGCCCCTCTACCGGACACTGAGATAAGGTCTGGGCAATTTGGTACATTCCTAGCACAAATTAAGACAAAGCAGAACAAACAAACAAAAAGTTGTATCAAAGCAATGTGTAGCACTGGAAAAATCACCTCTGCTTGTGCTGAAATAAGGGTTGAGGTGAGGACATAGGAATCCTTTTACAAAAACACCTTCCCTTAGACCCACAGAGCTCAGTTCCCCAGCCTTTCCAGAAGTGGATGATGATGAGGTGGGGCTTACCACCCTTAGCAAAAAAAAAAGCTCTACTGAAACACTGCGTTAATTCACACAGAGGTTACAGACAACAGCCTATGCTGCTTTACTACTATCATGTAAACCCTTAGGCTTGCATCTCTATTTGAAAGTGGGCATTCCAAGGAGTAGGGCAACAGCTCTAGACTACAGTGGAAGCTCAATAGCATAGCTGAGAATTATGTGGCCAGTTCTCAAAGACCACTTGCTCTCTGAGCAATCTATTTAGTGGGAGTACAACTCCACACCTTCCTCTGAGTGACAGAGTCTGGCCCTTGGCACCCTGGTAATGGATATGCAAATCTACCAGTGGTTCCTGTACTGCTCAGTGCCTTGAGGCTCTCAAGCTTCCAATTCATACACTTGGAGTACGAGCTCTTGCTAAAAACATCATGTGTAGCTGGCTGAACAATGTGAGGGATCATTCAATTTCAGAGGACCATGCGGCCCTTTGTATTTTGCATTAGCTTCAGACATTATACCACAGAACAAGAGACTTTTATGAACGTAAATCTGATTGCCTGGAATGACTCAATCCGATAGATGCAACAGTGCCACACCACTCTGCTTATATTGATCATGAGTTTGAACAGTGCGTACACCACAAAACAAATCTATTACCACACTTGTAGAATGAAATCCCTGAAGCTTATACAGGTCAGCAAACACAACTTCCCTGCTGTATTTATTATGTAACCTGCCTTCTCCATCCTTACCAGTGCTGAGATATACCTTTCACATTTACTGGTGTATTACACTATGATAACACATTTACTCTATCAAGCAATGGTGCCCGATTCCTTTGCTAAGCAAAAAGAACATAAATCATGCAAACACCAGCAAGGATAATAGATATATAGAGATATAGCACAAAAATCTCAAGGCAACAGAGGAAAAATCTCTGAACAGCCCAGAGAAACCTAAGTAGAAAACAGGTGCTAAAGTTAAAAACATGCAATAAGAACATACCATAAAAACAATTTATCTAATTGACAGCTAATATGATTGTCCCAGGAACAGGCTGTCTATATACAATTTTTCTTTCATCAGTATTGCTAACTTCAAAGGCAGGATTTACCTATCACTTACTCCCTGTAAGATATTTTATTACTATCCAAACAATAAGACACTGAAGCATAAGGGATCTATCATTCTATATTACAGTGTAAGAACAAACAATATTACTCATTTGCAGATAAACTACTGCTGGTACCAACTTAAGTTTAAAAATGATAATAAAAAAACATATATTTATCTGTTTAAACATCATGTACACCAGGCTTACAAAGAAAGAGCAAATTTTCACAAACCACTCTCACATCAGATCCACTTTTTCTTGGGAAATGGGTGTAGCTGAGCTCTCTCAGAAAGCTTTTAGCTTTAAATGGCAAGAAACCTTTTAAAGATAGAGCTAGAAGTACTCTCCTCAGCTGTACCTAGCCCTCTCCTTTTGCTTCTCCCTCCTCACCTTGTACCAGCTGCAGCACCTAATCACACCTTTTCCAGGACTCACCATGCCTTTTGGCCTGTAACGCTGCAACTTGAATCTATGACGAAAAACTAAACTGAGCTCTTCTAAATCTTTCTGTTGTCCTCACAGCTGTACTTTGTGCACATACATTTTTAAACACTTAGCTTTGCTCCATGGTTCTTCACTGTAAGATTTTCCCAATTATATCAACAACTTCCACAGAGACATTGTGGGACTTAGTTAATATTGAATTCAGTTATGTCTTTAGCTGTTTAGATGATGAAGCATGTGTCATTGTAGCATGTCACCAGCAACTGAACTACTGAAATGAGCGTTACTCTGAGAAACTAAATTTTCCCACACTAAGGTATTTCAGTAATCACCAGCCCATTGCTACAAATTCCTTTCTGCCTTTCCTAGTTGTGTTGCTGGTTTGCCCTGGAGTTCCTCAGCTGGCTCTAATGAAGGAGAAAGCCAACAAATCCCCCTCCCTCCCCGATTGTCTATTGAAGTAGAAATGTATGCTCTTACATCTATCAATGAGGACAGAAAGGAAAGATGGAACCTAAGTTTTTCAGTTGATGCATCTTGCCATATGGCACTCAGCCAAAGATCTATTTGCTGTCAAACTGGTCTGTAGATCGCATTAATCCCATGTTCTCTAATCACTCTGGTACCACCCATTAGAAAGCCACTATTTTATAGAGAAGATATTTAAGGCTTTTTCTTGATCCAGTATTGCTATGCATCTGCTATTCAGCTGTATAAAGTAATTAAAGAAAGCTCTCATGGAAAGAAGAGCAGAACTCTCTTAGGAACATGTGTGTGCATATAAAAAATCACTAACAAAATATACTTTAAAAAATACTCCTGCTATCATATTATGTCACTCTGCCAGTTAATTCCAAATGCAGATTTTGATAAGGGAACTATGGTGCACTGCAGACTTGTCTATATAGAAGAATAAGCAGGACCTAGTTATGAGAACACAACAAGAATTTTAATTTCAGAATAAAATATCTTGATTTTTCCAAGAACATTTTTACTTTCACACTTTCTTTGCCACTGTCCTCCACCACATAACAAAACCCTACCTCATCTGAAGAGTTCTGTGATGCAGTCCGGGGCAGAATTTCAACAAAGATACACATAAAAAGATATATATATATTTTTTTTTTTTCTTACAAGTGTGTTTTTTAAAAACAAATAAGGCATCTATATTAGAGAAGTGTGTGCAAATCAGAGCTGGTATATATTTGTGTGTGTTGGGTGTGCAACACCTTAGGGTCTCTCCAGAGAGTCTCTCTTCAAGGACTAAAATCTTCATTTTTAAGCTAAAAGTTCTCTGATTTAATCATCTGCAAAGAAGTAACTATACTTCTGTTTAGCTTTTTTCTTCTCTCATGCTTTATTTCACATTTATTAAAAGATCCTTTGAAGCAAAGACTTGCATCCTTGAAGTCTGTTATTAAACAAGCTAAAATTGCTGCTTTCATTGTGACACTTAATTGGGATGTTGCGCGTCAGGACCCATTAGAGCTCTCCTGCTGGCATGGTTGGTAATGCCACGTTATGCCATATGGAAGGCTCGAGCTTGGAAATGATTTGGAGGTCTTTGATCTTTGTGCCAATGAAGGCTAAAATACAAACGAATGTACATCCCAGCTCCAGGGACTTGATAGCACAGGTTGAATTACTCTTCGGCATCCCCTAGTGGCAGATAATATGCATGGGATTTAAAAAATAAAAATAAAAAAATAATAAAAATTTTAAAAGTCTCTCAGTCAGAGAATTAATTGCATAATGTGGAGATATAGCCAGTTATTTTTCTAGGGGATTATTTCAGATTACTGAAATAGGCCCAGGAAATTTACTGTATTAGAAAGACAAGGCTTACAGAATAAGTTGGTGGAGAGGAAGATTTCAGTAAAACATTTTATAATTGCATGATGCAACAATGATGGAAGTAATCTTAAAATTGCTATAGATATTGGAAGGATGTTAAGAAGCTAGGTATATATGACTTGTATTTTTATATCATGACTGCTACTAAAAATATTTGATATAATCTTGTAAAACAAATAATGCAATTCTTGTTTTCTGAAGAGGGTCCTAAAGATGTTCTTTTTTGACATTAGAAAATTTTAAGGACTTTCTACCACTAATTAAAATAAAGTCTGTTTCCAAACAACATAGCAGGGTATAAGGATCATGGACTGGAAACTCATTCTGTCTTTCAAATTAAATACGATCATATTGCTGTAATTACCAAATCATTGTCTTTCATTAATTGGAAATAAATTGAGTATTCATAACTGGTTTATGTTGCTACTTTAATTTCATCTAGAAAATCATCTTTAGATTCTCTCCCTCCCCTCCCCCCCCCCCAAATTATTTCTGATTTAATTAATAAACAGTTTCAAAAACAAGCTTAGTTTGTAATGGTCTGGACATTAGTATGGTGTTATATCTGTCTCTGAGAATAGGAGTAGGTTGGATTGCATTTTTAGTTATATGTTTACATCTATTCAATGAATCCCTCCATCTCTGTCTCAGATTCTGGCAACAGCTTTTTACAACTGAAGCTACATTACATTCATAAAACATTACCGTGGCCTTTGAGTTGATAGATTTTAGGCAAGAGCTTGCTAGGATTCATGGCACAGCATCTAGTAATAATTTTACCTTTGACATTGTTGTGCTATTTGTAAATCTCCTTCTCCAATGAGAAACAACAATTACTGGAAAGTTGACTATTTTTTCCTCCTTTCTGCATGAAGATTTACCAATTTAAAAAAGCGATTGCTATAAAACAGCAAGCAGTAAGACTGCTTTTGATATACCTTGCATTAATGAGGTGCAGAACCTTATTCAAAATACTTTCAGTCTCAGTAAGGAGGGCAGGGGCTCATGAAACATTCAGTTTGGAGCTGTGTGTAAGTGCCCTACTATACTGAACCTATATAGCAAGTTGTTTTCAAAATTAAAAACCAACCCATTTTTTGCAGTGTATTTTTTTTTCTGTAAAATGGCCATGAAAAAAAAAAAAAAAGTACCCACAGCAAATATTGCTTCTGCTCAAGGAAAGTTCTTGGGATTCAGTTCTGGTAATAGCAATTCAGAGTATATTCACAATGTCACAATGGTATAGATGTGTAAACACACAGTAAGACATTTTGGCAGAACATGTATAGAAGAATGACAATACTGAGGCCTTTTAGAGACCCCAGCAAAGTATAAAGTCATGCCGGACCTGAAACTTCACTGCTGGTAAGATCATCATGTTTACACTATAAGGGCAGTCTTCTTAACCAAGGGTTTTATTTGTTCATTTATTTATTTATTTGATGGAGAATATTTTGAAGAAATCAAGGGTATCTGCAGTTCTCAAACTGAGTGGGCCACATGCCTAAACTTTCCTGACACCATTAACTTCTTCAGCCAGGACACATAGAAACTCTATTTGTGCAAATGATCTCCATCTTCTCAGGGGAAAGGGGAGTGGAAACTTTTTTTTTTTCTGTCAATGGATTTGCCCTTTTAATCTTGTATTTATAACTAAGAGCTGGAAAAAAGAAAAAAAGAAAAAAAAGTATGAGGGGAAAGACAAGAGAGAAGAAAAAAAAAAAAAAAAGACCAGAATAAGTAATAGGAAGAAAAAGAAATGAAAGAAGAAATGTATAAGTAAGAATAAAAAGAAAAAAAGGGAATCTAGACTGGTAATAATAAAAGCAGTTTCAGGCATTAAGGAAATATGATGTCACATGAGAAAACAAGAGACTTAAAATAAATTTATGGGTCAAATGGAGGCTAAAAGGAAAAATGTAAAAGTAAACGTGACACATTATTACTCTGACAGTAACATTGGTTTTATGTATTTTATATGTGTGTGTACGTTTATGCATGTGTTTGTATATCACTTAAGAATACTGCCTTCAGTCATTCATAAGTCAAACTCTAATGTCTTCCGAAGGGAGGTGCATCCCTGCACTCCTGCAAACCCGTACATTCCCCATGGAATGCATTGATCAGATCTTGCTTCCCAAAGTAATCATTCAACACTTTTCTCTCTGTAGCTCTCTCAAAGTATTATCTTGTGCATTCATTATTAGATCTCAGTCTCCCTATGTCTGCAGAATTGCTCCAGTATAATTTTTTAAATTTAATCTTCCAAATCTATCTTCAAGAATCAATTCTGCA